>NC_079189.1:195959858-196693928 GCF_029499605.1 Hyla sarda
TATAGGCCTGTCATATATAGAGACTGCTGGGATCCTATAGGCCTGTCATATATATAGACTTCTGGGTTCCTATAGGCCTGTCATATAGAGACTGCTGGGATCCTATAAGCCTGTGATATATAGAGACTGCTGGGATTCTATAGGCCTGTCATATATAGAGACTGCTGGGATCCTATAGGCCTGTCATATATAGAGACTGCTGGGATTCTATAGGCCTGTCATATATATAGACTTCTGGGTTCCTATAGGCCTGTGATATATAGAGACTGCTGGGATCCTATAAGCCTGTGATATATAGAGACTGCTGGGATTCTATAGGCCTGTCATATATAGAGACTGCTGGGATTCTATAGGCCTGTCATATATAGAGACTGCTGGGATCCTATAGGCCTGTCATATATAGAGACTGCTGGGATTCTATAGGCCTGTCATGTATAGAGACTGCTGGGATCCTATAGGCCTGTCATATATATAGAGACTGCTGGGATCCTATGGACCTGTCATATATAGACTACTGGGATCCTATAGGCCTGTCATATATAGAGACTGCTGAGATCCTATAGGCCTGTCCTATATAGAGACTGCTGGGATCCTATAGGCCTGTCATATGTAGAGACTGCTGGGTTCCTATAGGCCTGTCATATATAGAGGCTGCTGGGATCCTATAGGCCTGTCATATATAGAGGCTGCTGGGATCCTATAGGCCTGTCATATATAGAGGCTGCTGGGATCCTATAGGCCTGTCCTATATATAGAGGCTGCTGGGATCCTATAGGCCTGTCGTGTGTATATATATATATATATATATATATATATATATATATATATATATATAGAGAGAGAGAGACTGCTGGGATCCTATAGGCCTGTCATATATAGAGACTGCTGGGATCCTATAGGCCTGTCATATATAGAGACTGCTGGGATCCTATAGGCCTGTCATATATAGAGACTGCTGGGATCCTATAGGCCTGTCATATATAGAGACTGCTGGGATCCTATAGGCCTGTCATATATAGAGACTGCTGGGATCCTATAGGCCTGTCATATATAGAGACTGCTGGGATCCTATAGGCCTGTCATATATATAGACTTCTGGGTTCCTATAGGCCTGTCATATAGAGACTGCTGGGATCCTATAAGCCTGTGATATATAGAGACTGCTGGGATTCTATAGGCCTGTCATATATAGAGACTGCTGGGATTCTATAGGCCTGTCATATATAGAGACTGCTGGGATCCTATAGGCCTGTCATGTATAGAGACTGCTGGGATTCTATAGGCCTGTCATGTATAGAGACTGCTGGGATCCTATAGGCCTGTCATATATAGAGGCTGCTGGGATCCTATAGGCCTGTCATGTATAGAGACTGCTGGGATCCTATAGGCCTGTCATATATAGAGACTGCTGGGATCCTATAGGCCTGTCATATATAGAGACTGCTGGGATCCTATAGGCCTGTCATATATAGAGACTGCTGGGATCCTATAGGCCTGTCATATATAGAGACTGCTGGGATCCTATAGGCCTGTCATATATATAGACTTCTGGGTTCCTATAGGCCTGTCATATAGAGACTGCTGGGATCCTATAAGCCTGTGATATATAGAGACTGCTGGGATTCTATAGGCCTGTCATATATAGAGACTGCTGGGATTCTATAGGCCTGTCATATATAGAGACTGCTGGGATCCTATAGGCCTGTCATATATAGAGACTGCTGGGATCCTATAGGCCTGTCATGTATAGAGACTGCTGGGATCCTATAGGCCTGTCATATATGGAGACTGCTGAGATCCTATAGGCCTGTCCTATGTAGAGACTGCTGGGATCCTATAGGCCTGTCATATGTAGAGGCTGCTGGGTTCCTATAGGCCTGTCATATATAGAGGCTGCTGGGATCCTATAGGCCTGTCATATATAGAGGCTGCTGGGATCCTATAGGCCTGTCATATATAGAGGCTGCTGGGATCCTATAGGCCTGTCATATATAGAGACTGCTGGGATCCTATAGGCCTGTCATATATAGAGACTGCTGGGATCCTATAGGCCTGTCATATATAGAGACTGCTGGGATCCTATAGGCCTGTCATATATAGAGACTGCTGGGATCCTATAGGCCTGTCATATATTTAGACTTCTGGGTTCCTATAGGCCTGTCATATAGAGACTGCTGGAATCCTATAAGCCTGTGATATATAGAGACTGCTGGGATTCTATAGGCCTGTCATATATAGAGACTGCTGGGATCCTATAGGCCTGTCCTATATAGAGACTGCTGGGATCCTATAGGCCTGTCCTATATAGAGACTGCTGGGATCCTATAGGCCTGTCATATATTTAGACTTCTGGGTTCCTATAGGCCTGTCATATAGAGACTGCTGGAATCCTATAAGCCTGTGATATATAGAGACTGCTGGGATTCTATAGGCCTGTCATATATAGAGACTGCTGGGATCCTATAGGCCTGTCCTATATAGAGACTGCTGGGATCCTATAGGCCTGTCCTATATAGACTGCTGGGATCCTATAGGCCTGTCATATATAGAGACTGCTGGGATCCTATAGGCCTGTCATATATAGAGACTGCTGGGATCCTATAGGCCTGTCATATATAGAGACTGCTGGGATCCTATAGGCCTGTCATATATAGAGACTGCTGGGATCCTATAGGCCTGTCATATATAGAGACTTCTGGGTTCCTATAGGCCTGTCATATATATAGAGACTGCTGGGATCCTATGGACCTGTCATATATAGACTACTGGGATCCTATAGGCCTGTCATATATAGAGACTGCTGGGATCCTATAGGCCTGTCATATATAGAGACTGCTGAGATCCTATAGGCCTGTCCTATATAGAGACTGCTGGGATCCTATAGGCCTGTCATATGTAGAGACTGCTGGGTTCCTATAGGCCTGTCATATATAGATGCTGCTGGGATCCTATAGGCCTGTCATATATAGAGGCTGCTGGGATCCTATAGGCCTGTCCTATATAGAGGCTGCTGGGATCCTATAGGCCTGTCGTGTGTGTGTATATATATATATATATATATATATATATATATATATATATATATATATATATATATATATAGAGACTGCTGGGATCCTATAGGCCTGTCATATATAGAGACTGCTGGGATCCTATAGGCCTGTCATATATAGAGACTGCTGGGATCCTATAGGCCTGTCATACATAGAGACTGCTGGGATCCTATAGGCCTGTCATATATAGAGACTGCTGGGATCCTATAGGCCTGTCATATATTTAGACTTCTGGGTTCCTATAGGCCTGTCATATAGAGACTGCTGGAATCCTTTAAGCCTGTGATATATAGAGACTGCTGGGATTCTATAGGCCTGTCATATATAGAGACTGCTGGGATCCTATAGGCCTGTCATATATAGAGACTGCTGGGATTCTATAGGCCTGTCATATATATAGACTTCTGGGTTCCTATAGGCCTGTCATATAGAGGCTGCTGGGATCCTATAGGCCTGTCCTATATAGAGACTGCTGGGATTCTATAGGCCTGTCATATATAGAGACTGCTGGGATCCCATAGGCCTGTCCTATATAGAGGCTGCTGGGATCCTATAGGCCTGTCCTATATAGAGGCTGCTGGGATCCTATAGGCCTGTCCTATATAGAGGCTGCTGGGATCCTATAGGCCTGTCATATATAGAGGCTGCTGGGATCCTATAGGCCTGTCCTATATAGAGGCTGCTGGGATCCTATAGGCCTGTCATATATATAGACTTCTGGGTTCCTATAGGCCTGTCATATAGAGACTGCTGGGATCCTATAAGCCTGTGATATATAGAGACTGCTGGGATTCTATAGGCCTGTCATATATAGAGACTGCTGGGATCCTATAGGCCTGTCATATATAGAGACTGCTGGGATTCTATAGGCCTGTCATATATATAGACTTCTGGGTTCCTATAGGCCTGTGATATATAGAGACTGCTGGGATCCTATAAGCCTGTGATATATAGAGACTGCTGGGATTCTATAGGCCTGTCATATATAGAGACTGCTGGGATCCTATAGGCCTGTCATATATAGAGACTGCTGGGATCCTATAGGCCTGTCATATATATAGACTTCTGGGTTCCTATAGGCCTGTCATATAGAGACTGCTGGGATCCTATAAGCCTGTGATATATAGAGACTGCTGGGATTCTATAGGCCTGTCATATATAGAGACTGCTGGGATCCTATAGGCCTGTCATATATAGAGACTGCTGGGATTCTATAGGCCTGTCATATATATAGACTTCTGGGTTCCTATAGGCCTGTGATATATAGAGACTGCTGGGATCCTATAAGCCTGTGATATATAGAGACTGCTGGGATTCTATAGGCCTGTCATATATAGAGACTGCTGGGATTCTATAGGCCTGTCATATATAGAGACTGCTGGGATCCTATAGGCCTGTCATATATAGAGACTGCTGGGATTCTATAGGCCTGTCATGTATAGAGACTGCTGGGATCCTATAGGCCTGTCATATATATAGAGACTGCTGGGATCCCATGGACCTGTCATATATAGACTACTGGGATCCTATAGGCCTGTCATATATAGAGACTGCTGAGATCCTATAGGCCTGTCCTATATAGAGACTGCTGGGATCCTATAGGCCTGTCATATGTAGAGACTGCTGGGTTCCTATAGGCCTGTCATATATAGAGGCTGCTGGGATCCTATAGGCCTGTCATATATAGAGGCTGCTGGGATCCTATAGGCCTGTCATATATAGAGGCTGCTGGGATCCTATAGGCCTGTCCTATATATAGAGGCTGCTGGGATCCTATAGGCCTGTCGTGTGTATATATATATATATATATATATATATATATATATATAGAGAGAGAGAGAGACTGCTGGGATCCTATAGGCCTGTCATATATAGAGACTGCTGGGATCCTATAGGCCTGTCATATATAGAGACTGCTGGGATCCTATAGGCCTGTCATATATAGAGACTGCTGGGATCCTATAGGCCTGTCATATATAGAGACTGCTGGGATCCTATAGGCCTGTCATATATAGAGACTGCTGGGATCCTATAGGCCTGTCATATATAGAGACTGCTGGGATCCTATAGGCCTGTCATATATATAGACTTCTGGGTTCCTATAGGCCTGTCATATAGAGACTGCTGGGATCCTATAAGCCTGTGATATATAGAGACTGCTGGGATTCTATAGGCCTGTCATATATAGAGACTGCTGGGATTCTATAGGCCTGTCATATATAGAGACTGCTGGGATCCTATAGGCCTGTCATGTATAGAGACTGCTGGGATTCTATAGGCCTGTCATGTATAGAGACTGCTGGGATCCTATAGGCCTGTCATATATAGAGGCTGCTGGGATCCTATAGGCCTGTCATGTATAGAGACTGCTGGGATCCTATAGGCCTGTCATATATAGAGACTGCTGGGATCCTATAGGCCTGTCATATATAGAGACTGCTGGGATCCTATAGGCCTGTCATATATAGAGACTGCTGGGATCCTATAGGCCTGTCATATATAGAGACTGCTGGGATCCTATAGGCCTGTCATATATATAGACTTCTGGGTTCCTATAGGCCTGTCATATAGAGACTGCTGGGATCCTATAAGCCTGTGATATATAGAGACTGCTGGGATTCTATAGGCCTGTCATATATAGAGACTGCTGGGATTCTATAGGCCTGTCATATATAGAGACTGCTGGGATCCTATAGGCCTGTCATATATAGAGACTGCTGGGATCCTATAGGCCTGTCATATATAGAGGCTGCTGGGATCCTATAGGCCTGTCATGTATAGAGACTGCTGGGATCCTATAGGCCTGTCATATCATGTCATATATGGAGACTGCTGGGATCCTGTGGGAAGGGGGCCTGTTGACCTCCGCACAAAGCGGCAGTTGACACGCCCCTCAATACAACTCTATGGCAGAGCTGGAGCGCTGCCTTTGGCAATCTACGGCTCTGCCATAGTGATGTATTTAGGGGGCGTGTCGGCTGCCGCTTCGTGCAGTGGTCGACACCCGCCATCTGGCCAGCCAGCCGGGGCCCCGTAGAGGAGATCGCGGGGGGGCCCCAGCGGTCGGAACCCCCCCCCCCCCCCGCAATCTGAAAGTTATCCCCTATCCTTAGGATAGGGAATACGTTTTTCAGCACTGGATATCTCCTTCAAAAAACAGGTTGTTAGTATACATTTTGATAAAAAAAAAAAAGTACAAGCCCATGTCTGCTGGCACTATGCGCTGCTAATAGAAATACTTTTCATTCATAGTGCTGCAGGGGTATGTGTGTATAGAAGCGCTTGGGGGGGGGGGGCAGACATATAGCGTTATCCGCACCCCACAGCGCTTCAATATACATATACCCCTGCAGCTCTATGAATGAGAAGTATTTCTATTAGCAGTGCTTAGTGCCACTGCAGACTCATCAGTGCCCGCAGCTACTCACAGCCAATCAGTGAGTGCAGTGTAGAGGACGTCAGGAGAGCCATGCTCCTGAGCCTGCTGGCCAGGTAAAAAGAACAGCAGGGGGAGAAGGGAATATGAAAAGCGATGGGGCATAAGGGGTGAGCGGGGGATGATTTGGCACAGGGGGAATAAAGTGGCATAGGGGATAAAGGTGTAATGAAATGGCATGGGGGTTAAAGGGGCGGGGGGGGGGGGGGGGAAGAAATTGCACAGGGGGGGAATGAAATGATGTGGCCGGCAGACGTACAGAAGCGGGAGACCTCTGTTTAAACAGCAATTTTCTGCTTCTGTGCTAGAGCCCCCATGCCCCCATAAGCATGGCTGTCCCCTATTAAGTCTTATGGGACTCTGCCAGGGAATTAAAAACTGTCTGCTATTGGGAGGTGTCCGCTAAGGGAGATTTTACTGTAATAATAATGCTTCTACTTTGTTCATTATGTGCTGATTTTTTTTGTATGATAATCACCCGGTAAAATGCTTTTAATAAGGCATTGTTCACATTTGTGTTGTGGTTTACCTAGATGTGAACAATGGCTAAACCATGGACCATTGGTTTTCTTCTGGTTTTCTGGTCAGGTTAAAGGGGTTATCCAGGAAAAAACTTTTTTTAATATATCAACTGGCTCCGGAAAGTTAAACAGATTTGTAAATTATTTCTATAAAAAAACATAACCCTTTCAGTACTTATGAGCTGCTGAAGTTGAGTTGTTCTTTTCTGTTTAAGTACTCTCTGATGACACGTATCTCGTGAACTGTCCAGAGTAGAAGCAAATCCCTATAGCAAACCTCTTCTACTCTGTGCAGTTCCTGAGGCAAGCAGAGATGTCAACAGTACTGTTGCCAGACAGAAAAGAACTACTCAACTTCAGCAGCTGATAATTATTGGAAGGATTAAGATTCTTTAATAGAAGTAATTTACAAATCTGTTTAACTTTCTGGAGCCAGTTGATATATATAAAAAAAAAGTTTTTTCCTGGAATACCCCTTTAAATGGGCACTGTCAGATACTAAAACTTTTGATATGTTGTAGAGCATGTATAATCAATAGGTTTCACAATTGCTTTCATTAGAAAATTTTCTGTATTTCATACTGAAAAAGCCAGTCAAACAACTGCCCCCCCTGCCTGCTTGGACACATACTAGTCCTGCTGTGTCCATGCATCATCACCAATGTCATGGACACACTTCCTTTATTGACAGATGTGAGTGCAGGGCTCACAGCTGGAGGAAAAATCCTCCCACTGTCAGCTTGTGTCCCGCTACTGTCAGTGAGGACAAGCTGGGAGTTGTAGTTTTGCTAATGCTAGGGGAGATGTGAGCAGACAGCATACTGAGGGAGGGGGCGGAGACCTGCACAGTGAGGCCACGCCCCCTTCCTTTGAGAGGAATTCAGACTAGTGAGCGAAATTAAAAGTGTAATAAAAAAAGGTGCTAGACACATAAAAATGAGATGTACATGGTCAGAAATAGGTACTGAGTGATATATAAAAAAAATGTTTTTTGTTGGATCTAACGGGTACGCTTTAACCCTACTGACTTGGGTGCTGCTGCCCAGTCCACAGGTCTGTCCATATATTGGTGATGCAGGTGTAATGCGGTCTGTGCACTTTCTTCATTGTCAGCTTGCAGAGCACTATTTTCACAACAAACATTGCACCCTTCAGTGTAGAGCAGCGTTTCCCAACCAGGGTGCCTCCAGCTGTTGCAAAACTACAACTCCCAGCATGCCCGGACAGCCTTTGGCTGTCCGGGCATGCTGGGAGTTGTAGTTTTGCAACAGCTGGAGGCACCCTGGTTGGGAAACGCTGGTGTCGAGGAATGGCCATTAATACAATGCTTCCTGCTGAAGTGCGTCACCATGCCGTGTAGCTAGTGCTGCTTGTCAAATATAGGAACTGATGACTTGTGAAACTGATGTGGCGGGATGGCATGTGGACTACCTACATTCTTCATAAATCCTTACACCATTGTAAGTGGCAGGGGTAACCCTCATGAAACATACAACCACAGCTCCAAAAAAGAAATAGTCAAGAAAGAGGTTTTCACTTCCAAGAACAGAATTCCTCACCTTGGATGGAAGAGTTAGTGTGGAAAGATAAATGAAGATACATGGCCGACAAGGATACAACGGTTCTACCTTACAAGTGATACCGACTATAGGATGAACGTTCCAGAATAGTGATCCAGAGAACAGGTCTAACTGCAATGTGTGGGCACAGGTAGAAGTTAGGGATGTAAGAAAAAATCGTTTTGCGCGATCATTGTGATTTTTCACTTAGCGATACTGAATCGATTCAAAATATATTTGAATCGATCCTTTAAGGGATGTGGAATTTGTATCTCCTGACGCCCGGAACAGCATGTCCCGGGCATCAGGAGATACAAATTCCCCATTTGTGGAGAGGGGCAGGCCGGACTTGACGCGGCGTCGCTTTGGGTGTACGGAGCGGGCTCCGACTTGTGCCCGCTCCGTACTCTGTGGCCCCCGTACTCTGATGCTTCGCCGGCGCTAATATCCGGCATGCGGAGCTCAGAGGGGTGTATGGAGCAGGCTTCGGACTCCTGCCCGCTCCATACTCTGCTGCCCCCGGCTGTTTTCAGTAGCCAGGGGCCACCGCTAATAGCATGCATGCGGCGATCGCCGCGGCTGGCTGTTAACCCTTTAGATCGCCGCTGTTAACCCTTTAGATCGCCGCTGTCAAAGCTGACAGCGGCATCTAAAGGGATCGGTGAATGCTCCCTGGTGGGCTAGTGGGGTGGATCACCCCCCCCCCCCCCCCGCAGCACGATCGTGAGGGGGCGATCCACAATGGAGGTAGCCGGAGGGCTTACCTCTGCTTCCCTGCTCTCCGTGGCTCTGTCATTGATAGATCCTGGCTGGACCAGGCTCTATCAATGGATCACAGATCAATTGAGTTCAATAGAACTCTATTCATCTGTCTGAGGAATCTAATGATTCCTCCTAAAAGTCTAATAAAGTGTATAAAAAAAATAAAAATAAAGTTTAGTTTTAATAAAAGTGTTAAAGACATTGTTTTTTTTAGACAGAATCGGGATATATTGTGATGTATCGTCGATATATTGGGATATATCGAATCGCCACACTGGTATCGCGATTCGAATTGTATTGCCAAATTCTTGGCGATTCACACCCCTAGTAGAAGTACAGTATTTCCTTACCACCCCATGTGACGGGGTGCTGAGTTATAATACACCTTTTAGTGTAGTTGAATATGTAACTGTATGTTGTTGCTTGTTTCTACCCTGAACACCATTAAAGGTCCACTCCCCAGCATCCGGGCTTCAGTGTTCAGGGCCGCTCCCTCGTGACGTCACGCCCGCTCCCTCGTGACATCATGCCCGCTCCCTCGTGACGTCACGCCCGCCCGCGGGTGTGACCTCACGAGGGGGCGGACGTGACGTCACGCGGAGCGGCCTTGAACACGGAAGCCCGCACGCAGCGATCGTAACAAGAAACTTCCGGACGCTGGGGAGCGGAGCTTCCGAAGCAGGGCAGCGGAGTACCCCTTTAAGGCTCACTGGACAGAGACTGGTGTGCAAGACTGTTCTATGGGTGGGTTCCAATGACTGCCTAAGGCCTCTTTCACACTACAGGTATCATCCTGTAAAAAACCTCCGTTGTTACTCGCGGCAAAAAGTCCTGAAAACGGCCGTCAAAACATCCCATTCATGTCAATAGGATTTTTTGAACATCCTTTTGCATCAGGCATGTCCGTTTTTACTAATGTCACCGGTACAAAAGATGGTGCATGCACAAATTTTTGGTCCGTCAAAAAAAAAAAAGAAATGGTGAAAAACTGGATGTTCAAATTTAACATTGAAGTCTATGGGAACAGGATGTTCAAAAAAAATATCCGTTCTCATCAGTTATTGTCAGTTTTTTTTTTTAACATCCGTTTTTTGTAATGAGCATTCTCAGTACAGTGATCTCTCAATTTACAATGGCCTCAACATACAATAGTTTCAACATACAATGATCTTTTCCGATCCATTGTAACTTGAAACTAGACTCAACATACAATGCTACGGACAGTCCATCTGCAAAACGTCAATGGCTGGAAGAACTGACTGGCATTTTACTGGTAGAACACCTGTATTACTGAAGCGTATGCACTGAATTGCTGTCTGGTAGCGCCCCCTATAGTACAGGGAGGTATTACATGTGTTGTACTACTCTACCTGTGCCAGTGTTAGCTGCTCCTTTGGACACCAGGTGAGGGCGGCTTCATTTTACTTTTTTTAGGACAGTGCATGTATCCTGAAGAAGCTTGTGTCCTCTACATAGACAGTGATTTCTTACTTTTATATGTAAGGATTTGCTTTATCTGTATTAGTTATCAACTTATTTTTGTTTAATCCTCACTTTTTCCTATTTTTGGGAGCTTCACAACCAATTACCAGGTTTCCATAGAGTTATGGTTTCAACATACAATGGTTGTCCTGGAACCAATTAATATTGTAACTTGAGGGACCACTGTACAGCTTTACAAAAAAGGGTTAAAAACCTGATAAAAATAAATAAATAAATAAAACGGGTGTAACTTGTAATAACGGATGAACATCATTAAAACATTTTATTTATTTTTTTAAAGAAATTAAGAAAAGAGCCATTAAAAATAAGGGATGATGGTCATCAGTTATCATCCGTTAATACCAGTTATTGCATCCGTTTTTTTTTTCCATCCGTAAAATAACGTCAGTAAAAAAAAAAAGCGGGATGATACTGTAGTGTGAAAGGGGCCTAAAATGAACTGTTTTACTGCTAGTGTGACAAACCACCACTGATACAGTGTTGCTCGATAGGGACAGTCAGGGCACTTGCTGGACTGATGGAGAGCAGTAGCTCTGGAGAAGTCTGAACTATGAGACTGCTGACTGGGCCCTGGCAAGACAGCACATGATTCCAGTGACAGTAGACCATTGCGCGGTCCTCAAGACCCCCCAACAGGTCATATTTTCAGGATTTCCTTTCACAGGTGATATAATTATGGTCAGGGAATCCGACATCACAACAGTTATATCACCAATGAAAGAATAAGGAAATCCTGAAAACATGACCTGTTGGGGGGTCTTGAGGACCGCGCTTGAGAAACATTGCAGTAGAGGCAGTAGTAGTAAGCTGAAGAGACAGCTAGGCCTGAAGACCTGTAAGAGACCGTCGGTGACATCCAAGAAGGGCTGGTACATAATGCAGAGTACTGTGCTTGAAGCAGGGCTGGGCAGGGGGAGACGGTGGTGGTGGTGGGGGGGGGGGGGGAGGGGGGTATTTATTAACGGATTTGGGCTACTTTCACACTGCCCTTTGTCTCCGGCAGGATGAAGCCTGTTATTTTAGGATCACGACTAATGGAAGAAAAATCTGTGCTCGCACATTTGCTACTTGCCGCTAAAAAATAACAGGTCTGTCGGGACCCTATCATAGTGAATGGGGTCCATCGGCACCCATTGGGACCCATCAGGTAACGGGTCCGTTTTTGGCCCCAAAAAAATAGAACTTGAGGGACCCATTAGTGACGCAGTTTCTTTGGTGCAGTGTCTCTTTGCGCCAATGTTTGGAGCATTCCCTTCTCTGTCAAATTGTAAACTTGCTAGGACTTTGACGATCCTGTGTGTGATTTTGCAGTGGACAGTAATTTTATCAATTGTGTCAATTGTTCTTTGTCGGTAAACTGGCGGTATATGGCTTCAAATCGCAGCCAACAATATTCTGACCTTGAAAACGCACATACCAAAACTTTAAACTTTGTGGGCTTCGTAAATAATATTTTTCATGTAAAAAGTACACTCCATTTGACTAGATGGCTACAAAACCCCTAAAAAAATACTCCCGTTGCTTGCTGACCAGCTGCAGGAGAGACTCTGGAATGGCTGCTCTTCAAGGGTAAAAGAAAGCTGTTCTCTGTGGCGGCTATTTGTGTAAAAGGCGCTGTCTACAGCTGAATTTCGCGTTTGGGACAAAATTAATTAAGGATGTGCATCAAATCATAAATTTGGCATACATCCCTAAAAACGAAAGTAAATATAAAAAAAAAAAAATAGGTTTAAACGTTTATTTTTACGTTTTCGTTTTTTCCTCCTTGCCTTCAAAAAAATCATAACTCTTTTTTTATATTTTCATCCACAGACTAGTATGAGGGCTTGTTTTTTGCGTGGCCAGTTGTCCGTTGTAATGCCATCACTCACTTTACCATAAAATATATGGCGCAACCAAAAAAATACTATTTGTGTGGGGAAATTAAAAAGAAAACCGCAATTTTGCTAATTTTGGAAAGTTTCATTTTCACGCCGTACAATTTACGGTAAAAAAGACAGGTTTTCTTTATTCTTTGGGTCAATACGATTAAAATGATACCCATGATAACATAATTTTTTATTACTGTTGTGCTTAAAAAAAAAATTGCAAACTTTTTAACCAAATTAGTACATTTAAAATCCCTCTATTCTGAAGACCTATAGGTTTTTCATTTTTCCGTATGAGGGCTTATTTTTTTTGTGCCGTGATCTGTACTTTTTATTGATACCATATTTGCTTATATAAAACTTTTAATCCATTTTTTATTAAATTTTTTGGGGAATAAAATGTTATAAAAAAGCAGCTATTGTGGACTTTTTTTTTTTTTTTTTTTACGTTCACGCCGGTATCATTAACATTTTATTTTAATAGTTCAGATATTTACGCACGCAGCGATACCAAATATGTGTATAAAATATTTTTTTAACACTTTTTGGGGGTGAAATAGGGAAAATTGCACAATTTACGTTTTTATTGGAGGAGGGTGTTTTTCACTTTTTTTTTATTTTTATTTTTTACTTTATTTTTACACTTTTAATAGTCCCCATAGGGGACTATTTATAGCAATCATTCGATTGCTAATACTGTTCAGTGCTATGTATAGGATATAGCACTGATCAGTGTTATGGTCATCTTCTGCTCTGGTTTGCGGGAAGGCAGATCAGAGCAGAGGACACCGGGAAGGCAGCGGAGGCAGGTGAGGGGACCTCCGGCTGCCATGCTGGATGATGCCAGGGACCTGCCGGTAACATAAACCCCTCAGATGCCGTGATCAATACAGATCATGGCATCTGCAGCATCGCGGTCACTAAAATAGATGATCGGATCGCCTGCAGCGCTGCCGCGGCGATTCGATCATCTATTTTAGTGACCGCGATGCTGCAGATGTCATGATCTGTATTGATCACGACATCTAAGGGGTTTATGGCGGACATCCGCGGGATTGCGGATGTCTGCCATTACCGGCAGGTCCCTGGCTGCCATCATGATCCGGGCATCGCTCCGATGGTCGCAGTTATGCTTAGGACATAAATGTCCATCCTGGTGCGTTAAGTACCAGCTCACCAGGACGTACATTTATGGCGCTCGTCGTTAAGGCGTTAAGGATGCAGCAAATTTTCACTTTAGCATTTCCTTTTTTTTCTTTTTTTTTTTTTTTTTACTCCTCGCCATTTGAAATCCATAACTATTAGGGCTTCTTTTATGCGGGACCTATTGTACTTTGCAGTAACACCATTTATTTTACCATAAAAACCTATGGCAAGGCCAAAAAGTATTGATTTATTTAATTGAAATAAACCAACTTTGCATATTTTGAGGAGTTTTGGGTCCATGCAGCTTACTTTATGATTAAAATGACCTCTTTATTCTGCAGGGAAATACGATTACAACAATATCAAATTTATATAGGTTTTGGTGTTTGGCTTTTTGCTACTTTTAAAGAATTTATAGCTTTTTGTAAGAAAATGAGTATGCTTAAAATTGTCCTCTTCTAACCACTATAAGGCCATGTTCACATGGTGGAATCTCTGAGTGGAATCAATCGGAAATCTTTCTGCATCAATTTCAACAGGATTCTGCTGCACTGTACACACGGTAGATTAATTTTACATCCGCATGTTCATTGTCTCTGCATGTCCCGCTGCAGGCTTGGAAATGCATTGCTGTCTGTTTTTAATAGAGGTAAACCGGGCACAGTCTGCACTAGTGTCCAAAATGAATTTGAGAGCGGCTGAAGACCCCGGTGGTGCTACTTGGGAAGACAGTCCATAAACATCAGCATATGAACAAAGATAATCAGAGCACTCACCATACGGGTACAAGTTGACGTACCTTTATTTCATCATAACTCAAATCGGTTAACACAGACACACAGACAGGAGCATCTTAACGAGTGGGCCACAGCAGCTGTTTCACGCACAGTGGCGCCTCATCAGGCCCCTTGGTCAGGCCCCTGCACCCATTGATCCTGTGAACCGATATGAGTTCTAGATGTACTCCTATAGTGAGTGCTCTGATTATCTTTCTTTATAAGCTGCTGTCTATTTTCATTTTATACAACAATCGCACCATTTTCATTTAAAACATGATTTAAAAAAAATATTTTTAGACTTCATAGACTATTACATGCAGTCATTTGATTGCATACACTGTTATCAGCGCGCCAAAGGTTGCTAAGGCCTCCTGTGTTCTTGAAATTATGATCTGTGGTTAAATTAGCTGATCTGGACCCTGCGATTACCCCATGGACTTCCTGAACAGGCTCCCCGAACCCACTGGCACCAGTAATTTTACCTTTTAGATCCCAGGATATACTTTGATTGCAAGATGTAAAGGGTTATTGCCAGGTAATGGTGCGATTGTTGTTCAATAGAGGTGAATTTCACATTAACATTTTCCTGCCCATGGTGGGAAAGGATTAAAAGGGTACTCCGGTGGAAAACTTTACATCAACTGGTGCCAGAAAGTTAAACAGATTTGTTAAATGACTTCTATAAAAAAAAACTTTACCCTTCCAGTACTTTTTAGCAGCTGTATGCTACGGAGGAAATTCTTGTCTTTCTGAATTTATTTTTCGTCTTCTCCACAGTGCTCTCTGCTGACACCAGATGCCCATAGGAGGAACTGTCCAGAGCAGGGGAAAATCCCAATAGCAAACCTATGCTGCTCTGGACAGTTCCTGACATGGACAGAGGTGTCAGCAGAGAGCACTGTGTGGACAAGACAAAAAACAAATTAAAAAAAGAAAATAATTTCCTCTGTAGCATACAGCTGCTAAAAAGTACTGGAAGGGTAAAGTTTTTTTTAATAGAAGTAATTCACAAATCTGTTTTAACTTTCTGCCACCAGTTGATTTAAAAATAAATAAATGGCATCCTGTCATAAAGGGATGATGACGTGCAGCCTTGCACGTTGCTTAACGCCCATAGATTTCAATGGGCCAAGCTTGGTCTAATTGAGAGCACATTCGGTCCATTTCCCAAATGTATCTGCTGTTTGCGCATGGCCCAAAATGCTGTTGATTTGACAGGAACTGCCTTAAAACCTAATGTGAATGTAACCTAAGTGTCTGCATAAGCAGAACTAGACTTTCGAGTCACCGTATAACAACTGGTCAAAAAAGAGCTAAAACTTGGCCTTTATTTAAATACTGCTAAAAATTCATGACTGAATCAGTATGAAGATGTACAACGGGGCGGAAATACAGGGTGACCTTAGCCAGGCTTACATATCATTTTCAGCCAGGCATGTGGCATAAAGGGAGCCACAAGCATCGATCTGAATCCTCACATTTTTACCACAGTTTTGTGCAAATTGTGGCAAAACGACAAAAAGCCCTTACAGCTCTAGCTACAGCTGAACTGGGGAGGAGGGAGATGTAATGTGGGTAGCATAAGGAGTCTGGGAAAGGGGGACATGGGCAACAGTTTATGTGAGAGAGTGGGCAATGAGTGCCAGTCTATGGGAGGGTGACTGCATACCAGTCTGATCTGGGGTCTGAATTAATTTTGAGATCTGTTTATCCCCTTGCTCAGGCACTATCATATCCAGTGTTTTGATGGTATTGGGCAGCACTGTAGGTAAAAAATAAATAAATGCCCCAAAACAGGATTTTTTGACTAATTGAGTTCTATTGAACTCTATAGTAAAAACAGCTGTTTTGTACACAAGTTGGGGGACATCAAAACTTGAGCAGTTGCCCATAACAAGCAATCAGGTTCCAGGTCTTATTTTTCCAAGGCCTTTTAAAAAAATGAAAGAAGAGAGAAATCAAACCAAATAGTCCAGATCAGGCCCTGGTGACAATCATATGAAAATAAGACTAAGTTTACACAGTGGCCCTCATTTACTATCACCAAACCGACAGCATTTGTCGGGTTTATGTTGTCGCACATTGTCTGTGCCATGGTGCAGACAATGTGCTACATGTTGCGACACTAATTCCCGAACCACCCGACTCGGCTTGCTGCAAAGCCTAAAAAGGGGCGTCTCCTGACCAAAACCTTACTTTCACACAGATTTACCAATTTTCCCGACCACATTACTCTGGTTTTCTTTTTTTTTTTTCCCCCGACAGCTGCAAGCTGTTGTAAAAAAACATGTTCATGTACGTACAAAGTAGTTTTTTATGTTAAGATATATGCCCCCCGCACAGCGCAATCATAAGCTCCCGGCAGCGCATGTAGATATATATTTACCCCCCGCACAGCGCAAACATATGCCCCCAGCAGCGCATGTATATACACTATATATGCCCCCCCGGACAGTGCAAACATATGCCCCCAGCAGCGCATGTATATACAGAATATATGCCCCCCGGACAGTGCAAACATATGCCCCCAGCAGCGCATGTATATACAGAATATATGCCCCCCAAACAGTGCAAACACATGCCCCCCAGCAGCGCATGTATATACAGACTATATGCCCCCCGGACAGTGCAAACATATGCCCCCAGCAGCGCATGTATATACAGAATATATGCCCCCCGGACAGTGCA
This sequence comes from Hyla sarda, assembly GCF_029499605.1. Classification (NCBI taxonomy): domain Eukaryota; kingdom Metazoa; phylum Chordata; class Amphibia; order Anura; family Hylidae; genus Hyla; species Hyla sarda. The sequence goes on from NC_079189.1 coordinate 195,977,174, forward strand.
AACACATGCCCCCCAGCATCGCATGTATATACAGAATATATGCCCCCCGGACAGTGCAAACATATGCCCCCAGCAGCGCATGTATATACAGAATATATGCCCCCCGGACAGTGCAAACATATGCCCCCAGCAGCGCATGTATATACAGAATATATGCCCCCCAAACAGTGCAAACACATGCCCCCCAGCAGCGCATGTATATACAGACTATATGCCCCCCGGACAGTGCAAACATATGCCCCCAGCAGCGCATGTATATACAGTATATATGCCCCCCGGACAGTGCAAACATATGCCCCCAGCAGCGCGTGTGTGTGTATGTATGTATGTGTGTATATATATATATATATGTATATATATGTATATATATATATGTATATGTATATATATGCCCCCGCAAAGCGCAATCATAAGCTTCCGGCGCATCCATCAAAAGGTTTTCATTCAGGGTGCTTCCAGCTGTTGCATTAGTTGTAGATTGATCTCTCTCCCACCAAGCGATCGCTCCACCCATTGAAGCAGACAGGCTCCCTGTCATCAGCTGACTAGTGATGTCAGGTCTCGGCCACATTGCAAGCTGGGAAAAATCCGAGACAACAGTCATTTTGTATGCTGTTAAAATAAATAGTGGGGTGAAAATCACAGAAGAATTGTGAGAAAACCGTCACACACATGTACAGACACTATATTATGAACGGCACTAACTTTACAGCCCCTGTAGCATAGTCAAATAAAAAAAAATCATGGAATACCCCTTTAACCCCTTAAGGACCAAGAACGTAAGGACCAAAGAGGGGATCCTGGCGTACTGTGGTCTGAGGTGCAATATTCCATTAAGAATATAAGCTGTCCTAACAAAAATGTATGAACCCCCCCCCCCCCTAAGGATCAGTCACTGCTTCTTTCAAATCAGAGCTGACTTGTTTGGCGTATAATTCAAAGTACCAATCTTGGTGTGAACATAGCCTGAGCTGTAACGTGACCTACTTTTTGCATAAAAATTTTTTGGTAATGTTTTCTTTTTTTTTAATATTTTTTCTTTTTCTTGGTGTGCATATTTAACCCCTTGAGGACCACAGGTTACCTCCTCACCTTCTAAAAATCACAACACTTTCAATTTTCTACCTACAGACCTATATTAGGGCTTGTTTTTTGCGCCACCAATTTTACTTTGTAATAACATCAATCTTTTCACCACCGCCTCAAGTCCTAGTGGGGAAGGGTGTATATGTATGCCCAATGTTTTCTAGGGGTTAAGGCAATGCTGGAAAATAATGGTAGCCACAAAAAAAATATTGACAGCTTAGGTCAAGTTTGGACATTTCCACTTGGGGGTGTACTCCCTTTTGTTGCCACGGTTTAGACATTAAAGGGGTACTCCAGGGAACTGAACTTATCAAACACAAATGCCCTATCCACGAGATAGGGCATAAGTGTCTGGTCACGGAGGCTGACTGCTAGGACCCCCACAATCTCCTGTATTGGGCACCGGCTACTTAGGGCTCGTTCACATTAACATCTGCCCCCATTAATAAATGCCTGTTATCAATCCGTTTGATAATTTTTCAAACTGGTTGCTAACGGCTGTAAAATATGTCAATGGGATTTTTTTTTTATAATCCTTTTATCACCCATTTGCATCCGTTTTATTCCTGTTCTGTTTTTTTTTTTTTTCCCCGTCAAAAAAATCACGGAATGGAGACGAATATTACAAATTTAACATTGCAGTCTATGGCAAACGGATGAACCTTTAACCCCTTCCCTCTATGGCAATTTTTTTTTGCAGTTTTTTCCTCTTCACCTTCTAAAAATCATAACACTTTCAATTTTCCACCTAAAAATCCATATGAACGCTTGTTCTTTGCACCAACAATTTTACTTTGTAATACCATTAATAACTTCACCACAAAATCTACGGCAAAACCAGAATTTTTTTTTTTGCGGCTTCAGTTTGTACGAAGTGTAGTTTTTGGTAAAAATTGCACCTTATATTTGTTCTGTAGGCCCATATGGTTGCAAGGATACCCAATTTATATAGGTTTGATTTTATTTTACTACTAAAAAAAATAAAAAATTATAACTTCATGCACCAAAATTAAAATCATTGAAAATTTCCTCTTCTGACCCCTATAAGTTTATTTTTCCGCATATGGGGATGTATAAGGGCTCATTTTTTTTGTGCCGTGATCTGAAGTTTTTATTGGTACCATTTTTATTTTGATCAGACTTATTGATCACTTTTTATTCATTTTTTTTTTTTATGGTATAAAAAGTGACGAAAAATCCGCTACTTTTGAATTTTTTACGTGTACGCCATCAACCCTGCGGTTTAATTAATCTATTTTTATAGTTTGGACATTTACGCAGGCGACGATACCACTTATGTTTATTTTTATTTACAGTTTTTTTTTTGTTTTTTTGTTTTTTTATGGGAATAAGGTGGTGATTCATACTTTTATTAGGGAAGGGGTTAAATCACATTTGTTAACACTTTCCAAAGGGGACTATAACATTGCAAACAATGATTTCCTACACTGATCACTGCCATGCATTAACGTGGCATTGATAAGTGTTATCGCTGCTCGACTGCTCCTGCCTGGATCTCAAGCACGGAGTAGTCATTTCACGGAAAACACCATTGATCTAACCGGCAGTGTTTACTTTCGTCTTAGTATTGTTATGTCACAGCTCTGCCCCTTCGTGCCATCACGCCCCGTCCCCTCAATGCAATCTATGGGAGGGGTGTGTGGCAGTCTCACTCCGTCCCCTGCATTGCCCGTCATCCGCCACAGAGCGATGACACTCTGTGCAGCTGAGAAACGGGTGAGAGGTGCAGGTGAGATTGCGGGGGTCCCCAGCAGCGGGGCCCCTGCCATCAGACATTTTATCCTCTATATCCTTTGGATAGGGGATAAGATGTCTGGGGGTGGAGTACCCCTTTAATAGCTTATGATCGGATCGGGTCTCAAAAGTGAGACCCAGTGCGATCAAGCCCTCAGCCCCTGTACTACTACTCTGTACCATGATGGGGGTAGTAGTACAAGCACTTCAGTAGTCTCCCCAGTCGCCGGCAGATTCCCATAGCCAGGGGAACTACTACTCCTCCATCATGGAAATTAGTCTGTTCCATGATGGGAGCAGTAGTAGTCCTGGCTGCGGGAGCCTGTAGGCGGCTGATACTAATGTATGAAAAACTGATGCAAAAGGATGCCACTAAATGACATCCCTTTGCATCAGTTTGCATCCATTAGTAGTGTGGTCCCTTTCTGCTGCATTGACGTGAGAATAGCAGGATGGGGGACAACGTGAACCTAGCCTTGCCTGTCCTTGGCACGCTTCAGCCCCCACCTTCCTGGACAAGAGCAGGTGGCAGTCTTTTCAGCTTATCACCGGCCATAGTGATGTCCCACCTCAACCAGTGACTTGCTGTCACTTGCTCTCCGTGAATAGGGGATAAGTGTCAGAAATGCTTAGTTCCCTGGATTGCCCCTTTTAATGGCTGTGTTCAGTCATTTTAGGGGAACCCAACATTAAACACTGTTATACGGGCTGTGCACTCACTACTACATTTTAGCAGAGTGTCATTTCTTTATTGTTGTCATATATAAAGATTTACAAAAATGTAAGGGGGTTACTCACTTATGTGAGATACTGTATGCGTGTGTGTGTATATAATGTACATACACACAATAGTACATAGTGCATTATTACCGACACATGTTTGTATGTAACCATCTTACAGACCATCTGAAGTCCTACTAGGTTCTGACCTGAGCAAGTTCATAGCAGTGCAGTCTGGCCGTGCTGATAGTGTCTGTACTATACGCAGTAGTTGGCTTCTCACTCAGTAATAGGACCCTGTGCTTTATTAATTGATCATCACTTTACTGTCTAGAGTTCCATCTGGATGACGCCTGCTATACTGCCACACCGTCTGCAGTCTTTCCTGTGCCTTTATACCGTCAACTTTCATGCCATGATTAAGGGTCCTGTCTGACCCGAAACGCGTTGGTTTTGTGTGTCCTCAATAAAGAAATCCTGTTTTTTTGCATCCTACCTCGCTGGACATCACGTGTTTGACAACTTTTATAGCTCCGGCTAGATTTGAAATGCACGGGTAAAACATCATGGGACGAAAGCTGCAGCCTACGGACAGTACTACAGTTCTGATAGACAGAAGCTGGACTATCTTCTCGGAGACATTTCCATGTACAGCGTTTGCCACAAACTTTATGCTGTGTAAATCGGTCGCAAAACTTTTACACAACTCATTTAGACTAAAACAAAGCAACTTAAATGTGGTGTGGCATGATCAGTTTTTTTGCAGTGTTCCGGGATATATCAACGAAGACTTCTTTAATATCCACCAAACAAAAGAACGATAGCATGCACTCACCACATAAACTGTGCCTAAACCTCCGGAGGTCCGGGATCACTGGGAAGCATCAAGGAAAACGCTGAAGCGCTTAGAGGCTACGCCGGTTGTTTCACGTGACAGTGCGCGCTTCTTCCGGCCTCTGAGAGGCCGGAAGAAGCGCGCACTGTCGCGTGAAACGATCCGGCGTAGCCTCTGAGTGCTTCAGCGTTTTCCATGATGCTTCCCAGTGATCCCGGACCTCCGGAGGTTTAGGCACAGTTTATGTGGTGAGTGCATGCTATCGTTCTTTTGTTTGGTGGATATTATTTACTGTAACTTTATTGCGTGCACCACACAGGTGTCAATTGTTTTGCTGGATCCACGCACTGCCCCGTGGACGTATCCTTTGTAATAGCTGTGTTTATAGCACCCCTCTACTTCTTTATTTTAAGACTTCTTTAAATCATCACAATCTTTTAGCACAAACTTTTCTACATCTAAGCTACTTTGACTGTTAATGAAGATCATGTTCCTATTTATTGGGGAAGGCAAACGGGGGTTAAAAGAACTTGTTTTATACAATGATATATTCCCCCCTGATGGCTGTATTGGCCAATGCACAGAGAGAGAGAGAGATAATATATCTGTTTGAGAGTGCAGGCTGGCTGTGCGGAGAGTGTCTGTACTAAAATATATACACCACTAGGATCTGCCTTCTATACAAAGCGAGATTCTGCCACAACTGCCTTCTAAATCTTTGGATGGCATGGGGGATAGGCATTGCAGTATTCTGAGATGTTTGATGCCTTCATGGGTTACCAAGGGAACAGATGATCCTATACTAGGCTTATTAGTTAAATATATTGTCATTTACGCATTTTGTTTAATATGTTTAAATAAATAAAAAACTGCTCGTAATTTGGGACTTAAAGGGGTACTCCGCCCCTAGACATCTTATCCCCTATCCAAAGGATAGTCTAATCGCGAGCGTCGGGTGCAGCGCCGGAGGCTCGTGAAGTCACAGCCACGACCCCTCAATGCAAGTCTATGGGAGGGGGCGTGACTGACATCACTGGATGTCTGGGGTGCTGCAGCCGAGATTGCGGGGGTCCACAGCGGTGGGACCCCCGGGATCAGACATCTTTTTCCCCTATCCTTTGGATAGGGGATAAGATGTCTACGGGCGGAGTACCTCTATAAGAAAAGCAATGCGGAAACTGCATTTAACCCCTTAAGGACTTAGCCCATTTTGGCCTTAAGGACTCAGACAATTTAATTTTTACGTTTTCATTTTTTCCTCCTCGCCTTCTAAAAATCATAACTCTTTTATATTTTCATCCACAGACTAGTATGAGGGCTTGTGTTTTGCGCGACCAGTTGTCCTTTGTAATGACATCACTCATTATATCATAAAATGTATGGCGCAACCAAAAAACACTATTTTTGTGGAAAAATTCAAAAGAAAAATGCAATTTTGCAAGGTTTCGTTTTCACATCGTACAATTTACAGTAAAAATGACATGTGTTCTTTATTCTGAGGGTCAATACGATTAAAATGATGCCCATTATTACATACTTTATTATTGTTGTGCTTAAAAAAAAATCAAAAACTTTTTAACCAAATTATTACGTTTATAATCACTTTATTTTGATAACCTATAACTTTTTCATTTTTCCGTATAAGCGGTGGTATGAGGGCTCATTTTTTGCGCCATGATCTGTACTTTCTTTTTATACCACATTTGCATATAAAAAACTTTTAATACATTTTTTATAATTTTTTTAAATAAAATGTATTAAAAAAGTAGCAATTTTGTACTTTTTTATTTTATTTTATTTATTTATTTTTTTAACGTTCATTTCGTTCACCGTACGGTATCATTAACATTTTATTTTAAATATGCGGTGATACCAAATATGTCTATTAAATTTATTTTTTACGCTTTTTGGGGGGTAAAATAGGAAAAAACAGACGTTTTACTTTTTTATAGGGGGAGGGGATTTTTCACTTTTTTTTTTTTTTTTACTTTAAATTTTACATTTTTTTTTTTTTTTATACTTGAATAGTCCCCATAGGGGACTATTCATAGCAATACCATGATTGCTAATACTGATCTGTTCTATGTATAGAACAGATCAGTGTTATCGGTCATCTTCTGCTCTGGTCTGCTCGATCTCAGACCAGAGCAGAAGACGTCGGGAGCCGGACAGAGGCAGGTGAGGCGACCTCCGTGCGGCGTTCTGAATGATCGGATCCCCGCAGCAGCGCTGCGAGCGAGCAGATCATTCATTGAAATCGCGTACTGCTGCAGATGCCGGGATCTGTATTGATCCCGGCATCTGAGGGGTTAATGGCGGACACCCGCGAGATCACGGGCGTCGGCCATTGCCGGCGGGTCCCTGGCAGCGATCAGCAGCGCGTGACACGGGCATCGCTCCGATGCCCGTGGTTATGTACAGGACGTAAATGTACGTCCTGGTGCGTTAAGTACCACCGCACCAGGACGTACATTTACGTCCTGCGTCCTTAAGGGGTTAAAGGTAGGGTCACGCATATCGCGTCCACATAGTAGTTTTTTACGCTGCGGGAAATTCTGCAGATCCACTATATGCAGCTCTATGGGAGAGCCAGAGATTGCCGCGGTTGGACCCCCCGTAATCTGACACCTATCACCTATCCTAAGGATAGGGGATAAGTTTTTGTATCCCGACATACTCCATTAATGTGTACTTTTTAAGTTTTGATGCTCCTTTATAAATGTTTGTCATCAATGTTTGTGTCGAGCAATTCTACCTGCTTATGCTAATTTGTTCCCCAGAAGCTACAGCCAGGTCCTCTTCCAGAAGCAGCTCCTCCTTGTTTCTATGCTCTGTATCCAGGGATGCTGTGTATGGTCACGTATCGCTGAAAGGCCACATTTCAGTACATGTTTTCAGAACATATGCTACATAGACAATAAGCAGCAATGAATGCTGAGAGATGTAAATGCAGATCATGGCTAAAATAAATGGAGGATGTAAGGTTGCTTTTACAGAGTGTTTGCAGCATCCATTTGCCATGTGATAAAGCTCCTAGCGCAGATGTCAGATATCTCTACATCGCACAGTTTTTCAGGTTCTAGCACTAAGGATCAAAAGGTAGAGATGAATCCAGCAGTCCAGGTCCATGATAAAACAGTATGACCACTGTACCACAAACGACTATTTAGTAATGGTGGAATAGGATGGACATAGACATGCCTTTCTAATAATAATTTAGATGACTTTGTATTTTAATGTCCACGGTTCTTGGCTTTGTTTGAAATGTATTTCTTGGTTGTAGAGCATTACAATGGTCTACACTTTTATTTTCAGAGCTGCTAGAAAAGCTTGAGAAACAAGATGAAGCTCCAGGTAATGGACCAAAATATGCAAAGATGGCAAATGGGGTGGATCCTAACAAAAACAGTACAGAGAAAGACGGCGCCACTGGGGATAGTGGTAAAGGTTTTAATAAGGAACAGTTGGAAGGTGTAAAAAGGTAAGCTATTTTATTTGATTTATTAATGCAATACTGATATTGCAATACGATAATTGCGATAAGCAATACAGTGACTCTAGTTGGCTAATTTCTGCCCCGTATCCAGTTTTGTGACCGGACCTAAAACCGTAGTTTGCTACAGTTTTAGGTTTGGTCACAAAACCGGATACGGGGCAGAAATTAGCCAGAGTCACTGTTTGACTCCAGTCGGCTGATTAAAGTGAATGGATTTCAGCAATGGTCCGGCTGGGGTACAGGAGCGCCCGGTTTTCCCCTCCCCCAACCTTAGGCTGCAATCGTGGTGTGAATGCAGTCTTACCCAGATCCGTGGTCCGGTTCCAGGGATAGACAAGTTATTGGCCGGCATAGCTAATATGCTAGGAGGCAGGGATACTGGTTGTGCAAAGTCCAGCCTCCATTGTAAAAAGCCAGCGATTAGCATATTAGCAATGCCGGCTAATAACATGTCTATCTCTGGAACCAGACCGAGGATCTGGGTAAGTTAGACCTCATTTTAATCTGGTTAACCTGCATTTTAACCCTGTTTATTGGGTTTAATGCAGGTTAACTGTAGGGATCGACCGATAGACCGATATCGATTTTTATTTAACTTTTTTTTTAGGGCCGATACAGATAATCGGTCACCTTTCAGGCCTATAGCCGATAACTTATACCGATATTCCGGTATAAGTTATCGGCTATTTCAACACCCCCCGACGGGGCAGAAGCCATTGCATTACCTGTTCCTGGGGGTCCGCGATCCTTCTGGCTCAGTCGGCGTCCTGCGCTGTCACTGTGCGCACTGACGGTGACGTCTTGTTGGGGACGTCACTCATCATTAAGCAGCGCACAGCAATAGCGCAGGAGCCAGAAGGATCGCGGACACCCGGGAACAGGTAATTATAACACCGGGGATGGGGGGAGGCAATGGGGCAGCGGCGGCGATGGTCGTCGGGGGGCGGGGCATTATCGGCAAGGTAATTGCCGATACCGATAATGTCCAAAATTGCGATTATCAGCCGATAATATCGGCCAAACCGATAATCGGTCGATCCCTAGTTAACTGGTTGTCAGTTTCCTTTTTAAACCTGTCTAGTTTTGGGGCAGTGCAAACGTAGACTAGGCAGTCTTGGTCTAGTCTAAGTAGATTTTCAAAACCTCTGTAGAGGAAACAACCAATCAGATTACTACTTTAATTTTTCAGAGGCCTTTTTAAAAATTAAAGAAGCAATCGCGTTGCTATGGGCAACTGCACCACTCTTCTTCTACGCAAGTTTAATTAAATGCCTCCCATTGTTTTTAAACTAAGTGATTTCCCCCCCCCCCCAGATCTTACACAAACACACAAATTCATAATACATTTTTTTAAATCTCTCTGCTTAAGGGTAGGGTCACACGAGAATGCATCCGCAGCGTATTTGACACTGTGGATGCAATGCTGGCAGACACGGAGCGAGGGCAGAGTGAACTGCGTAGCTCTGTGAGCCCGCTCGTATCTGTGGATTGCACACAGAGCAATGGCAGCAGCAGGGAGTTCGCTCTGCCCTCGCTCTGTGACTGCCGGCAGCGCATCCGCAGCTTCAAATACGCTTGGTATGTGTCCATACCAAGTACGAGTACTTCAGGTGTTCACAGATAAAAGTTACTGATACCAGTTCACAGACATCCGTCCCCATTAGTTTGGTAGGGAATGCCACAATTGGGTAGAGGCCCACCAGTACACGGGTAGGGAATGCCCCTTCCCCTATTAGGTAGAAGCCACCAGTAAATAGGTAGGGAATCCCCCCCCCCCCCCCCCCTATTAAGTAGAGGCCTGCAGTAGGCAGGACATTTCCTCCTGCCCTATGAGGTAGTAGCCACCAGTTAGGAAGTAGGGAATTCCCACTAATAGGTAGAAGCCCCCAGAAGATAGGTAGGAAATCCCCCTTAATAGGTAGAAGCACCCAGAAAATAGCTAGGATGAGAATCCCCCTATTAGGTAAAAGCCCCAGTAGGTAGGGAATCCTCCCCTTTTAGGTGAAGCCTATAGAAGATAGGTAGGGAATCCTCCCCTTTTAGGTGAAGCCTATAGAAGATAGGTAGGGAATCCGCCTCTTAGGTTGAAGCCCCAGTAGATATGTAGGGAACCCTCCCATTTTAGATAGAAGCCTCGCAGATTCTAGTAATTCTGGTGTAAGCAGATCTCTCTGGTTGGCCACAAATCTGGTCGGGCGGTATTGCAGATGTGAACAGTTTTCTCCTTCATAGTGATACAGAGTGACACAAAGTATCACCAAAAAAAGTGAAGTACTTTTTTTTTTTTTTCCCCCTGGGTTACAAGGATTTTCCTTTCTAGCATTGTATTCTGCCATCATTGAAAGCCTGCAGTCAGTCCTTTGTGTCTTATGTCTGTGTATGCACATCAGTTTTACTTATGATTCTTTTGCAGGATAAAGAGCTGTAAAACCTATTACGAGGTCCTGGGGTTAAGTAAAGATGCAGGCGAGGAGGACTTGAAGAAGGCTTATCGGAAGCTTGCTCTAAGGTTTCATCCAGATAAAAATCATGCACCAGGAGCCACAGAGGCGTTTAAGAGTAAGGCCGGCTGGTTGTGCCAGTCTGCATGTGCATCATCATCATGTTCTCATCACATGATCAGTTTTCCGAGAGCCCTGCAATGCAGAACCACTGAAAAGCATCAAATTCTCCCTCCCAGCAGATCTTAAAATAAACTATTCTCTTCATTTTGAATAGTTGTTTAGGAAAGGTTTTTTCCATTCCTACAGATATCCTGCAGCACTAGATTTATCCCAACATTCCTGATCTTCTGGGAAGTGTGATGTTCCATGCTACACACACACAGCTTACTATCTCGTGATCACACCGAAAGCCCATTCATTGGATTTGCCTTGCAGTCAAGGTTATCCTTGTCCAAAGAATGTTCTGTGTATGTTTTCTTCTGAAGCCTATTCACAATAAAATACTAGAGTAAAGAAGTACTTCATTATAAACAAGAGTGTAGTTAAAAATCTTACAAAGCCATATATATATAATTTATTTATATACCCTTTGTTTCGACTTAAGGAAGACCACTTGACCCCCTGGGAGCTTCTGTTGTGTTGACCAGAAGTCAGTTTGTCTATTCATTCATCCGCTCTGTTGTTTCATTGGAATGAATAGGGAATGGGATTTTCCAGTCCACGTATCAGATGCTGTGAGCTTGGGAGGGACTTCAGGCATGCTTCCACTCCACTCCTCTCTCTGATGTCTTTCTGAGTTTGTCAGCGGTTTTGGTGCTTGAAGCCATGTCGGAGGCAGGACCTTATACAGTGCCTGTCAGTTTTACACTGGAAGATATAATACGTTACAGAATTTTTTTTAGTATTTTATACCAGCAATCAGTAAATCACTTTGTCTTTGAGGAGGGACAATAAGCAAAAGTCAAAAATAAATAAATGCATTTTTTAAAATAACTATAATAATATCAAAGTAAAGAGAGCAAAAAAAAAAAATATACCCAAAAAATGGTGCTATTAACAAGCCTTTATACAGCTACATTGTTAGGATAAAATAGTTATGGCTTTTAGAATGATAGAATGGAAAAAAAATATGAAAGGTTCTTAAAGGGGTATTCCGCTGCTCAGCATTAGGAACAAACTGTTCCGAACGCTGGAGTCGGGAGCTTGTGACGTCATAGCCCCGCCCCCTCATGTCACTCCCCGCCTCCTCAATGAAAGTCTATGGGAGGGGGCCTAACGGCTGTCACGCCCCCTCTCATAGACTTACATTGAGGAGGCGGGACGTGACGTCATGAGATGGAGGGGCTATGGCGTCATGATCTCCCGGCTCCAGCATTCGGAACAGTTTGTTCCTAACGCTGAGCAGCGGAATACTCCTTTAAGTCCCTAAAATAAGTGAATCGTTAGAGGGTTAAACTGCATCAGTGCTATATTTACAATTTTTGTTAGTTTTTAGGTTTCTTGGTGCCAACTTTTATCAAACTGTGTGACCAAGCCCACCTGTGGTTGGATGGGCCCCTGCATTACATAGTGTACCTGTACAATAGGAGACTTGCTTCTCTCTATTGGACCAAGCCTATGAAGTGCACAGAGAATAGCTGTTACCTGTCACCATGAAGGTGCCAGCTAACACATTGTTATACAACAGAAATAGCTGAGCAGATTTATATTTATTTTTGTGGAAAAGATTCAGTATAACTTGTCATTCATTGAATGAAATCCTTTAGAGTCCGATGGAAGGCAATGACATAATGGGGTCAGTAGTGCCACTGTCAAGGGAAAGATCCCTCAAGAGAAATGTCTATGCCCATGGGCGGCAGACCCAAACTAGAGACATGGTGAATGTGAACATTGTGAATATGTTCACATAACACGACAAATATAAGAAATACAGTACAATACAGGAACGAAAAACCCTGATTGGAAGTGGCATGGCCCTAGGGAAGGATGGCTAAGGTAGTTGTAAGGCTCCCTGGGTACCCCCTATGGCCCCCAAGCAGTACCATTCAGTAAAGCTGAATGGTCTAACCATGTCCTCGACCTCCGTGGTGGTGTAATGCGTGAGAATAAAGACTTCCCATTTAGCAAAGAAGCGGCTGGTGTGAGTGTTTTTGTGTCTTTCCGTGTCCAATCGGTCTACCCCCACAGAGTAATTTAAGTTGCTGGATGACCATGGTAAGGACCAGTATAGAAGGAGAAAGCCAGGAGGCACAAAGGCAGCGGAGAGCCACCAGGAGGACGATATGAACCATCTGTGGTACCTTGGGGGGGGGGGGGGGGGAATAATTGCATCTAAGGCCAATTCCCCCACAGGGGCTGGTGCTATAACCGATCCAGTACCACAAGAACTTTTCCTTAGATTCATGGTAGCTGATCGGTGTCTAATAAAGCCCACTTGGTGGGTACCTATCAGGGCTGGCATGAAGCGGGATAAACGATCCACTAGAATCTTGATTTCTTGATTTATCAAAGAAATCGGTCTATAGGACCCTGGATCCCTGGGATCCTTGCCCGGTTTCGGTAATACCTTTATGTATGCTAAAGAGGCCCCTTTGTGATCAACCCCGTGGACATAAATTCCCTGAAAACTTCCACTAGGATCGGGGACAGTTGGGGCAATAGAGTTCCCATCTGGGCCCGGAGCTTTACCGTTATGAAGATTTTTGACTACTATCTAAATTTCCTTGTCACCGGGGCATTTAGGATATCCCTCTGGTCGTCTGTTAGCATGGGGAGGTCAAGCCCCCTGAGGAAAGCCTCACTCCCAGATCCATCAGAGGGAGAGTCTTGATAAGTCGGTATAGAATTTAGCTAGGATGTTATTAATGGAATGTGGATTTGTAGGTTTTATTTGCTTACCTTTTATTAGGCGAGCCAAGAGGCGGCCGGCCTTATTCCTGTGGCGGAAAAGGTCGAACTCAAATTGAGAGCGGCAGTCGCTCTTTCCTGTCAAGCCAGAGCTCAAATTGGGTCCTAGCTTCCTTTCAGGCTGACCTGTGTAGCTCCGTAGGAGAGCTAAGAAAAAGGGTATATGTATCCCTTAGGCGTGAGCTGGCTGAAGTGAACTGTGTAAAAGAAGTACGTTTCAAAGCTGACATATGAGCCATCAGACTGCCTCTAAGCACCCCCTTCCCCGTTTCCCAATATAGGAGCAGTCCAGATGGGTGCGCTTCATTGTGCACAGTAAACTCCAGCCACCACACCTGTAGTTCCACGAATTACTCATCTTTGACTAAGAGGTAGGGGAAACTCCAGAGGATATTACTACCTTTTGGGCAGGTGGGGTAAAACTGCATGGTTAAAGGAGAGTGGTCCGATAGGGCCAAGTCTCCAATATCCACAGATTGCAGCTTAAGGCTGAGGTCATAGGTAATAAAGAAATAATCAATTCAAGACCAGGAATTATGGGCATTCGATAAATGAGTAAATTCCCTATCCTCTGGATGGGTTAGCCTCCAATGGTTCTGCAGTCCCAATTGGTCCAAAAACAGGGGAAGAATACGGTCTCTAGATCGAACTGGTGTTGGTAGGGGCTAGTGGTTCCGACTGTCTACCAGGAGGTCTAGCACCGTGTTAAAGTCGCACCCCAATATTTTCCCTAACGAATAATCAGTCTGTATCCTGGCATCAGGTCCCTAAAGAAGGAAACATTCTCTCCATTAAGTGCTTAAATGTTATATAGGCTGAGTATCTCTCCATTATGTTCTAATTTTAGGTGTGAAATCCTTCCCTCATCAACCATGTCATGGGATATTAATATGAATGCAAACGATTTGTGTAACAGAGTGAGCACCCCTGCCTTCTCGTCTTTAGCTGCTGAGCCATAGACATGACCCACCCATTCATTGCTGCTGCGTCCGAAAGAAATCAGCTTCATGCAAGTGAGGGGATGCAGCAGCAATAAGTAAGCGTAGTGAGGCCGTCCCTCCACTTATGGTGGGGCGAGAGACAAGGTACAGAGATATAGCGTACCTGAAAACATAAAACATAAATGCCTGGAAAGAGCAATGGACAAAGCTCAAAAATTACCAGTTGAAACATACTATGTGAGAGACCCATCGAAGGCCACAAAAACTAGGACCTCCCTCTTTGAGGTATATGACTTCTTTTTTTCGGACAATGCAGGGAGAGGAGAAAAACTAAACATGAGGGGATGGTGACTGAAAAGTCCTCAAATATGAGTAGGCGCATGCCATGAATCGCCAGCGGTTGGGAGAGGCGCCTGTAAGCGTTCAATATTTCCACCTTATCATTAAAGAGTACCTATCATGATCTAAACTCTCCCTAATTCCCCCCCCCCCCTAAATCTGTCCCTGACTCTCACTGACGCTATCCCTGTTTCTTTTCATTCAAAACCCCCTCTTTCTATCAGATTTTTTGTCTTCTTGGCTGCTCTTTCAGCCATCCTAGTGTGAGAGAGGAAGGTGGCTTGGCCCAGCATAGAGGCTGTGAACACAGCAGCCTGCAGCTCTGAATCTTCTCCTCCTTTGAGGAAAGGTACAAAAGTCCAATAGTCGCAAGATAACTTGGCGAGGGCCGTTATCCAGTGCTGCTGGTATCTCACGTGGGGCAGGGGATGCAGTCCCGATTCTACGGGCCCTTTCCACCCAGCAAGGATGAGAGAGTCTGAGAGTTTTAGGGAGGTCACGCTCACAAAAGCATTGCAGGTCAGAAGAAGTAATCATTTCATTGACCCCCCCCCCCCCACAATGCACAAATTATTGCGACAGGACCTGTTCTCCAGGTCTTCTAGTTTTTCACATACCCTGGTCAATTCAGATTCTGTGGCACACAGGCTAAAATCCCTTCTTGAGTCCACTAGAGTGTCTCATTGATAGGACCACCCACTGGACACCTGAGGATGGAAAGAGGAACAACTTAAATCTGCAAGTTGTAATGCATCTTTTGCTGAATTTATTACAATAAATTTTTTAGAACCCAATCTCAATGATTGTTATTGTGAATATAAATGCCACTTGGTTTGCACCCATTTCTTGATGGGTATATTGCGCAGCCTTTTATGTGTTCTATGGTCATGTGTGCATCTGTGATGGAACTGACCAGATGACTTAGTGTTCCTTTTCTGTCATAGAGATTGGAAATGCATATGCAGTACTAAGCAATCCAGAGAAACGCAAGCAATACGACCTAACTGGAAGCGAGGAGAATGTGCACAGCCATCACAGAAATGGTGGATTTGACTACCGCAGGGGATTCGAAGCAGATATAACTCCGGAGGATTTGTTTAACATGTTTTTCGGAGGAGGTTTTCCTTCAGGTATGTTTGGTGTAGGAAGAGTATGTATATTGAAAATGTATTTGTATGATATAAACAAGACCTTTTAAAATGCAAACTGTTGGAATGAATGGGTAGCTCAGCAGTTGGCACTATGTATAAACGTAGCATCACCACAATTCTGCACATAGCAGCAGGAGTTCTGGTCGGCCCATGGTGCTCAGCTGACAGTGATGAAGTCCAAATCCAACGAGTGTAACAAGAAGAAATGGCGGCACTCGCTTATAATATCAGCAACAGGTCCTTTTATTTACGGAGACATGCGGGGACAGAGCCCACTATAATCAGATGTGATCCACAAAGGGCTACAACACAGTTTCGCAGTAAGCTTCTTCCGGCTCTGTCGAAAGGGTCCTAGAATTAGACAAAGGGACACAGCTGTATGGAGTTTGTATGTACTCTCTATGTTTTGTAAGAGTCTCCTCCAAGTACTCCCTGCTTACTCTTACACTCTCACATGGTGTTCCACGAAACTGGCTTTGGTGTGTGTGTAGATCTCCATTTCATTGGAGATAGTAATTTCAATAAATTTTCAGTAAGTAGTTGCTTATGGGCTCAGTGGTTCTTTATCTAAAACTGTACGTCACTAAAATTATTACGTTTTAAAACCTAACTTTTATTATGTTAGAAATGACCAAAAATAGAGTGGACAATGTAAACCTCAAAGGAATGTGATCACATGTCTGTGTATTCAGTATTTCCCTGCAATTAGGTACCCTAAAAGAATTATCATCCTTAACAATAGTCTCTACATTTCGCCCTGTCTATTGGCTAGCCCGCAAGCTTAAAGGGGTATTCTGGCCAAATAAATCTTATCACCTATCCAAAGTATAGGGCATAAGATGTCTGATCAAGGAGGTCTTGCCGCTGGGACCCTCCCGTGATCTCCGGGCAGCACCTGCATTTAATGCAGGGTTGCATCTCCAGTCTAGCAAACCTCTTTGTGGCGTGGCGTCACGTCTCCAGTCCCGGAAACAAAGAGGTTTCCGAGACTGGAGACTCAGCCCTGCATAGGATGGAGGTGCTGCACAGAGATCGGGGGGCATCCCAGCGGCCGGCCCCCCATGATCAGACATCTTATAAGATAAGATGTAGTTGGCCGGAATACCCCTTTAAAGACAACATTTTATTACAAATGTGGGTGTTAGGGCCTATTAAATAGGAAACCTATCATAAAAGCCAGAAACATATCATAAATTGAGGATGTGTATAGGAAAGACAAGAACTTCTCCTTTTTTCAGATCCAGTTCCGGCTTTGTATTCAATAATTGCAGTGAAAACCTGAACATGTGAACACAGCCAAGAAGACCACACAATCAGCTGACAAAGGAGCAATCCTCACCCATTTTCCTTTTTTACAAGGACAGTTAACAGTATTGAGTGTGAAGGACCAACAATTGATCTAGCAATTGCTTTTGCAGCCCTCCACTGATAATAAATGAGCCTAGTAAAGGCCCTTTAAGGAGATCGGACCCCAGGGGTTCGGTGAGTCAGTCTAGCCGGTTCGCCGGAGGTCAAGACACATACCCGACTCATATGATTCGTGATGACACGCCCCGCTTGTCCATCATTGGCTGCAGGTGATCATGTCCCACCTAACAGATCTCAGAGTACTGTTTTACCCTACTGTAAAGGAAGCCTCCTATCCTTTGTGGCTCCGCTTCTACGCAATCGCCTGCATGTGTCCCCCCCGCTGGAACGCACCACTTCCGGCGCGGCCTCCCGTGATGCACTTCCGGTCCCGCGGCGTCTTAAACAGGCTCAGCCAGACAGTCCCTCTGACAAGCGCACAGCCTGGACGCACGGACGCCGCGGGAACAGGTGGGCACACTGAACCACCACTGCCTTCACTCAATGCCTGGCTAACTGTGTCTAGTTCATAGTTAACCCTTTCTTTACACTGAATCACCACTGCCTGTATTCAATATTTGTTTCTGTGCCTATAATCTTTTTTAACCCTATCCCTACCTAGCTATCCCTGCCTCCAGCCCTTGTTACTTACCTGAATCACCATATTTTATTTTTCCAATTAAGAAGGGTTCGGTGAATGAACTGGTGGGGTTCAGTACCTCCAACAAGGTTAAGAACCACTGTACTAGATCATTGCTTGTTTTAGGCCTAACTGGCTTAAGAGAACCATTGGGCAGGACTGATATGAATGGTGAAAGTGGCTGTACAGTGCTGCCAAATATGTTGGCACTATATCAGAAATAAATGGGAAATAAATATTAATGTATTATTTTCTCATCAGCAAATGTACGGACATTTTCTAATGGCCGGACAACGTGTAACCACCACCAGCATCAGCATCACAGTGGTCACGAAAGAGAAGAGGAGAGAGGTGATGTAAGTATCCCTTGTGAACCAATAGCTGACATTCTGAATCAAAATGTGGGTCAGTGTAGTTGTCCATTTAAAATGGAGTCACTTCATTTTCTGGCTTCGTTGTATTGGTCCAGATTTACTAAAACCATCTAATTCTATCCCCTATCATATGACTAGAGGATAAGTGGGCCGCTTGGTGGCTCAGTGGTTAACACTTTTGACTTGGGTCCAAAGTTTAAATCCCACAAAGAACAACATCTGAAACAAGTTTGTATGTTCCACCTGTGTCTGCGTTGGTTTCCTCCCACACTCCAAAGCATACCGATAGGTGAATTTAGATTGAGCCCCAGTGGGGACAGGAATCAATTTGAGTGTACAGTGCTGCAGAATCTGTGGGCGATTTTTATAAAGCATTATTATAAGTGATTTGAACTTGGAATACCCTTTTAAATTGCTCCAGGTTTATCAAAGTGGCTGAGGCTTATTGATACATTTGCCATATTTTAAGACAGTAAACATATAAATCCAACTTGACACCTCCTATTATCCAACATCATCATATATATTTGGTGTCTGTCATGATCATAAATAGCATTATGTGGGGAACGCCATCATACCATTGTACACACCAAAAGAAAACAGAGTTTACAACAAACCACTTCTTGAATAAAAATTATATTTCTTTATTAAATTACTTTAAAATAACAGCATTTCATAAACTGGACAAGTGAAGTACAAAGATAGAATCCAGACCCTGCAGAGGAACTATGTATGTAAATATATTAGCACAATACAACACTGCACACCATATGGAACTATGTCAAAACTGATCTGTCTCCTATGTAATGCAGAACTCTACCAGACCCATACCCTACCTAATGTGCAAAACATTCTACACCATAATGACCAGGGAACTAAACGTCTAAAGTGCAAGTGCAGAATTAGATCACAAGGTGTCTCGGTGCTTACCCGTTCTAGCCGCGCTCCTCTACAACGTTACGTGTTGACACTTTCTCAAGGAGCTGCTGAGTGTTGTACTGTGCTAATTTACATAGTTCCTCTGCAGGGTCCAGATTCTTTGTACTTCACTTATCCAGTTTATGAAACGCTGTTATTTTAAAATAATTTTAATAAAGAAATATCATTTTTATTCAAGAAGTGGTTTATTGTGTACATGTTTTAGGAGAGTCTAGTCTGAGTTTACACTTAGTACTTCTTTTTTTTTTTTTTTTTAACTTTCTTTAGACCAACTCAGTGCACCACTTTGGTGATCAGCAATGTGATTTTCAGTGGTGCACTTGAGGCCTTAGTAAAGCTGGCCCAATGTATTTTTCTTGGTATTCGGAAAGAGTGGAGAGGGGCTTTCTTAAAGGGAAGCTGTCAGCCTGATCACCCACTCCCAAAACACTGTGTTATAGAGTGGGTGACCAGGAGTGCAATGAGGGGTCACTTAATTTTTTCCTGTAGATCCTGAGTTATGGGCTGCTGAAATCCCGTTGCTCAGTTCACTGAATTGCACACAGGAGACGGGGCCTTACCGGCTGGCTGCCCCTGCCTCTGTCCATCAGCTCCGTGTTCTGCCCCTGTAATTAGCATAATCATTGGAAGCGGCGCACTGCTGCTCTGCATGGCACTTGCAGCAGTCACAGCTCTCACGTCATCTGGGCGTGAGAGCTTTATGTATTCTTAAGATGCATGTGCTCTACTTACAGAATGCAGCACTCACGTGAACGGTGACTCGCAACACTAGAACGTGGAGTCGCCGAAAATGAATATGCTAATTAAGGGGGTGGCGAGGCCCCGCCTCTTGTGCACAGTTCAATGAATTGAGCAGTAGGATTTTGGCAGTCCATAATTTAGGACCTACTGGATGAAATTAAGTAAGTGACCCCTCGTTGGACTCCTGGTCACCCACTCTAACACCCAGTGTTAGAGTGGGTGATCAGGCTGACAGTTTTCCTTTTAATGTTGTACTCTAAGGAACTGAACTTATGTCCTATCCCCAAGTTAGGGGATAAGTGTCTGATCGTGGGGGGTCCAACGGCTGGGAACCACCCATCCTACTTACCCATACTCAGCGTGCTCCGGCCTCTACCTTCCAAAACAAGCACAAATGATGGCCCTTCCATTAGTCTTGAAATGTGGTGGCCAAAGCACGTCGGGGACGGAGCAAGTAGGACGGGTGCCATATCCTGTGGATAGGAGATAAGTTCATTTCCCTGGAATACCCCTTTAAAATATTATTGCGTGTAAATGTTGTTTCTCTTTCTGTTTTGAGAGCGATAACTCTAAACAAAGCCTCCTTTTTTTTTTTCCGTAATTTCTATCTAATGTTCCTTTTCCTCTGCAGGGGGGCTTCTCCATGCTAATCCAACTACTGCCTATAATAGTATTGATAGTTGTGTCTTTACTTAGCCAGCTACTGGTCTCCAATGCACCATACAGTTTGTATCCCAGATCGTAAGTACAGATTCTAACATTGACATTGCTTATTCTAATTTACGTGAATTTACTGTGAAATTAACTTAACTTTGTCTTATCCTCCTAACTCTTAAAGTGAGATGTAAGGCCATTTTACAGTGTGTTGGGATAATGCAAGTAGATTTCCACATTTAATAAAATCCATAGTAATTGAAGGCGAGAGGTTTACATTGGTTCTGCTATATTAGTAGTTGTTCCTCTGCCTCGGATATTTCCAAGCAGCAAATCTAGTGCAAATGCCCCACAGAATCTGTGTTGTACATGCTTTTCCAGATACATCTTTATTTTTTATTTTTTTAGATGTGAATGGACATGTCTGTGCTGATTTTTTTATTTTTATTTTATTTTTTTTAACCCCTTCCCGCTACTGGACGTTTTCATATGTTCCAGCACCCAACACGTTCACACGCTGGGACTTATGCATACATCCTGTTGATCTCCTGCTCTACCGTGCGCAGCTCAGGAGATCGGCGATGGGACCTAGCTGTCAATCACGCCGATCTCTGAAGCATTAACCCCATAGATGCCGTGATCAATCCTGATCACAGCATCTATGGTGGTGACAGGGGGAGGGTGCTCCCCCTGTTCACCAACGGCAGCACCACGATACGATCGTGGGTTGCCATTGGTTGCTATGGCAGCAGGAGGCCAGCTGATTGCCTCCTCTGTGCCAGCTACGGAAGCCTGTGAGATCCAGCCACAGGCTGGATCACACAGGTGCTAGTATCTGCAGCAGATCAGGTTATACTGTGCTGCAGTAAAAGTGTGAAAAAATTTAATAAATGCCCCTTTCCCAATAAATGCCCTGTATTATCATTTAAAAAAAACAAAACACAAATCATATACATACTAGGTATTTTCACGTCCGTAATGATGTGTACGATAAAGCTATAATGTAAATTATCCCACATGCTGGGATAAAACATTTAACATTAAAACAACAACAAAAAAGCCCAAAATTCGCCAACTTTGGTACGAATAGCGGACTAAAAAGATCAAAAGTTAGCATGTATCTCGTATAGCTTGTCCCGCAAAAAATAAGCCCTCCCTCAATGGCATTGGACGAAAAATAAAAAAGTTATGGCTGTCAGAAAATAACGCAAAAAAACCACAGAATATAACATCACTTTTACCGTACAGTGAACAACATAAAGAAAATAATTTAAAAAACGCCCCAAATCTTCCGGTTTTTCACAATATTTTGGAGTTTTTCACAAAAAATTTAGCATGGGTCAACAAAAATGCACCACTTATATAAGGTACAATATGTCACAAAAAATCTCAGAATCGCTCCGCTCAGAAAAAGCCTTTTAAAGTTATTACCATTTTAAAGAGACCTAAAAAAAAAGCCTGGTCATTAAGGTAAAAAAAAAAAATGGGTCCGTCCTTAAGGGGTAAAAGGGAATCTGATAGATGGTTTACCCACACTAAACAGAATACACAGGGTTATAGTGTTGTGAACATGAGTAAAATTATGTATAACTCACTTATTTCCATGATTTTGTTTCAGAGAAATCCGTTGTATTGTTAATATGTAAATGTTGTCCTTTGTACAGAGCAGAATGGTCACGTGGGCATAGTGTCTTGGGTCATGAAAATGTGAAAGGGAAGATAATATGAATATTCATTAAGTGGGAGGAAATTTGGAAGAAGGACCAAGGTAGGGAAGCTCATAAAATGAGCTCCCGCCTACATTGTGCACAGGACAAAATTTACATATTAGCAGTACACCATGGAACTAAGTGAGTTATACATCGGTTTATTCAGGTTCTTCCGTGCTATAACCCTTTTGTATTTGGTTTAGTGCGGGTAAACAATCAGATTTCCTTTCAAAGGTCTCAGGCTGGGTAAAAATAATGAATAAAAAGTACTCACCTGCCCTAGTTACCATCTCGACACAAGGAAATGTCTTCTCAGCCAGTCAGTGGTTGAGGCAGGTCACCGTGGTTGTCAGCTGTTTAACCACTTAGATGCTGTTAGACAGAGGGAAGGGGGCAGGTTTAATTAGTGCTTAACTAAAAAACAGTACCCGCCTACCTTGTGTGAACTTGGTTAATCTAGATTCCTGCACAAATGGTTGTAGCCTATTGAATTGTCTCCCTAGTTAATGGTAGCATGTTTTAAGTATCACGTATTATGTTATTTTTGGGTTGCTCACTGATTTCTATTAGCATGTTTTGGAATTTAAAAAAAAAATTTTTTTAAAGGTATATTGTAGAAAAAAAAATAGTATTAGCTGAGAACCATTCCCGTGGTCATTAAAGTTTATGACTCTCCTTTTTCAGCGGTCAAACTATAAAACGCGTGACAGAAAATCTCAATGTAGCTTACTATGTCAGCAAGGACTTTCAGTCTGAATACAGTGGGATGTTACTACAGAAGTTGGAGAAGAACATTGAAGAGGATTACGTGGTTAATGTCCGGAATAACTGCTGGCGAGAGAGACAGCAGAGTAAGTGACTCTATTGTTTTAAGTCTTGGTAACTTATGTCACATCATGAGAGAACTCATTCATTTCCCTTTGCAATGGTGAAAGCATTTCAAGAGGGATATATTTATAGTCACACACAGCATATCCACTGCACATAAGCTTCCCTTTGGGGTTACAGGGCTTCGTATAGTGGACCAGACACGTAGTACAAGAGCCAAGTACACTGGTCCCCAGACATACGATAGTTTCAGCATATAATGGCCTCTCGGAGCCCATCGTATGCTGAAGGCAGCATCAATATACGATGCTGCTGTGTGTCGGGGTCATTGCTAAAACGGCTATCCGGCAGTACTGACTGCTTCAACAGCCGCCGGATAGCCGTTTAACCGGTTGCTGTCTAAGGTGACGGCAACCAGTGTATGGCGCGGGCTGCTCAAAGTGGACAGTGGCATCTAAAGGGACCTTAAAACACCCCCCAGCAATCTAATGATTCCTCCTAAAAGTCCCCTAAGGGACTAATAAAGTGTAAAAAAAAAATAAAAAAAAAAAAAAATAAAAAATTGGAGCATAGTAAAAATAAACATATGTGGTATTGCTGTGTGCGCAAATGTCCGAACTATAAAAATGAAACGTTAATTAAACTGCACGTCAATGGCGTATACATAAAAAAAAAAATACCAAAGTCCAAAATTGCAATTTTTGGTCACTTTGTATAAAAATATTTTTGGTCACTTGTAAACAATTTTATAAAAAGTGATCAAAAAGTCCCATCAAAACAAAATGATGAAAATACAGACCACTGTGAAAAAAATGAGCCCTCACAAATCCCAGTGTATATATATATATATATATATATATATATATATATATATATATATATATTATAATATAAATAAAATAAATAATTTATAGGGGTCAGAAGAGGAAATTTGTACACATTCTAATTTTCATGCTGACAGTTATAATTTTTTAACAGAAGTAAAACAAAATCAAACCTATATAAGTTGGGTATAATTTTTATCGTATGGACCAACACACACTCACACAATGGTTGTCCCGGAACTAATTACCAGTTTTCCATAGAGAAATATACTCAACATACAATGGATCCGGGGCTCCAGAACCAATTACCAGTTTTCCATAGACAAATGTACTCAACATATGATGGTTTCAACATACTATGGTCCTCCTGGCACCAATTAATAAAGTATGTTCAGGGACCACTGTACATGCTGCTCACTGGTGTCTGAAGAGGTAAAGCTGGCCATTCATGTTAGAAAACTGTTCCTTGTTCAGCCGACAACTATATCTTGCCCCATATGCATCTTGAACGTGGAAGTATTATTTTTATTTGCGAGTGGGAGGGATCAAAAATGGTTCACATGCAGTGATTGCTTAAGGTCCGTGCCCTGAGCAAGGAATTTCACTGTGCTTGTGCTACAATCTGTTTCCACTGCGCATGTGCAGGTTTTCCAGACAGGGCTAAGCTAACAGGGCTGCGAACTCTTCGGGAGCTTGGCTTTGCCTCTTTGACACTCATGTTTTTAATCCTACCATTAAAGGAACCATTAGTTTTATTGGTCTTACAGCTGCCTGACAATGTATGCAGCTCTATGTTTCATGTACAGCTGATAGGTTCCCTTTATAACTAAAATAGGTTGTTTGTTCCTGGCACTACTGCAACATCATACCTGTACACAATGTATGCTTATTTGGCATTGCTATGAAAATGGGAAATGAGAGAAGCAGCATAATGTAGAGTACTTACTAAAGCAGACATGTTAGGAGAAATTACAGGTCAGTACTAAAAACTATAATATGTCTTTTGTAATGCCTTTCCTGCTCCTGCTTAAATTCATCTTGTGATTGATCAGCTCACTGAGTGATCAAGTTACATACTGCCCATTGTAGGGAAGAGAAGAGAGAGCGCAGGGAGGAATGACTAGACAGAGAGAAACACACAAGTTCTACCAGTGTTTGATATACAGCTTAGGTTGTGTTCACATATGTGTTGGCTGTTCCATCAGGAGCCTCTATCACATATTTCATCAAAAATGGTGGACAGAGAAGTTTGTCCATAAATGTTTGAAAAGCCTGTCAATGGGGGATAACTTGGTTAAAGGGGTACTCCGCTGCCCTGCTTCGGAAGCTCTGCTCCCTAGCCTCCGGAAGTTTATTGTTCCGAACGCTGCGTGCGGGTTTCTGTGTTCAGGGCCGCCCCTCGTGACGCACGCCCCCTCAATGAAAGTCTATGGGAAGGGGACGCGACGGCTGTCGCGCCCCCTTCCCATAGACTTTTGTTGAGGGGGGCGGGCGTCACGATGGGTGGCCCTGAACACGGAAGCCCGCACGCAGCGTTCGGAACAATAAACTTCCGGACGCTGGGGAGCGGATCTTCCGAAGAAGGGCAGCGGAGTACCCCCTTTAAATGAGAATGCCCCTTGAATGGAAATGTCTGAAGTATAAGATGTAAAAAACGACTTTCGGTCCTGGTCATGCTTATTGTGATTTGTTTGTGTGTTTTGTGTTAAACTTTAGAAGCAGATTTAATACATGCAGCAAAGGTTTACCGGGATAATAGACTGAAAGTGAAAGCAGAGTCAATATCGATGGATAATTGTAAAGAACTGCAGCGACTGAACTCAATCTACCGAGGTGGATGATGGATCACGACAATCCACCAAGTACATATACTTTCGTCCCTGTAATATAAGAGCTATACATTTTATCATGAGGAGGAAGTGAGATATAACACATCCATCAAGCTAATGTGGATCATCTTGAAACTTCTGGACAAACTTGAAGGTCGCAGAGTCATTTGTTTCCTTGTTTTTTTATTTTATTTTTAGTTCCATTTAATTGGTAACTAAGTGTAAAAACTATATAGAGCGCCCTGGACATGACTTTTCCTATGTTCATGGGTATCTTGTACATATGGTACTAAACTGTCTTGTATATAAGAGCTAAGAATTTATATGTGAAGTATGTTCTGTTTGTTTTTTGGTTTTTCATTTCCACTAACTCTGAAGCATCTCTGCACCAAAAAGTGTTTTATTTCCTATGCCATTTGTTGTCTAATCCTTTCGGACCATTTTAATCTGAGTTCATATTAAACATAATGAATATTTTGAGGGCCTTTTCCACTATGTATTGGTATTTCCTATCCTGATGTTAATATAATCATGCACTGTATGGGTAGCAATTTTTGCTCATGAGTGAGAAATTCATTATTTCCGTATATTGAAACTTCTTTTATTTATCATTTACGGTAATTATCCATTAGTGGAGCAAGATCACATCCTGACAGAGTACTCAGTGTACTTTTAGAAAGAACAGGGATAGTAGAGAACCAAATAAATATACATTCCTTTATTAGGGTGCATTCACACCACGTTTTTGCAATACCTTTCCCGTATCAGGTTTTTGATGAGAAACTGATTCCTCAAAACCGTACTAAACTGTATCAAAACGTGTGTACAAATTTCAACCCGTATATGGTTAAAAACCATATACAGTTTGAAAAATGATGTCCGGTTGCATCCATTTTTAAGGGAAAAAAAGTTTGTAACGTTTCACTCCATTATGAATAAAGTTTCACTTGTTTGAAATTCCAAGAAAAAAACTGTACAAAGTCAAAAACCGTATGGTGCACACCGGATGGAACCGTACGCACATTGACTCCCATGTTAGAAAAACGTATACGGTTTCAATACGGTTTTTCACCCGGACTAAAAATCATGGTAGGCTACAGTTTGGGGTACGGGGAAAAAAAAAAAACGGACAAAACCGTACAGGATGCAAAACGGATGCATCGTTTGGCATACAGGTTTCAATGGAGAATCCATGCATATGGTTTTCAATACGGTTCATACGTTTTTTAAATTGAAAACATATACGGGAACTGTGTTGCAAAAACGTGGTGTGAATGCACCCTTAAAGAGATTCTTCACCTTATTCTACAAATATAATTGCTAGCCGGAGCCTCGCAAAGGGGGGAAACAGCAGATTGGTGTACATCCCCAGTCCAGCTTTGAGCAGAACATCTGACATGTTCTACTAAGTGCTGGGTCTATTGAGTGTTGGTTGTGTATAACAAATCTGGCACTGTGCAGCTGTACTAAAGACTCATTCTGGGATTTGTTAATTTCTTTTTTGCTTAGATAATATTAGAATAATATGGAGGCTTTTGTGTACACTTAATTCAGTTGATGTGGAATGCATGGGTTGTCTGTCTTCTTAACTCCTATTTCCCATCTGATAGGGTTTCCCAATGCTGTCTACAGTTTCCATTATGTCTCTGGCTTCGCGGAGGCAAAGAGGTCCGAGTGTTCCCTCTGAACTTGCAGGTGATAGATCCGTGACATAGAATCTCTGTCCACAAACCCACGCTCTAGAATAGCAAATGAGATACAGCTGCAGCCTGTCTTATCTCCCTGTTTATTGTAGCTCTGACACACAAGGGAGCAGTGTCCGCTTCTATCACTGGAGAATCTAAACATAAGTGGCAGGCAGTATGAGTCAGGGGAGTGTTATAACTCTTCAATTGATCAGTGTATGGACTCACCGGTTACTGTATGTCACCTCTCTTGGCTCAACAGAGTTAGCAGCAGTATTCAATAAATGGAAGAACATACAGAATCCTGTAGTTCACAGGAAGCAGCTGATACAGGACAGACCACTTCTTGTTACAGAATAGACAATACAATTTCCTGGTGGTCCAAGCTGCAATAATGTTAATGGATGCAGCTGTGCTGGAATGAAAAAGCTGACACTACAGGAATATCAGGGGTGGGCATTGCATAGGCAAAACAAAAACAAAATGAGAGCTCCTTCATTCATATTTTTGCAAAGAAACCATATAGATTTTAATACTAAGCAATCCAATACCAATTTTATTTTTTTCATTTCAAAAAGACACCCAGCTACTTTATGGAATAACTCCACATAAAAGCAGAAAACTTGGATGTGGCTGCTATTTGCAGCAGTTGTTTGTAGCGACACACTGTATAATTATTTCTTTTAAAAAGAAAAAACAAAAGTATATTACCAAGATGACAGCATGAGGAAAATGTATGGGAAAACATAATAGGGAAATCTATCAAAGGTATTGCCCATAGTTTAAAGGGGTACTCCGCCCCTAGACATCTTATTCCCTATCTAAATGATAGGTGATAAGATGTCTGATTGCAGGGGTCCCGCTGCTGGGGACCCGCACGATCTTCCTGCTGCACCCGGCGTTTGTTTAGAGCGTTGAGTGCAGCGCCGGAGGCTAGTGACGTCACAGCCGCGCCCTGCTCGTGACTTCACGCCCCCTCAATGCAAGTCTTGAGGAGGGGGCGTGACTGCCGTCACGCCCCCTCCCATAGAATTGCATTGAGGGGGCGTGACCATGACATCACAAGCCTCCACTCCGCATCGCCAGTCATCCAGCATGGAGTGAACCCCCGCGATCAGACATCTTATCCCATATCCTTTGGATAAGGAATAAGATGTCTATGGGTGGAGTACCCCTTTTAAGATCAGGTAGTGGTTTGTTTTTTGTTTTTCTTATTTTGAAATCCGAGAATAGGATTCAGTTTAGGATCACAGAATTTGGTGGTGACCAGGTTTTCCATGAACTACACTTATCTATCCTGTAGAGTGGTTGGTGTTGTCTGTGGGAAATCTCCTTTTAAGGTATTGTCCAGTTCAGAAAACTATACACCATATTGGGGAATTCAGAGTTGGGCGAGGCCCTCTGTTCATCATCCTGGAGAGTGGTGATAAAGAGTATCTCTCGTGTCCGCTGATGTGAATGGGCAATCTGTAATGCTTGATTCCCTGGGTAGCGCTGCAGGAAGATTGAACACTTACTGGCAGGTCCTAACAAGTAGTGCAACTCTAGGATTTAAAAACAGCTAGGTGAGAGTCACACAATGCCTTTCTATTCACATAACCCATCCATGGCCAGGACTGCATGGCTGAAGTGTGCTTGGTACCCTGACCTTAAACTGTAATAAAAGAATAGCAATATCCTCCTATGATCTATATTGCACCTAGAAATATTAGTATGTGCCTTTTTCCCTTTTCATGGGTATGCAGCCATTCTGTCATTGAGGTGCAACTTATTTTCATGTTTTTCTATGCACTTTACATTTAGGTTGTAGTTAAATGTTCACTGTGTAGATTCTAACTGCTTTTCCATATCAAAATGGATTTTCCATGAACGACATTATCCGTGTCGTTATGCGATCCGTGGTGGTCCCACTTTTGCTGCTCCATGTAACTCCATAGGTCTGACAAAGATAGCAGAGTATAGTACTGAGTATATTTGCAGTTCACGTAGACACTTGCAATGTTAAAGTGGTACTCCGGTGAATTTTTTTTTTTTTTTATAAATCAATTGGTGCCAGAAAGTTAAACAGATTTGTAAATGATTTCAATAAAAAGAAATCTTTACCCTTCCAGTGCTTTTTAGCAGCTGTATGCTACAGAGGAAATTTCTTTTCTTTTTGAATGTATTTTTTGTCTTGACCACAGTGCTCTCTGCTGACACCTCTGTCTGTGTCAGGAACTGTCCAGAGCAGCAAAGGTTTGCAATGGGGATTTTCACCTGCTCTGGACAGTTCCTGATACGGGCATAAGGTGTCGGCAAAGAGCATTGTGGAGAAGACAAAAAAGAAATTCAAAAAGAAAATAATTTTCTCTGTAGTATACAGCTGCTAAAAAGTACTGGAAGGGTAATTTTTTTTTTAAATAGAAGTCATTTACAAATCTGTTTTAACTTTCTGGCACCAGTTGATTAAAAAAAAAAATGTTTTCCACCGGAGTACCCCTTTAATATATTTTGTAGGAATCAAGTTTAAAGGTATACACTATTTATTTTACATGCTTTATGCTTTCATTTGCCCCTTATCCTTATATATCATCATTTTTGCTGGACAAAAAATGTTTACTAAAATTTGCATTCCCCAAACCTACGTAAGGGAAGTGCTATCTTACTAGGCACCCATCAAGTGGTCTGTGACCAGTTTTTGACTCTCAGCCATGCTTTCAGTTGTTTGCAAGTAGAAAAGTTGCCAGGTGAGCAGAAACTGGATGAAATGGTGCATTGTTAACACTGAATTGTATGAAGTAGTAATAGTGGCTTTCACTATGGCCGGCAAGTTAGGGCATTCATAACCCATGCAGTAACTAATAAGAATATCTTGGGTTATATGTTTGTATACTGTCTTTGAATAAAACGTGTTAATTCCATACTTCTGTCTTGTCTATGTTATACTCTAATAAGATGCTATGCTTTTTTTTATATTCTAATACTCTCCTAATATCCATTAGTCCATTGATATTTTATTAAAGACCACTTCCATGTAATTAGAATTATCATACAGGAAAGCAATGAGCAATACAATATGGCACCCAGAACATTGTCTGCATTTCTCATGGACCATTCCTTGGGGAAAATATGCTGCTCAGTATGTAGTACTGTATATGAATGTTTTATGTTTGTGTGTCACTAAAGTATATATTCGGAGGATGAAGTATATATTCAGAGTAGTTTATGATTTACTCCTTTAATAATTGATGATTAAAGTGAATAGCCGTGCGTAGATTCTTCTATTGCTACTGAAGTTCTCCAGAGGCACATCGCTGATGGTACTGTACAGCTGCAGTTTGGGGACCAAAATGTGCAGTTCCACATTGAGTGTTTAGCATTAAACATGTTATCCCAATATTGAAAAGTGATCTCCACCTGAATAGTGGATAACGAATTAATGGGGGCCCAACTGCTAGTACCCCACCACTCAGGAGAACAGAGATCAAAAGGCCCCCAAGTAAGTGAAGAATCGGCATGCATGCTCTGCCACCACTCTATTCAATGTTTAAGGCGCTTTACAATGTTGCCAAGTGCTAAACTCTGCTATAATTGCAAGTCCCGTGGTAGCGGAACCTGCACTCCAGCAGTTGGATTAACTAAAAATTACTTAAAATATGAAAGTGGATCTACAATTAAAATGTAATCAAGTTGTTAACTTTCAATGTATATCACCATGGTTATATAGCATATACTGTATGTGTTCTTTAAATGGTCCCTGTCATTTCAAGCAACTTCCGTCCTTGTGATAGCCAATGTGATTTTTATCGTATTTGTGAATCACATCATTTACCAAAAATGTATCCTAACGCCAGAAAAACAGCCCTAAGGTCTTTGCTACTAGATATCTCCCTTCCCTGCAAACTGCTGTCCACTTGCTGTTGTTAGGCTCAGTCCATCTCTGGTAACAGATAGACCAGGAGAGAACTCAGGAAGTGGGGGCAGGGCTTAGGCTGGGTTCACATTGCCACTTGTATCCGACCCATTAAGGGTCCAATCGGCTTTATTTTATTTTTTATCTTTTGTGGTCGATTGGACCCTAAAACAGGTCCGATGCAAAAGGCTACTATCTGGTCCCGACAGACCCTATTCACTTGCATGGGGTCCGTCGGTGATCTGGTCATTTTACAGGAATTTAGCGGAGAAAAAAAAATAGTGCTTGCACTATTTTTTTTTCTCCTCTAAACTCCCATCCTTCTCGATTGGATTACCGAAGGAACTCTGAATAGCGGAGTCCAACGGCAATGTGAACGAGGCCTTAGCTACTGCTGTGTGCAGAAGAGTAAGCCTGGGTTATGCAATCTGTTTGCCGGTTTTTATCTTCCAACTGGCTCTGAAAGGCAAATCAAGACTTCCCTATCTTGACAGCAGTTCAGTGTTTAGTGTAACCTTTCCTTGCTGTGCTGCTGGTTTTTTGTGTTTGTTTTTCTGCTCACATAGCAATCTGTAGAGCAAGTGCATCAGTTACCCCTTCTCCCTCCACATGACAGCTATAATAGTGTACTGTAAAACATCTCCTAGCACAGTGCCAGCCTGTTCAGTGCACTTTTACAAGCCTTATGTCATGGCACAATGGAGAGAGGAATAGGTGGCGTGCTGTGGTTTGCTAGAAAAGTAATGGAAAGTTCTGTTCAGAGGAAGAGTGGAGCAGTTGCCCATAGCAACCAATCATTGCTGCTTTATTTTTTTCAAAAAGGCCTCTAAAAAAAAATAAAGCTGGAATATGGCTGCTATGGGCAACTGCTCCATTCTGTCTCTGATAAATGTCCCCCTATGTGTCAGTACTGCTGGCAAACAACCCAGCTCTGGTCCTGAAATGACAGGTATGCTGTTAAACAGGGCACCAGGACAATATGGAAGGGGGAAAAAAATGGTGAAACCAGCATTGAGGTGAAGGGGACAACTGTATTTTGTATTTTTCTAAGCCTTCACTTTCACATTTATAGCAGTCAGTATAATGTGCACATTGCTAGACAAATTCATCTCTACATATGCATTCATTTTATGTGCTTCCAACAGTAATAGTTTGCATTTTATGACCTGTACAGTGCAGCAGGCTTTTATATTTTGATATTTCTGGGTGGCCAGTACTATATCTGCTTTATTTTTAGCTAAAAACAACAAACCAAATTCTACGTGTGAACCCAACCCTATGTTGTTAAAATGACTTTGCCTTTGGTGCTGATACAGTTCCGTACAGTTTACTTGACTCTGATACCTTTTAAGAGGTTTTCTGGGTACAAACATATATTTAGACACTGTAACTGTTTATGGTGAATAATCACTCAGGATTTGCTCACAATGTATTTCGAGGCTCAAACTACACCTGTGTTACAAGCATATTTAGGTCTTTGGAGTGTTTTAATGCATGTTTTTTGATATTGTATTAATACCTACCTGTGAACTGTCAAGCATTTTCCTATTAAAATCAGTGTAAGGGTATGTTTACACATACAGGATCTGCTGCATACTTTTGTTGCATAGTTTCTGCAGCCGATTTTGCTACCCATTGATATTAATGGGTAGAAAAATCAGCCGAACAAAATATGCAGCAAATCCTGTACGTGTGAGTGTACCCTAAGGGTAAGTTCACGTGTATTTTTCCTGCAGACCTGCTGCAGATTTTGCTGCCCAATGACTTCTATGGGTAGCAAAATCTGCTACAGCAAATCTGCAGCAGAAATGCACATGTGAATGTACCCTGATGGTGGGTACACACTGCATTTTTGTCTCAGTTTCACCATTTTCGTTACAATATGTTTATCTCTGCTGTATGCAAAAACGCAGTCGCCTACATTATTGTGTGCACCAAACAAAACTATACAATCCCCTTTTAGGCTTTTTATAATGTAATTCAAATGAAAACAGATGGCACACATCCGCATCTGTTATAATATACATTTTCCCTAAAAAAAAATATATATATATATATATATATATATATTATATAATTATTATTATTTTTTTTTTTTAAACCAGAACATAAACACAGTGTGCACCCTCAGTTAGTGGGTAAAACTAAGGCTGCATTCACATCTTGTTTTTTACATACGGGTGCTGGATCCGGCTGGGGGAGGGGAAAACTGGGTGCTCCCGTTCCCCAGCCAGATCAGCCTGTAAATCCATTTACTTTAATGATCCAACCGGAGTCAAACGGTGACTTTGGTCGGCTCAGTTTTGACCCGTATCCAGTTTTGTGACCGGACCTAAAACCGTAGTACACTACAGTTTTAGGTCCGGTTGGGAAACTTGATACGGGTCAAAACTGAGCCGACCGGAGTCACCATTTGACTCCGGTTGGCTCATTAAAGTAAATGGATTTACGGGCTGATCCGGCTGGGGTACGGGAGCACCCAGTTTTCCCCTCCCCCAGCCGGATCCAGCACCCGTATGTAAAAAACGAGATGTGAATGCAGCCTAAAACAGATCAATTTGAAGCATAAACCATTTTATGCCTCAAAATACTCTCCAAAAATAGTGTATTATGTGCCTAACAATGTTTTCAGTGGTGGTCACAGGACCATGTTGGTGCCCTCAGTCCATTGGTGGTCAGGTGAGAAGAGTACTGTAATTTGTAATGTGTCCTCCTTGCAGAGGGAGGGGTTTGGGCTGCAACGTGTAAATGGAGAGGAAAGGGTTTTTAGCGAATGAATGGAGAAAAAAAGAGTTTCCAGGGACCTGCCTGATTTATGGCATGACACAGGAGTTCTGTGGTGACGTGACCGCCACTGAAAATGTCAAGAATGATGCATCTGCCCAAGAGCATCCATGTACACAAGAGTATTTACCCTATACCAGCGGTCTTCAACCTGTGGACCTCCAGATGTTGCAAAACTACAACTCCCAGCATGCTGGTAGTTGTAGTTTTGCAACAGCAGGAGGTCTGCAGATTGGAGACTACTGCCCTATACCATTACAGCCACTAATACCTGTCAGGCCAAGGCCGAATGAAAGGGGTTTTATAGATACAAATTGTCAATACTCAGTCTGCTTAAGACTGACATAGCAAAACCGCAAACTGCAGTCAACATGGGGCCGAGAAAATACGATGAATATACAGACTGCAGTCATACCTTACTGACCACACCACCAGTGCACCACAGAAATCCTGCCTGGCAGATAATGCACCCATGGACCTTCATTCTAACAACTGTGATAAGTGCGCTTGACCTGGAGTACACTGGCGCTGTTTTATAACTCTGTAAAAAAAAAAAAAAGTAGTTGTCTTCAAGTCATTCTTTCATGTATAATACCGACAATTTATTCTAACCAGTTACATATCATTTCTATTCATTCTGCTACTATAACATATATATTTTTCTGTAAGGGCGCATTCACACCACTTTTGTGCAATATGGCTGCTGGGAAATTTAAAAACCGGCCACTGTCGTAACCCCGCTGGATCCGCTCTGCACCCCATTCGTTTGAATGAGCCGAACGGAATCAGATATTCCTAATTTTTGAACCGCATCAGTTTTACTGCCGGACTAAAAACTGGCAGATCACGATTTTCAGTCCAGCAACAAAACTGGATACGGTTAAAAAAAATGGCAATAGAAGAAGGTATCCAGCATCGGAGAACAGATAAAATTATTTGCTTTGAGGCATCTGCATAAGGTACATACACTGGAGCGTAGTTTCCTACGCGTTTCGGGCTCTGGGGCCCTTAATCATGCCATGATTAAGTGCCCCAGAGCCCGAAACTCGTAGGCGACTACGATCCAGTGTATGTACGTTATGCAGATGCCTCAATAAAGCAAAGAATTGTATCTGTTCTCCGGTGCTGGATACCTTCTTCTGTTGCTATTTCCAGTGTGGAGGAGAGCGCCACCCCCCAGTCCAAGCACGGCAGCAGATACAGAGATTGGATCGGAGCTATCAAGCATTAGTGAGTACGGTTAAAAAAAATGAGCCAACTGAAGTCACTATCTGACCGATCAGCGCGTTCAAATGAATTGGGTCCGTCGGGGATACGGCAGCGATCAGTTTTTAAATTCCCTGAATCTGCGGCAGTATTGCACAAACGTGGTGTAAATGCACCCTAACTTGTTATAGGAGCTCCTGACCTTACAAGGTTTTGTGTTACTTTTCATTGTGAGTTTTATCATATCTAACATCAACCCCAGATCATATTGTACTCTCAATATGGTGTTAGGAACCAAATGCTCCACTAGTCCTTATGTGAAGGACAGAACCATCTCTGTTCAGTGTATTTGTCTTCTTCCATACAAGTCATGTTACATGTACAAGGCTTTCATAGTGTTGGTTTCCATCAGATTAATCTCTCTTGTACATTGTCTCACATTCCATGTTGGTGCATGTTACTGAAAGCCTTGCAATGCTTAGGAGAGTTATGGAGATGAATTAGGATTAAAATGTACCACAAAAGACTTCAGATTTCCCTTATCATGGTTTCTGTAACGTCTAAATAAAAATTATTTTTAACCAGAAGGCTCTTTATGATCTTTTTGTTTCCTTGTACTACAGAAATAAAAAAAGAAGGGTGTATTCCCATCATCGACATGTGTGATATATGTACAGGATATACTGTTATCGTCTGATAGGTGCGGACATGCATCTGTGTTCAAAACTGGGGACAGAAAATGAATAGGGGGGGCACACATGCACGTAGCCCCTTGTTATATGTTTGCTATCCTCAGAATTATACTGACCCGCTGTGTTCGCTGAGAGCTGTGGGTCAGCGTGGGGCGATCGTGTTTCTCCACTGAGGCAAATCCTAGGCTGGAGTGGGAAACTGCCTTAGGGTGCGTTCCCACCTGGCATATACGCAGCGTATTTAACGCTGCGCAAAATTTATGGCGCGTATTCCTTGCTCACTATACACACAGGGCTTTCCGGCGGCAGCCCTATGTGTGTAGTGAGTTTTGGAGGCGGGGCTCGTGGCTCCGCCTCCAAAACTCACTACACACATAGGGCTGCGCATACGCCAGGTGGGACCGCACCCTTAGGCTGCATTCACACCACGTTTTTGCAATACAGTTCCCGTCACAGGGTTTTGATGAAAAACGGATTCCTCAAAACCATACTAAACTGTATCAAAAGGTGTTTGAAAAATGATGTCCAGTTGCATCTGTTTTTTTAAAGAAAAAAAATATAAGTTTTTAACTTTTCACTCCATTGTGAATAAAGTTTCACTTGCTTGATTGAAATTCCAAGAAAAAAAAACTGTGCAAAGTTTAAAACCGTATGGTGCAAACCAGATGGAACCGTACACACATACGGTTCCTTTTGACTCCCATGTTTTAAAAAAACGTATACGTTTCAATACGGTTTTTCACCCGGACCAAAAACTGAAAAAAAACGCACAAGATGCAACCAGATGCATTGTTTGGCATACGGTTTTCTATGGAGAGTCAATGCATACGGTTTTCAATGGAGAGTCAATGCATACGGTTTTCAATGGAGAGTCAATGCATACGGTTTTCAATGGAGAGTCAATGCATACGGTTTTCAATACAGTTCTGTACGGTTTTCAAATTGAAAACGTATACGGGATCTGTATTGCAAAAACGTGGTGTGAATGCAGCCTTAGTGTTCAAAATTGCAGCTATGGAAGAGGATGATTGCTCTGTAGCATGACTCCGACCATGGCGTCTCCTGCTGTGGACAAGCCAGTCTCCTCCAAAAGACCCAGGCAGGCTTCCTCTTCATCCTGGGATGAGGACATTATACCCAAGAGGAATACTTGTTCTTTCAGAGATGCAGCAGTTGACTCATAGTCTGGCCAGGAGATAGGTCAGGTTAGCAGAGGCACTAAACCTCATTTCATGTACAGTGACCCCCGACCTACGATGGCCCTGACATATGATGAAATCGACATACGATGCTTTTTTATGTCGGGGCCATCGCATTAAGTGCTATCCGGCAGCGCAAAATGCTTAAGCTGCTGCCGGATAGCAGCTTAATGTTCCCCTTGTGGTGCGGTAAGTATTACTTACCCCTCCACAATGCTCCGGGGTGCCCTCCGGGTCCAGCGCTGGTCTTCCGGTGTCTTCTCGGCCCTCTCCGGTGACATCAATACGCTGCTGCGCACGTCATCCAATAGGAATGGCGTATGCAACGGCGTAATGACGTTGCTATGCAGGCCCAGTAAGGCCTTGCGGAAGACAGCGGAGGACCGGAGAAGACAGCTGAGGACCGGAGAAGACAGCTGAGGACCGGAGAAGACAGCGGAGAGCCCAGCAGAGGACCGGAGATGACCAGGAGAGCCCAGCTGAGGACCGGAGATGACCAGGAGAGCCCAGCAGAGGACCGGAGATGACCAGGAGAGCCCAGCGGAGGACCGGAGATAACCAGGAGAGCCCAGCAGAGGACCGGAGATGACCAGGAGAGCCCAGCGGAGGACCGGAGATAACCAGGAGAGCCCAGCAGAGGACCGGAGATGACCAGGAGAGCCCAGCGGAGGACCGGAGATGACCAGGAGAGCCCAGCGGAGGACCGGAGATAACCAGGAGAGCCCAGCAGAGGACCGGAGATGACCAGGAGAGCCCAGCGGAGGCCCGGGGTCACCATCGGGAGCGGCGGGGACTCCATCGCGGGGACAGGTGAGTACAGCTTCCTATACTTTACATTGCACGAATCCCTCAACATACGATGGATTCGACACAGATGGCTCGTTTGGAACGAATTACCATCGTATGTTGAGGAACCACTGTACAATAAAATGGCTCGTGTTTTTTCAGAGATGTCTGTGAACCCCCTCGCCAGTGTAGTCTCCAAATGATTTACAGTCTGAGGTGCTTGTCTTTCATACTACACTTCAAGAAGTGTTTGCCTCCACAGGTCACAAAGAAGTGTTTGCCTTTATTACTCACACAGGAGCGTTCGCTTCTACTCATACAGGTTCGCGTACTCAAATCTCCACACACTATAGTTTTTTCTCAACAGGGTTTTTGGCAATATTACTGCGTTACAGCCGGGACCTGTATCTAATGCCAAACATCACTAATCCCGGTAATGTCCAGCATTAACCCTTTAGATGCCGCTATCAAAGTTGATTGCGGCATCTAAAAGTTGTGAAGTTAACTTCTGATAGCTCAGGGATGCTGATTGGGATCACCGTGGTGTCCCAATCAACAGAGGATGGACGGAGGTCTCTTACCGTGCAATCCGCTCGCCGCTCCTATACTGCAGCCAGCCATGGCAGGCAATAGTACAGGAGCGTCGATAACACTGATCACTGCTATGCTATGGCATATCATTGATCAGTGTATGCAATCTACAGATTGCATGTAATAGTCCCCAATGGGGACAAAAAAAAAGTTAAAATGTAAAAAAAAAAAACTAATAATAAATAAATTAACCCCTTCCCTAATAAAAGCTTGAATCACCCCACCTTGAATTTCTTTTTTGTCTTGTCCACAGTGCTCTTTGCCGACACCTTATGCCCGTATCAGGAACTGTCCAGAGCAGGAGAAAATCCCCATTGCAAACCTTTGCTGCTCTAGACATTTCCTGACACGGACAGAGGTGTCAGCAGAGAGCACTGTAGACAAGACAAAAAAGAAATTCAAAAAGAAAAGACTTTCTCTGAAGCATACAGCTGCTAAAAGGTATTGGAAGGATAAAGATTTTTTTTTATAGAAGTCATTTACAAATCTGTTTAACTTTCTGGCATCAGTTCATATAAAAAAAAAAAAAAAAAAGTTTTCCACCGGAGTACCCCTTTAACTTTTCTCCTATCCACAGGATAGGTCCCAGCAGTCGGACCCCTGCGATCTCTGTAATGGGACCCATCTCTGAGTGAGGTGCACGTGCTGTTGACTTCATGTGCTTCATTGATTTCTATGGGAGCGCCAAAGAGACCAGCACTCGGGCATCATCGGCACGCCCACAGAAATGAACGGAGCACAGAGATAGTAGGGACCCAGCGGTCGGACCCCTGCGATTAGCTACTTATCCCCTATCCTATGGATATGGGCTAAGTTAATTTTGGCTGAAGTGCCCCTTTAAGTGGTTACATTTCTTGCAGAACGTCCATTAGTGGGCATAAGCTCTTATGAATACACGTCGCTGTTCACACTGCGCATATTTTATTTCCCTCGCATTTTAAATACACATGGCTTATTATCCAGAGCTTGTATGTGAGGAACGCAGAAGATTCAGGACGCGGAGAAACCTCACCAGATAATGTTTCCATGACTGCAATAAAAAACGCAACGCATGTGACCGTGTGGTCAGAGTGACAGGAGGGAGACCGTGAAGGGGTTAACCTTCTGTAATAATATCCGTACGCGGCTTCTAGCCGCCTGACACGAGACTGTACTCTGATATGACGTCACCACAGCCCGCCCACTATCGCATAACCCCTCCCATACACCAAAACAGTGTTTCCCAACCAGGCTGCCTCCAGCTGTTGCAAAACTACAACTCCCAGCATGCCCGGACAGCCGAAGGCTAGAAGCCGAAGGCTGTCCGGGCATGCTGGGAGTTGTAGTTTAGCAACAGCTAGAGGCAGCCTGGTTGGGAAACACTGCACTAATTCATAGTCTTACGTATCAAACATGGCCGCCCGGGGCTACCGGAAGACAACTATTCCAGTGCGGGTCATGTGATTGCGACTTCCGGTCAGCTGACAGCAGAGAAGACAGTCTAGGAAGCTGGAGGTGAGTTACTATTGTACGTGTGTGTTATGTGCCTGGCGCTCCTGTGTGCACATTGTAACGGTCGTAATGGCATTGCTGAGACTTGTGGTGTAATGGTGTGTAGGAGCGTCCAGTCACCGAGCAGAAGCTGCTTATTCCAGGTCATTGACCAGTTCTTTTTAACCAATTGGTCTCCAGCTGTTCCCTTTGACTGTCCTGGCATGCTGGGAGTAGTAGTTCTGGAGGCACCCTAGTTGGGAAACACTGTCCTAGACAGCTCTAGTTATGGAAGCAGCGTAGTCCTCAGCGCTGAACCTCCCAATAACTTCCATGAGTGTTATGGAACTGGCATCATAATGCCAGGCAGCATCCCTATCTATAATATATGTCTCAGGACTTGGGTATGTCTGATCTGCACTGCTGCTGCTGCCGCCTCAGGACTTGGGTATGTCTGATCTCATAGAAAGTTGTTTCAGGGGTTGCGCCGTGGCCATAACAAAGATAGATTTTTTTTTTCCAACA
This sequence comes from Hyla sarda, assembly GCF_029499605.1. NCBI lineage: Eukaryota > Metazoa > Chordata > Amphibia > Anura > Hylidae > Hyla > Hyla sarda. Next base: position 196,017,563 of record NC_079189.1, read on the forward strand.
CAGTGTGCCTCCAGTTGTTTCACCACTACATCTCCCAGCACTACAACAGCTGGAGGTACACTGTTTAGGAAAACAATCATATCCTGTATAGATGAGCAAAGGGCGGAAGTCGGCCCCCAGCAGGCATATACGCGCGGAAGCGCTCTCTGAATCTAAGTGCTGCACTACTGCCTCAGGACTTTGGTATGTCTGATCTTATAGGTAGTTGTTTCAGGGGTTGCGCCGTGGCCATAACAAAGATAGATTTTTTTTTTCAACACAGTGTGCCTCCAGTTGTTTCACCACTACAACTCCCAGCACTACAACAGCTGGAGGTACACTGTTTAGGAAAACAATCATATCCTGTATAGATGAGCAAAGGGCGGAAGTCGGCCCCCAGCAGGCATATACGCGCGGAAGCGCTCTCTGAATATAAGTGCTGCACTACTGCCTCAGGACTTTGGTATGTCTGATCTTATAGGGAGTTGTTTCAGGGGTTGCGCCGTGGCCGTAACAAAGATAGATTGTTTTCAACACAGGGTGCCTCCAGTTGGTTCACCACTACAACTCCCAGCATGCCCTCACAGCCAATAGATGTCAGGTCACGCTGGGAGTTGTAGTGGTGAAACAGCTGGAGGTACACTGTTTAGGAAAACAATAACGGCCTGTATAGATGAGCAAAGGGTGGAAGTCGGCCCCCAGTAGGCATCAGTGATGTCGCGCCTGCTGGGGAAGTCTGCCAGGTAAGTGAGCACACTACCAGGTAGACAAAAAGCCATTTCTAAGATAGTAAAAAAAAAAAAAACTACTATGGTGCGAGCTACTCTTTAATGGAGGTCACTCATAATGGATCTGAAACTGATGTTAACAGAAATAAAATGGTAAAAGATTTTGTTAAATTTTCATATAAAGTAACAGAACGTTAACATGTGATAATTAGCTGCTAAAACATCAGCTTACAAGTGGTTAAATAATAACGGATATTAATGGGGATATTTTTTTCTGAGCATGCTCTGTAGGAATAACGCATGTTAAAGGAAAATACTTCCGACACCATTGACTTTTTAATGTTAAATTACTAACGTACAGTAGAAGATTCGTTATTTATGACGGGAAAATAAAAAATTGCATGCCGGGTATTTTTCTCCATTGAAAATAACTGAAGTAGAGATGAGCGAACTTACAGTAAATTCGATTCGTCACGAACTTCTCGGCTCGGCAGTTGATGACTTATCCTGCGTAAATTAGTTCAGCTTTCCGGTGCTTCGGTGGGCTGGAAAAGGTGGATACAGTCCTAGGAAAGAGTCTCCTAGGACTGTATCCACCTTTTCCAGCCCACGGGAGCACCTGAAAGCTGAACTAATTTATGCAGGAAAAGTCATCAACTGCCGAGCCGAGAAGTTCGTGACAAATCGAATTTACTGTAAGTTCGCTCATCTCTAAACTGAAGCATAACTGATGATAACTGAGTACAATGGAGATTTTAAAAAAAAGCTCATACGAATGAATGGGATCAGTTACCTTCAGTTTCATTTCCGTTTCTCAATTGAAATGAAAACCGCTGACGTGAACCCACCGTAACACTTGTGACTTTGTTCTTCTGTCACCAAATTTCCTCTGAGCGTATAGGAATTCTTCCACAATTGCAGGGCTGATTGTGTGTACACATGCCTAATATTGTTCTATGGTGTATAGGTAGGTCCATCACAAACAGTATACGGCTTCTGTTTTCTGTAGGTTTCTGGTGACTGTGCAGAGAAAACATGGCGGAGGTAAGTACCCTGTTTCTTTACCTTTTCACGCATTTCCACATGCGCCATTAAAGGGGTACTCCTTTGGAAAAAAAAAATTTAATTAACTGGTGCCAGAAAGTTTAACAGATATGTAAACTACTTCTATTAAACAATCTTAATCCTTCCAGTACTTATCATCTTCTGTGTGATCCACAGGAAGTTCTTTTTTTTATTTTTTTTATTTCCTTTCTGCCTGACTGACCACAGTGCTCTCTGCTAACACCTACTCTGGACAGTTCCTGACATGGACAGAGGTGTCTGCAGAGAGCACTGTGATCAGACAGAAGGGAAATTCAGTAAGAAAAGAACTTCCTGTGGATCATGCAGCAGCTGGTAAGTACTGGAAGGATTAAGATTTTTGAATAGAAGTATTTTACAAATCTGTTTAACTTTCTGGCACCAGTTGATAAAAATTTTTTTTTTTCCAGTGGAGTACCCCTTTAAGTGGGACATTATAAGGCATTAGTAATTAGGTTTCTGTGGCCATACTTATCTGCTTTTTCTTTTCCTAGGACTTAAGACGGTTCCTGTACAAAAAGCTTCCAAGGTATTTTATATTCCTTGTTTTACATTTGACAAATGATTGCTATGTATCGGTTGGTCCCTCTAAAAACTGTATACAGGCGTATTAGGCTCAATTGGTAGGAGCTATGGTAATCTTTTAGCACTCGTATGTATGAAATTCATACAATGAGTTTGTAGCATAAAAGTGTATGTGTTGTAATGTCATTTAGACCAGTAGTTTGGTTAGCAAAAACCAGGAGTGGAACATACACATTGAAAAATCCGCTTAGGGTCCAAAAACTGACCAAAATACTCTGTATGAAAGCAGCCGTAGGGTCCATTCAAATGGTGGAATTTCCAAGAAGAATCTAGCTCAGAAATTCAGCTCAGAAATTCCGCTGCTGCAGCCTTTCTATTGTTTTCAATAGGATTCTGCTGCATCGTGTACACAACAGAATTTTCCGCTTAGGAAAATAAACATGTTAATTCTTTCAGCAGAATCCATTAGAAAAATTGTCATCTGCATTTCGGTGCAGTCCTAGCGGGTTTGTTCTGCTGTGCACATAATGTTCAGGTATTTCACTGTGTGAAAGGGCCCTAAGAGGGGTTTAGAAATGTTACAAATATAACCACTTCAGTGCAGCACTATCCCTTAGTAGATTTCCAGGCCTCTCGCTGTAAACAAATGTAAGGGCTAAATGACAACAATTCAACCTCTCTGTACAACATTGGCCTCGGGGGTATCATGTGGATTGAAGTTCTATACACATGTCCATATGTTGGCTCATTGGGAAAATACTGTAGTTCTAATGTCATACATTGTGCAGAGGGATCTGTAGGGAGATACATTTATATTGTGTTGGAAGTAATGTCTGCTGCTTCTTGTCTCTTTAATAGTGTTGAAGGACTCCACGCCATTGTAGTGTCAGACAGAGATGGTGTTCCTGTGATTAAAGGTAAGAGGCAAGAATACATGTATGTAGATAGAGCCGTGTTCCCAATCAGCAGGCCTGCGTCATGTAGTGTTGTGGCTGTACATGTCATTGTAAATCATTACACTAGGAATGTTATAGCATTACTGAAAGTTGGCATCATGTCTCTGCCCAGCTTCAGGGCGGGTCGACACAGATAAAATGCTGTACCAGAGCAGTATATTTTTCTGGGGCACCAGAGCAGCATTTTTTTTTCTGTTTGTGAACCTGTCTTAACCCTTTCCCACCCTATGATGTTTAATCACATCATAGACAGGAATAGGTTAATGCAAAATGGCGTACATTTACTTCATTTTGCGCTAAGTGTCTTTTAAAATGAACACAGGAGCTGTGCTCGCTTTGTAAATGGTAAGAAATGCCTGCTAAAAGGCATTAACACTTTAGATCCCAGGATCAACTTTGACTGGTGAATCTAAAGGGCAAAAATTCTGTTGATGTGGGCTAAACAGGACCACTGCGGGGTAATCACTGGCTCCCCATCTGCTGGATAATGACCGGATGGTCCCTGCCAGCCTCCATGCCATCTGATTGGCGCTCCAGCAATACAAACTGTTGCAGCAGCCCGTATAATTGAAGTGCCGATAACACTGATCAATGCTTTATGTATGGCATAGCATTGATCAGTGTATGGAATCAAAAGATTATATGTAATAGTTACCTATAAGAACTTAAAAACAGTAAACAAAAAAAATTAATAAATGTGAATAAGCCCCTTCCCTAATAATACTTTGAATCATTGAATCACCCCCTTTTTCCATTTTAAGAAAATAATGTAAATAAAAATAGATATAAACATATGTGGTATCGCTTATTTCCGAACTACTAAAATATATTAGTGAAACTGCACAGTAAATAAGAGTAAACAAAAACAAAATATCAAAGTCCAGGATTACTGATTTTTGGTTACTTTTGTTCACTTCATATTCCAGAAAAAAATTCCAAAATGGTACCGTTAAAAACTACAGATCATGGCAGAAAAATTAGCCCTCATATAGTCCTATATACAGAAAAATAACAGTTATAGGAGGACGATCAAGTATACAAATTTCCTTACAAAAAGTTATAATGCCATAACGTCTTTCTTCTCTAGCTCATGTTGAGGTATTCCCTGTATGTCATCTATATACCCAAATGAGGCTTGTGTATAGGGATTGTTACATTTAAAGAGGCCTTAACATTATTTCTGTAGGACATTGGTGTCTCCCCCCAGTAATGTGACCTCCTTTCATCCGTTGAACAGCATTTCAGGAATAAATGGTGTAAATCACATCTTCTTCTCATCAGAGTGGATTTTAGGAATGTTCACGTTCAGAGGCTATTTTCTTTATTGTTTTTTTTTGATCAGTTGCTAATGAGAATTCCCCCGAACATGCTCTACGGCCATGTTTCCTCTCCACATTTGCTTTGGCTACTGACCAGGGAAGCAAGCTGGGACTCTCCAAAAACAAAAGCATCATCTGTTACTACAACACGTATCAGGTAAGTGAGGTTATAGATACAGTAAGATTAGTGCAAAGTAGAAGTCATACACGTCAGTCAAATTCCAGCTATAACTTTACTGCCTTTTAAAAGCCGCAGTGTGACTTTCTGCAGCAGCTTTATGCGTCTCCCCAGTTTCATTGAGGTCCATTTCTTTATCCTAATGTGGAAGTGCACGACCATGGGGATCTGATCAACCAAGATGGTGGACGGAGGTTCCCTCACCTGCCTTCACCACACTCCTGGGATCATCTTCTCTGGTCTGCCTTCTAGCCAATAACACTGATCAGTACTATGCATATGCTATCTAAAATTGCTGCTTTTTTCACATCACAAATAAATTCAATAAAAAATCAATAAAGAAAGTCACATATATGCAAAAGGGGTACCAATAAAGCTACAAATCACAGTGCAAAAAAGAGAAGTGCCCTCATACAGCCCCGTATACATAAAAATGAGAAGGTTATTGGTGGTCAAAATAAGGCAATTTTAAATTTTTTATTTTTTAAAGCAGAACAATAATAGAAAAACATGTTACCATGGCTATCATTCTAATAGAATTGAACCACAGAATAAAGAAAACATGTTTACCCTAAAGTGTACAGCATGAAAACAAGAACCACCAAAATTGCGTTTTCTTTTCAATTTTCCCATGTAAAAAATATTTTAAGTTTTTCCCATACATTTTAGGGTAAAATGAAAGGTGTAATTACAAAGTACAATTGATCGCAGAAGTAACAAGTCTTCATATGGGTCTGTGAGTGGAAATAAGGGTTATGGCTTTTAGAAGGCGAGGAGGAAAAAATGAAAATACAAAAATAAAATTGTATTGTCCTTAAGTGGTTAAACATGTTGAGACATTAGAAGTAAAGGATTATTTACATAACAATAGAACATATAGAGGTTATACGCATCTCTTCTACTGTTTTCTGTAAATGATTGGTTTGTATTCCAGGTCGTCCAGTTCAACAGATTGCCATTGGTTGTGAGCTTCATAGCTAGCAGCAATGCCAATACAGGTGGGTGTATGTTGTATTCTTTTGTCTTTCTCATCTGTATTATTTACTTGTCTAGCCTTATGAAATGTATGTAGTTTATGTATTGAATCAAAAGATGCACTGATCAGCCGTAACATTAAAACAGGTGAAGTGAATAAATTCATACATTCATACATACATTTAATAGTGGCTGTGACTGGAATTGCAGCTGAGTTGGATTCACATTATTATGTGGATCTTCTTCTTATAGAAAGCATCAGCACAGTCATTATCTACTGCTGTTCAGCCTTAAAGGGGTACTAAGCTGTTTAGCATTTGGAACAAACTGTTCCGAACACTAGAGCCGGCGCCGGGAGCTTGTGACGTCATAGCCCTTGCCCACTCATGATGTCATACCCCACCCCCTCAATGCAAGTCTATGGGAGGGGGCATGATGGCTGCCACTCCCCCTCCATAGACTTGCATTGTGGGGGTGGGACGTGATGTCATGAGGGGGCGGGGCTATGACATCATGAGCTTCCGGCTCCAGCGTTCGGAACAGTTTGTTCCAAACCCTGAGCAGCGGAGTACCCCTTTAACATCTAAAGTGACCATCATATCAAATGCTGCTATTTATGCAATTGATTAGGGCTTGTTCACACTGCCTCCAAGCTCCGCTAAAGGGAGCTCCGTCCTTGAGTCCGTTGGAAGGACCGGCATCAAGTGGAGTAAAAAATAGTCCTATAATATTTTTTGCCCACTTAACTCCTGTACAATACTAGGTACTCGACTGACCCCATTCAAGTCATTGGGATTCTTTACCCCCTGGCGGTGTCAGTTGTGCTATGACCTATTCAGGGGTCTGTTTAGCACACAAAAAAGAAAAAAAGAGCGGAACGCGTCGTAGCACATTGGCAGTGTAAACCTAGCATTATATCAAATCTCTTATGAGAGAATTTTAATCATACTTTTAGCCATGGGAGTATGTTGCTTTCATATTTATATCAGTTTCTTTTGAAACAGAATAAAGATGGCGTGTACCGCAACTTGTCAGGCAATAGATGAAAGAAAGAGAGAGATTAAACCCTAATGCAGAAGTCCATGCTCTATCATAAGTAAGTGAATATATATCCTTTATTTTGTTCTTCTAGGTCTAATCCTAAGTTTAGAAAAAGAGCTCGGTCCCCTGTTTGAGGAGCTGCGGCAAGTGGTGGAGAATTCCTGATCTGTGTGGTCCTAACAAATAAATCCTGAACTTTTGGGGTGACAAAAAGTTGCCATTTCCAAAGCAATCAAATGCTTAGCACTTGATGTAGGTCCTCCAGTGCACTGAATAATGTTCCTTTCTGCTATGGAAATGGAAGACCTCTTCTGTAGTTGTAGCAAGGGTATGTCTGACTTCACCCAGAAGGAGGAGTTACCTACTGTTAAGAAAACATTTGTGGCTACTCTGGGTCATTTACCGACTAGTTCCTTGCATAGCAAGATACTTGCAAGTAAACTGTAAATTGATAAGAGATTTGATTGATATGTGTATTGGTTGTTTTTCTTAATTGCTTCTGCTAACCAAATCCACATTAAACATTAACTTGCTAAAAATGGACCTACTGTGCTCTCTGATATTTTGTGCAGATGCTGAAATGTGATAGTTGTATAATTGTCTTTTATTTTTCTACACAGATAAGCTTTACAGGTGTTCTGATAATGCCTTAATATGAGATATTTATCAATGGCAGCTCATTGCTGTACAGCAATTTTACTAGATATTTTAGTTTATGTATATTTGAGGGAGATCTCCTGCACGATCACGGATGTCCGCCATTATCGTCAGGTCCCTGGCTGCTGATAGCTTGCTGGTTTCATAGCCGCAGCGGGACTCAGTACGTACAGGTACGTCCTGGTGCACAAAGTACCAGGCATCCAGGGTGTATCTGTAAGCCCTGCGCCCTTTACGGGTTAAAGGAGAACTGCAGTGTAGGAAAATGTATCCCCTATCCAAAGGATGGGGGATAAGTGTCTGATCACATAGAGTCTGACCGCTGGGGCCACCTGCGATCTCCTGCATGGTGCTCCGGCTCTCCACGCGCACAAAGCAGAAGTTGGCATTTGCTCTTCATTTATCTCTATGGGAGACCCACAGATACCTGAGCCCTGTACTTGTGTATCTTTGGCTCTCCCATAGAGCTGAATGGAGTGCACAAGCCAACCCCTGCTCCATGAATGAGGAGATTGCAGGGGTCCCAGCAATTAGACCGTTTGGATAGAGGATAACTTGTTCTGCAGTACCCTTTTTTACTATTCAGTTGCTTTACATCTTTAATTTTTCCAACTATAGAGTGACATATTTTATTTACCATAAAATGTACGATGAGACAAAGTATTGTTTGTGTAGGGCAATTCAAATGTACAGTAACCCTCCGACATGCGTTGGCCCCGACATATGATAAAATCGACATACGATGGCCTCTCAGAGGCCATCGCATGTCGATGTCAGCATCGAAATACGATGCTTTTATATGTCGGGGCCATCGCATTAACTGCTATCCGACAGCGCAAAATGCTTAAGCTGCTGTCTGATAGTAGTTTAAGCATCCCGGACAGGTTTGCTTACCTATTCCCGCTGCTCCGGGTCCACTTCGCGATCCTCCGGCGTCTTCTGCATCTTCTCCGGGGTCCGGGCCTCGCTTTCCGGCGTCGTTATTACGTCACTACGCACGCCGTGCCGGCGCAGCAGCATAATGTCACCAGAAAGCGAGGCCCGTACCCTGCAGAAGATGCGGAAGAAGACACCGGAGCAGCGGGACAGCATCGGGAGCCCCTGGGACATCCTCGGGAGCGGTGAGGACGCGGTCCGGAGCGGCGGGGACAGGTGAGTATAAACTTCCTATACTTAACATTGCACGGATCCCTCAACATACGAGGGATTCGACAAACGATGGGTCGCTTGGAACGAATTACCATCGTATGTTGAGGGGCCACTGTATACAATCATTTAGCAAATTTTTTATTTTTTTTTTGTTTTATTTTTTTATTTTTTAGCAGTACATTTTATGGTACAAATGTTCTCTTTAGCCTTTAGGTCAATGCAATTAAAATGATACCACATTTATATAGTTTTGCTTTTATTGTACTACGTGAAAAATAAGTAAAAATTTTACAAAATCAGTATTTTTAAATGGGCACTCTCATTAAAACTAATTTTTGCTATTGCACTCCTTATGGTAAATAAAAAAAATCTTTCTAATCTTTGTTTGTCTGCAGCCTTATCCAATCATAGCTCATCTCACACACTGAACTGTTCTGGGCTGTGTGTAGCAGAGTGAGGGAGGAAGTTCTCCCCTGTATGGCTTCCGATGATGTCGCAGCCTGCTGGGTAACGCCCCTTCTCAGTCTGAATCTGACTGAGCAGAAAATACAGAGCAATATCAAGGTAGAAAAAAAAAATATATATAATATAAAATATTATATAATATAAAATAATTTATCATGATGGGGACAGTGAACTGGGAGGATTATAACATTTAACTAGATCATGAGAGATACTCTCATGACCCCCATAACTTTTTTTTCTTTTCTTCTTATATGTGGCTGTATACAAACTTATTTCACAGCAAAAATTCTGCATTCCGCAAAAATTTGTAGTCATGTCTTAAATTTTTTGGGGAATTCAGCTGCAGAAGCCCATTGAAGTCAATGGGACTTTCTTTTCTTTGCTAAATGCAGATATCGTGCTCACATTGCACAAAATGTAACTTTTGTAATGAAAGAAGGTACTTTTTATCACTGCACTGGGGATTCATGCGGAATTCATGAGGAGACTCCGAACACTGAATTCTGCATCTATGCGTAATTTCTGATGTCTGAACATAGGCCACATCAGCACTGTTAAATGTTGCATGGTTGGGAGACAAACTATGACAGCAAGTGGTGCACAGAGGCAAACCTCTACTTGGAAAGATTGTCAGATTAGAAGAATGCCATATAGTGATCTACTGTATTTTGTACTGTGAATGAAATTGGACATCACATACCAAGGTTAGAACATCGAACAGTGTCTACACAAACCATCAGAGGGCGCTTGCATATTGGCCTACGAGACAGACATCCAGCTACACGTTATCCATCCTCCACTTTCAAAGGCTATCATGGTGCAGAGTAAGATGTCAATAGGGGCTGGAATGAAGGCTATCATGGTGCATAGTAAGATTTCAATAGGGGCTGGAATGAAGGCTATCGTGGTGCATAGTAAGATATCAATGGAGGCTGGAATGAAGGCTATCATGGTGCAGAGTAAGATGTCAATAGGGGCTGGAATGAAGGCTATCATGGTGCAGAGTAAGATGTCAATGGAGGCTGGAATAAAGGCTATCGTGGTGCAGAGTAAGATGTCAATAGGGGCTGGAATGAAGGCTATCGTGGTGCAGAGTAAGATGTCAATGGAGGCTGGAATAAAGGCTATCGTGGTGCAGAGTAAGATGTCAATAGGGGCTGGAATGAAGGCTATCATGGTGCAGAGTAAGATGTCAATAGGGGCTGGAATGAAGGCTATCATGGTGCAGAGTAAGATGTCAATAGGGGCTGGAATGAAGGCTATCGTGGTGCAGAGTAAGATGTCAATAGGGGCTGGAATGAAGGCTATCATGGTGCAGAGTAAGATGTCAATAGGGGCTGGAATGAAGGCTATCATGGTGCAGAGTAAGATGTCAATAGGGGCTGGAATGAAGGCTATCGTGGTGCAGAGTAAGATGTCAATAGGGGCTGGAATGAAGGCTATCGTGGTGCAGAGTAAGATGTCAATAGGGGCTGGAATGAAGGCTATCATGGTGCAGAGTAAGATGTCAATGGAGGTTGGAATGAAGGTCTATCTCCAGTGATGAGTCTTGCTTTTGTTTCTGATGCAATGATAGCTGGACATGTGAACACCGCCATGAGAAGGCCTTCAGTAGAGAATGTCACACTGTAATTCACGGCAGTCCTGCCCCTCTAGTCTTTATTTCAGGTGCACTAACAGCTCGACCATGGGCTACGTTTACATGGTAGAATGTCCGCATGGACAATTTCTGGGACATTCCACAGACAACAGAGTGCGGGCAGAATATGCCGACACTAGATAATGAACAAAATTATCCTGGCACCAGGTTCTTGAATGCTTCATCGGTTTTATTAGTGATATAGCATATTACAAGTATTGATTTATCAATTGTATACTGACAATGGTAAAAAGCACACTTATATACGTAACTTCTTGGGTGTAGAGACCACAGCTGAGTCTGAATGATTGACAGCTTATCAATGCCACAGGAAAGAAAACAAGAAAGCACATGGCTATGAAAACAAAAAGAAAACATACGTTTCTGTTGTATGTCATGCACTCCCGCTAATATTGTTTCTGTAGGATCATATATTTGCATCTAGAAGGAATAAAAAACCGATAAATATATAGATCTAAATGTCACTAATCTCCTGAGAGTCGGAAGATAAGGTTATTCTGAACAACAAGATGATCACATCCGAAAAATTTTCAGCTCATAGTCACTATTGAAACCTTTCGGCTCAAATGTGTTTAATTTGTGGTCTTGCGTACTTGTAATATGCTATATCACTGGTGCCGGGATTATTTTGTTCATTATATACGCTAACCACGAGCACTAGAGTGCCGCCCTCCACTACATAAACATGCTGCTCAGAAATGTGCTGTGTAATAGACTGCAATGCATTTCCATGCAGACTCCACATAAAGAAGACATTCCTTCTATTCAGCATCTGCCGCAGAAATTCCATTGTGTGCACAGTGCAGCAGAATTCAATTGAAATCAATGACACTCTGCTGCATCAGAATATCCGTGTTCTTATGCAGAATTCCACACATAAATTCCATCTTGTTAACATAGCCTTACAGTGTGCTCGTGGAACCAGTGGTATGGCCATTTCAAGTGTCACAGGAGTCATTTTTCAACACAACATCAGGACATTTGCTCATACTATGTTGCTCATACTACTGCGAGCAAGCAGCCTGGCTACCATGGCCTGCAGTGTCTCCGAACTTATCGCCTATGGAGCACATCTGTAACGTAATTGGTCAGCAATTGCAAAAGGGGGTTGCCAAGAGGGGATCTTAAAGATTTGTGTTGCCAAGTTTCATCATTGTGGCAAAACATTTCTCAGACAACCATTAATAACCTCATTGATGGCATGTCAAGGCGTGTATGTGCGTTTATTTGTGTGTATGGCTTGAATTACTGAATAATTCAAGTTGTTTTAAATATTTGTTATCATTTGCATACCATTACCATGACTGTCTATCCTGTGTTTTCCATAATTCTGTGACTTTTCCTTTTTTTTATTTTTTTATTTTTTTGGGCCTTTTTAATGATTAGAAGTTTATGAGGCATTTCTTTTAGATCATTAAACACACACACACACACACACACACACACACACACACATATATATATATATATATAAATATAGGGCTATATAGGGCTACATTTACATTATCTCCTCTGTATGTGTGTGTGGTAACTTTATTAACTACATGACAGCATCACCTAGAAACATGATTATGCATCATGTAGAGTTAAGAAGAAACTTAAATATGACAAATGTACAAAAATAGAAAAAAATCTGAAAATTAAACACATCAACAAAAATACATTACTATGGCACAATGCAGGATGTGCAGGGAAATTCCAAAGTGGGGCAAAAAAAATAATTCAAAGCAGCAGTTATGGAGCGTGCACAGATACCAGAAGGAATGCACTTCCCTCCACTAGATGTCAGCATCAGGCCATTGTAAAACCATTCTTCTTTGCAGTCAGCCCATACTGATCTTAGCTCATGTTACTGTAGTGCGTCATTTATCTAGCAGTAAGGACAATCTCTTTGAATATCTTGAGCTACTATGGCAATTTTGTTGGCCTTGCAACCATACATGCTACATAAGCTCTTTATGTAACATAGTTCATAAGGTCGAAAAAAAGACCAGGGTCCATCAAGTTCAATCTATAACCCTAATGAGTGCCTACTCAGTTGATATCGATCTAGAATCCATAACCTGTATTGTTATTAACCCCTTCCCACTATAGGACGTATGCATACGTCCCAGCACCCGACACGTTCACGCGATGGGACGTATCCATACATCATAGCGATCTCCGGCACTGCCATGAACTGCTGGAGCCGCGATTGCGCCGGTCCCGGCAGCATTAACCCCGTAGATGCCATGATCAATCCTGATCACAGCATCAATGGTGTTGACGGGGAGTGCTCTCCCCCTGTTCACCAACGGCGGCGTAGCGATATGATTGCGGGTTGCCATTGGTTGGTATGGCAGCAGGAGGTCAAATGCCACAGGCTGGATAGCACAGGCTGTGCTGTGTGCAGCTGATCGGGTCATACTGTGCTGCAGTACAAATGTATTGTAGCATAGTATAACCTGTAAAAAGTGTAAAAAAATAAAAAATAAAAAGCTCTTCAATAAAAGTATGAAGTATGAAAATAAAAAAATGCCCATTTCCCAATAAAAGCCCTGTATTATCAAATACATAATTGGTATTGCCACGTCCGTAATGACGTGTACTATAAAACTATAATATAAATTATCCCGCACGGTGAACGCCATAAAAAAAACCATAAAAAAAAGCGCATAATTCGCTAATTTTGGTACAAATAGCAGAATAAAAAAGATCAAAAGGTAGCTCGTGTCGCAAAAAGGATACCAATAAAAAGTACAGCTCATCCCGCAAAAAATAAGCCCTTATTCAATGGCATCGGATGAAAACTAAAAAAAAGTTGCGGCTGTTGAAAAATGAATGGCAGAAAAAGAATTTTGCTCAGAAAAGGAAAAAGAACATAGAAAGCTATATAAAATGGGTATCGCTATAATCGTACTGACCCACAGTATAAATATAACATCACTTTTACCGCACAGTGTGCACCATAAAAATAATTTTTTTTTTAAATGTTTTTTTTTTTACAGATTGTACTTTATATATAAGTTCTGCATTTTTGTTGACACATGCAGTATTTTTTGTGAAAAACTCCAAAATATTGTGAAAAACTGGAAAAATTTTACCAGTACCCGAGGCTAATGCCAGACATCGCCGAGCGGGCTGATGTCAAAGTTGATTGCAGCGTCTAAACCAGGAGAAAATACTGCCGGTTAGCTTAGGCGCCTTACCTTGCTCCTCGCTGTCCGATCAGTGTATGATTGCTCCTAGCCTGAGATCCAGGCTGAAGAAATCAAGCACAGATTAAACTGATCAATGCTATGCTATGGCATAGAATTGTTCAGTGCATGCAATCAAAGGATTGCAAGTAATAGTGCCCTATGGGGGCAGAAAAAAGTGTAAATAAAGTGAATAAATGTGATTTAACCCCTTCCTTCCTGAATAAAAGTTTGAATCACCCCCCTTTTCCCATTTAAAAAAAGAAAATATATTAATAAAAATAAACATATGTGGTATCACCACGTGCGTAAAGCTCCAAACTATAAAAATATAATGTTAATAAAACCACACATTAAATGGCGTACACGTAAAAAACTTCCAAAGTCCAAAATTGCATATTTTTGGTCACTTTGTATACCATAAAAAAAGGTATAAAAAGCAATCAAAAAGTCCCATCAAAACAAAAACGGTATCGATGAAAACTTCAGATCATGGTGCAAAAAATTAGCCCTCATACATCCCTGTATATGGAAAAAAAGAAGTTATAGGGGTCAGAAGGTGACAATTTTACACATACAAATTTTGGTGCATGTAGTTATAATTTTTTTTAAAGTAGTTAAATAAAATAAAACCTATATAAATTGGGTATCCTTGTAACCATATGGACCTACAGAATAAAGGTATGGTGTAATTTTTACCACGCAGAATTGGAAGCCCTCAAAAGTTACAAAATGGCTTTTTTTTTTACATTTTGCCCCACAAATATTTTTTTTCTGGTTTCGCCCTAAATTTTTTGGTGAAATGATTGATGTCATTACAAAGTACAGTTGGTGGCACAAAAAAGTAAGCCCTCAAATGGGTCTGTAGGTGCAAAATTTAAAGCATTGTGATTTTTAGAAGGTCATGAGGAAAAAAGAAAATTGCGGAAGGAAAAACCCTGAGTCCTTAAGGGATTAAAAAATCCACTAACCACCCCAAGGTTCACAAGAGACGACATTTCCTTTATAAAACGGTTTGTGGGGTTTGTGGGTTGGTACAGAATTTGTATCATTCAATACTTTCAAAAGATTGTTTATGATAAAGGCCCTTTTCCAGCAATGGGATTTTTTTTACAATCCTTTCACATCCGTTTGCACCCGCCTACGCTCATTTCCATTTTTTTTTACGAGAGAAAGACAGTATTTTTTTCTCCTGTCAAAAAAAAAAAAAAAAAGAAACGGAATAAAAAATGGATACAGTAAATTTAACATGGAGGTCTATGGAAAATGTCATCCGTTTGTAAGTTTTTTCAATCCATTTTCTCATCCGTTTTTACTTCTGTGCATGCTCAGAACAAAAAAATAATTTTTTGGGGTTTATTAACTAAACAATAACAGATCCAAATGTCTGTTTGCATCTGTTTTTGGCCGTTTTTTTAAAGTTTGTTTTTATTTTTGATGGAAGAACGGGACGGGTCGAATATATATATATATATATATATATATATATATATATATATATATATATATATATGCAATATTAGAGTTATATTGTAACAGTTTTTAGAGTACATATGTGACATATGTGTCTTTTTACTTATGTTTGGTGAGATATCCAGGTGGATGGTGAGAATGAAGCTATAATCACCCACACCTGTTTGTAATTAGATTTTTGTAATTAGTATTTGGTATGTACGACTAAGGTTGGAATGTCCAACCGAAACGCGTCACGTCTATTTAATGTCTTTTGTCTGTGAGCCTTTTTTTTTTTAAATCAACTGATGCCAGAAAGTTAAACAAATTAGTAAATTACTTCTATTTCAAAATCTTAACCCTTCCAGTACTTATCAGCTGATGTATACTACTATGTATACTACAGAGGAAGTCTGACCACAGTGCTCTCTGCTGACACCTCTGTCCATGTAAGGAACTGTCCAGAGCAAGATAGGTTTACTGTGGAGATTTGCACCTACTCTGGACAGTTCCTAAAATGTACAGAGGTGTCAGCAGAGAGCACTATGGTTAAACAGAAAGGAAATTCAAAAAGAAAAGACATTCCTGTGGAGCATACAGCAGCTGATAAGTACTGGAAGGATTAAGATTTTTAAATTGAAGTAATTTACAAATCTGTTTAACTTTCTGGCCCCAGTTGATAAAAAAAAAAAAAAATGTTTTCCAGCGGAGTACCCCTTTTTGCATTCGTCGAGCTGACCTCGCTGGACATTCCTTTCTTTAATGCTATGAACATATCCACGTATAATACTATGAAAGTATATATATATATATATATATGTATAATGCTATGAATGTATAAAGCTAATAAATGCATCTCAGTATAAATATGATGAAAGATATGCAAGGTGGAAAAGCTATTAATGTGTTCAAAATTATAATCTTGGTGTAATGTATACATGGCATAAATTGTGCAGTGAAATAAGAATGGTACCTGAACTGTAATACACATATTCTAAAGATGGCAATCTCCCGCCAGTGAACTCAAAACTCCTGGCAGCTCCAGACGATGCCCACATGACCTGAGCAAGAGAAAGCTAACATATCATACTGACAGGCTGCAGCGTGCCCGGACCTTACCTGCAACCTGCCCGTGTACAGGTGCCATCAGCTGATCGTAACCTAAACATTAAACAGCTGACATAGCCGAGGAGCAGAAATGGAGAAACCTACACCTTAAAGGGGCGCTGTGGTCGTAAACAATTTTTTTCATATCAACTGGCTCCAGAAAGTTAAACAGATTAGTAAATTACATCTATTAAAATGTTTTAATCCTTTCAGTACTTATCAGCTGCTGTATACTACAGAGGAGGTTGAGTTGTTCTATTCTGTCTGACCACAGTGCTCTCTGCTGACACCTCTGTCTGTGTCAAGAACTGTCCAGAATAGGAGCAAATCCCCATAGCAAACCTCTCCTGCTCCAGACAGTTCCTGACATGGACAGAGGTGTCAGCAGAAAGCACTGTGGTTACACAGAAAAGAACAACTCAACTTTCTCTGGAGCATACAGCAGCTCATTAGTACTAGATGTATAAAGATTTTTAAATAGAATTAATTTACAAACCTGTTTAACTTTCTGGCACCAGTTGATTTGAAAAAAAAAAAAAAAAAAAAAAATAGCTTTCCACCGGAGTACCCCTAGGGCTACTCTACTGGAAATTTTTTATTTTTTTTAAATCAACTGGTGCCAGAAAGTTAAACAGATTTGTAAATTAAGGTATAGCGTAGAAGGCGTCAGCTCACCCGATCCTGTCGCACGGCAGAAGACCTCCAACGAAGATACAGAACAGCAATAGCCAGCAATAAAAGTTACTTCACCTTTATTTTCATCCAGATGAAAACATCGACATGGATTCATCTCAGACACAAATACAATAGCATAAAACTCAAGATATGTCCAGAAAAGGAAGGATAAAGAATTTTATATAGAAGTAATTTACACATCTGTTTAACTTTCTGGCACCAGTTTATTAAAAAACAATTGTTTTCCACTTGTTTTCCAACACAGTATCCGTTTAAAGGGGTACTCCACTGGGAATTTTTTTTTTAATCAACTGGTGCCAGAAAGTTAAACAGATTTGTAAATTACTTACAGTCTCTGCTGACACCTCTGTCCATGTCAGGAACTGTCCAGAGTAGAAGAAAATCCCCAGAGCAACCCTATTCTGCGCTGCACAGTTCCTAAAATGGACAGAGGGGTCAGCAGAGAGCACTGTGGTCAGGCAGAAAGGAAATTCAAAAAAGAAAAGAACTTCCTGTGGAGCATATAACAGCTGATAAGCAGTGGAAGGATTAAGATTTTTTAATAGAAGTAACTTTCTGGCATCAGTTGATTTAAAAATAAAATGTTTTTCAGGGAAATACCCCTTTAAGTCCCCAGTGTACTGGCCCCTAGCGTAGGTGAGACTGGCAGCCGTGCTGTGAAGATTGTCCAGCAGACCAATTTAACCAGCCGACTGAGCATTAGCTCTGAGAGCCGGGGCCGTGACACCCGAGTCTTGAACAGAGCAGACGGGAAGTTTAAAGTAGCAGTGCCCCAACCTACAGCCTTACCGACCTTCACCTTGCTTACTAGCTCCTGGATCCTGCCACCGCTGTAGGCAGAGCAAAATAACCATGAAATACCACCGCCATACTGTCCCATAACAAAGGCCCCAGCGCAGGTCTGGAGAGCAGAAAACCAGCAGCCATGCAGGCTCTTCTTCTGCTTTAAACACCCATGACCCTAGCACAAATACAGCCTTAAAGGGGTACTCTGCCCCTAGACATCTTATCCCCTATTCAAAGGATAGGGGATAAGATGTCAGATCGCCGCGGTCCCGCTGCTGGGGACGCCCGAGATCACCGCTGCGGTACCCCGCTGTCATTACTGCACAGAGCGAGTTTGCTCTGCACGTAATGACGGGCAGTACAGGGGCCGGAGCATCGTTACGTCACGGCTCCGCCCCTCGTGACATCACGGCCCGCCCCCCTCAATACGAGTCTATGTCATAGACTTGCAATAAGGGGGCGGGCCGTGATGTCACGAGGGGTGGAGCCATGTTACGCTGCTCCGTCCCCTGTATCGCCCGTCATTACGCACAGAGCGAACTCGCTCTGTGCTGTAATGACAGCAGGGTGCCGCAGCGGTGATCTCGGGCGTCCCCAGCAGCGGGACCCCGGCCATCTTATCCCCTATCCTTTGGATAGGGGATAAGATGCTAGGGGCGGAATACCCCTTTAACAGGCTTAACACATGTCTGTGAGAAGCTACTTTACAGCCTTGTTTTTCACTGTGTTTTTGGCTTCTGTGCGCCAAATTTATCAAAACTGCGCACAGACTTTGATAAGTTATGCACAAATCAAAAATCACATTAGTACTTGCTGTATATTGCCATTTTTCTGAGGCAAGGCAGAAGTGATATGAATTTGCATTTTTTTTAAGTTTGCACATTATTTTTGCCCCTTTAAAAAAAAAAAAAAAAAAAAAAAAAAAAGACTTAGTTAATAAATCTCATCCACTGCTATTAATATTAAAAAATGAAGCACTGCATTTTACAGTCACAGTGGATTTGTTTAATTACTTTAGAATTGTTTGTGCATTCATGTTTATCAATATTTATTTGATCTTACATTACAAATCATTTTGTACACTGACCTTAACTGAAGCAAGTAAGGCCTGCAGTTCTTAACAAATATCCACTCTAATGTATAATTTAGTATACTAAAGAGACATGAGAAAGTGAAGACATTTTAAAGAGTACCTATTATCAACTAAACTTTCCCTAATCCCCCTCCCCATCTGTCCCTGACTTTATCTCTCTCCCTGTATTTATTTTAATGTTAAACCCCCTGTAAATACCTTTAATATAGCTTCTTCGGTAGCTCAGTGTTGAGCAGTTTGCGATGGCAGGAAGTGGGCGGGGCCTGGTAGGCACAACGTCATCTGAGGCCTCGCCGGGCGGCTTCCGCCCTTCTTCCTGTATGCTGTATGTAAACCCAGAGTACAATACAATAAATGATTATTCTATCTTGCAGAGCTGCGCTCAACTGACTCTCAGCCAGCAGGCGCTGGTTCTCCTTGTCAGCGCCGCTGGCCGGCAGAGTCAGGAGCGCGCCCTGCAGGGGTGCGCACACAGCACTCGCTCCCACTTGTCTGATTGACAGCCGGGGAGCTGCACTGAGTATGAGATTTCAAACTCAGCTGCCAGGCCGGTGTGAGTATGAAATCACTAAAAAAGGGACTCCTAGGGAGACCCCTAGTGGCCAAAAGTTTAAACACAAAAAAAACACATAAAAACATACATTTAAAAAATAAATAAAACCCAATTAGAAAATGTATCTAGAGATATTAAACTATAAAATATAAAAAGTTTTTTTGATGAGAGGTACTCTTTAAAGATTCAAATTATCACTTTTTTATCAGCTAGATCCTTTTTTATAACTTATTTTGGAGAGAAAAAAGAACACAGGTCATCCTCTCAGTGAAGCAGTTCTCTTATCACTCTAACAAAGTCCAAGGTTTGAGTTTAATTGGTAAATGATAAAGCCAGCAAATAGAGGATTTAACTGCGACATGTACAGTAAAGAAAAAAAATAGCGCATCTCCTGTTGACATGACAAGAAATGATCAGTCTATAATTTTAATGGTGGGTTTATTTGAACTGTGAGAGACAAGTAACAACAAGAAAAATATCAAGAAAAATGCATTTCAAATAAGTTAGGAATTAATTAGCATTTTACTCATTGCAATAAATATGTGAGCCCCTATGAATCAGCAAAATTTCGGGCTCCCAGGTGTCTTTTATTCTGGTAACAAGCTGATATTAGAAGCATTCTCTTAAAGGGAGTGCTCCAAATCTTGGCTTGTTATCTGTATAAAAGACATCTGTCCGCAGAAGCAAGAAATCAGATCAGATTCCAAACTCTCCAACATGGCCAAGACCAAAAAGCTTTCCAAGGATGTCAAAGACAAGATTTTAGACCTACAAAAGGCTGGAATAAGCTACAGGAACATTGCCAAACAGCTTGGGGAGAAGTTTACAACAGTTGGTGCGATTACATTCAAATGGAAGAAACAAAAAATAACCGTCAGTCTCTTTCAGTCAGGCAAGATCTCACCTTGCGGAGTTTCAATGATAATGGGGAATCAGCCCAGAACTACGTGAGAGGTTCTGAGAAATAATCTAAATGCAGCCATAGTCATCAAGAAAACAGTACTAAAATCCTGTTGTGCCTCAAAAGTCCCCCTGCTCAAAAAAGCACATGTACAGGCCTGTCTGAAGTATGAACGATTCAGAGAACTAAGTGGAAGCGTTGTGGTCGGATGAGATCAAATTCAAGCTTTTTGGCATCAACTCAACTTGCTGTGTTTGGAGGAGGAGAAATGCCACCCATGACCCAAGAACACCACCCTCACCATCAAACATGGAGGGGGGAACATTATGCTTTGTGGGTGTTTTTCTACTAAGAAGACATTACAACTTCACCACATCAAAGGGACAATGGATGGAGCTACGTACTGTTGAATACCGGACATAACTTCTCTGCACCTTTACCAGCTTGCACATCACCCCACCTCCTAAGGTGGACCCTCCCTGCACCCTTCAAAGCCTGTAAATTGCCCCACCCTAAGGCAGACATACCCTGTGTCCTTCCCAGCCCGCCCACTACCACACCCTATCGCACACCCTCCCTGTTCCTTTACCAGCATGCACACTGCCCCACCCACTAAAAGGACCCTGCCTTTGCCCTTACCAGCCCACATACCACCACATGCCCAAATGTGGACCCTCCCAGCACCCTTGCCAGCCTGCACACCCTCTTACGTGAAACCTACTTACACCCTTATCAGCCTGCACATTGCCCCACCCCCTAATACAGATTCCTTATGTCCTTACCAGCCCGCACGCCTCCCCACTCCCTAATGCGGACTCTTATTATGCCCTTACCAGCCCACACACCACCCTGCCCTTGCCCACTCCCAAATGCGGACCAGTGATCGCTGGCACCCTCCCTCAAAGTCAGCTCAGTGGGCCTCTGGTGCACCTCCCCGAAGACAGCCCAGTGGGCATCTGGCACTTTCTTCCGCAGTTAGCCTATATGGCCTCTGCCGCCCTACCTCGAAGTCAGCCCAGTGGACCTATGGCACCCTCCCCGGGAGTCAGCCCAGTGGGCCTCTGATGCAATCCCCCTGAGAAAGCTCAGTGGGCCTCAGGTGCCCTTCCTGGAGTCAGTCAAGTGGTTCTATGCTTCCCTTTCCCTGGCATATGCTCGACTAAGCCCAATACCCTTCAATGTTGATCCAGAGGAAGGCAAAAATCCCCATGAGGTAGAAGCCAATTCTTTTTTTGGGGACAAAAATTCCTTCTTGATTCAGAATAAATCAGAATGGAATCAGAATAAATCCCTAGATCAATTGCCTTTCTTTAGAATGTATTATCTATAACATGTAACAATTTTAAATCAATGACCCTTCTCCATAATATCTTATCTATAACTTTTAACAATTTCATGCCCCAGAAATGTATATAGGGCCACAATTTCCTATCTGTTCCCCTAATAATTGAATTCCTCACTTTCAGCATGTGTCTGGTGCCCTGGATTCAAATTCCTCTTTTTACTGGAACAGACACCCCCCTGGCTGTCAGAGAAAGTGTTTGGCTGCAGCGGTGCTACCTCTGGATTAACTTCCGCTTCACCGCTTTTGCCCTTTAACATATCCATTGCCGTCATTACAAAAGTCATGTACAGATTAGTCTTATACAGGGCCCATTAACAGTTACCCCCCCCCCCCCATCTGTCATTGTGAATATATCATGTAGAGTAGTTCTTGCCAATAAATGATACAGGATATCTGTGCCATCCATGAGGCATCCGTGAAAAGAAAAATAGGTGGAAAATTGCTCCTTAGAAATCACCAGACGCTGCCAGAGATGTTACAGCTCCAATGACCATGGCAGTTGGTCTATGACCACAAAAGCCTGAACTAGGAAAGCACTGACCAATCAGGACTGGATTCACCAGTCACATGACCTTCTCACTGCAGCCAAACGGCTTTCAGGGATTAAGTTTACAGCTGGACAAATATAGCTATAAATCATAATATTTTTTATAATGATGAATTTCCCTCAAATCACACCTGGCAGATATTGTAACATGATGTATGAGCAATGTAATGCCCATAGCCGGATCATGTTCCCAGCAGCAGATGATGAGAGTAGTTTTCATGTGTCCTGAATATGGAAACACTATGGAAGGGAAAGCTGGATGGGGAAACTTTTGACAATAAATTGAATCTCATTTTGGCTGGGTTTCCACTTGGTAGTTTTTTTTTATGATAACTGCCCCTGCAGGCCAAAGCCAGAAGTGGATCCAGGAGGAAAGAGAAGTAGAAGTTCTTTCTTTATATTTCCTATACTGAAAGGCCTGCACAGTATGCACTCATCAGCCATAACATTAATCAGGAGAAGGGATTACATTGATTATCTTTTTTCTTTTCTTCTGATACAATATATATATATATATATATATATATATATATATATATATATAAATGAATAAATGAAGCGAAGTCCAGCGTAGTATCAAAGCAATGCATGAAGTTTATTCAGCAATCAGCCAACATGGAGAGCAGGTGACACGTTTCGGTCACAGTATGTAGCCTTAGTCATGTACTATATATATAAATATATATATAAATTACAACATATTTTTCCATAGTAAAAACAATTATTACTACTTTCCCTTATTTTCTCTGTCTATTGCAAATTTTCCAAAATAAGCGGTTGTTTCCAACCATGCTCTAACATCAGGAGGTTTTTGTGCTATCCAGTTTCTTGCTATCAGTAATCTAGCATAGAAAAAATATCTAATAATCTTACACCTAATCTTCTTTTGAACCTCGATTTTCCCCATTCCCCCCCCCCCCCAAATTGCAATTTTAGGACAAGTTTTAATCTTCTTTCTAGCCATTTTACTAATCTCTATGAATACTCCATCCCAATATTTTCTTATTTCCGTGCACCCCCACCACAGATGGTCAGCATCCATTTCCCCACAGCTGTCACGCCCCCTCTCATAGGCTTGCATTGAGGGGGCGGAGCCGCGATGTCACAATGCTCCGGCTCCGTGGTCGTTGGTAAACAGACGCCGAGCGAACAAGCTCCGGGGACTGATTTTATCGGGGTGTTGGGTGCGACCCCCGCGAACAGGCATCTTATCCCCTATCCTTTGGATAGGGGATAAGATGTCTAAGTGCCGGCTCTTTAAGGACCAGGGGTTTTTCCATTTTTTCATTTTCGTTTGTTCCTCCTTACCTTTAAAAAAATCATAACTCTTTCAATTTTGCACCTAAAAATCCATATTATGACTTATTTTTTGCGCCACCAATTCTTCTTTGTAATGACATCAGTCATTTTACCCAAAAATCTATGACGAAACAGAAGAAAAAATCATTGTGCGACATAACTGAAGAAAAAACACCATTTCGTAATTTTGGGGCCTTCTGTTTCTACGAAGTTCATTTTTCAGTAAAAATTACACCTTCTCTTTATTCTGTAGGTACATACGATTAAAATGATACCCTACTAATATAGGTTTGATTTTGTCGTACTTCTGAAAAAAATCATAACTACATGCAAGAAAATGTATACGTTTAAAATTGTCATCTTCTGACCCCTATAACTTTTTTATTTTTCTGCGTACGGGCCGGTATGAGGGCTCATTTTTTACGCTGTGATGAAGTTTTTAGTGGTACCATTTTTGTATTGATCAGACTTTTTGATCGCTTTTTATAAATTTTTTCATGATATAAAAAGTTACCCAAAAATACGCTATTTTGGACTTTGGAATTTTTTTTGTGCGGACGCCATTGACCGTGCGGTTTAATTAATTATATATTTTTTTATAATTCGGACATTTCCACACTCGTTGATACCACATCTTTTTATTTTTATTTACACATTTTTTTTTTATGTGGGAAAAGGGGGGTGAGTCAAACTTTTATTAGGGAAGGGGTTAAATTATCTTTATTAACTTTTTTTCCCATAGGGGGCTATAACACTGCACACACTGATCTTTTATATTGATCTTTGTTATCCCACAGGATAACATAGATCAATGATTCTGCCGCTTGACTGCTCATGCCTGGATCTCAGGCACAGAGCAGTCATTCGGTGATCGGACACCAGGAGGCAGGTAAGGGGACCTTCCTCGTGTCCTACACTGAGCTAGCCGGGAGTAGTTTAGTTTCACTTTAGACGCGGCGATCAACTTTGAACACAGCATCTAAAGGGTAAATAGCACGTTGCACCGCAATCAGTGCCGCACGCTATTAGCCACGGGTCCCAGCTGACCCGTGGCCCCACATTATAGAAAGGTAGTGGACTCAGGGCATACAGGTATGCCCTTGGTCCTTAAAGTGGTACTCCAGTGAAAACCTTTTTTCTTTTAAATCAACTGGTGGCAGAAAGTTAAACATATTTGTAAATTACTTCTATTAAAAAAAATCTTAATCCTTCCAGTACTTATTAGCTACTGAATGCTACAGAGGAAATTCCTTTCTTTTTGGAACACTGATGACATCACGAACACAGTGCTCTTTGCTGACATCTCTGTCCATTTTAGCAACCATGCATAGCAGATGTATGCTAAGAGCAGCATGGTGGCTCAGTGGTTACCACTGCTGCCTTGGGTTCAAATCCCACTAAGGACAACAATAAATAAAGTGTTATTATTATTATAATAATGTGAGAAGATAGAACTGTGGTCGTGATGTCATCAGAGAGCATTCCAAAAAGAAAAGAATTTCCTCTGTAGTATTCAGCAGCTAATAAGTATAGGAAGGATTAAGATTTTTTAATAGAAGTAATTTACAAATATGTTTAACTTTCTGCCACCAGTTGATTTAAAAGAAAAAAGGTTTTCACCGGAGTACCCCTTTAACAGGTTAAACCTTAGCCATACATTATTTAAAGACACTAACCCTGGGGATATTCCAACTGACCAGATTCAAGAATTTCAAATATATTTCAAAACTTTCCTTCAAAACTTTCAAATATGAACCACAGGAGTCCATCCTTCCACCATTCTATTAACCAAAACAGTGGTGTAGCTAGAAAATAATTTTTAATTTCAGGAAATGATAACCCTCCTTTATTCTTGTGTACACAGAGGTATTCAATCTTTATTCTTTTATGCTTCCTATCCCAAATTAGGGAACCGCAACAATGGTCCTCAAGCCTGATTGTATTCTGGACTACAATCAGTATATGGGGGGAGTTCATCTCTCTGATCAAGTCCTCAAGCCATACGTGGCCATGCGGAAAACACGGGTATGGTACAAAAAAGTTGTGGTCTCTTTTGTACTGTCCCAGTACGCTGGCAGCACAGGGACATTCCTCCAGTTCCAAGAAGAAGTCCTAAGGGCCCTGATCTTTGGTGACCGGGAAAGAGTAGGCCGGAGTTCCCAAGGAACTGGAAATATAGGTGCCAGGATTGTCTTTTCACTTTCCAGGTGAAGTCCCCCACACTGGAAAGAAGGGACGATCCCAGAAAAAATGCAGAGTGTGTCACAGGAGGGGGATACGGAAGGACACCACCACTTAGTGTGACACTTGCCCCGATCATCCGGGCCTCTGCATTAAAAACTGCTTCAGGGAGTATCACACTTCCATGAAGTACTACATTTTCCCTATTCATTTTAATTTCCCATTATTTGACCCCAATGTACCAAGTCCAGAGTACATTCCAAATTTTTAAAAATAAAAACTGATAAGACCTCTGGGGGTATTTTTCCAAAAATGGGTCATGGGTCACTGAGTCACTATCATCGGGGACTTTTTTATGTTGCCTAAAATGCTCTCTTTCCACCTAAGCAGTAGGCGCATTTGAGGCAACAGGTTAGGGACGGCCACATGTGTTGAACACTGCACAAAGTGGCGGCTGACATGCCCGCTCAATACAACTCTGTGGCAGGGCCGATGCGCTGCCTTCAACAATCTCCGGCTCTGCCATAGCGATGTATTGAGGGGGCGTGTCAGTTGCCGCTTCATGCGGTGCTCGACACCCGCTATCTGGCCAGTGAGCCGGGGCTCCGCACAGGAGATTGCGGGGGGCCCCAGCGGTCGGACCCCCCGCGATCTGAAACTTATCCCCTATGCTTAGAATAGGGGATACGTTTTTCAGCACTGGAATACCCCTTTAAGGCTCACTGTACCCCTTGTAACGTGCCTTGAGTGGGGTAGTTTCCAAAATAACATAGCATGACATGTTATTTTTTTTTTTTGCTGTTCTGGCACCATAGGGGCTTCCTAAATGTGACATGCCCCCCAAAAACCATTTCAGATAAACTCACTCTCCAGAATCCCATTGTCGCTCCTTCCCTTCTGAGCCCTCTAGTGCACCCACAGAGCACTTTATGTACACATATGAGATTGTAAAAATTCAAAAACTGGATCTACAAAAACATGCGAGTGTAAAAAAGTTTTAGAATTTTCTCCTTCACTTTGCTGCTATTAACACCTAAAGGGTTAACACCTAAAGGGTCATTTATGGCGTAGTTCTAATATGAAGGCCCCTCAAATCCACTTCAAAACTGGTCCCTGAAAAATTCTGATTTAGAAAATTTTGTGAAAAATTGGAAAATTGCTGCTGAACTTTGAAGACCTCTGATGTCTTCCAAAAGTAAAAACATGTCAACTTTATGATGCAAACATAAAGTAGACATATTGTATATGTGAATCAATATATAATTTATGTGGGACGCCCATTTTCCTTATAAGCAGAGAGCTTCAAAGTAAAATAAAAAATGCAAATTTTTCAAATTTTTCATCAAATTTTGGAATCTTTCATCAAGAAATGATGCAAGTTTTAATGAAAATTTACCACTTACATAAAGTAGAATATGTCATGAAAAAACAATCTCGAAATCAGAATGAAAGGTAAAAGCATCTCAGAGTTATTAATGCTTAACCTGTTAAGGACCAAGGACGTACCGGTACGTCCTGAGTCCTTTCCCTTTCTATAACGCGGGGCCACGGGACCCGTGGCTAATAGCGCGCAGCACTGATCGCGGTGCAGCGGCTATTAACCCTTTAGACGCAGCGTTCAAAGTTGAACGCCGCGTCTAAAGTGAAAGTTAAACCATGCCGGTTAGCTCAGGGGGCTGATCGCAGCATTCCGTACAGCTCTGGGACACGAGGAGGGTCTCCTACCTTGCCTCCTGGTGTTCGATCGCCGAATGACTGCTCAGTGCCTGAGATCCAGGCATGAGCAGTCAAGCGGCAGAATCATTGATCACTGGTTTCCTATGAGAAACCAGTAATCAATGTAAAAGATCAGTGTGTGCAGTGTTATAGGTCCCTATGGGGGCTATAACACTGCAAAAAAAAAGGGGAAAAAAAGTGAATAAAGATCATTTAACCCCTCCCCTAATAAAAGTTTGAAGTTTTTTTCCCATTTAAAAAAAAAGAACAGTGTAAATAAAAATAAACATATGGGGTATCGCCGCGTGTGGAAATGTCCGAATTATAAAAATATATCATTAGTTAAACCGCACAGTCAATGGCGTACGCGCAAAAAAATTCCAAAGTCCAAAATAGTGTATTTTTGGTCACTTTTTATATCATGAAAAAAATGAATAAAAAGCGATCAACAAGTCCGATCAATACAGAAATGGTACCGCTAAAAACTAAAGATCACGGCGCAAAAATTATCCCTCAAACCGCCCCATACGCGGAAAAATAAAAAAGTTATAGGGGTCAGAAAATGACAATTTTAAACGTATAAATAAAGAATATAGAAAATGTGTATTTTTTACCAAAAAATTTACTGCGCAGAAACGGAAGCCCAAAAAAGTTACAAAATGGCATTTTTTTTTTCAATTTTGTCTCGTAATGATTTTTTTTTCCGTTTCACCGTAGATTTTTGGGTAAAATGACTGATGTCAATACAAAGTAGAATTGGTGGCAAAAAAATAAGCCATCATATGGATTTTTAGGTGCAAAATTGAAAGGGTTATGATTTTTTAAGGGTAAGGAGGAAAAAACGAAAGTGCAAAAACGGAAAAAACCCTGGTCCTTAAGGGGTTAAAGTGACAGTGGTTGGATGTGCAAAAAATGCTCTGGTCCTTAAAGGGGTACTCCGGTGGAAAACTTTTTTTTTTTTTTTAATCAACTTGTGCCAGAAAGGTAAACAGATTTGTAAATTACTTCTATTAAAAAATCTTAGTCCTTCCAGTACTTATTAGCTGCTGAATACTAAAGAGGAAATTCTTTTCTTTTTGGAACACAGAGCTCTTTGCAGACATCATGACCACAGTGCTCTCTGCTGACATCTCCATTTTAAAAACTGTCCAGAGTAGGAGA
Organism: Hyla sarda; assembly: GCF_029499605.1. Taxonomy (NCBI): domain Eukaryota; kingdom Metazoa; phylum Chordata; class Amphibia; order Anura; family Hylidae; genus Hyla; species Hyla sarda. The sequence continues at coordinate 196,046,291 of NC_079189.1, forward strand.
AAATCCCCATAGCAAACATATGCTGCTCTCGTCAGTTACTAAAATGGATAGAGATGTCAGCAGAGAGCACTGTGCTCGGGATTCAGCTGAGAGCACTATGTTCCAAAAAGTTTTCCAATCCCATTTTTAAGGTGAAAATAGATTGGGTCCTTAACCCTTTAAAGACGCAGGACGTATATTTACGTCCTGCGTCGGCTCCCGCGATATGAAGCGGGATCGCGCCGCGATTCCGCATCATATCGCGTCGATCCCGGCGCTCATCAACGGCCGGGACCCGTGGCTAATACCACACATCGCCGATCGCGGCGATGTGCGGTATTAACCCTTTAGAAGCGGCGGTCAAAGCTGACCGCCGCTTCTAAAGTGAAAGTGAAAGTGACCCGGCTGCTCAGTCGGGCTGTTCGGAACCGCCGCGGTGAAATCGCGGCGTCCCGAACAGCTGACAGGACACCGGGAGGGCCCTTACCTGCCTCCTCGGTGTCCGATCGGCGAATGACTGCTCCGTGCCTGAGATCCAGGCAGGAGCAGTCAAGCGCCGATAACACAGATCACAGGCGTGTTAATACACGCCTGTGATCAGGATGAGAGATCAGTGTGTGCAGTGTTATAGGTCCCTATGGAACCTATAACACTGCAAAAAAAATGTAAAAAAAAATTGTTAATAAAGGTCATTTAACCCCTTCCCTAATAAAAGTTTGAATCACCCCCCTTTTCCCATAAAAAAAATAAAACAGTGTAAAAAAAATAAATAAATAAACATATGTGGTATCGCCGCGTGCGTAAATGTCCGAACTATAAAAATATATCATTAATTAAACCGCACGGTCAATGGCGTACGCGCCAAAAAATCGCATTTTTGGTCACTTTTTATACCATTAAAAAATGAATAAAAAGTGATCAAAAAGTCCGATCAAAACAAAAATCATACCGATAAAAACTTCAGATCACGGCGCAAAAAATGAGTCCTCATACCGCCCTGTACGTGGAAAAATAAAAAAGTTATAGGGGTCAGAAGATGACATTTTTAAACGTATACATTTTCCTGCATGTAGTTATGATTTTTTCCAGAAGTGCGACAAAATCAAACCTATATAAGTAGGGTATCATTTTAACCGTATGGACCTACAGAATAATGATAAGGTGTAATTTTTTACCGAAATATGCACTGCGTAGAAACGGAAACCCCCAAAAGTTACAAAATGGCGTTTTTTCTTCAATTTTGCCGCACAATGATTTTTTTTCCGTTTCGCCGTGCATTTTTGGGTAAAATGACTAATGTCACTGCAAAGTAGAATTGGCAACGCAAAAAATAAGTCATAATATGGATTTTTAGGTGGAAAATTTAAAGGGTTATGATTTTTAAAAGGTAAGGAGGAAAAAACAAAAGTGCAAAAACGGAAAAACCCTGAGTCCTTAAGGGGTTAAGGGGTTAATTCTACCAGAATGGGACAATGATCCAATATACTTTGATATAAATGTTTATTTTTAATAATTTTTTGATTGAATGTAGATGATCCTTATGCTAAATCTATTCTGGAAAATACTTGATGGCTCTTATTCCAGCAAGAGAAGGTTTGATTCTCCGGGTTATGAACCCTCCATAAGTCAATCAACCCTAATTCTTGCCTGAATATCACTTGAGTGGTTGGGCCCGAGTTGGGGGTTAGACCTCCCTACTCGGAATCTATCAATCTTATGATCCATCACCCCATTAAAATCTCCTATAACCATTGTTGGGTAATCCTCCTTTCCCTTACAAAATTTCACAAATTCCAGCAAAACTTTAATAGAGAACGGGGGAGGGTTATACACGAATGACATCACATATTCAATTCCGTCCCACTTTACGTAAATAAAAGTGAATCTACCTTCCTTATCTATAACTATTTCCCTTTCTTCTCATTTAACCCCCCCCCCTCCCATGTACCCAGGGCCAGTTTTAGGCTTAGTGTGGCCCTAGGCAAAATCAAAAGTGGGGCCCCAAAAGTCATAGTAGTGCACTAACCAGATTTGAACATTTTTGGTCACTTCAAATAATATAAAAAAATATATATAGAAAGCAATTGAAAAGTCCCATCAAAACAAAAATGGTACAGATAAAAACTACAAATCACAGTGCAAAAAAATGAGCCCTCATACATCCCCATATACAGAAAAATAAGAGTTATAGGGATCAGAATAGTACAATTTTATATTTTTGTATAGTTCCCCCCACATTAGGTAAAGAGTATAGCTCCCCCACATTAGGTTGGCAGTATAGTTCCCCCACATTAGGTGCAGTATAGATCTTCCACATTAGGTGCAGTATAGTCGCCCACATTAGATGCAGTATAGTTCCCCACATTAGGTGCATTATAGTTCCCCCACATTAGGTGCAGTATAGTTCCCCCACAGGTGCAGTATAGTTCCCCCACATTAGGTGCAGTATAGTCACCCACATTAGGTGCAGAATAGTTCCCCCATATTAGGTGCAGTATAGTTCCTCACATTAGGTGCAGTATAGTTCCCCACATTAGGTGCAGTATAGTCCCCCACATTAGGTGCAGTATAGTCCCCCACATTAGGTGCAGTATAGTTTCCCACATTAGGTGCAGTATAGCTCTCCACATTAGGTGTAGTATAGTTCTCCACATTAGGTGCAGTACAGTTCCCCCACATTAGGTGCAGCATAGTTCCCCCACATTAGGTGCAGTATAGCTCCCCCACATTAGGTGCAGTATAGTTCCCCCCCATTAGGCACTGTATACTTCGCTAAAATTCTTCAATATCCTCCTTGAAGAGGAAAAGGCCAACTTGGAGCTGGCTCGAACTAAACTACAAACGCAAAGAGAGGTAGTATTAAAATTCAAAACAGATCCAGAGTTTAGTAATAAAGAAACGCAATTGCAAAATAACATTGAGCGGTTCCAATTTATTAGAGATCTCCAGGACTTTAAGGACAATAAAGTCTATTCGGTCCTGGAGAAAGGAGGTAACCGAGAACCAGAAACAGAGGTATCAACTACTGACACGGAGGTATCAGAGAGCGAAAAATCCAGCAATAGAGTAGGTAAGGGGACGAGGATCGGGAAGAAGCAGAGGTTATCGAAATAGGGGAAGAGCAAGAGGTAATAACAAAACATGTGGCACTCCTCAGACCCCCTCTTCTTCATCAGCTTCGTCATCCTCTTTTTTGGAGAGGGACCCCTATCAACTGCGTCCTCCGCAAAACCTGTAAAGGGACGCAAGGGGGAATATGCCCCACAGATTATCAATCTATCTCAACACCAATTGACTGATCCTCAGATGCAGGTGCTCTGTAAAGGCTTATCCTTTGTTCCTACCGTCAGATTCGACTCCTTTGAGTGGACTAAAGATTTGAGCTTATTTGGCCATAAACTCAAATGGCACAAATATCATAAAATGCGAGAAAAGAGGGGGGCATTTGAGTCGGGCCTGACGGTGGAAGATCTAAGAACCACCAGGGATCTAGTGGACTTATTGGAGCAAAATGAGGAATCAACAAATGAAGGCCCATTTACTAATTGTAGGAATAAAAATAAAACCTCCCCGGCAATTGGTGAAACAGCACATATTGATGTATTTCTAGACTTAGTCTTTAGGGACCTGAGGATGCTTCCATCTAATCGAGGTAGGGATAATTTGTCTCGAAGTGAAAGAGAGGCCATAAAAGATCTGCAGTGTAAAGAAAATGTTATTATCAAAACTTCCGATAAGGGGCGTAATTTGGTAATCATGGATAAGAAAATGTACGTGAAGATGTGTCATAGTCTACTAAACGATAAAGACACATATGAGATCACAAAACCCTACATCTAGGTATAAACAGGAACTGGAAATAATTGTGAATAGAGCCTTCAAAGACAAATTGATAGCTAGGAATGAAAGAGAATTTTTGATCCCGAAACATCCAGTAACCCCCACGTTCTACGCTCTCCTGAAGATCCACAAAGGAACAACTCCATTAAAAGGAAGACCAATTGTCTCGGGAATTGGAGGGTTGAGCCAAAACGCGTGGGTATATATTGACAAGATTTTAAGATCATTTGTGGAATCATTACCATCGTACCTCCCTGACACTACGGATTTGCTTAAAAAGCTGGAGTGCGTATGTGTGGAGGAGACAGCCCTCCTCTGTAGTGTCGACGTGGAGGCTCTATACTCTTCCATTAGGCATGAGATAGGTCTACAAGCTGTGGCACACTATCTGTCATCAAGAGGTGTTCAGCTAGTGGAGCACAATAGATTTGTGTTGGAATTATTGAATTTTGTTTTGGCAAGAAACTACTTCCTGTGTAATGGCCACACCTACCATCAATTAAAAGGAACGGCCATGGGGAGCCCATGCGCCCCATCCTATGCAAACATGGTGCTAGGGTGGTGGGAATCGACGGTCACCTTCTCAGACGAAAGGGAAAAATTTAGTGATCTTACTGAGGTCTGGGTCCGCTACATTGATGATGTGGTCATCATATGGAGCAGATCCAGAAACTAATTTGATCAATTTGTGCGATCTCTGAATGGGAATGAAGTTGGCCTGTTCTTCACGTATGAAATACACTCTTCTGAACTAGCATTTTTAGATGTAAAGATAACCAAGGGTCCGGATGGATCTCTACACAGTACAGTGTATCGTAAAAAAAACATCTACTAACAGCCTCCTGAGGTGGGAGAGCTGCCACCCTGGGCCCATGAAAAAGGGGATACCCAGGGGGCAGTACCTCCGCCTCAGGAGGAACTGCTCTGAAGTAAAGGAATACAAGGTACAAGCAGAAGATATGAGACAGAGATTTAGGGCAAGGGGCTACCCGGAATATGTATTAAACCGGGCATATAAACATGCAACAGGCCCCCCCACGAGAGGAACTTCTGATCCCTAGACCAAATAATAAAGAGAGTGGACCCCTGAGACTTATAGGAACATATGATGAAGCAAGTGAACAAATTAGAACAGTACTTAATAAATACTGGCATATTCTCAGTATGGATAGAGATCTTATAGATGCAATAGGAGAGAGACCTCAGATATCATACAGGAGAGGCAAAAGTGTGAGGGACTATCTGGTAAAGAGTCATCTGCCGACGGAAACGGGGACGCACGTGGCTGGATAAAACCCCCGCCTCCCCGAAAGGATGTTTTGCGTGCGGGCACTGTCGTGCCTGCAGCTTCATTCATAGGACAAACAGGATACCCAGCATGAATAGATTTGTAAACAACTTTATCAATTGCTCGACTAAACAAGTCATTTATGTAGGATTTTGCACGTGTCCAATGTTTTACGTTGGAAAAACTATACGAGAGTTCCGTAAACGCATCTTGGAACACATTGGAGATGTGCGAAATTTTCTGGACACTCCCATAGTTAATCATATTAATACATGTCATAGTGGAGAGGTGTCATCACTACAGTTTGTAGGAATTGAAGCACTACAAAGACATCCAAGGGGTGGTGACATAGATCGACTGCTTCAACAACGGGAAAGTAGATGGATCTTTGATCTGGATACCACCTCCCCGGGGGGTTGAATGAGCAATTAAATTTTGGTTGTTTTTTATAATGTAACGGATTGGGTGAGGAGATGATGGCTAAGTAGACAGGGAGGACTGTAGTCAGTCCGAAGGAGTCAGCTCATCTCCTAGTGGGAGGGAATAATAAGGTCATTGTAGGAGGTTCCTGAGCGGGACCGCCCTTTTTAGGGCGGCCACCCCGCCTAGGCATAGGGCTATTCAAAACAGGGAAAATAGGGCTCAGGTAGAACCCCCTTAGGGCCATGCTAATATCCCCTCATCTAGTGTGAGGTAGGCTCTCCCCCTATATCGTTCACCCAATCCAATGTAGGACAGGTATGGATAGTCCTGTTCAACAATAAACATGTTAAGTACAATATCCGAAACATTAATTAGAATGCCAGGTGCCTCCCTCTGTATAATCGTATGCTTTTGCATGCTCCTACAGGACAAAAAGTATGGTTAAGTTATCAAACCCAAGATTGGGTTAATGATTACTTTGAGTTAAGTTATTGAGCCCAGGATAGGGTTAATAACTATATTGATATCACCCATATAGTTCGGGTTGGTAAGTGATCTCTCCATGACTATATATAATGGGAAGATCGCTTATCCATATATGGGGGTATGTTTGTATCTCCCTGCAAGCACCAATCATGGATGTACTATAAAGTTGTGTATATATATATATATATATATATATATATATTCCCATAAGTGCAAAAAATAGCCCAGAAATACACAGGAATGGTATATTATGTTGTTCTTCAACAGACATATATAAAGAAACCAAGTATAAGTAATTATGAACAGCCTCCTCTCCGGCCACGGGCTCAATCTGACGTCAGTGGGGAATCCCTATGTGGTAACACGGCATCCCCAGTGCGCCTCTGTTGACGTCAGACGGGGGGCGGCACTTTGCTGACGTATGGGGTCCGGAACCGAATATGATGCAAGACGCCAGAACAGGAGAGTGCGAGCAGCAGTAGCCGACAAGTCACGGCTCCCTGCGCTACTGCAGGTTCTGCTCGGCGTCCTGGAATCTTTGAAGGAGCAGCGGTGCCGTGAGTAACAGCTTTGCTGTATAAACATTTCTTTGCAGGTTATGGGAGTGACACAATATGAGCAAAATGTATGCTCTTTTTTTCCCCTAGGTGCGGAACGAGCATCCGAGGAGGATATATGCTATGAACACCTCCGGTGACCGGGGATAGATGTTGCTCCTACTTTTTCTCTTTTAGGCGAAATAAGTTCTTTTTTCATTCACAGGTTATCCTAAAGGGCATGAAAAGTCAAAATAAACTAAAATAAGTGCCATAATAGGAATGATTTTCTGTGGATGCTTCCCCTTTTTTTTGCCTTGGTTTTTTCACTTTACAGGGTACTGGTGACATATTACAGTGAAACCAAACTGATGTTACACCATAAGTAACTGTGAATGATTATATTGTATACTTTACATCATAAGTCTATACTAAATCTCCATAACGACTCATCGCCATCCTGATGAAGTTGGTCAATAAACAGACCAGCAGAAACGCGTTGAAGGCGCGAGTAATATTAATATCTTTGGAGTGAAATATTCTGTATGGCACTATTGCCCCTTTTTGAGAGATTTATTAATGTGTAAATCCTGAGCGCTGTGGGCTCCAGTGTTCATTAATAGCCTGGTATTTATCATTTTAATGGTGACAGGCTCACGATATAATTTAGTTTTTTTGGTGTGTTTTTAATAAAACACTAATAAAAGTGATGTTTTAGGCACTATCCTTATACAAATTATTTTTCTATTTGTATGCCGGATAGCAACCACTTAGTGGGGTAGATGAGCCCAAAACAATAATCATCAAAACAGTGTGCTGTATACTTCCCCCACATTAGGTGCAGTATAGTTCCCCCATATTAGGTGCAGTATAGTTCCCCACATTAGGTGCAGTATAGTTCCCCACATTAGGTGCAGTATAGTTGCCAACATTAGGTGCAGTATAGTTCCCCCACATTAGGTGCAGTATAGTTCCCCCACATTAGGTGCAGTATAGTTCCCCCACATTAGGTGCAGTATAGTCACCCACTTTAGGTGCAGAATAGTTCCCCCATATTAGGTGCAGTATAGTTCCCCACACTAGGTGCAGTATAGTTCCCCCACATTAGGTGCAGTACAGTTCCCCCACATTAGGTGTAGTATAGTTCCTCCACATTAGGCACTGTATACTTCCCCCACATTAGGTGCAGTATAGTTCCCCCTACATTAGGTGCAGTATAGTTCCCCCCACATTAGGTGCAGTATATTTCCCCCACATTAGGTGCAGTATAGTTCCCCCCACATTAGGTGCAGTATAGTTCCCCCCACATTTGGTGCAATATAGTTCCCCCCACACTAGATGCAGTATAGTTCCCCCCACATTAGGTGCAGTATAGTTCCCCCACATTAGGTGCAGTATAGTTCCCCCCACATTAGGTGCAGTATAGTTCCCCCCACATTAGGTGCAGTATAGATCCCCCACATTAGGTGCAGTATAGTTCCCCCACATTAGGTGCAGTATAGTTCCCCACACTAGGCGAAGTATAGTTCCCCACATTAGGTGCAGTATAGTTCCCCATATTAGGTGCAGAATAGTTCCCCCATATTAGGTGCAGTATAGTTCCCCACACTAGGTGCAGTACAGTTCCCCCACATTAGGTGCAGTATAGTTCCCCCACATTAGGTGCAGTATAGTTCCCCACACTAGGTGCAGTATTGTTCCCCCACATTAGGTGCAGTATAGTCACCCACATTAGGTGCAGAATAGTTCCCCCATATTAGGTGCAGTATAGTTCCCCACACTAGGTGCAGTACAGTTCCCCCACATTAGGTGCAGTACAGTTCCCCCACATTAGTTGCAGTATAGTTCCCCCACATTAGGTGCAGTATAGTTCCCCCAAATTAGGCGCTGTATACTTCCCCCACATTAGGTGCAGTATAGTTCCCCCACATTAGGTGCAGTATAGTTCCCCCTACATTAGGTGCAGTATAGTTCCCCCCAAATTAGGTGCAGTATAGTTCCCCCCCACACTAGGTGCAGTATAGTTCCCCCCCACTAGGTGCAGTATAGTTCCCCCCACACTAGGTGCAGTATAGATCCTCCCACACTAGGTGCAGAATAGTTCCCCTCACACTTGGTGCAGTATAGTTCCCCCACATTAGGTGCAGTGTAGTTCCCCCACATTAGGTGCAGTGTAGTTCACCCCACATTAGGTGCAGTATAGTTCCCCCCACATTAGGTGAAGTATAGTTCCCCCCACATTAAGTGCAGTATACTTCCCCCCACATTAGGTGCAGTATAGTTCCCCCCACACTAGGTGCAGTATAGTTCCTCCCACACTAGGTGCAGTATAGTTTCCCCCACATTAGGTGCAGTATAGTTCCCCCACATTAGGTGCAGTATAGTTCCCCCACATTAGGTGTAGTACAGTTCCCCTACAGACATACAGCCTTCAGCCATATAGTGTATGGCTGGAGGCTGTATGCCTGTTTACTGCTCCACTTCAGTGTTCTGACCACCACGATCTACTGCTATGGCCTATAGGTCACGGGACCGTAGGAGCGGAGGTCAGAACACTGAACAGGACATGCTGCTGGTCACTTACCATGCGCGCGTCTTCCTCGATGCTCTGCTCCGCTCTGCTTCTCATCTATGGGCGCACACATGGGACGTCAGTGACGTCCCTGCATGCGCCATCTCCCGGCGGCCCCTGCGTTTTTAAAGTTAACGCAGGGGCCACCGCAGAGAGGTAACCGGGACATCCTTGTTTCCCCTGTGGGCCTGGGGCTCGGGCCCGGAGCAGGCACTCCATGAGCGCCAATGATGATCCCGCCGTTTATCTCTCTGTTGAATGCTGATATTAAGATCTTTGCAAAAGTTCTGGCTACTCGCCTGTATGGGGTTATTGGCTTTGTCGTTCATCCTGACCAAACTGGGTTTATGCCAGGTAGGGCTACTGATGTTAACGTAAATCCCCTGCAGTTGAATGTTGTGGCAGTGGGGGAAGGCTTCCCTTCAGGGGTAGTTAGTGTTGATGTCTATAAGGCTTTTGATTCAGTCCTGTAGCTGTATCTCTGGGAGGTCTTGGGAGTGTTCGGGTTTGGCCCTAGGTTTTTTGCCTGGGTCCGCTTGTTGTTTGATTGCCCAAGGGCCCGTATTCGTGTCAATCTAGATGTTTCTGCCCCTTTTGTACTGGGTCAGGGGTCTAGACAGGGGTGCCCCCTTTCACCCTTCCTCTTTGCGCTGGCGATTGAGCCCTTAGCAGCGGCTATACGTAGAGATCCCACTATCTGTGGCATCCCTTGGGAATCCATTGCAGATGAGACACTAGTGTATTTGGCGGATGCTGGGGGTTCCTTAGTCTCTCTGATTGACCTTCTGGGTAGGTTTAGCTCTATCTGTGGCCTGCTGGTTAATTGGGGTAAATCCTCTCTCATGGCTTTCTCTACTGACATTTTACTTCCCTCTCCTCTTCCAGAAATGGTGCAAGTGGTTTCCCAATTTAGATATCTGGGGGTTGAGATTACTGCGTCTCTATCAGACTACATGTCCCTGAATTTAGACCCACTTTTGAATTCCACAGTAGATAGGTTACATGCCTGGTCTTCCCTAGCTCTCTCCCTAGCTGGATGGATTGCTGTCTTCAAAATGATTTATCTGCCTAATTTCCTTTATCTATTCCATCTGGCTCCCGTGGTCCCCCCTAGGAAATACTTTAATACATTGTGTGATGCTCTGGGATCCTTCTATTGGCAGGGGAAGTCTCCCAGACTCTGTCGTATATACTCAACAGAAACAACAATTTAACCCAAAGGGTTAACTAATTCTCTATAATTCAAATGTGCTCTAATAAAACTTAGCTTTTATTGGGTTCAAATAATAGGTGAGGAAACTGTTTAAAATCACAACCCCATTGTGTGTCTACTTTCAGACATTGATCTCTGTCCATATGTGACCTGCTGTGCACCGCAGGTGCATATATATTGTTTGTTTTGGTATATACCACTATGCTTTAGTGTTTGTGGTATAGACACACTAGGGTTGCTGATTAAAATATGGTGCTGTCACACCCCGACATGTTTCGCCACTAGATGTGGCTTTATCAAGGAGACTACTGACAGCATTGCTGTCAGTAGTCTCCTTCATATATATGCACCTGCGGTGCACAGCAGGTCACATATGGACAGAGATCAATGTCTGGAAGAAGACACACAATGGGGTTGTGATTTTAAACAGTTTCGTCACCTATTATTTGAACCCAATAAAAGCTAAGTTTTATTAGAGCACATTTGAATTATATAGAATTAGTTAACCCTTTGGGTTAAATTGTTGCTTCTGTTGAGTATATCTCTACAAATGTGCTACAGGCCATTCTTTGTAGTAGCCAGACTCTGTCGGGCTCTCCTCCAGGCTTCAAAAAGACATGGGGGCTTAGCTGCTCCAGATCTCTATAACTATTTTCTTGCCTCTCAGTTGGTCTATGCAGCATGGTGGATTAACCTGGATCTGTCAAATTCGGCGACGGCCTTGGCTGGAGCAAGTATGGGTTCGTATGAAGCTCTTACTAACTCACTCTACAGGTATCATTCTCGCTTCTCTTAATTTCTTCCCTTGCAAACTATAGCTAAGGTGTGGTCCGTGGTGTCAAGCAGGTTTCCGCAACCGTTGGTATCTCCTAGGGCACCACTGTGGGGGAATGTACATTTATCTCGCCTGCAAGGGTTACAGGAGGCCGGGTTCTGGGGTTAGGGGTGAGTCAAGTTTGTGATTCACTTGTTCCGGGAGGAACAGGTTTTCCTCTCCTTTGTGGAAATTAAAAAAAGATATGATATCCCTGGCAGTGCCTTTTATAGGTATCTCCAGCATCGACATGCGGTCCAAGCGCAATTTGGCTCCCTGACATTTACTCCTGTGTTTTCTGAAGTGGAGATTCTCCTGGGCACAGTGGACCTCAGTAAACCTCTCACCCAGTCCTATGCTCTAATCATAAATGGATGGCTGATATACCTTACCTGTCCGAGGGCCAATGGAAGGAGGTTGAGGACTCCTATTATGAGGTGGGTAGTAGGGACATGCTGATTCAATCACGGTATGTTTTAAGGTTATATTATACACCTGCTAAGCTGAAGCGTATAGGGGTGTCTTCCTCGGATTTATGTTTCCGTTGTTCTGTGGAGGTAGGTACTTTTCTACATGCGGTCTGGGAGTGTCCTGTTATAGCCTCTTTTTGAAGGAAAGTGATGGGGTTCTTGGCGGAGTCATTGGGATGTGTGGTAGTGTGCATGTATGCTTGTTTGTTATTGTGGGGCCTCCCTGGATGGTGCTGAGGATGCTTCCTTCCGTGATAGAATGCTACTATGTGAAAGTAGAGGAAGTTTCCGGCTCTATCCCTGGTCTGGATCCCAAGCAAGGAGAGGGTGTGGACCTCACCCAGAACAATGTAAATAAAGAAAGCGAACTCCAGCTCGGCTCAGGTAAGTGCGGCTTTATTCACATCAACGAGGCAACAGGTACAGGGAGGAAGTGACGCGTTTCGGCCAGGTGCTGGCCTTAGTCGTACGACTAAGGCCAGCACCTGGCCGAAACGCGTCACTTCCTCCCTGTACCTGTTGCCTCGTTGATGTGAATAAAGAATGCTACTATGTCATACTCCTCCTGTTGATGTGATGGCATCGACTTATGGACCTACAGGGGTACTGGTTGTGGGTTGCACTTTTTCGTGCTGTTTGTTTATTTTATGCAAAATTAATAAATAAATGCTTTAAAAAAAAAGAGATTTTCTTTCAAAATGTGATGTGCCACATTTACATCCAGAAGAGATTGCAGCCATAAATAGCCCTATCACTGTCCAGGAAGTTTATAAGGCCCTGGATACTATGTCGAAGGACTCAGCCCCTGGGGCAGATGGCCTTCCTTTTGGGGTATATGTAGAATCCAGAGAGGTGCTCCTGCCATCTCTCTTAAAAGTGTTCAATGAATCCTGTATAAACGCTGTGTCATTCAGCCACTATATGGTCTCCTCATGCTGAAAACACTTCCACGTTGTGTCATTCAGCCACTATATGATCTCCTCATGCTGCCAACACCTCCACGCTGTGCCATTCAGCCACTATATGGTCTCCTTATGCTGCCAACACCTCCACACTGTGTCATTCAGCCACTACATGGTCTCCTCATCAGGGGCGTTGCTAGGACTCCAAAAGATTCGGGGCATGGGCCATGGGCGGAGCCACAAAAGAGGAGGGGCAATGGGGTGGGCCACTCAATGGGTGGGGCCACTCTGGAGTATAAGGGTGCATTCACATGTGCGGATGGGCAAGTCACCCTGCAGTATACTCGCACACATCGCAGCTGCCCAGGGGGAGCAGCCGCGATGTGCGGGATGTGCGAATACACTGCGACTCACACATCTCAGTGTGTCTGCTTGTAGAGGCTGATTGCCGCTATTAACAGGCAGCTGCGGATCCGCTGACAAATCCGCCCGTCTGAATGCACCCTAATACAGGATATAACTCAGGGTCAGTACAGGATAAGTAATGTATGTACACAGTGACCTCACCAGCAGAATAGTGAGTACAGCTCTGGGGTATCATACAGGATATAACTCAGGATCAGTACATGATAAGTAATGTAATATATGTACACAGTGACCTCACCAGCAGAATAGTGAGTACAGCTCTGGAGTTTAATACAGGATATAACTCAGAATCAGTACAGGATAAGTAATGTAATGTATGAACACAGTGACCTTGCCAGGATAATAATGAGTACAGCTCCAGAGTTGCACTCATTGTTCTGCTGTTGGGGTCACTGTATGAAATTACATTACTTACCCTGTATGTACATGAATTTACATTAGTGTCTACACTGTATACCAGTATTCTCCAACTAGGGTGCCTCCATCTGTTTCAAAACGACAACTCTCAGCATGCCCAGACAGTCATTGGGCCTCTGGGCATGTTGAGAGTTGTAGTTTTGCTACTTCTGGCACCCTGGTTGGGGAACACTGTCTTAGAAGTTACAGATGGAGTAAAGATGGTGGTGAGGAGGTACAGGTACATGGTACTTTACACACCAGGGTGTATCTGCATCTCCTCACTTCCATCTTTACTCGGTCTGTAACTTCTAAAGCAGTGTTCCCCAACCAATGTACCTCAAGCTGTTGCAAAACTACAACTTTCAGCATGCCCTCTGGCTATCTGGGCATGCTGGGAGTTGTAGTTTTGCTACTGCTGGAGGCACACTGTTTGGAAAACACTGGTTTAGAGGAGGATCAATGCAGAGGGTAACCCAGGGTGAATGAGATGGACACAGGCAGGGGAGGGTGATGAATGGCGGGGCAGGCTGGGGTGATAGCTGGAGAGATAGTGCTGATGTAACCAGGCCTGGATGGTGAGGAGATATAGCACGGCCACGGGAGAAGGATTAATATGATAATGTAACCGGTACAGAGGAGCCCTGAGCAGGGGCCGATCCAGAGCCTAGTCTCAGAGTATTTTGTGTTGGTGGACAGAAAAAGTTGTATATCCTGTATTCCCATATATATAATAATGCAACACATTTAGCGCCCCCACAATATAAAATAATGTCCTACTATATAAAATAATTTTTTTCAAACTGTCCCATATAAACTTTACGATAAAAGAATACACCTTGAAAAGTGTATATATAAATAATGCTCCCCTTGCCCCGTTCCCTCACACCAACTAGTACCTATGGTCCCCCTTTTCTTCCTTATTGAACCATATTTCCCCCTCTGATACAAATGGTGCCCCCCAAAGTGCCCCATAATATTGATGACCAACCTTTTCATAGTCTGCTCCGGGTCCCCATGGGCTCCCACTCTCCAAGAGAAAGTAAGATATCATAAGGCAACCGTGTTCCCAGCTTCCTCTTCCTTTGCGCTGCTTTGCCAGGCTGTGCCTGGGCTCCATCACTCTGTGACCATCCTGATGCCACATGTCTACACAGCCCATCCCCGCTCGAGGGTTGGTGTCACCCAATACCCCTTCTTCCCTGAAAGTAATTTTTTAGCCTGTTGTGATGCCTGCGGTGTAGCACTTTGCAGAAAATAATTTCCAGTATGATAATCAAATATACCAGTTGTCACAGAATGGGAAGGTGCAGAAGAATTTTTTACCTTTTAAAACTACAGCTCTGATGGGACATCCTCTCAATAGTATTTCCTTATCTAATTCAGATGGTACATACCGCTGTGACTTTGTCAGCTAAATCTTCTTTCTGCAGAAAATGACACCCAGATTGCTCCTTAATTTGTCAGTGAATTCTGATCCTCTATATGAAAACAATAATTATTATAATAAAGCTAAACACTGTACCTCTGAATATAACACTACCACACACTGTGCTCTCTGAATATAATACTACCACACACTGCGCCCTCTGAATACAAAAGTGTAATGTATTGTGGCCCATAAATATCGTAGCACCCAAGAAATTCCTTCATAATATACACCATACCTCTAAAATGCAAAACATTCTGTTCCCCTCACATAGTAAGTCATAGTAATAATGCCCCATCTTGTCCCCCACATATAATAATTATGACCCGTCCTTCACCCCCCACATAATAATAATGTCTGTCCTGTTTCCCCCAGATAATAATAATGCCCTCTGTCCTGTGCCCCTCACATATGCCTTCTGTGCTGTGTCACTCACATATAATGCCCCCATCATGCTCCCCTAACATATAATGCCTTCTGTGCCCCTTACATATAATGCCCTCGTCATACTCCCCTCTCCCCTAACATATAATGCCTCCTGTGTTGTGCCCCATACATATAATGCCCCCATCATACTCCTCTAACATATAATGCCCCCTGTGCTGTGTGTCACGATGCCGGCTGGCAGGAGGTGGATCCTCTGTGCCAGAGAGGGATTGGCGTGGACCGTGCTAGTGGACCGGTTCTAAGTCACTACTGGTTTTCACCAGAGCCCGCCGCAAAGCGGGATGGTCTTGCTGCGGCGGTAGTGACCAGGTCATATCCACTAGCAACGGCTCAACCTCTCTGACTGCTGAAGATAGGCGCGGTACAAGGGAGTAGACAGAAGCAAGGTCGGACGTAGCAGAAGGTCGGGGCAGGCAGCAAGGATCGTAGTCAGGGGCAACGGCAGGAGGTCTGGAACACAGGCTAGGAACACACAAGGAAACGCTTTCACTGGCACAATGGCAACAAGATCCGGCGAGGGAGTGCAGGGGAAGTGAGGTATACATAGGGAGTGCACAGGTGAACACACTAATTAGAACCACTTGCGCCAATCAGCGGCGCAGTGGCCCTTTAAATCGCAGAGACCCGGCGCGCGCGCGCCCTAGGGAGCGGGGCCGCGCGCGCCGGGACAGGACCGACGGAGAGCGAGTCAGGTACGGGAGCCGGGGTGCGCATCGCGAGCGGGCGCCACCCGCATCGCGAATCGCATCCCGGCTGGAGGCGGTATCGCAGCGCACCGGGTCAGTGGATCTGACCGGAGCGCTGCAGTAGCGAGAGTGTAGCGAGCGCTTCGGGGAGGAGCGGGGACCCGGAGCGCTCGGCGTAACAGTACCCCCCCCCTTGGGTCTCCCCCTCTTCTTAGAGCCTGAGAACCTGAGGAGCAGACTTTTGTCTAGGATATTGTCCTCAGGTTCCCAGGATCTCTCTTCAGGACCACAACCCTCCCAATCGACCAAAAAAAAAGTTTTCCCTCTGACCTTCTTGGAGGCCAGTATCTCCTTTACGGAGAAGATGTCCGAGGAGCCGGAAACAGGAGTGGGAGAAACAAGTTTGGGAGAGAAACGGTTGATGATGAGTGGTTTAAGAAGAGAAACGTGAAAGGCATTAGGAATACGAAGAGAAGGAGGAAGAAGAAGTTTGTAAGAGACAGGATTAATCTGGCACAAAATTTTGAAAGGACCAAGATAGCGTGGTCCCAATTTGTAGCTAGGGACACGGAAGCGGACATATTTAGCGGAGAGCCATACCTTGTCTCCAGGAGAAAAAATGGGGGGAGCTCTTCTTTTCTTATCAGCAAACTTCTTCATGCGTGATGAAGCCTGTAAGAGAGAATTTTGGGTCTCTTTCCATATGGTGGAAAGATCACAAGATATTTCATCCACAGCAGGCAAACCAGAGGGCAAGGGAGTAGGGAGGGGGGGAAGAGGGTGACGGCCGTACACCACGAAAAATGGGGATTTGGAGGAAGATTCAGAGACTCTGAAGTTATACGAGAATTCGGCCCATGGTAGAAGATCTGCCCAGTCATCCTGGCGGGAGGAAACAAAATGCCGTAAATAATCACCCAGGACCTGGTTAATTCTTTCTACTTGCCCATTGGATTGAGGATGATAGGCAGAAGAAAAGTTTAATTTAATCTTGAGTTGTTTACAGAGAGCCCTCCAGAATTTTGACACGAATTGGACGCCTCTGTCCGAGACGATCTGCGTGGGCAACCCGTGAAGACGAAAAATGTGTACAAAAAATTGTTTTGCCAACTGAGGCGCTGAAGGGAGACCAGGAAGAGGGATGAAATGTGCCATCTTGGAGAATCGATCAACGACCACCCAAACAACAGTGTTGCCACGGGATGGGGGTAAGTCTGTAATAAAGTCCATACCAATCAGAGACCAAGGCTGTTCGGGGACAGGCAGAGGATGAAGAAGACCAGCGGGCTTCTGGCGAGGAGTCTTATCCCGGGCACAGACAGTGCAGGCTCGCACAAAATCCACAACATCCGTCTCCAGAGTCGGCCACCAATAGAAACGAGAGATGAGTTGCACGGATTTCTTGATGCCCGCATGACCTGCGAGATGGGAGGAGTGACCCCATTTGAGGATTCCGAGGCGTTGGCGTGGAGAGACGAAGGTCTTCCCTGGAGGAGTTTGCCTGATGGAGGCTGGAGAAGTGGAGATCAGGCAGTCAGGAGGAATGATGTGTTGCGGAGAGAGCTCTACTTCCGAGGCATCCGAGGAACGAGAGAGAGCATCGGCCCTAATGTTCTTATCGGCAGGCCGAAAGTGAATTTCAAAATTAAATCGGGCAAAGAACAGAGACCACCTGGCCTGGCGAGGATTCAGCCGTTGGGCAGACTGGAGATAAGAGAGGTTCTTGTGATCGGTGTAAATAATAACTGGAAATCTTGATCCCTCCAGCAGATGCCTCCATTCCTCAAGTGCTAATTTAATGGCTAGTAGCTCTCGATCCCCGATGGAGTAGTTCCTCTCCGCCGGAGAGAAGGTCCTAGAAAAAAAACCACAAGTAACAGCATGCCCGGAAGAATTTTTTTGTAGAAGGACCGCTTCAGCTCCTACTGAGGAGGCATCAACCTCCAATAGGAAGGGTTTAGATGGGTCAGGTCTGGAGAGCACGGGAGCCGAAGAAAAGGCAGACTTGAGCTGTTTAAAGGCGTCTTCCGCTTGAGGAGGCCATGACTTAGGATTGGCATTCTTTTTGGTTAAAGCCACGATAGGAGCCACAATGGTAGAAAAATGTGGAAGAAATTGTCTGTAATAATTGGCGAACCCCAAAAAACGTTGGATAGCACGGAGTCCGGAGGGGCGTGGCCAATCTAAGATGGCAGAGAGTTTGTCTGGATCCATTTGTAGTCCCTGGCCAGAGACCAAGTATCCTAGGAAAGGAAGAGATTGACATTCAAACAGACATTTCTCCATTTTGGCATAAAGTTGATTGTCACAAAGTCTCTGAAGAACCATGCGGACATGCTGGCGGTGTTCTTCTAGGTTGGCAGAAAAAATCAGGATATCGTCCAGATACACAACAACACAGGAATATAAGAGATCACGAAAAATTTCATTAACAAAGTCTTGGAAGACGGCAGGGGCGTTGCACAGGCCAAAGGGCATGACCAGATACTCAAAGTGTCCATCTCTAGTGTTAAATGCCGTTTTCCATTCATCCCCCTCTCTGATGCGGATGAGATTATAAGCACCTCTTAAGTCCAGTTTGGTAAAGATGTGGGCACCTTGGAGGCGATCAAAGAGTTCAGAGATGAGAGGTAGGGGGTAGCGGTTCTTTACCGTGATTTTATTAAGACCGCGGTAGTCAATGCAAGGACGTAGGGAGCCATCTTTTTTGGACACAAAGAAAAATCCGGCTCCGGCAGGAGAGGAGGATTTGCGGATAAAGCCCTTTTTAAAATTTTCCTGGATGTACTCAGACATAGCAAGAGTCTCTGGGGCAGAGAGAGGATAAATTCTGCCCCGGGGTGGAGTAGTGCCCGGGAGGAGGTCAATAGAACAGTCATAAGGCCTGTGAGGAGGTAGAGTCTCAGCTTGTTTTTTGCAAAAAACATCCGCAAAGTCCATATAGGCCTTAGGGAGACCAGTTACAGGGGGAACCACAGGGTCACGGCAAGGAGAACTGGGAACCGGTTTAAGGCAGTCCTTGAAACAAGAGGAACCCCAACTCTTGATCTCCCCAGTGGACCAATCCAGGGTTGGGGAATGGTGTTGAAGCCAGGGTAGTCCGAGGAGAATTTCGGAAGTGCAATTGGGGAGGACCAAAAACTCAATTTTCTCGTGATGAGGTCCGATGCACATTAGGAGGGGCTCCGTGCGGAAACGTATGGTACAGTCCAATCTTTCATTGTTAACACAATTGATGTAGAGGGGTCTGGCGAGACTGGTCACCGGGATGTTGAACCTGTTGATGAGAGAGGCCAAAATAAAATTTCCTGCAGATCCGGAATCCAAGAAGGCCATAGTAGAGAAGGAGAAGGTAGAGGCAGATATCCGCACAGGCACAGTAAGACGTGGAGAAGCAGAGTTGACATCAAGGACTGTCTCACCTTTGTGCGGAGTCAGCGTACGTTTTTCCAGGCGGGGAGGACGGATAGGACAATCCTTCAGGAAGTGTTCGGTACCGGCACAGTACAGGCAGAGATTCTCCATGCGGCGTCGTGTCCTCTCTTGAGGTGTCAGGCGAGACCGGTCGACCTGCATAGCCTCCACGGCGGGAGGCACAGGAACGGATTGCAGGGGACCAGAGGAGAGAGGAGCCGGGGAGAAAAAACGCCTCGTGTGAACAAAGTCCATATCCTGGCGGAGCTCCTGACGCCTTTCGGAAAAACGCATGTCAATGCGAGTGGCTAGATGAATGAGTTCATGTAGGTTAGCAGGGATTTCTCGTGCGGCCAGAACATCTTTAATGTTGCTGGATAGGCCTTTTTTAAAGGTCGCGCAGAGGGCCTCATTATTCCAGGATAGTTCAGAAGCAAGAGTACGGAATTGTACGGCGTACTCGCCAACGGAAGAATTACCCTGGACCAGGTTCAACAGGGCAGTCTCAGCAGAAGAGGCTCGGGCAGGTTCCTCAAAGACACTTCGAATTTCCGAGAAGAAGGAGTGTACAGAGGCAGTGACGGGGTCATTGCGGTCCCAGAGCGGTGTGGCCCATGACAGAGCTTTTCCAGACAGAAGGCTGACTACGAAAGCTGACACCTTAGACCTTTCAGTAGGAAACTGGTCCGACATCATCTCCAAGTGCAGGGAACATTGAGAAAGAAAGCCACGGCAAAATTTAGAGTCCCCATCAAATTTATCCGGCAAGGATAGTCGTAGGCCTGAAGCGGCCACTCGCTGCGGAGGAGGTGCAGGAGCTGGCGGAGGAGATGATTGCTGAAGCTGTGGTAGTAGCTGCTGTAGCATCACGGTCAGTTGAGACAGCTGGTGGCCTTGTTGCGCTATCTGTTGTGACTGCTGGGCGACCACCGTGGTGAGGTCGGCGACAACTGGCAGAGGGACTTCAGCGGGATCCATGGCCGGATCTACTGTCACGATGCCGGCTGGCAGGAGGTGGATCCTCTGTGCCAGAGAGGGATTGGCGTGGACCGTGCTAGTGGACCGGTTCTAAGTCACTACTGGTTTTCACCAGAGCCCGCCGCAAAGCGGGATGGTCTTGCTGCGGCGGTAGTGACCAGGTCGTATCCACTAGCAACGGCTCAACCTCTCTGACTGCTGAAGATAGGCGCGGTACAAGGGAGTAGACAGAAGCAAGGTCGGACGTAGCAGAAGGTCGGGGCAGGCAGCAAGGATCGTAGTCAGGGGCAACGGCAGGAGGTCTGGAACACAGGCTAGGAACACACAAGGAAACGCTTTCACTGGCACAATGGCAACAAGATCCGGCGAGGGAGTGCAGGGGAAGTGAGGTATACATAGGGAGTGCACAGGTGAACACACTAATTAGAACCACTTGCGCCAATCAGCGGCGCAGTGGCCCTTTAAATCGCAGAGACCCGGCGCGCGCGCGCCCTAGGGAGCGGGGCCGCGCGCGCCGGGACAGGACCGACGGAGAGCGAGTCAGGTACGGGAGCCGGGGTGCGCATCGCGAGCGGGCGCCACCCGCATCGCGAATCGCATCCCGGCTGGAGGCGGTATCGCAGCGCACCGGGTCAGTGGATCTGACCGGAGCGCTGCAGTAGCGAGAGTGTAGCGAGCGCTCCGGGGAGGAGCGGGGACCCGGAGCGCTCGGCGTAACACTGTGCCCCATACATATAATGCCCCCATCATGCTCCCCTAACATATAATGCCCCCATCATGTTCCCCTGACATATAATGCCCCCAGTGCTGTGCCCCTAACATATAATGCCCCCATCATGCTCCCCTAACATATAATGCCCCCAGCACAGGGGGCATTATATGTGAGGGGAACATGATGCAAGCATTATATGTAAGGGTAAGGGGCACCCCCCATTGTCCCCCCCCCTGGATCCGCCCTGAGCCCCACCTGCCTCTTACCTCTGCCAGTACACTGGTCCCCAGCAACAGTAGGAGGCCCGGGATGACCTCGCTGCTGCACTGGCTCCTCATGGTATCTCTGCCGGGTCCCAGGGTGCATGGAGCCGGAAGCCAGAGCACTGACAACCGGAGCTCCGTCCACAGGTGAGACCAATGAGAGGAGGGGGGGTGTTGGTCTGCAGGAAAAACCGCTGTGACGCTTTAGCCGCAGTGCATAGGCCAGTGATGGTGAACCTTTTTGAGCCCGAGTGCCCAAACCGTAATGCACGCCAACTTTTTTTTCCCTCAAAGTGCCAGCACAGCAATTAAATCAGAATACTGATGTGTGTGGGGTGATGTATGTTTGAGGGGTGCTGTGTGTGAGGGGCTGTGTGTGAGGTGCTGTATGTGTGAAGTGCAGTGTGTGGGGGTGCTGTGTGTGTGTGTGAGGGTGCTGTGTGTGTGTGTGAGGTGCTGTGTGTGTGTGTGAGGTGCTGTGTGTGTGTATGAGGTGCTGTGTGTGGGGTGCTGTGTGTGTTTGGTGCTGTGTGTGTGTGCTGTGTGTGTGTGGGTTTGAGGGGTGCTGTGTGTGTGAGGGGCTGTGTGTGTGTTTGGTGCTGTGTGTGTGAGGTGCAGTGTGTGTGTGAGGGTGCTGTGTGTGTGTGAGGTGCTGTGTGTGTGTGTGAGGTGCTGTGTGTGTGTATGAGGTGCTGTGTGTGGGGTGCTGTGTGTGTTTGGTGCTGTGTGTGTGTGTGTGTTTGAGGGTTGCTGTGTGTGTGAGGGGCTGTGTGTGTGTTTGGTGCTGTGTGTGTGAGGTGCTGTGTGTGGGGGTGCTGTGTGTTTGGTGCTGTGTGCTGTGTGTGTGGGTGTGTTTGAGGGGTGCTGTGTGTGTGTGTAAGGTGCTGTGTGTGGGGGTGCTGTGTGAGTTTGGTGCTGTGTGTGAGGTGATGTTTGTGGGGGTGCTGTGTGTGTGTGTGTGTTTGAGGCGTGCTGTGTGTGAGGTGATGTGTGTTCCAGGGGTGCTGTGTGTGTGTGTTTGAGGGGTGCTATGGGTGCTGTGTGGGGGATGGGGTACATAATACTAAATACTTACATAATACATTAAAAAAATGCTATTTTAGCTACCGGCTTGGATGCTAGGTCGGTGCTGTAGTAGTTTTTAGCATATTTGCTGGTAGAAGAGCATGGACTGCAGAGAGTGGGCCGTGGCCCGTGTATCAGAACAAAGGAAAAATAAAAGTTGTGTAGTTCTTTCCTATCTGACCATAATACTTTTTGCTCTGTCCATGTCAAAATCTGTCCAGAGCAGTACAAGTTTGCTATGGAGATTTGTCTCCTCCTCTGGGTGAGGCATCTGTGGTAGTTTAGTGAAAACTTGAGCAACGCACAGTCTTTTGACTTCCTGGGAGGGAATGAGGAAGATCCCACATATCCTGTTCCTCCTCAGCGTAACATAGCCCGGACTGGATAAGTATATTATATTTTATATATATATATATATATATATATATATATATATATATATATGTATACATATATATATATATTTCACTCAGGTAGATCCGTGCTAGTCTGCAAAACATAGAGCATGTACCATTGTATTGATGCTTGTATGTATGTTTTATTTAGTTAGCTATAAATGTTTTATTAAATGTTAATAACTGTACTGGTTACAAAGTGATTGTTAATTTGATGGGATACACTGCTGGTACAAGACATTTCTGCCGAAATACCTTGTACAATTACTTCATATACAGGTAATAGAAAAAGTAACGTTGCACTCACCACAAGACACAGCATGGAGGTTTTCAAATCCGAGTTTATTCGTAAATACGAAGTGCTATACAGTCAAAGCAGGTTGGAAGGAAGGGAGCAGACATCAGGTCCATGGAGCTGGCGGAGTGCAACAAATCATTTCGCAGTGAAACTGCTTGAGTGTGATCAAGCAGTTTCACTGCAAAACGATTTGTTGCACTCAGCCCGCTCCACGGAGCTGATGTCTGTTTCCGTCCCTTCCCTCCAACCTGCTTTGACTGTATAGCACTTCGTATTTACAAATAAACCCAGATTTGAAAACCTTCATGCTGTGTATTGTGGTGAGTGCAACGTTACTTTTTTGTTTTACTCTAATCGTAAAATCCACAATTGGTGTAGTCAGCAGGATTTCCACAATAAGTGGAGCTGAAAACAGGATTAGGACCCTAAAACTACAACAGCAATGATCATAGATATAACTTGGGTCAGGATCAGGGCTCCGACATATCAAAGCGGCCCCTGGCCCTGATTGACAGATCTCTTCCTATAGGGCCAAGGCCCAAAGTGTGCCATTCAGAGTGCATCATATGTCACTGTGTTAAGGGTCCATGTCAGTATTTCCTGCTGTGCCTTAATGTTATTTTTAAAATGGTTTAAAAGGATAATAAATACAGAGCTGATTTCTTCCAAAAACAGCACCATACCTGTACTTTGGTTGAGTGTGTTGTTGCATATTAGTTTTATTTCATATACCACACAACCTGACAATAGCAAGGGTCGCTGTCATCTAGGGCGATAGAAAATGGTGTCACCCCCCCCCCCCATGCTAATAATTGTTTTCCTCTACAACACTCAGGGTATCTGCATCTGCATTGAAGGATTACATGACTTACTTATGCAGGTTGCATAGTATACTAGCAGCAACATCACGATGTACCACACCATGGAATTTACTTCTATCAAATAATCAATAAACCAACTGCCAAGTCAGGTTAGGGCATGCTGTGGTTTTTATCATGTGAAACTACAGCTCCCAGACCTGAGAAATGGTAAGGGTATGTTAGAAGTTGTTGTTTCACCCTTCGTTGCTAAAGACCTTGCAAGTAACAACAGCACTGATGGGACAAAATACACAATGAAAGTGACTCATAGAGGACTTCTTCTCTGTAATTATTGATTTTCCTCTTGCTTTGGTCCGGACTACAATGACTTGTTACTCTCCTCTGTAGTGTTTGATGCATGGACATCTTAAGCGCTTCACCTTTAAAACGAACCTTTATCCTCTACACCAAGATAAACTTCTTATAGTAGCTCACACTGTTGTCCCTAAAAACAACAACTTCACACGCTGCACTACTAAATACAATACTGCCACACACGGTGCCCTTGAATATAATACTGCCACACACTGCACCCAAGGAATATAATACTACCACACACTTTTTAAATCCCACCCCTGTACTACCACTTCCCACAGACCCCTCTGTCTTCTCCTCCAGACTGCTCTTTCCCGCCACAGACTCCCTGTGTCCTCCCCCAGGCCCCCTTTTCCCCTCTTCCATTCTTCTCTGTCCATCCCAGACCCTTCTGCCCCCCCCCCCCCAGACCCCGGTTTTCCCCTTACAGACACCTCTGTCCCCCAAGATCCCTTTGCCCTTCCCCTTACAGAATCATCCTTCTCCCCCAAACTACTCTGTCTCCCTCTCACAGACTCCTTTGTCCCCATCCTGTCTCTCCCTTACAAACTCTGTATCTGGCACACAGCAGAGGGCGCTCTGTGCTGCACGCACATCTCCTCTGCACAGGTCACACCCCCAGCATTCGCCCCAGTGGTGTGGCCCGGCCACAGTCTAACATTGTGAGGTAAGAATGTCGCTGTCACACAGGCAGGTTGCACGGCCGGGCAGCAAACCTTCTCGCCTCTAGTGGTGTCACCTGCTTTGGGGTATCACTAGTGTGGTACGCACCCCCTAAACAATGCCACTAAATATGAGGACGAGAGCGGTGCTGTTTTTGGATGAAATTAGATCTTTTACTATTCCTGAATAACCCCTTCAGTAAGAATACTATTTATCTTTTAAGAGTGTGTACTGTATCCATGATGAAACCAGAACAAACATAAAAGATAAACACAGGGATCTTTATTGAACATACATTACAGTAACAAGGTTACACTGGTGTTTTTGTGTTCCTTTAATTCACCAAACATTTTTGACTTTGTATTTTACAGTACATACAATAATGGGGGCACATATTTTTGTAGTATGAATAGAAAAATAGATGGGAAGTACCAATATGTTACTGTGTGGCTATATAACATATATTGAAGACAGTATACACTGACTATATCTGTAACATTAGACCTTATAGTTATATAATAAAAAGCAATAAAAGTTTCTTGCGATAAATGAATATTGGATCCTGCATGCTGACAATATTAGGGATTTCTTCCTTAGATGACGTCCAGGACTGGGCTCTTCACATAGTCAACACTGTACGGATACTAGAAAGAAAATACATTGGTTACAGACATCTATGGTATATGCAGTACTTACCAATCTATGTTATGTAAAGTTATGTTAAAGGGGTTATCCAGGAAAAAAACCTTTTTTTTTTTACATATCAACTGGCTCCAGAAAGTTAAACAGATTTGTAGATTACTTCTATTAAAAAATCTTAATCCTTTCAGCTGCTGAAGTTGAGTTGTTCTTTTCTGTCTAAGTGCTGTCTGATGACACCTGTCTCGGGAACTGTCCAGAGTAGAAGCAAATCCCCATAGCAAACTTCTACTCTGTGCAGTTCCCAAGACAAGCAGAGATGTCAGCAGAGAGCACTGTTGCCAGAGAGAAAAGAACAACTGAACTTCAGCAGCTGGTAATTATTGGAAGGATTAAGATTTTTTAATAGAAGTAATTAACAAATCTGTTTAACTTTCTGGAGCCAGTTCATATAAATAAAAAAAGTTTTTTCCTGGAATATCCCTTTAACCCCAAAATGACTACAAGCTGTGGAGCTGATCCTTATGCCTCCAGTCCACTAAAGGGTGACTTTGATACCACGATGCAAAGTTAAAATCCTGTGTTATACCCTTTGTCCGTTTTTTTCCAGCATTTCATGCGGACAGAGACAATATGTCATAAATCATATAATCTCAAAGGGGTGTGGCTATGCTGCAATGGGTGGATAGAATTACTTCGGTAAATCCCTTCCACCCTGCTATCCACCCACCTACTGCAGAATAGCCACACCCCCTGGAGACCATGTGACTTATGACTCTGATCGAATGGAATGCTGAGAAAGGTCAGCGACAACAGCAAAATGCATGCATATAAGACAAAGCAGCACATAGAGGTAATAAAAGCATATAACAGTATTATAACTTGGCATTATGGGCTCAAAGGCTTAGGTGAAAAAAAATCTTGGAATGTCCATTTAATTAACATGTTTGAATTTGGCAGCTTTGCATTTTACTGCACGCAGAGCTATGGACAGAATCGACCCGATCCAGTACTGTGAAAGGGAACTGAAATAATCCGTTCCCAGTCAATAAAAGTCTACCAGCACAGTGCTCAAGTGCTACTCTGCTTCTGCATTTGGATAGTTGCTGTGGCAGCCCATGATGTTAGAAATGTGGGCCATGTTCACACACTGTATTTTCAGACCATTTTTTTTTTCAGACCATTTTTTTTTTCAAAAAGCATCCGTAAAATCCTGAAAACTTTATGTCTGTCTTTTTACAAATTAATGTTTTCTGTGTAAGTCTATGGAAAAATGGTTGTCTGTGCACACAGTGTATTGAACTGGTTGTTTTTTTCTTTTGCATCCGTAAAATAAAAAAACAACTACCGTATATACTCGAGTGAACTCTCCGCCCTCAGTGGTCTTCAACCTGCGGACCTCCAGATGTTTCAAAACTACAACTCCCGATGGCTGTCCGGGCATGCTGGGAGTTGTAGTTTTGAAACATCTGGAGGTCCGCAGGTTGAAGACCACTGCCCGAGCCTTCGTCATCATCCAGCCCCCCATCCCCCCTTTAGTTTTGTACTCACCTCCGCTCGGCGGGACATTCGGGTGAGCTGGTCCAGGCCATCTGTGCTGCAGGACCGTCCGGTGTGGAGGGATAGTCGGTCCGGGCTGTCCATCTTCACTGGGGGGAGCCTCTTCTCCACGCTTCGGGCCCGGCCCCGGAATAATGAAGTTGCCTTGACGATGACGCAGAGGGACGTTGCGTCCTTCTGCGTCGTCATCAAGGCAACATCATTATTCCGGGGCCGGGCTCGAAGCGCGGAGAAGAGTCCCATGACCATGCACAGATTGCCCAGACCAGCTCACCCGAACGTCCCGCCGAGCGGAGGTGAGTACAAAACTAAAGGGGGGATGGGGGGCTGGATGATGACGAAGGCCCGGGCAGTGGTCTTCAACCGGCGGACCTCCAGATGTTTCAAAACTACAACTCCTAGCATGCCCGGACAGCCGGTTGAAGACATTGACAAGCGGTGCTGATGAAGGGGGTGGTGTGGGATGATGACAGGGTAATGATGAAGAGGGGATGATGACAGGGTAATGATGAAGGGGGGGATGATGACAGGGTAATGATGAAGAGGGGATGATGACAGGGTAATGATGAAGGGGGGATGATGACAGGGTAATGATGAAGGGGGGATGATGACAGGGTAAATATGAAGGGGGGATGATGACAGGGTAATGATGAAGGGGGGATGATGACAGGGTAATAATGAAGGGGGGATGATGACAGGGTAATGATGAAGGGGGATGATGAAGGGGGATGATGACAGGGTAATGATGAAGGGGGGATGATGACAGGGTAATGATGAAGGGGGGATGATGAAGGGGGATGATGACAGGGTAATGATGAAGGGGGGGATGATGACAGGGTAATGATGAAGGGGGGATGATGAAGGGGGGATGATGACAGGGTAATGATGAAGGGGGGATGATGACAGGGTAATAATGAAGGGGGGGATGATGACAGGGTAATGATGAAGGGGGGGATGATGACAGGGCAATGATGAAGGGGGGATGATGACAGGGTAATGATGAAGGGGGGGATGATGAAGGGGGGATGATGACAGGGTAATGATGAAGGGGGGGATGATGAAGGGGGGATGATGACAGGGTAATGATGAAGGGGGGATGATGACAGGGTAATGATGAAGGGGGATGATGACAGGGTAATGATGAAGGGGGGGATGATGACAGGGCAATGATGAAGGGGGGGATGATGACAGGGTAATGATGAAGGGGGGATGATGAAGGGGGAATGATGACAGGGTAATGATGAAGGGGGGATGATGACAGGGTAATGATGAAGGGGGGGATGATGACAGGGTAATGATGAAGGGGGGACGATGACAGGTGATGATGATGAAGGGGGATGATGATGAGGGTGATGATGATGAGGGTGTTAATGACGGGGGTCTGGATGATGACAGGGGGGATGATGTATTTCCCACCCTAGGCTTATAGTCGAGTCAATAACATTTTTTTTCTGGGTTTTTGGGGTGACATTAGGGGCCTCGGCTTATATTCGGGTCGGCTTATACTCGAGTATATACGGTAGATGCATTTTATCAAAAATGACTACTTTATTTGACTGTTCACACATTTTTTTAACAGGTGTAAATCATTACAATAGGTGTCCTTTTTTAACTAACTCAATTTAAATAATGTCTTATCCCAAAATGGTGTTAAAAGGGGCAAAGGGAATTTGAGCTTTGACTTTATAATGATGTGTGTGCGGCTAGTTGGCCAGGTAGGGAGGTTTATGCATAATTTTAAAAAAACAGACCCAAAATTGAATTCAATAGATAATAAACAGCATAAAAATGCTGTCTGAACATAGCCCTACATATTGTTGTAGGTATTTTTATTTTTGTGTAAGTTGAAACAATAAACCTGTAGGATTTTGAAAAAAACATGCCCAATTCATCGGGTCAAAAATGCAAACTGCGGGGTTCTTGGTGTTTCATCTTGTAAAGTGTCACAATTTGCCTTAATTTTTGGGCCACAATTGTGTTGTAATAGCCGGGACTGGGCCTTTATTTAAAATAAAATGGCTAGAACTTTTTAACTATAACTATGGCTTATAACTTTTTTTAAATACAATGGGTGCACTGATATTGGCTATTTCATAGACTTTAAAGGGGTAGTACCGTGGAAAACTTTTTTTTAAATCAACTGGTGCCAGAAAGTTAAACAGATTTGTAAATTACTTCTATCAAAAAATCTTAATCTTTCCAGTACTTTTTAGGGGCTGTATACTACAGAGGAAATGTTTATCTTTTTGGATTTCTCTTATGTCACGACCACGGTGCTCTCTGCTGACCTCTGCTGGTCATTTTAGGAACTGTCCAGGGCAGGAGAAAATCCCCATAGCAAGCATATGCTGCTCTGGACAGTTCCTAAAATGGACAGCAGTGGTCAGCAGAGAGCTATGACATAAGGGAAATTCAAAAAGATAAACATTTCCTCTGTAGTATACAGACGCTAATAAGTAAAGGAAGGATTAAGATTTTCTAATAGAAGTAATTTACAAATCTGTTTAACTTTCTGACATCAGTTGATAAAAAAAAAAAAAAAGTTTTCCATGGTAGTACCCCTTTAATAGAACAGATTATTAGATAAAAAATTATTTTATTGTTTTAATTTTAACCTAACCTTAGAATGCAGCATTGCAAAAGGTGGTCATACAGGGGTTAAAGGCCACTGCATGATATATTCAGTCTGAACATATTTTACTGTACATACTGAGATTATTCTTTGTTGTTCAGAAGAATATATAGAATTGCTTTTGTACTTAATAGGCTTTTATACTGTAATTATTATTGTATTGAGACAATCTAAGAAAATCTTAGAAGATATCCAGAGGGGGTGACAGACTCTCTCAAGCCCCTTAAATGGCATGGTCATGATTTGACCAAGGCATTCAAGGGGGTAAACTGACAAGATCGGAGGTTTCTCAACTCCTGATAGTTTGGAAGCCCAGCTGTTATGCTGAC
This sequence comes from Hyla sarda, assembly GCF_029499605.1. Lineage (NCBI taxonomy): Eukaryota > Metazoa > Chordata > Amphibia > Anura > Hylidae > Hyla > Hyla sarda. The sequence continues at coordinate 196,076,321 of NC_079189.1, forward strand.
ATCTATGAATCCGCCATGCTGGCACAGGAGACCTGTTCCCCATTAGTGACCACCATTTATATGCATGGTAGTGGCTGCATGAAGTCTGGTTTTGTTTTTGTTTTTTTTTATTTAAAACTAATCTAAAAACTTTTTATATGTTGTTACTGATGAAAATTAAAGACCTTTTGTGATATGGTTGTTTAAAATGTTTGAATATTTAATAAAGAAAACTGCTCCTGAAAATCCCACTACTATGGGTTCCCATACCTACTGGGGCACATCACCAGTCCTGCAGCAGCATCAGGCTTGTCCATGTGTCATGGACAAGAGATGACTGATGAACAAGGCTGCATGAGCAAACACACCAATCACCTCCCACCACCACAAGGAAGGGATACGCCCCCTTCCCCTGAGAGGATTTCTAATACTGTGAGCTAATGAAAAGAGGGATTTTATAATAAATATAGGTGATAGAGGCATACAAATTAGATGTACATAGTCAGGATTAGGTAGACAAGGAATTTGAGGCTTTGTATTAGAATAATCGAGTTCCAACAACTAACATGTATACATGTAGATGAAAAAACCTTGATCATTTACTTTTGGAATATCCTATCAAAAAAAAAAAAGTTTGAACTTATTTGTAAATGAACATTTAGACACCATTTACCACCCAAAATAATTATTAATTTACTGCAGACTAGCTATATGTTGGGCTGTATTCTGTTAAATATAAAGTCCAAAAGAAAACAATCAGCTCAGGATTGCCTCTAGAGCTGAATTCAAACCATAGTCCCAAACTCAGGATACAGCACCAGTCACAAGGTCTGGTTCGGTTGCAGGCTTAAAACTTTATTGCACCAAGGCACCAAATATGCTATATCATCTTTCTATAACATATTGTGTGCCTTGGTGCCATAAGGTTTTAAGCCTGCAACAGAACCAGACCTCGTGACTGGTGCTGTATCCTGAGTTTGGGACTATCTGTTAAATGTACAGTTATTTTACAATTATATATAATAATGTATAAAGCTCACCTCTCTCCTTTTCGCAGAAGTTCAAATCCTTCATTGATCTTTTCAAATGGTAATTTGTGTGTTATCAGCCCATCAAAGTCAAATTTCTTATTCATATAATCAGACACAAGTTTTGGGACATCATCTTTACTCTTCCAACCTGTCTCAAAAAGCAGAAGTTGTTATATTTAGTATAATAATGCTGCTATTTACATTCGAATGTCAAATGGTCGCACATTTTTGAGCAGTCATGCTCTTACACAAAAAATTGTTACTTTTTGGCCCCTTTAAACGAAGCCCCCCCCCCTCAATTTCCTATAATGTATGTCAGTAGATGATGTAAATTACAGTGGAAATCAATGCCAACTCATAGCAGCTGCCATATAATTCAAAGGGCGCAGCCGCAGATGCACGTGCCTCTCAACCTGTCCCTGCCTATTGCCCATCTATCCCTAACCCCCTCCCTGCCTTAAATTTTTTGTACTTTCATGCCCCCTGAGGTTCAGCATTCTTCTGGGCTACGAATTATTGTTGTCTTGAGCCTTTCCCATCTTCCTATGTGGCTCAAGATAACAACTGATCACAGGGGGCATGGTTTCTTCTCGTCTTCCATAAACTTGTTGTCACGATGCCGGCTGGCAGGTAGTGGATCCTCTGTGCCAGAGAGGGATTGGCGTGGACCGTGCTAGTGGATCGGTTCTAAGTCACTACTGGTTTTCACCAGAGCCCGCCGCAAAGCGGGATGGTCTTGCTGCGGCGGTAGTGACCAGGTCGTATCCACTAGCAACAGCTCAACCTCTCTGACTGCTGAAGATAGGCGCGGTACAAGGGAGTAGACAGAAGCAAGGTCGGACGTAGCAGAAGGTCGGGGCAGGCAGCAAGGATCGTAGTCGGGGGCAACGGCAGGAGGTCTGGAACACAGGCTAGGAACACACAAGGAAACGCTTTCACTGGCACAATGGCAACAAGATCCGGCGAGGGAGTGAAGGGGAAGTGAGGTATAAATAGGGAGTGCACAGGTGAACACACTAATTGGAACCACTGCGCCAATCAGCGGCGCAGTGGCCCTTTAAATCGCAGAGACCCGGCGCGCGCGCGCCCTAGGGAGCGGGGCCGCGCGCGCCGGGACAGGACAGACGGAGAGCGAGTCAGGTACGGGAGCCGGGATGCGCATCGCGAGCGGGCGCTACCCGCATCGCGGATCGCATCCCGGCTGGAGACGGTATCGCAGCGCACCGGGTCAGTGGAGCTGCCCGGAGCGCTGCGGTAGCGAGAGAGAAGCGAGCGCTCCGGGGAGGAGCGGGGACCCGGAGCGCTCGGCGTAACAGTACCCCCCCCCCCTTGGGTCTCCCCCTCTTCTTAGAGCCTGAGAACCTGAGGAGCAGACTTTTGTCTAGGATGTTGTCCTCAGGTTCCCAGGATCTCTCTTCAGGTCCACAGCCCTCCCAATCCACCAAAAAGAACCTTTTTCCTCTGACCGTCTTGGAGGCCAGTATCTCTTTCACTGAGAAGACGTCAGAAGAACCGGAGACAGGAGTGGGAGAAACTAACTTGGGAGAGAAACGGTTGATGATGAGTGGTTTAAGAAGAGAGACATGAAAGGCATTAGGAATACGGAGAGAAGGAGGAAGAAGAAGTTTGTAAGAGACAGGATTAATTTGGCACAAGACTTTGAAAGGACCAAGATAGCGTGGACCCAGTTTGTAACTGGGGACACGAAAGCGGACATATTTAGCGGAGAGCCATACCTTGTCTCCGGGAGCAAAAATGGGGGGAGCTCTTCTTTTCTTATCGGCAAACTTTTTCATGCGAGATGAAGCCTGTAAAAGAGAATCTTGGGTCTCTTTCCATATGGTGGAAAGATCACGAGTCACTTCATCTACAGCGGGCAAACCAGAGGGCAAGGGAGTAGGGAGGGGGGGAAGAGGGTGACGGCCGTACACCACGAAAAATGGGGATTTGGAGGAAGATTCAGAGACTCTAAAGTTATACGAGAATTCGGCCCATGGTAGAAGATCTGCCCAATCATCCTGGCGGGAGGAAACAAAATGTCGTAAATAATCACCCAAGACCTGGTTAATTCTTTCTACTTGTCCATTGGATTGAGGATGATATGCAGAAGAAAAGTTTAATTTAATCTTGAGTTGTTTACAGAGAGCCCTCCAGAATTTTGACACGAATTGGACGCCTCTATCCGAGACTATCTGTGTGGGCAACCCGTGAAGACGAAAAATGTGTACAAAAAATTGTTTAGCCAACTGAGGCGCTGAAGGAAGACCAGGAAGAGGGATGAAATGTGCCATCTTGGAGAATCGATCAACGACCACCCAAACAACAGTGTTGCCACGGGATGGGGGTAGGTCTGTAATAAAATCCATACCAATCAGAGACCAAGGCTGTTCGGGGACAGGCAGAGGATGAAGAAAACCAGCGGGCTTCTGGCGAGGAGTCTTATCCCGGGCACAGACAGTGCAGGCTCGCACAAAGTCCACGACATCCGTCTCCAGAGTCGGCCACCAATAGAAGCGAGAGATGAGTTGCACAGATTTCTTGATGCCTGCATGACCTGTGAGATGGGAGGAGTGACCCCATTTGAGGATTCCGAGGCGTTGGCGTGGAGAGACGAAGGTCTTTCCTGGAGGAGTTTGCCTGATGGAGGCTGGAGAAGTGGAAATCAGGCAGTCAGGAGGAATGATGTGTTGCGGAGAGAGTTCAACTTCCGAGGCATCCGAGGAACGAGAGAGAGCATCGGCCCTAATGTTCTTATCGGCAGGCCGAAAGTGAATTTCAAAATTAAATCGGGCAAAGAACAGAGACCACCTGGCCTGGCGAGGATTCAGCCGTTGGGCAGACTGGAGATAGGAGAGGTTCTTGTGATCGGTGTAAATAATAACTGGAAATCTTGATCCCTCCAGCAGATGCCTCCATTCCTCAAGTGCTAATTTAATGGCTAGAAGCTCTCGATCCCCGATGGAGTAGTTCCTCTCCGCCGGAGAGAAGGTCCTAGAAAAAAAACCACAAGTAACAGCATGCCCGGAAGAATTTTTTTGTAGAAGGACCGCTCCAGCTCCTACAGAGGAGGCATCAACCTCCAATAGGAAGGGTTTAGATGGGTCAGGTCTGGAGAGCACGGGAGCCGAAGAAAAGGCAGACTTGAGCCGTTTAAAGGCGTCTTCCGCTTGAGGAGGCCAAGACTTGGGATTGGCATTTTTTTTGGTTAAAGCCACGATAGGAGCCACAACGGTAGAAAAATGTGGAATAAATTGCCTGTAATAATTGGCGAACCCCAAAAAACGTTGGATAGCACGGAGTCCGGAGGGGCGTGGCCAATCTAAGACGGCAGAGAGTTTGTCTGGATCCATTTGTAGTCCCTGGCCAGAGACCAAGTATCCTAGGAAAGGAAGAGATTGGCATTCAAACAGACATTTCTCTATCTTGGCATAAAGTTGATTGTCACGAAGTCTCTGAAGAACCATACGGACATGCTGGCGGTGTTCTTTTAGATTGGCAGAAAAAATCAGGATATCGTCCAGATATACAACAACACAGGAGTATAAGAGATCACGAAAAATTTCATTAACAAAGTCTTGGAAGACGGCAGGGGCGTTGCACAGGCCAAAGGGCATGACCAGATACTCAAAGTGTCCATCTCTAGTGTTAAATGCCGTTTTCCATTCATCCCCCTCTCTGATGCGGATGAGATTATAAGCACCTCTTAAGTCCAGTTTGGTAAAGATGTGGGCACCTTGGAGGCGATCAAAGAGTTCAGAGATGAGGGGTAGGGGGTAGCGGTTCTTTACCGTGATTTTATTAAGACCGCGGTAGTCAATGCAAGGACGTAGAGAGCCATCTTTTTTGGACACAAAGAAAAATCCGGCTCCGGCAGGAGAGGAGGATTTACGGATAAAGCCTTTTTTTAAATTTTCCTGGATGTACTCCGACATAGCAAGAGTCTCTGGGGCGGACAGAGGATAGATTCTGCCCCGGGGTGGAGTAGTGCCCGGGAGGAGGTCAATAGGACAATCATAAGGCCTGTGAGGAGGTAGAGTCTCAGCTTGTTTTTTGCAAAAAACATCCGCAAAGTCCATATAGGCCTTAGGGAGACCGGTTACAGGGGGAACCACAGAGTCACGGCAAGGGGTACTGGGAACCGGTTTTAGGCAGTCCTTGAAACAAGAGGGCCCCCAACTCTTGATCTCCCCAGTGGACCAATCCAGGGTTGGGGAATGGAGTTGAAGCCAGGGTAGTCCAAGGAGGATTTCGGAAGTGCAATTGGGGAGGACCAAAAATTCAATCTTCTCGTGATGGGGTCCGATGCACATTAGAAGGGGCTCCGTGCGGAAACGTATGGTACAGTCCAATCTTTCATTGTTTACACAATTGATGTAGAGGGGTCTGGCGAGACTGGTCACTGGGATGTTGAACCTGTTGACGAGAGAGGCCAAAATAAAATTTCCTGCAGATCCGGAATCCAAGAAGGCCATAGTAGAGAAGGAGAAGGCAGAGGCAGATATCCGCACAGGCACAGTAAGACGTGGAGAAGCAGAGTAGACATCAAGAACTGTCTCACCCTTGTGCGGAGTCAGCGTACGTCTTTCCAGGCGGGGAGGACGGATAGGACAATCCTTCAGGAAGTGTTCGGTACTGGCACAGTACAGGCAGAGATTCTCCATGCGGCGTCGTGTCCTCTCTTGAGGTGTCAGGCGAGACCGGTCGACCTGCATAGCCTCCACGGCGGGAGGCACAGGAACGGATTGCAGGGGACCAGAGGAGAGAGGAGCCGGGGAGAAAAAACGCCTTGTGCGAACAAAGTCCATATCCTGGCGGAGCTCCTGACGCCTTTCGGAAAAACGCATGTCAATGCGAGTGGCAAGATGGATGAGTTCATGTAGGTTAGCAGGGATTTCTCGTGCGGCCAGAACATCTTTAATGTTGCTGGATAGGCCTTTTTTAAAGGTCGCGCAGAGGGCCTCATTATTCCAGGATAATTCTGAAGCAAGCGTACGGAATTGTACGGCGTACTCGCCAACGGAAGAATTACCCTGGACCAGGTTCAACAGGGCAATCTCAGCAGAAGAGGCTCGGGCAGGTTCCTCAAAGACACTTCGAATTTCCGAGAAGAAGGAGTGTATAGAGGCAGTGACGGGGTCATTGCGGTCCCAGAGCGGTGTGGCCCATGACAGAGCTTTTCCAGACAGAAGGCTGACTACGAAAGCCACCTTAGACCTTTCAGTAGGAAACTGGTCCGACATCATCTCCAAGTGCAGGGAACATTGGGAAAGAAAGCCACGGCAGAATTTAGAGTCCCCATCAAATTTATCCGGCAAGGATAGTCGTAGACCAGAAGCGGCCACTCGCTGCGGAGGAGGTGCAGGAGCTGGCGGAGGAGATGATTGCTGAAGCTGTGGTAGTAGCTGCTGTAGCATCACGGTCAGTTGAGACAGCTGTTGGCCTTGTTGCGCTATCTGTTGTGACTGCTGGGCGACCACCGTGGTGAGGTCGGCGACAACTGGCAGAGGAACTTCAGCGGGATCCATGGCCGGATCTACTGTCACGATGCCGGCTGGCAGGTAGTGGATCCTCTGTGCCAGAGAGGGATTGGCGTGGACCGTGCTAGTGGATCGGTTCTAAGTCACTACTGGTTTTCACCAGAGCCCGCCGCAAAGCGGGATGGTCTTGCTGCGGCGGTAGTGACCAGGTCGTATCCACTAGCAACAGCTCAACCTCTCTGACTGCTGAAGATAGGCGCGGTACAAGGGAGTAGACAGAAGCAAGGTCGGACGTAGCAGAAGGTCGGGGCAGGCAGCAAGGATCGTAGTCGGGGGCAACGGCAGGAGGTCTGGAACACAGGCTAGGAACACACAAGGAAACGCTTTCACTGGCACAATGGCAACAAGATCCGGCGAGGGAGTGAAGGGGAAGTGAGGTATAAATAGGGAGTGCACAGGTGAACACACTAATTGGAACCACTGCGCCAATCAGCGGCACAGTGGCCCTTTAAATCGCAGAGACCCGGCGCGCGCGCGCCCTAGGGAGCGGGGCCGCGCGCGCCGGGACAGGACAGACGGAGAGCGAGTCAGGTACGGGAGCCGGGATGCGCATCGCGAGCGGGCGCTACCCGCATCGCGGATCGCATCCCGGCTGGAGACGGTATCGCAGCGCACCGGGTCAGTGGAGCTGCCCGGAGCGCTGCGGTAGCGAGAGAGAAGCGAGCGCTCCGGGGAGGAGCGGGGACCCGGAGCGCTCGGCGTAACACTTGTTAACTGATTTAAAAAAATATGATAAACTGCATGTAAACAAAAAAAAAGCCAATGCAAAAAAAACAAACAAAATGTGCTGGATAACTGTTTTTTTTTACAATGCCATCCAAAAAGTATTACCAAATTTATAAGTTATATGTACAAATTGGTACCAATGTAAATATTAGGACCGCTCGCACAGAAAAGAAGCCCTAAAAATGTTATTATCTCAAATGCAGTGAAACAAAAATGACATTTATTGTCTTTACAGTACTAAAACATAAAAAAGAGGACCGCTCTGTTTTTGTATCACTTTGTAGCCTTGGGAGCTCAAATTCCAGCAGTGCTTTTTATGTTTTTGCTACCCCCCCCCCCCCCAATTCACAAGATATAGGGGTTTCACTATTTTGCTGACTATCTATGCCCATCAGGCAATTCAGTAAAACATATAGATACTCAATGAAATAGTAAAAGCCCAATATCTTGGGAAGCAGAGGTGTAGAAAAAAAGTTCAATAAATTGAATCAGGACACAAAAGGCTGCAAGGTAATACAAAAACTTCAAAAGCCATAAAAGGAAGATCCCTAAAGATTTATTAAAAATAATTGGGTGTATGGCTTGTTTATCTGCTGGCAATAAAACATTTGTTACACATTCTTACACATTGCCCGATATTCTTCCATAAGAGACTGAAGATCTGCTGTACACTAGAAATAAAACTTACTAATAGCACAAGCTTTACATACAAGATAAAATACATAAGCTCTAAGAAGAAAATTACTTCTAAATAATGCTTTACCTCCAAAAAATGCTCCGGTCAGAACACGCCCAGTTAGAACTAGCAATGGATCAAATGTTATGGTGGCATCTGAAGGAGCTAAGCCTACAATCACAGTTTTTCCACAGCCAAAGTGACTGGATAAAAGAGCAGATGTCTAAAAGAAAAACACAGATCAGCATTGAGAAATATGACTCCTATGGTGACAATGCAGCCAATATCGGTTTTGGCCAGCATTTATTATTTCATAATAATGTCATTATAGTATTAAATAGTTTTTTTTATCATCAATTTACCATGACGCCTGGATTTCCAATGACCTCAAAGGCATAGTCCACTCCGTCATCAGTCATCTCTGCCAACACTTCATGGATAGGACGGTCATAATCCTTTGGGTTGATACATTCAGTGGCTCCAAACTCTTTGGCTTTTTCAAATTTGTCGCTGTTTATGTCAACTGCAATAATCCTGGAAGCTCCTGCAACTTTACATCCAATAAGGACCGACAAGCCAACTCCACCCAAACCGAATACTGCGCAGGTAGAGCCGGGTTTAACCTGTAAATGAGTGTGTCAACATTCTTCTCTGCAGTATACATCATCCAATTCTATAGCCAGATCCTTATAGTCTTCATCAGTTTTTCCCAACCTTCTTAGTCTCGGGGAACCCCTACCAAATTGTTTTTTTCAAAAGCCCAAAAATTGCTAAAAACACGCAACACATAATACCGATAAGTCACTATTTGCTACTTAGCACTTGAATTAAAGGGGTTATTCAGGAATAGAAAAACAGAGCTAATTACTTTCAAAAACCACTCCCCGTCTGTTTCCAGGTTGGGTGTGGTTCTGACGCTCAGTTCCATTGAAGTGAATGGAGCCAAGTTGTAATACCACACACAATCTGGGGACAGATGTGGAGTTTTTGAATGAAATTAGTACTGTTTTTTATTTCTAGATAACTCCTTTAAGCTTTAAAATGACAAAAAATTTTAAAAAATTTGCGTCATACCTGGGCCATCTATCAGCAATTAACACAGTGCAGCTAGCAGCCCTTCTTGAGAGACTGACTATGTCAGAAGACAGAGCTGCTCTATAATGCCTCTCCGATTGGCCTTGTTCTTGAGAAGTTCCTCAAAAGTAGGCAGCTTCGAGCATTATGAGCATTATTTCTAGCAGCACTAATCCCCCTCCCGTGCAGTCACCATATTCAGCACCCACAGCTCATTCCTCCCCAGTAGTAATCATATTCAGGGCTCATGTCTCATCCTTTCTGCAACGGATGCCAGTGTCATCAAGTTGCCATCAGTTGTATGGCATTGTTTCCGGACGGCGGACAGGGGAACGCACCAAGCTGTGTTTCCCTGCCCGGTGCTTTCCAGTATGTCCAACCATCCGGTGTCAAAATTGAGACGCTGGATGATTGTGAACGGTACCATTCAAATGAATGGGATAAGTTCTAGCATCAGTTTCCCTCCGGGGCACGCTGGAGGGAAACTGTGCCGGACACATATATGTGAACCCAGCCATACATGGCTTTTATGCAGGCCCTATTCAGATGAATCAGAGACAGTCACAGAATATTCTACAACAAATGAGCTATTAGTAAATATACTTTATTACAGCTTAGGATGTGGTAGGGATTCACTGTGCTTTACTTGGCTGTGACAGAACATTACTTCATGTTCCATAATATAATGATAATGTTAAACAGTGTATGTTGACTTGTTATTGTTTTTATAGTACAGAATAAATAGTCAGTAGTGTAAAAAAGCCAAAGCATTAAAGTGTATGGACAACATACAACATTTTGTTGTATTATTCTTGATTTGCACGTATTATTATGCAAAAAATATTGTCTCTATAGGTCATTATTGAAAATTCTGCTCAGTTACATACATTTTTACAAGGTTGAACGGCATTCATTTTTTTTTTAAACTTTGTTTTGTAATTTGTCAATGCAGCCACTTGGTTTGCAAAGGATTCATTTAATTATTAGTGTGTAATTGGATGCTTGAAACTGAATCTTGAGGAACATCATTTTTTGATAATTTGTTTGTAAACATATTGAAAACCATTTAATAAAAATATATATGAAGCTAATTTTCAATCAGTTTCTCATCTACAGCCTCTTTGTTTTACATATAGTGCTAGTTCCTGTGTCTTACTGAGAGTGAAATTCATCATAGTTGTTGCCATGGCAAGTCTGTTTCAAGTCCTATAGCTCCTCTCCTGAAGGCCTTTTCAGTTGATTTATGACCATAAGGTTGACCTTTGACCTGTTCTTAAATCAGCTTAGAAGTTCCTTAAGGAGAGGAGAGATAAGGGCTGGAAACAGTCCTGTCAAGGCAGTTTTTCCAATGTCCCTGTGAACAAAACAGCCACCTGATCTATATGTGAAAGAAAAGAGACTGTAAGAGAGAAACTGAGCAAATTTTTTTTTTTAATAAAGACTTATGGAGAAAATATTTTACACCATATCAAACTACAAAGCAAGAATAAAAAATGCATTTAAAGGTGTCCATAGCCTACTGTACATGCAGAATTAGGCTAATTGCTAGAGGTCCCAGCATACTTATGGGGGCCCTTCTGACAAATATAGACCACATTAAAAATTTGACAACCATTTTAACTGAATTTTTAATGTGGAGAATTAAAGCACTGCCAGAACTTACCTTAGCAACATGCACAGAAGAGCCATATCCAGTGGAGAATCCACAACCAATGAGGCAGACCTTATCCAGTGGGGCATCCTTGTCTATCTTAGCTACAGCAATGTCATCAACCACTGTGTACTCAGTAAAAGTGCTGGTAGTGATGAAGTTATAAACGGGTTTGCCCTTGCAGGTAAATCTAGAAGTGTTGTCCAATAGCACTCCGTTATATTTGCCAAGGCTGCATAATGGAAGAACATAGATTTCTATTTTATTATATTGTATTGGTTACTATTACATGATTATCCACTAAATTCCAACTACAGTTGGTTGTCTAAGTAATTTGACACTTTGCAACCTATAGGTTAATAATCCACAATCCAACAAAGTGATCAATTTGTAACTGCAAACTGGAATCTATTTAACTGTTTCTGTATGTGAACAAATCATTGACTCAACGTATTGCAAATCTGAGCTACAGAACAAAATACCAAAGATATTTTATATAGAGTCAATTTTTCTAGGCACCATTCAGTTTGGTGAAACACAACTTGAAGACCCAGTCTACCACTGGGTCCTCTTCTACTATGTGTTATTATAATGCGTTTTTTTTTTTTGCCTGTGTCTATGGGAACTGAAATCCCCTAGACATCAGGGCCTCGGAGCAACTATTACCTTTGTACCCATTATATCTCCACCCCTGGGTTCAGGAAAGCTGGCACATTCTTAGGTTAACTAAATACTTACTCGTTTTTGTAGCAAAGATTACTGTCTGGATTTACACAACATCTGCATTTTCCACACTGAGGCATAAACAATGGGATGACTTTGTCTCCTGTAAGAAAGGGAATATGAGCATGAATATGTTGTTCATTAAGGTCCCTCACGCTACATATATTTATTTAGAAAAAAACTACGATGCTAGAATATTGCATCGTGCACATGCACACAACGTTCAGAACTGAATGTTCTGAACACAGCCGGAACACTGACCAATGGAGTACCCCTTTAAGACTCTTTTACTTGGGCCTATGATTGAGCAAATTCATGTTCCTACAAATGTTTGTTCCCAAGTTCCCAATCGTTGCCCGGTGTAAACATTCCAATGATCATTGTTTATTGATCGGCTGATCACAACTTTTATAAGGACAATGTTTGTCAGCAGCCCCTTCCCTATGTAAACAGGGAATGTGCTACCAACATGCGTTTGCAATTAACTCCCTGTAATGTTGACTGGCATGCTTTAGGGGGCATATTATTACCCCTTGTGATGGGTGGCCAATGAAGACACTTTAATGCAGTACATGTTAGAATCTCTGTCTGCTTTTACAAAGCTGTCCTTTGCAATTAAAGTTCACTTAATTGGGGTAAGCATTAAGGATGATGTTGGGGGTTATGATAAGGATAGTAGTCCATGAAGTTACACAGCATAGTGTTAACCCATTGGATGCTAACCCAATGTTCCTCTTTGAAACACAACCTTTTTTCTAAATAAACCTGTTCACTCATACAAAGCCCAAGAATGAGACTTTTGTAGCCGGGATTCTAGAAAACAACTTATAACTTTATTGAAATCCTTTCATAATTCCAAAAAATACAAAGTCTTGTGAATACAGTTTAGCTTATAGTACTGCTTAGGAGTAACAAGATTTGGTCAATGTCTCTTTAACTGAATGCATCTTTAGCAGATTGATGAAGGAATAAATATTTAGTAATTTTAACACTTGTATGAGATAATATCCTGTAAGGTCCTAAGGTTTTCTAACTTTATAGTTCTTAAGTCTAAATTATGTAAAATTAGTGGACGAGGATGTTCCCAGGTAGTAAACCATTGACTAAGATAAAATATAAAGAATTCCACTTTACTCACTCTTTTGGTGTCCATCTGTGACAAGACTGTATGCAGGTAAGTCCTTCTTGGTAAAAGTATAAAGTCCAGATCACCTCCCCTGTCACTTCATGCACGGATCCACACTCTAGCTCTAATGTCCAATCAATAAGTAGAAAAGAGAAGATGATCCAGCACTTGAAGAATAGCGGCTTTATTGTAAATCCTCAGAGTAAAATTGTAGCAGCTTTATTGTAAATCGTCATGTCAATCTTGACACGTTTCGAATGCATGCGCTCAAAACGTGTCAAGATTGACAAGATGAGTTGAAGTGATTGTACGTTTTTACTCTGAGGATTTACAATAAAGCTGCTATTCTTCAAGTGCTGGATCCTCTTCTCTTTTCTACTTATAAGTCCTTCTTTATACTTGGTAGACAGACTAGCACTGGTCCGACCAATGCCTCAAATAAACCAGTGAAACACAGAATGGCCCTTGTACTTCTTATCCATTCTTGACAATACTCTCCTCTTGGAGGCATTAAGAGAAAGTAGAATATGAATCTTTGCAGCATGGATATGGAATAGAGTTTAGGACAGCAACCTTTAGGTACATGTGGTGCTGACTGGAGCTAGCTAAAGTATGTGCCTCTGGCAAAAGCCAGACATAGACTACGGTGGAACAGATTTAGATCCAAGTCTTTTCCCAGTAGAGGTGGGTTGAGTTTGAACTAGCTCCTGCTAGTTCCATCAATTGACTAGGAGTTGACATGTGACCAAATCAACTATTCAACTGTACAGTGTAGCGTAAGGCATAAAAATATAACCCTCTGCACTCTGCAAATCTCAGTGTAAGCATTAGCATGTGGTGACAGATAGAAAATAAACTATTAATGCAGAAAGTAAACTTTGCTTGACCATACAATATTTAAAGGGGTACTCGGGCTGAGAACAAATGATTTTTAAATCAACTGCTGTCCGAAAGTTAAACAGATTTGTAAATTACTATAAAAAAAATCTTAATCCTTCCAGTAGTTATCAGCTGCTGCATGCTCCACAGGAAGTTATTTTCTTTTTGAATTTCCTTTCTGTCTAACCTCAGTGCTCTCTGCTGACACCTCTGTCCATTTTAGGAACTGTCCAGAGCAGGATGGGTTTGCAATGGGGAATTGCTCCTACTCTGGACAGTTCCTAAAATGGACAGAGGTGTCAGCAGAGAGCACTGTGGTCAGGGAGAAAGGAAATTAAAAAAGAAAAGAACTTTCTGTGGATCATAAAGCAACTGATAATTACTGGAAGGATCAAGATTTTAAATGGAAGTAATTTACAAATCTGTTTAACTTTCTGGCACAAGTTGATATTCAAAAATATGTTTTCCAGTGGAGTACCCCTTTAAACATGAAAACCTTCTAGTAACTCAACCACCCAACTATTGTAATGGGTAGCAGTTGGAAAAGCTTGTGCTGGACCACCTCATAAACATATACATTTTACCATTTAGTTCACAAAAATCACAAACCTTACCAGGTTGCAGATCTGTCACTCCTTCACCAACACTCTCTACAATCCCAGCAGCCTCATGGCCCAGTATTATAGGGAACTTCACATTTAATGCACCGCTTATAACATGATCATCTGATCGACAAACTCCAGTCGCCACAATCTGTAAAAATATACATAAGAATTTATTTTGAATTTACATGCCACCAAATCTAGCTAAATTGTCTCAAACAGCATATTCTATAGTTACTTTCCAGTACAGTGAAACATACATTATATTCCCTATCCCAAGTAGAATTATATCTGATCTTATTAATTTAATGAAATTATCATCAAGTATAAATATTACCTTTATGCGAACTTCATGAGCCTTTGGAGGTGCAACTTCAATCTCTTCAATGCTGAGAGGTTGTTTGGGTCCCCAGCAAACTGCAGCCTTACATTTGATGACCTGAATGGGAAATAATAATAAAACTAAATATCTTCAGTTGCATAAGTCATAAATAATACCCACTCATTCTTTCTATTTACAGTCATAACCCCATTTTCAGATTCAGTGTTAAATGCTAGCTATATATGGCTTTCACCCTGCCTCCTCCAACACAGGAATGCCTTTCTAGATCACATGCATCAAAACTGCATCATAAACACGTAGTTTGTAGTTATAGAGTACATCTAAAACAGTGCTTCTAAATTATTTTCTGTCATGCCCCCCCTAGGAAGAAGAAAACATTTTGCGCCCCCCGCGCGACTGTAAATAGTGTAATTTGTCTATAAAATTGTTATAAGTACACCTCTGCATAACACTGTATCCTTATTAACGTATATGAGGCTCTGTACACTGACAACAAGCAGGGCTCTGTACACTGACAACAAGCAGGGCTCTGTACACTGAGGACAAGCAGGGCTCTGTACACTGACAACAAGCAGGGCTCTGTACACTGACAACAAGCGGGGCTCTGTACACTGACAACAAGCAGGGCTCTGTACACTGACAACAAGTGGGGCTCTGTACACTGACAACAAGCAGGGCTCTGTACACGGACAACAAGCAGGGCTCTGTACACTGACAACAAGCAGGGCTCTGTACACTGACAACAAGCAAGGCTCTGTACACTGAGGACAAGCATGGCTCTGTACACTGACAACAAGCAGGGCTCTGTACACTGACAACAAGCGGGGCTCTGTACACTGACAACAAGCAGGGCTCTGTACACTGACAACAAGCGGGGCTCTGTACACTGACAACAAGCGGGGCTCTGTACACTGACAACAAGCGGGGCTCTGTACACTGACAACAAGTGGGGCTCTGTACACTGACAACAAGCAGGGCTCTGTACCCTGAAAACAAGCAGGGCTCTGTACACTGACAACAAGCAGGGCTCTGTACACTGACAACAAGCCGGGCTCTGTACACTGACAACAAACAGGGCTCTGTACACTGACAACAAGAGGGGCTCTGTACACTGACAACAAGCGGGGCTCTGTACACTGACAACAAGTAGGGCTCTGTACACTGACAACAAGCGGGGCTCTGTACACTGATAACAAGCAGGGCTCTGTACACTGACAATAAGCGGGGCTCTGTACACTGACAACAAGCGGGGCTCTGTACACTGACAACAAGTGGGGCACTGTACACTGAGGACAAGCAGGGCTCTGTACACTGACAACAAGCAGGGCTCTGTACACTGACAACAAGCGGGGCTCTGTACACTGACAACAAGCAGGGCTCTGTACACTGACAACAAGCGGGGCTCTGTACACTGACTACAAGCAGGGCTCTGTAAACTGACAACAAGCAGGGCTCTGTACACTGACAACAAGCAGGGCTCTGTACACTGACAACAAGCAGGGCACTGTACACTGACAACAAGCAGGGCTCTGTACACTGACAACAAGCAGGGCTCTGTACACTGACAACAAGCAGGATTCTGTACACTGACAACAAGCGGGGCTCTGTACACTGACAACAAGCAGGGCTCTGTAAACTGACAACAAGCAGGGCTCTTTACATGGAGGACAAGCAGGGATCTGTACCTGAGGACAAGCAGGGCCTGTACGAGAGAGAGCAGGGCGGCGGGCGCACTGCTCGGTGGCACAGTGAACTCCGACATGGTGGGCTGCTGCGCTTAGACGTGAGGTCACATCACCCTGGTGACGTGACCTCACATCTGAACGTAGCAGCGAGCCATGCCGGAGTTCAAAGCGCCTCTCCCAGGCAGCCACACTGACAACCCAGGGCCGTAAGTAAGATCCAGCTGTAGAGTTGCTAGGCAACCGACGCCGTGTGGGACGCCGCTTGCGAGTGAGTCAGGCCCCCCTTTACGGAGCCTCGCGCCCCACTATTTGAGAAGCACTGAGCTAAAAGATGATTTAAAGGGGTACTCCCGTGGCAAACTTTTTTTTTTTAAATCAACTGGTGCCAGAAAGTTAAACAGATTTGTAAATTACTTCTATTAAAAAAATCTTAATCCTTCCAGTACTTTTTAGGGGCTATATACTACAGAGGAAATGCTTTACTTTTTAGATTTCTCTAATGTCACGACCACAGTGCTCTCTGTTGACCTCTGCTGTCCATTTTAGGAACTGTCCAGAGCAGGAGAAATCCCCATAGCAAACATACGCTGCTCTGGACAGTTCCTAAAAATGGACAGCAGAGGTCAGCAGAGAGCACTGTGGTCGTGACATTAGAGAAATCTAAAAAGTAAAGTCATTATGATCCATACTACGTTTTGGCTTGAAAACTGCATTAAAAAACCTAAACAAATCCTATGCAAAACTGCGCTGTATAAGAGCACCGTAATTCAATATGCCAGACAGCATTTGCTTCAATTTAAATGTATTTTTATTTTTGTTTTAGATACATTAGAACAGTAGAAAAGGTGTTTACGATTTAATGCAAGTTCTGTTTCGTGGATAGATTGATGGGTTTCATGAGTTGAACACCCCCCTTCCCCACCTTCCCCCCCTCACATTTCCATTCCAGAGAACAGACGTAAAGGTTATTTATGAAATGATTTGAGTGAAAGGAATCTTTGTACAGGCGTTCAAACTCTTTGCATGAGTAGCATGAGCCGAGGTCATGAACCTAAAAACTTATCTGCAGAACATTGCATATTGATGAATAGAATGTTCCTTTATTATTTCTAGCAGAACTCTCAGCATTTACAAAGTATTAGTCTTCTGTACTGACTGATAGTATGAAAGCTTTGGTCAGTTTTACAAATCCACTTGAAACATTCATCTTATTTATTTATTTCTTAGATCCTGCTCCACAGTTGCTTTTAAAGGGTTACTCCACCCCTAGACATCTTATCCCCTATCCAAAGAATAGGGGATAAGATGTCTGATCGCGGGGGTCCCGCCGCTGGGGAACTCCACAATATAACATGCGCCACCCACCTGTTCCGGATGCGCCGGAGGGTCTGGGTTCTGACCATCGGAACGGAAGTCTGTGATGTCATGACTCCGCCCTCTTGTGACATCACACCCCGTCCCCTCAATGCAAGTCTATGGGAGGGGGCGTGACGGCCGTCACGCCCCCTCCCATAGACTTGCATTGAGGGGACGGGGCGTGACGTCACACAGGGGTGGAGTCGTGATGTCACAGACTTCCGTTCCGGTGGTCGGGACCCAGACCCTCCGGCGCTTCCGGAACAGAAACTGGTGGGTGCCGCATGCTATATTGCGGCGGGACCCCCGCGATCAGACATCTTATCCCCTATCCTTTGGATAGGGGATAAGATGTCTAGGGGTGGAGTACCCCTTTAAGCCTGAGTTCACCTCAGCATTGACCTCTGCGTAGAGGAGTTCTGCTAGTTGAAATTGTTAAAATTACAGATAGTTGAGCAGAAAAAAATATCTGCATGTAGTGTATTTTCCGCTCAACTCCTGTGAAAGAACAGAGCCCAGGCAGAAACCCGAAGGACCCCAATCAAGTCAATGGGCCCATTGGTGTATGTTGTGCAACAGACCGTGCAGGTCTGTTATTTGTCACCGTAAAGGACTCTGCAATGGAGCTCCTGAACGGCGCTATATAAGGGCTGGGATCTGTGACTACAGTTTAACTACAGTGTATACATGTAGTCTGAGACCCCGCCATCCTATCATTGGTTTAGTATGCTGCTGCCTCCCTCCCCCTGCAGCTCTGTCTCCTCAGATTGGCTGATGTGTGTAAACACAGGTCTATCACAGGTTTTCCTAGATTTAAGTGCTTGTGAAGCTGATTTCTATTAGGCTAAGTTCCCACTTTTTTTTCCGTTTTTTTGTTGTTTTTTTTTTAAAACTGCCACTGCAATTTTTGAGCCAAAGCCAGAAATGTATTAGAAAGGAATAGGACATATAAAGGAAGGACTTATACTTCTCCTCCCTTATGGATCCACATCTGACTTTGGCTCAAAAACTGCAGTGGCAATATTTCAAAAACTGCTAGAAAAAAAAACTAGTGGAAACTTAGCCTAATAGAAAAGGCAGCATAATTATAAAATACAGAATACTAAACCACTAGTGAAGTCTGGTAAATGCTGTACAGGAGATTAGGGTAATAACTTTAAAGGGGTATTCCAGTAAAAAAAAACTTATATATATATATATATATATATATATATATATATATATATATATCTCAACTGGCTCCAGAAAGGTAAACAGATTTGTAAATTACTTCTATTAAAAAATCTTAATCCTTCCAATAATTATCAGCTGCTGAAGTTGAGTTGTTCTTTTCTGTCTGGCAACAGTGCTCTCTGCTGACATCTCTGCTTGTCTCGGGAACTGCACAGTGTAGAAGAGGTTTGCTATGGGGATTTGCTTCTACTTTGGACAGATCCCGAGACAGGTATCATCAGAGAGCGCTTAGACACAAAAGAACAACTCAACTTCAGCAGCTCATAAGTACTGAAAGGAATAAGATTTTTTTAATAGAAGTAATTTACAAATCTGTTTAATTTTCTGGAGCCAGTTGATATATATATATATATATATATATATAAAAATTTTCCTGGATAACCCCTTTAAAATTGGAGAGCTTGGAGGGTCCCATAAAAAAGATAAGTAAATGCACCAGTTAATGTATCAGCATATACACACAACACACAACACTGCTATACATCCTTGTGTTTCTCAATAGCTCCAAACACCTGTCTAGTGCTATCAATGTTACATAATATTATCATTGAGGAGCTGTATGTATTTCAGAAGACCTTTCTTGAGGAGCAAAACAAAGAGGCGGAGAGGGACTGCAGAAGCCTACAGATAAGTAACAGCAGAACATGAACAGAATTGGGGAAATAATATTCAAGGGCAAAGAAGAACCAGTCAGTATCTTAACATTATAACTGCTCTGTATTCTGCATTTGTCAATATACAGATGTATAAAATAACATTTTGTAACTATACATTGGGTTTCCATGCATATCTGATGGTAGTGAGATTTTGATGAAAAGGAATAATGTTGAACTTAGTGGCCAGATGAGAGTAAAATACAGAAGTAACACAATGCCAGATAACTATAGTTTAGAAGTGACAGTAGTAGAGTAAATATTACACAGTACAGTAAGTGGAAGTCAACAAGTGAGTTTCCTTACTTTCCCAGCTGTGCTCATGGTGATCTCTTCTAGGGTGTAGTAGATGTGCAGCTGCTTTCTCCTGGTGCCCAGTGTACAGTGCTGTCTGATAGGGGGTTAAATATCCTGTTGTATTACCAGCCCACAGCCCTCCCAGACCTCTCCCTTCTAGCCTCCTCCTTATTGTTGCAGTACAGTACTAGTAACACTATAGTATTAAAATACATTACCATAATTGTACCTATAAGAACTTTTATTGCTTATAATTTATATTATGCAGTTTGTAGCGGTTATAACTATTTACTTTACTATGTATATCATTGCTATAGTTGGTAAATGCATTGAAACATATTATAGTACATGGATATCACCAATGTGTGCTGGTCTCTGCAGACAAATACATGTATTAGTGCAATAGAGGCAACAGAATTGTACTCTGACAAGGAACATGCACTCACGGGACAGATTTATCAAAAACTCTGCAGAGGAAAAGTTGCCCAGTTGCCCAGAGCAATCAGTCAGATTGCTTTTTTCATTTTTCGGAGGCCTTTTTTTTAAAAAAATGAAGGAAGTAATTGCTATGGGCAACTGGTCAACTTTGATCATGTGATCATCTGTATTCCAATTCACAAACATTAGGCTGCATTCACATCACGATTTCTCCAATTTCTCCATCTGACCTGAGTACACGATTTTTATAACTTAAAATCGTATGAAATCGTATATAAAGTCGGATCCATTGATCTCCATTAAAAAATCGGATCCATTACACACATCAGATTTGATGCGCATCCGATTTCACACGATTTTTGTTCAGGTCTGAAATCGTGGTCAACCCCGATTTCAGACCCGAACAAAAATCGTGTGAAATCGGATGCGGATCAAATCGGATGTGTGTAATGGATCCGATTTTTTCATGGAGGTCAATGGATCTGACTTTTTATACGATTTCATAAGATTTTAAGTTATAAAAATCGTGTACTCAGGTCGGATGGAAAAATCGTGATGTGAATGCAGCCTAAATAAATTCTGCTCAGCTTACCATAGCATTAGCTTACCGTGAACTATGAACTAGATATACTGTATATTACTGGATCACTCGGGGGAAAGTTCTGTTCTTACCTCTAGAAGTGCATTGGGACATGTTTATCAACAATACTCCCTAAAATGGCCACTGTCAGATACAATAACTTGATATTATAAAGCATGCAAAAACAATATGTTTTGCAATTGCTTTCATCAGAAAATTTTCAGTATTTCATACTGAAAGCCAGTCAAAAAAGTGGCCACTAGGGGTCCCCCTGCCTCCTGGGACACATACCAGTCCTGCAGTGTCCAGTGGTCATTGACATGTCATGGACACCTGAGTGATTGACAGGGCTGAAGGCAGGTCCAGAGCTGCCATGCTTGCTCTCGGCTCTCTGTAACTCAGAGCAGAGTGAGGGAGGGGAGGAGTCATCACAGTGAGGAGAAGAGAAGGACACGCCTCTGCATGAACAAAAACCTCACCGAGCAATGATGGCAAGTAAATAAAGGTAATTCTTAGAGAAATATAGGTCATAGACAAATAAAAATAAGATGTTCATGATCAGGATGAGGTACTGAGCAACATATTAAAAAAAATGTTGGTGGGCATCTGACAGGTACACTTTAAAGAAATCAGTTTTTATTTTTATTTTTGCACTTTAGTTTTTTCTTCCTTGCCTTCTAATAGCCATAATGCTTTTAGTATTCTACCTACAGACCTATATGAGGGCTTGTTTTTTGCGCCACCAATTGTACTTTGTAATGATATCACTCCTTTTACCACAAAATATATGGCACAACAAAAATAAATTATTTGTGTGGCATCTCTTTTATTTTTCCATATATGGGGCTATATGGGGGCAATTTTTTTGTGCCATTATCTGTAGTTTTTATCAATACCATTTTTGCTTTGATGGGACTTTCTGTTTGCATTTTATGAATTCTGTTTCTGATATATGATGTGACCAAAAATACACAATTTTGGACTTTGGTATTTTTCCACTTTAGTGCCTCCACTTTAGTGCCATTGACCATGCAGGTTATTTAACATTATATTTTACTAGATTGGACATTTATGCACGCGGCGATACCACATATGTGTATGTTTATTTTTGTTTACATTATTTTGTTTTACCACATAAGGACCAGGCCAATTCTGCACACCTATAAAAGGGTTTAGTTTTTTGCAGGACCAATTGTACTTTGTAATATCTTCATTTATTTTTCCATAACATATGCTCCAAAACAGAAAAAAATAATTTGTGAGGTGAAAAAAAAAAAGCTATTTTGCTACTCCCCCCCCCTCCTTTTTTACACATTCACCGTGCGGTCAATCTAACGTAATCTTGATACTTTAGGTCAGCGTGATTAAAATCATGCCCAATTTGTATCGTTTGCATAATGTTTTACCAATTTTAAAAGATTCTAATCTTTAACCCCTTGGGCTTGGAGGGTTTTTCCGTTTTTGCACTTTCGTTTTTTCTTCCTTACCTTTTAAAAATCATAACCCCTTCAATTTTGCACCTAATAATCCATATGATGGCTTATTTTTTGCACCACCAATTCTACTTTGTAGTGACATCAGTCATTTTACTCAAAAATCTACAGCAAAACGTAAAAAAAAATTATTGTGCAACAAAATATAAGAAAAAACACAATTTTATCATTTTTGGGGGCTTCCATTTCTATGCAGTCCATTTTTCAGTAAAAATGACACCTTATCTTTATTCTGTAGGTCCATACGGTTAAAATGATACCCTACTTATATAGGTTTGATTTTGTCGCACTTCTGGAACAAATCATAACTACATGCAAGAAAATGAATATGTTTAAAATTGTCATCTTCTGACCCCTATAACGTTTACATTTTTCCGTGTACGGGGCGGTAACAGGACTCATTTTTTGCACCGTGATCTTAAATTTTTTAATGGTATCCTTTTTGTATTGATCGGACTTTTGATCGGATTGCTTTTTATTAATTTTTTCATGATATAAAAAGTGACCAAAAATACGCTAATGGAATTTTTTGCCGCGCATGCCATTGACCATGTGGTTTAATTAATGATAAATTTTTATAATTCGGACATTTCCGTAAGCGGTGATACCACAAATGTTTTTATTTCTATTTACACAGTTTTTTTTTAACCCCTTAAGGACTCAGGGTTTTTCCGTTTTTGCACTTTCGTTTTTTCCTCCTTACCTTTTAAAAATCATAACCCTTTCAATTTTCCACCTAAAATTCCATATTATGGCTTATTTTTTGCGTCGCCAATTCTACTTTGCAGTGACATTAGTCATTTTACCCAAAAATGCACGGCGAAACAGAAAAAAAAATCATTGTGCGACAAAATTGAAGAAAAAACGCCATTTTGTAACTTTTGGGGGCTTCCGTTTCTACGCAGTGCATATTTCGGTAAAGATTACTCCTTATCATTATTCTGTAGGTCCATACGGTTAAAATGATACCCTACTTATATAGGTTTGATTTTGTCGCACTTCTGGAAAAAATCATAACTACATGCAGGAAAATTTATACGTTTAAAAATGTAACATTCTGACCCCTATAACTTTTTTATTTTTCCACGTACAGGGCGGTATGAGGACTCATTTTTTGCGCCGTGATCTGAAGTTTTTATCGGTATGATTTTTGTTTTGATCAGACTTTTTGATCACTTTTTATTCATTTTTTAATGGTATAAAAAGTGACCAAAATTTTTGGACTTAGGAATTTTGGGCTTTTTTGGACTTTGGAATTTTTTTGCGCGCACGCCATTGACCGTGCAGTTTAATTAATGATATATTTTTATAGTTCAGACATTTACGCATGCGGTGATACCATATATGTTTATTTATTTTTTTTTTTACACTGTTTTATTTTTTTTATGGGAAAAGGGGGGTGATTCAAACTTTTATTAGGGAAGGGGTTAAATGACCTTTATTAACACTTTTTTTTTAAACATTTTTTATCAGCATTATCGGCGCTTGACTGCTCCTGCCTGGATCTCAGGCACGGAGCAGTCATTCGCCGATCGGACACCGAGGAGGCAGGTAAGGGCCCTCCCGGTGTCCTGTCAGCTGTTCGGGACGCCGCGATTTCACCGCGGCGGTCCCGAACAGCCCGACTGAGCAGCCGGGTCACTTTCACTTTCGCTTTAGAAGCGGCGGTCAGCTTTGACCGCCGCTTCTAAAGGGTTAATACCACACATCGCCGCGATCGGCGATATGTGGTATTAGCCGCGGGTCCCGGCCGTTGATGAGCGCCGGGACCGACGCGATATGATGCGGGATCGCGGCGCGATCCCGCTTCATATCGCGGGAGCCGGTACAGGACGTAAATATACGTCCTGCGTCGTTAAGGGGTTAAATGGGAAAAGGGGGTGATTCAAACTTTTATTATGGAAGGGGTTGAATGATCTTAATTCACTTTTTTTCCACTTTTATTTTTTTGCAATGTTATAGCTCCCATAGGATAACATAGTTCAATGATTCTGCCGCTTGACTGCTCATGCCTGGATCTCAGGCACTGAGCAATCATAGTGGGTCGGGCCGGGGCTAATCTGATCTGACCGCGGTGCTGCGCGCTATTAACCCCCGCATTATAGAAAGGGAGTGGGCGAAGGGCCCTTCGTCCCCAACATGTTAACCCCTTAAGGACCAAGCCCATTTTAACCTTAAGGACCAGAGTATTTGTTACGCCTAGCGCTCCGGGTCCCCGCTCCTCCCCGGAGCGCTCACGGCGTCTTTCTCCCTGCAGCGCCCCGGTCAGTCCCGCTGACCGGGAGCGCTGCACTGTCTTGGCCGTTGGGGATGCGATTCGCACAGCGGGACGCGCCCGCTCGCGAATCGCATCCCAGGTCACTTACCCGTCCCGGTCCCCTGCTGTCATGTGCTGGCGCGCGCGGCTCCGCTCTCTAGGGCGCGCGCGCGCCAGCTCTCTGAGACTTAAAGGGCCAGTGCACCAATGATTGGTGCCTGGCCCAATTAGCTTAATTGGTTCCCACCTGTTCCCTGCCTATATCTAGTCTCCTCCCTTGCACTCCCTTGCCGGATCTTGTTGCCCTAGTGCCAGTGAAAGCGTTCCTTGTGTGTTCCTTGCCTGTGATTCCAGACCTTCTGCCGTTGCCCCTGACTACGATCCTTGCTGCCTGCCCCGACCTTCTGCTACGTCCGACCTTGCTTCTGTCTACTCCCTTGTACCGCGCCTATCTTCAGCAGCCAGAGAGGTTGAGCCGTTGCTAGTGGATACGACCTGGTCACTACCGCCGCAGCAAGACCATCCCGCTTTGCGGCGGGCTCTGGTGAAAACCAGTAGTGGCTTAGAACCGGTCCACTAGCACGGTCCACGCCAATCCCTCTCTGGCACAGAGGATCCACTATCTGGAAGCCGAATCGTGACAGTAGATCCGGCCATGGATCCCGCTGAGGTGCCGCTGCCAAGTCTCGCTGATCTTCCCACGGTGGTCGCTCAGCAATCGCAGCAGATTGCCCAACAAGGACAGCAGCTGTCGCAGTTGACCGCCATGTTACAGCAAATTCTGCCTCTGCTACAGCAGCAACCATCTCCTCCGCCAGCTCCTGCACCTCCTCCGCAGCGAGTGGCCGCTCCTAACCTCCGCTTGTCCCTGCCGGACAAATTTGATGGGGACTCCAGACTCTGCCGTGGATTTTTGTCTCAGTGTTCCCTGCATATGGAGATGTTGTCAGACTTGTTTCCTACAGAACGGTCTAAGGTGGCGTTCGTAGTGAGTCTTCTTTCAGGAAAGGCCTTGTCTTGGGCCACACCGCTCTGGGACCGCAATGATCCTGCCACAGCCACAGTCCAGTCCTTCTTTGCTGAAGTCCGAAGTGTCTTTGAGGAACCTGCCCGAGCCTCTTCTGCTGAGACTGCCTTGCTGAACCTGGTCCAGGGTAATTCTTCCGTTGGCGAGTACGCCATACAATTCCGTACTTTTGCTTCTGAACTATCCTGGAATAATGAGGCTCTCTGCGCGACCTTTAAAAAAGGCCTATCCAGTCGCATCAAGGATGTGCTGGCCGCACGAGAGATTCCTGCCAACCTCCAAGAACTCATCCATCTGGCTACCCGCATTGACATGCGTTTTTCTGAGCGACACCAAGAGCTCCGCCAGGAAAAAGACTTAGATCTCTGGGCTCCTCTCCCACAGCATCCTTTGCAGTCTTCGCCTGGGCCTCCCGCCGAGGAGGCCATGCAAGTGGATCGGTCTCGCCTGACCCAGGAAGAGAGGAATCGCCGTAGAGAAGAAAATCTCTGTCTGTATTGTGCCAGTACTGAGCATTTCTTGGTGGATTGCCCTATCCGTCCTCCACGCCTGGGAAACGCACGCACGCACCCAGCTCACGTGGGTGTGGCATCTTTTGCTTCTAAGTCTTCTTCTCCACGTCTCACGGTGCCCGTGCGGATTTCCCCTACAGCCAACTCCTCCATCTCAGCCGTGGCCTGCTTGGACTCTGGTGCCTCCGGGAATTTTATGTTGGAGTCCTTTGTTAATAGATTCAGCATCCCGGTGACCCGTCTCGTCAAACCGCTCTACATTTCCGCGGTCAACGGAGCCAGATTGGACTGCACCGTGCGTTACCGCACAGAACCCCTCCTGATGTCTATCGGACCCCACCACGAAAGGATTGAGTTCTTCATTCTCCCCAACTGTACCTCTGAGGTCCTCCTCGGTCTGCCTTGGCTCCGGCTTCATTCCCCCACCATTGATTGGACCACCGGGGAGATCAGGAACTGGGACTCTGCCTGCCACAGGAAGTGCCTCTCCCCCCCTCCCAGTCCCATCAGGCAAGCCTCTGTGCCTCCCCATGGCCCCCGTCCTGGTGTCACACTGCCCCGTGCCAGGCCTCGCCCTCTGCCCTCCCTCCCCATTCCCACTCCTGCTGTACTGCCTGCCGTTGAGGAAACCCTCCATTCTTTCCAGGTGTCCTCATCCCAGGGGAGGCAGTTACCGGACAAAGAGAAGGGGAGACCTAAGGGGGGGGGGTACTGTTACGCCTAGCGCTCCGGGTCCCCGCTCCTCCCCGGAGCGCTCACGGCGTCTTTCTCCCTGCAGCGCCCCGGTCAGTCCCGCTGACCGGGAGCGCTGCACTGTCTTGGCCGTTGGGGATGCGATTCGCACAGCGGGACGCGCCCGCTCGCGAATCGCATCCCAGGTCACTTACCCGTCCCGGTCCCCTGCTGTCATGTGCTGGCGCGCGCGGCTCCGCTCTCTAGGGCGCGCGCGCGCCAGCTCTCTGAGACTTAAAGGGCCAGTGCACCAATGATTGGTGCCTGGCCCAATTAGCTTAATTGGTTCCCACCTGTTCCCTGCCTATATCTAGTCTCCTCCCTTGCACTCCCTTGCCGGATCTTGTTGCCCTAGTGCCAGTGAAAGCGTTCCTTGTGTGTTCCTTGCCTGTGATTCCAGACCTTCTGCCGTTGCCCCTGACTACGATCCTTGCTGCCTGCCCCGACCTTCTGCTACGTCCGACCTTGCTTCTGTCTACTCCCTTGTACCGCGCCTATCTTCAGCAGCCAGAGAGGTTGAGCCGTTGCTAGTGGATACGACCTGGTCACTACCGCCGCAGCAAGACCATCCCGCTTTGCGGCGGGCTCTGGTGAAAACCAGTAGTGGCTTAGAACCGGTCCACTAGCACGGTCCACGCCAATCCCTCTCTGGCACAGAGGATCCACTATCTGGAAGCCGAATCGTGACAGTATTCTTTGCACATCTGACCACTGTCATTATAAGCATTAATAACTCTGGGATGCTTTTACTTATGAATTTGATTCCGAGATAATTTTTTTGTAACATATTCTACTTTATCACAGTGGTAAATTTTCATCAATACTTGCATCATTTCTTGGTGGAAAATTCAAAAATGTCATCAAAAATTAGAAAATTTAGCATTTTTCTAACTTTGCAGCTCTTTGCTTGTGATGAAAATAGACATACCAAATAAATTATATATTGATTCACATATAAAATATGTCTACTTTATGTTGGCATCATAAAGTTGACATGTTTTTACTTTTGGAAGACATCAGAGGGCTTCAAAGTTCAGCAATAATTTTCCAATTTTTCACAACATTTTCAAAATCTGAATTTTTCAGGGACCAGTTCAGTTTGGAAGTGGATTTGAGGGGTCTTGATTTTCGAAATACCCTATAAATTACCCCATTATAAAAACTGCACCCCTAAAAGTATACAAAATGATATTCAGAATGTTTGTTAACCCTTTAGGTTTTTCACAGGAATAGCAGCAAAGTGAAGGAGAAAATTCAAAATCTCCATTTTTAACATTTTCTTGTAGACCCAGTTTTTTAATTTTTTACAAGGGGTAAAAGGAGAAAATGCCTCCCAAAATGTGTAACCAAATTTCTCTCGAGTAAGGAAATATCTCATATGTGAACGTAAAGTGCCTTTTGGATGCACTAGGGGGCTCAGAAGTGAAGCAGCGACAATGGGATTTTGGAGAGTGAATTTTGCTGAAATGGTTTTTAGGGGGCATGTCGCATTTAGGAAGCCCCTATGGTGCCAGAACAGCAAAAAAAAAAAAAACACATGGCATACTATTTTGGAAACTACCCCCCTCAAGGCATGTAACAAGGGGTACAGTGAGCCTTAAAGGGGTAGTCCAGTCCTGAAAAACTTATCCCCTATCCTAAGGATAGGGTATATGTTTCAGATCGTGGGGGGTCCGACCGCTGGGGCCCCCCGCAATCTCCTGTATGGGGCCCTGGCTTGCTGGGCAGATAGCGGATGTCAACCAATGCACGAAGCGGCGAAGGCTTCGTGCGGTGGTCAACACGCCCCCTTCCTGTGGGCTGCTGGGGCCCCGTACAGGAGATCGTGATCTGAAACTTATCCCTTACCCTTAGGATAGGAGATACGTAATTTCAGCACTGGATATCTCTTTTAACACCCCACAGGTGTTTGACGACTTTTCGTTAAAGTCAGATGTGTAAATGAAATTTTTTTTCTTTCACTAAAATGCATTTTTTTCCACAAATTTACATTTTTTTACAAAAGGTAATAGGAGGAAATGCCCATCAAAATTTGTAACCCCATTTTTTCTGAGTATGGAAATACCCCATATGTGGATGTCAAAGGCTCTGCTGGTGCACTACAATGCTCAGGAGTCACATTTGGCTTTTGAAAAGGAAATTTTGCTGAAATGGTTTTTGGGGGGCATGTCACATTAAGGAAGCCCCTGTGGTGCCATAACAGAAAAAAAAAAAGGAAACTACACCCCTTAAGGCACGTAACAAGGGGTACAGTGAGCCTTAACACCCCACAGGTGTTTGACAACTTTTCGTTAAAGTCGGAAATGTAAATTAAAAGCAGAGCAGACCAGAGCAGAAGATGACCAATAACACTGATCAGTGCTATGTCCTATACATAGCACTGAACAGTATTAGCAATCGAATGATTGCTATAAATAGTCCCCTATGGGGACTATTAAAGTGTAAAAAAAAAAGTTTAAAAAATTGAAAAATCCCCTCCTCCAATAAAAATGTAAATTGGCCCATTTTCCCCATTTCACCCCCAAAAAGTGTAAAAAACATTTCTTTTATAAACATATTTGGTATTGCAACGTGCGTAAATATCCAAATTATTGATATATAATGTTAATGATATCGTACGGTTAACGGCGTGAACGTAAAAAATAAAAATCTAAAAGTGCTGCTTTTTTATAACATTTTATTCAAAAAATTTAAAAAAAAAATTTATTAAAAGTTTTATGTAAGCAAATATGGTATCAATAAAAATAAAAATTAGCCCTCATACCGCTTCTTATATGGAAAAATGAAAAAGTTATAGGTCTTCAAAATAGAGGGATTTTAAACGTACTAATTTGGTTAAAAAGTTAGCGATTTTTGTTAAAGCGCAACAGTAATAGAAAAGTATATAATCATGTGTATCATTTTAATCATTTTAACCCAAAGAATAAAGAACATATGTCATTTTAACTGTAAATTGTACGGCGTGAAAATGAAACCTTTCAAAATTAGCAAAATTGTGGATTTCTTTTTAATAGTATTTCTTTGGTTGCGCCATACATTTTATGGTAAAGTAAGTTATTGCATTACAACGGACAACTGGCCGCGCAAAAAACAAGCTCTCATACTAGTCTGTGGATGAAAATATAAAATAGAATATGATTTTTTGAAAGCGAGGAGGAAAAAACTAAAACGTAAAAATAAAATTTTCTTAAGGCAAAAATGGTCTGAGTCCTTAAGGGGTTAAACAACTGTGTGGTGTTAAGGCTCACTATACCCCTTGTTATGTTCCTTGAAGGGTGTTGTTGTTTTCAAAATGGGGTCACATGTGCGTGTTTTGTTTTTGTGTTTATGTCAGAACCGCTGTAACAATCAGCCACCCCTGTGCAAATCACCTCAAATGTACATGTGCTCTCAATCCTTAGCCTTGTTGTGCGTCCGCAGAGCATTTTACGTCCACATATGGGGTATTTCCGTACTCAGGAGAAATTGCGTTACAAATTTTAGGGATCTTTTTTTCCTTTTACTTCTTGTGAAAATGAAAAGTTAGTGTAAAAAATTTAATTTTTTTACAATAACATGCTGGAGTAGACCCCAACATTACCTTTTCATAAGGGGTAAAAGGAGTACGGAAATACCCCATATGTGACCCTGAACTGTTGCATTGAAATACGACAGGGCTCCGAAGTGAGAAAGCGCCATGCGTATTTGAGGCCTAAATTAGGGATTTGCATAGGGGTGGACATAGGGGTATTCTACACCAGTGATTCCCAAACAGGGTGCCTACAGCTAATGCAAAACTCCCAGCATGCCTGGACAGTCAATGGCTGTCCGGCAATACTGGGAGTTGTCGTTTTGCAACAGCTGGAGGCTCTGCTTTGGAAACAGTGCCGTGCCAGATGTTTCGGGGTGTGTGTATATGTAGTGTTTTACCCTTTATTTTGTGTAGTGTAGTGTAGTGTTTTTAGGTTATATTCACACCGGCGGGGGTTTACAGCAAGTTTCCCGCTGGTAGTTTGAGCTTCAGCTGAAAATTTGCCTGTACATTCCCATGGGGGGGGGTCAAACGTCCAACTGTTGCAAAACTACAACTCTCAGCAGCAGAAGGGCATGCTGGGTCTTGTAGTTATGCAACAGCTGGAGGCATACTACTGCAACTTCCAGCATGTCCTTTGGCTGTCCGTGCATGCTGGGGGTTGTAGTTATGCAACAGCTGGAGGCACACTGGTTGCAAAACACTGAGTTTTTTACTTAACTCAGTGTTTCCCAACCCGTGGGCCTCCAGCTGTTGCAAAACTACAACTCCCAGCATGCATGGTCTGTCAGTGTTTCCCAACCAGTGTGCCTCGAGTTGTTGGTTGCAAAACTACAACTCCCAGCATGCCCAGACTCCCATGCTGGGAGTTGTAGTTTTGCAACAACTGGAGGAGAACAGTTTGGAGACCACTGTGTAGTGGTGTCCAAACTGTAGCCCTCCAGATGTTGTAAAACTTCAACTCCAAGCATGCCCAGACTGCCCAGGCAGGCTGGGAGTTGTAGTTCGGCAACATCTGAAGGGCCAGATGTTACACAACTACAACTCCCAGCATGCCTGGACTGTCTGGGCATGTTGAGAGTTGTAGTTTTGCAACATCTTGAAGATCACTTTGGCCCTCCAGATGTTGCAAAACTACAACTCCCAGCATACCCGGACAGCCAAAGGCTGTCTGGGCCTGCTGGGAGTTGAAGTTTTGAAACTCCTAAAAGCAGCAGTGAAGATCACTTTCCAGTGATCTTCACTGCTGCCTCTGATTCAGCTGCCGCAGCCTCCTCCACTTGCCTGCTGGTCCCCGGGCCCCGCTGCCTGCGCCGGTCCCAGGTATGTGCCGCCAGTCCCCCCTACCACATTGGCACCCGCAGCTCTCGGCGTCCTCTTCCCCTGCTCTGCCTGGACTTCTAGGGGCGGGCAGAGCGGGGGATCTGAACTTTCACCCCCCCTCCAGCCAGCTGAGACACTGCGATTGGTCCACAGGGACCAATCACAGTGATCTCTGACCAGGACCATTCACAGATGGTCCTGGGGGGGGGGGGTTGTGGAAGTTGTCTATGCTGGTAACAGTGGGACTTCTGCCTGTTATCCGTACGATGCCGCCGGGTTAACTGAATGACTTATATAAACATCAGGATGCGCGAACTAGCTGCATAACCTGGCGTTTATATAAGTAATTCTGCGGGAAGGGGTTAATTGCCATTTTCTGACCACTATAACTTTTTTAGTTTTTTTGTTTACCATGCTCTATGAGGGCTCTATTTTGTGCCATAATCTGTTGTTTTTATCGGTGTCATTATGGCATTGATTGAACTTTTTGATCATGTTTTACCTAATTTTTTCTGGGGTATGATGTGATAAAAAAATTTAAATTGTGTTTTTTTTTTGTTTGTTTATGCCGTTCACCATACAGGATAAACAATGTTTATAAATAGTTTGGATAATTACGCATGCAGCGATACCAAATGTTTAATTTTATGTATACATTTTTTTTTGTATAGAATTTGGGAAAAGAGGGGTGATTTTAACTTTTAATAAGGAAGAGGTTAATGTATGTGTGTTAAACCTTTATTTAAAAAAAATTTTTTACTTTATTGGTCCCTTAAGGGAATTTGAGGAGGAATCATTACATTCCTCATAGAACTCCATTGATCTGTGTGCTCTGCGCTTAATTGATAAAGCCTGGTCCAGCCAAACCACGGACTAGATGGCAGGAGAGGTAAACCCTCTGGCTACCTCAGCAGTGGATCGAACCACCACACTAGACCGCCAGGGTCCATTTAATTCTCCCTTTACACGCCGCTGTCAGCTATGACAGCAGAGATCTAAAGGGTTAATAGCTGGCCGTGGTGATCGCCACTTGTTGGCTATTAGCGACACCCCCACAGCCACAGGAATCAGCTGGCGGCAGCCCAGTATGACAGGGGCTTGAGTCTGGAGCCCGGACCATGCACTCTTAACAGCACATTGATGTGTATACATGTCAATGGTCATTAAGAGGTTAAAAAATGGGAAAGTGAGGTGATTAAAATTTTTATTAGAGAAGGGCTTATTTACATTGATTAACTTTTTTATTTTTTCACTATTATTTAGTCTCTATTTAGAAATATCAATCTTTAGATTGTAAACAATGAAGAATGCTGCTCCATAGAACAGCATTGAATATTATCGGAGCTACATTACTACAGGGGAGAAAGGTAAGGTACTATCTGTGCACCCAACTGATCAGGACCCCACAATTTGTTATACTATAGTGTGCTCCGATCAGTAAATTGTTCACTAGCTTGTTAAGTGAACTCTTCATTACATATAAAATGTGTTGTGTCTATGCCATTAACTTTATTATTTAGAGTGCTTTATGGCACTTGTAGTGCATTTGTGTATTGACCACCAATTTATGTCACATGACCTCTAGAGTGTTTTTTAATTACCTGAGGTATCCCGCTGGAATTTTCCTTGTACCTTTTATGAATGTTATAATGATAGTATCATTTTTGTAATGTAACTATAAGAGGTGGCTCCAAAATAGGACCCTCCTATGTGGCACAGTAACGTTGTGGATATAGCCCATTACTTGTGATACGTGTGTGTGGTTTTAGGCAGTAAAAGTTGAAAATGACAGGAAAGCTGTTGTCTTTTTTAGTGATATGCAATTTTAGTGATTATGGTTGTTACCGGGTCCAGAAGAGGAAATCTAGAGAAGAGCTGGTAATTCATTTTATTCTGTTTGCTGGGCCTTAATGTTATCTTTTGTTACATTTTGACAAACCGTGTTGTTATTACAGCCTTATTTACCTTGTGACAGATTAACCACGGTATAAAGGGAATATTAATAAACTACCCTTTCTTTATTCACAGAATCAATACCTATGTTTACCTGCTATCAGTTCATGATAAAATATGTTTTATGAAAAAAAAGCCATAAAGCGTTTATGGTGGAGCTTATTTTAATCCCTTGTTTATCAGTGTCTTTGTATGGTGAGGTATTGTTGTCTCACAATAATATGGCCATATCAGGTGCCTTAATGCTGAATTAGCCATGGTTTGGATACGGCCACAAAATCAATTCCCTAAAGCTAAATTGCAGGATCCAATATCTTCTGACTCATTGGGGGGAGATTTATCAAAACCTGTCCAGTGGAGAAGTTGCTGAGTTGCCCATAGCAACCAATCAAATTGCTTCTTTCATTTTTGAAAAGGCCTCTGCAAAATGATAGAGGAGATCTAATTGGTTGCTATGGACAACTCAGCAACTTTTCCTCTGAACAGGATTTGATAAATCTCCCTCATTCTGTCAATAGTTAATATTTTATAGTGTGGAATATCAATGTACCACACTACTACAGTTGGCCAAATAACAAATGTAGAGGTATAGAAAACTTGTGTAGTTTTATCAAGGAGTCAAATTGACAGCAATGCCAGCAATGACTTGATAAAGCCACGATAGTGGCGAAACATGTCGGGGGGTGACAGTCATATGTTTTAACTGCACCTCTATTGGGTCTATTGTACTGCTTCATCAATAGGGCCAAAGTAAAATAAAAGGCTAGTGAGCCAATTGATGGTCCGTGCATGCTGTGCACAGCAGGACTGCGGACGCTGGGAATCACTAATCTGAATTGTCAGCAGCATGTCACTATATCAAATAAAGGTATATTCCTCTACATACCACATATATGAGTGATTGAATAACATATAGGTGGTATACACCAGCATACCCCCACTTAAAGGGATACTCCTGCGCTGAAACATCTTCTCCCCTATCCAAAGGATAGGGGATAAGATGCCTGATCGCAGGGGTCCCGCCACAGGGGACCCCTGTGATCTTGCACACAGCACCCCATTACAATCAGTCCCCGGAACATGTATGCTCCGGGTCTGATTACTGGCGATCACGGGGCCGGAGCATTGTGATGTCACGGCCCTGCCCCTGCCGTGTGACATCAGGCTCCACCCCCTCAATGCAAGCCTATGGGAGGGGGCGTGGCAACAGGGTTGCCTACCCTCTCTTTTTCCAGGGTACATGGCATGTAAAGCTTGCCCACACCTTAAATAACTAATAGCAGATTCCATTTCAGAAGAACCCCTCTAATAATTGAATATACACATGATAGCCTGACCATTTCCCAATGGCTACTAATGCGAAACAAGCAACACAAGAGGTGTCTGGTAGCAGTTAACCCCCCCCCACTCTTTTTGGCGGTGAACATGCACTCTCAGCTGATCCTAGTATTCATGTTTATTGGGAAATCAAAATGTCTAGAGATCATAGAGAAGCTTGTGTGATATCGACAAACATGAGGCAGAATAAATCTTCCTTTTACTGTATTGGATATGGGCCCTGATATGTCCTTGGGATTGAATTTGCTGGCTGTCTAGCTGTGTATTTTCCTTTGTGTGAACTTCAGATCTAGGAAAGGTCAGGCTAAAGTTGAATCCTTTTGCACAAGTCTACATTATAAGCATACAGCATGTGCCGTGTGCAAAACTTGTGTCATTTAGTTAGCTATTACAAAAGAAAGACACACAAAGAAAACTAGGCTATACCATAGTAGTCTCAGCTATATAGCACTAATAAACATTCCTAAGAATGTAAAATTTCTAGATTAATTTGTCACTTCTTATGAGGTCATAATAACTTATTCATAAACACTGAACACATGCAATTATCAGATTTATACACCTGTTTGTTAACACTAAGGCTTAAAGCGTACCTGTCAGATCACACAAAAAAAATTTAACTATTATGTTACGCAATACCTCATCCTGATCATGTACATGTAATCTATTTCTGTCTATAACTCCCATATTTCACTAAAAATAGCATATTTAAATCAATGTCTTTTCCATCTTGTCAAAGGAAAGGGGCGTGTCTTCTCTTGCCTGTAATGCGATGACTCCTCCCCCTTCCTCACTCTGCTGACTCACTGCTCTTGGGAGGCTGGCAGTCCTGCTCTGTAAACCTTTCCTCTCTTGATTTATGCTTCATACACACACACACACACACACACACACACACAATGATTATTGGTTATTTCCTGTACTCTACCACCAAAGACAATATGGTGACTGTATAACTTAGATCTTCCTAAGTCATTTATGTATGTCAGCCTTAGGCAGTCCAGTAATGCTGGTACTTGGAGTTTTGGAATAGTTGGAAGTACACTGCTTGGAGAACTCTTTTTTACTGCAGTGTTGCCTCCAGCTATGTGCCTACAGCTTTTGCAAAAGTACAACTCCCAGCAGGCCCAGACATCATTTGACTGTCCAGACATGCTTGGAGTTGTAGATTTACAACAGCTGGAGGCACATGTTTGGTACAACTCTGTGTTACAGCAGTATTGCTGCAGGCTGTATTACTCCTGCAGCCTTTTCAAACAGCCATCTCATGTCCATGACCCTTGGACACCCTCATGCTGCTGTAGGACTCATCAGTCCCAGGAGGTATGGGGACCCCTAGTGGTGGGATTTTCAAAGTCAGTTTTCTTTAAGAAAATTTGACATTTTAAAAAAAGAAGTATATAAAAAAAATCTATTGTTTTGCCAAGATGTACAATATATAAAAAGTCTTTATATGTGACAGTGCCCATTTAAGTTTGCAAGTTGTGGGTATACTGTGGAAAATGTCCGCATATTAGGTTTCTAATAAACTGTGTGGGTTTTGAGGCAAAGTTCTTGTAGATATCCATGTAGAAAAAGGCTTGAGTGTAAAATTAAAAAGCAAACAAAACACTCTGTCCACTCCTTTGTTCCCCACTCCGTACACCCGGTATTCAGTGATGATGTGTCATGGCTGGAGGTCAGTGTACAGACATCAGGCATTGTACTTGTATTTTTAAGGGATCTTGTGTCCCTCCCACCCCCATTTCAATGAGGTAGTGTTTGGACATGCGTGCTGCCACTCCATTTAAAGGGGTATTCCAGGATTTTTTTTTATTTGACTATGCTACAGGGGTTGTAAAGTTAGTGTAGTTCATAATATAGTGTCTGTACCTGTGTGTGACGGTTTTCTCACAATTCTTCTGGGATTTTCACCCCTATATTTATTTTTAACAGCATGCAAAATTACTGTTGTCTCAGATTTTTCCAAGGTTGTAGTGCGGCTGAGACCTGACCTCACTAGTCAGCTGATGACAGGGAGCCTGTCTGCTTCAATGGGTGGACCAATCGCTTGGTGGGAGAGAGATCAATCTGCACCTAATGCAAAAGCTGTAGGCACCCTGATTGAAAACCACAGGTCTTTTGAATGGATGTAGCTCATTTATGTTTCAATGGGTGGGGTGGCTGATATGTGGGAAGGAGGAAAATGGAATTATGGGATTTGTAGGTGAAAAAAGAAAATTGAAACAGGAAATAACAGTTCACAGAAAGCTAGCCACAGTGTTCTGGTAATCTCACAACATAGCCATTTAGCCCCAAGACAAGCGCAGATCCTTCCTATAAATGTTCATTACTGTCTGCCAGGTACGTACTAAAATCACCTTATGGTGGATAACCACTTTAACCCTATGGGCATTTCAAAGATAGCAATGTAATTCTGAGATGACTTTGGAGGGGGGGGGCTAGGTGGCAAAGTAGTTTCTGCACTTGTAGTCCCTCTTGAGTAGGCATGGTTAAAGGGTGAGGGAGACCCCAAGTGTCCCCTTAAGGTTCACTACCAATGAGAAAGGATGAGAGCTGCACTGGTGGCATATATTCTATTCCCATGGGTCACTTCCCTGGTGACACGCTCCCCATAAAAAATTATTTACCCACACTATACCCAGTATATTGGGTTTAGTGCGAGTAAAGGTTTAGTGCAGGCTATCAGTTTCCCCTTAACCCCTTAAGGACACAGCTCATTTTGGCCTTTGGGACACAGACAATTTTAATTTTTTTTCATTTTAGTTTTTTCCTCCTTTCCTTTTAAGATGCATTGCACTGACACCTTTCATTTTACCATAAAATGTACCACAAAACAAAAAAAAGTTATTATTTGTGGGTGGAAATTCATAAGAAAACTGCAATTTAGAAACTTTTGGGGTATTTGGCTTTAACACAGTGCCCTCCTGCGCTTGATACAAAGTTACCTAATGCTCTAGGGTGTACCTTTATGCCCCGGTGTGTTAAGTCCCCGTTTTCAGGTTAAGGCTCTGGGAAAAGAACTAGGTGGCTTTTGGGAAAAGTTGACACATTTCATGCAGATCCTGTGATACCTCACTGGCTGATGGTAGAAAATATAATTTCTGTGCATCCTGAAGGTTTAATAGTTTTCCTGTTTTTCCTGTTGAAGATCAACCACATTCCAACCATGAAATCTTGCTATGGATAAGAAATGTCATACATGATTCTGCATTAGTGGATGTAAAGAGTCTACATTGTGTGACTGCAATGTTTTAAGGAAGTCTTCCTAAGCATAACCTAGGGGATAAGATGCCTGATCGCGGGGGTCCTGCCGCTGGGGACCCCCGTGATCTTGCACGCCGCACCCCATTTATAATCAGTCCCCGGAGGAGCATGTTCGCTCCGGGTCTGATTACTGGCGACCACAGGGCCAGCGGCGTGTTACGTCACATCTCCGCCCCCGTGTGACGTCATGCTCCGCCCCTCAATGCAAGCCTATGGGAGGCCCCATAGGAGCGTAAGCGTGACATCACACGGGGCGGAGCCTTGACATCACAATGCTCTGGCCCTGTGATCGACAGTAATCAGGCCCGGAGCGAACACGCTCCGGGGACTGATTATAAACGGGGTGCAGCGTGCAAGATCACCCAGCAACGGGACCCCCGCGATCAGGCATCCTATCCCCTATCCTATGGATAGGGGACAAGATGTCTAAGCGCCGGAGTACCCCTTTAAGGCCATAATTCCTAATGAGTCTAAGCTTCTGGGTGATAATAGGTTGACCAATAGGTTATAGCCTATAAGGTTAACCCCTTAGGGACTCAGCCCAGTTTCACCTTAAGGACCCTTTTTTGGAATTCTGACCACTGTCAATTTACGCATTAATAAATCTGGGATACTTTTACCATTTATTCTGATTCTGAGATTACTTTAACTTAGTGGTAAATTTTTGTCATTACTTGCATCCTTTCTTGGTAAAAAATCCCCAAATTTCATGGAAATTTAGAATTTTTCTAACTTTGAAACTTCCTGCTTGTAAGGAAAATGGATATTCCAAATAAATTATATATTGATTCACAAATACAATATGTCTACTTTACGTTGACATCATAAAGTTGACATGTTTTTACTTTTTGAAGACATTAGGGGACTTTAAAATATAGCCAAAATTTTCAAAATTTTCCTGAATATTTCAAAATCGGAATTTTTCAAGGACCAGTTAAGTTTGAAGTGGATTTGAGGGGCTTTCTGTGAGAACTACCCCATAAATGACCCTATTATAGAAATTAAACCCCTCAATGTATTCAAAATGACATTCAGAAAGTTTGTTAACCCTTTAGGTGTTTCACAAGAATAGCAGCAAAGTGGAAGAGAAAAATCAAAATCTGCATTTTAGACACTAACATGTTCTTGTAGCCCCATTTTTTTTTTAAAGTGGTATAACGAGAATTTTTTTTTAATTTGTAGCCCAATTTCTCTCGAGTATGGAAATACCTCATATGTTGACATAAAGTGCTCTGTGGGCTCACAACATGGCTCAAGAGGGAAAGAGCAACTGGGGGATTTTTAAAAACAAATTTTGCTGTCATGGTTTTTGGTGGCCATGTTGCATTAAGGAAGCCCCCATGGTGCCAGAACAGCAAAATAATCCCCACATGGCATACTATTTTGGAAACTATATGCCTCAAGGAACATAATAAGGGGTATAGTGAGCCTTAACACCTAACAGGTGTTTGACAAATTTGCATTGAATTTGGATGTGAAAACGGAAAATTTTATTTTTAACACTAAAATGATGGTGTTACCCCAAATTTTTCTTTTTTCACGAGGGGTATTAGGAGAAAATGGACACCAAAAGTTAAAGCCCAATTTCTCCCGATTAAGAAAATGCCCCATATGTGGAAGGTTAGTGCACTTCTGGCACACTACAATGCTCAGAAGACAAGGAGCAAAATTTGACTTTTTGGAAGAGAATTTTGCTGAAATGGTTTTTGGGGAGCATGTTGCATTTAGGAAGTCCCCATGGTGCCAGAAGAGCAAATAAAAAACCCACATGGCATACTATTTTGGAAATTACACCCCTCAAGGAACGTAACAAGGGGTATAGTGAGCCTTAACACCTCACAGGTGACGACTTTGCGTTGAAGTTGGAAGTGAAAATGAAAATATTTATTTTAACACTAAAATGATGGTGTTACCCCAAATTTTACCCCAAAGTTGTAATAGGAGAAAATGGACCCCAAAATGGTGTTACCCCAAATTGATTAAGAAAATGCCCCATGTGTGGACATTAAGTGCTCTGCTGGCGCACTACAGGTCTCAGAACAGAGAGAATTTTGCTGAAATTGAAGTTGGGGGCCATGTGCATTTACAAACCTTCCATGGAGCTAGAACAGCAGAACACCCCACATGTGACACCATTTTGGAAACTACACCCCTCCAGGAACGTAACAAGGGTTACAGCGAGTACTTACACCTCACATGTTTTTTGAACAGTAGGCCGTAAAAGTGAAAATTGTTATTTTTAACGCTAAAATGATGGTGTTACTCCAGATTTTTCATTTTCACATGGTGTAATAGGAGAAAATGGACCCCAAAATTTGAAGCCCAATTTCTCTCGATTAAGAAAACGCCCCATATGTGTAACACTCACGTTTCAGATGACAGGAATTCTGGTGGATGTGAATCTGCTGGACCTGTGTGACAGATGACTCGGACCATACCAGGGAGCGGAGTTTAAGATGCCACTGATTTTCACCATACCCCACCGCAAAGCGGAATGAACTTGCTGCGGCAGGCGGCACCCAGGTCACTACCCCTGGCACGGCTCGACCACACAGATGGCTGAGGAGATGCGAGGCATAGAAGGGATAAGGCAGCTTGTAGTCTGGATAGCAGAAGGTCAGAGCAGGCAGCACGGTTGCGTAGTCAGGACGTAACAGGAGGTCAATAGGCAGGCAGCAGAGAAGCAAGGTCGGATCACAAAGCGAAGGATCAGATACACGGCAAGGCAGAAACAGGAATGCTTTCTCTCAGGCTCAAGACAACAAAGATCCGGCAGGGGAGTGAGGAGGGTGGAGTATTATATAAATGAGCCACATGTGAATCACACTAATGACCACACTGGCCCTTTAAATCTTAAAGCTCCAGCACGAGCGCGCCCTAGGGGAAAGGGACACGGGTGCCGGAGCAGTGAGGCAGAGGCTGGGGCAGGAGAAGCACCAGGTGAGTGACGGACTGGGGCTCGCAGTGTTACCCCAAATGTTTCATTTTTCACATGAGGTAATAGGGCAAAAGGCCCCCAAAATTTGTAGTGCTGGGGTTACCCAATTTTTTTTACATTTTCACAAGGGGTAATGGGAGAAATTGGGTTACAAATTTTGGAGGGCTTTTTCTCCTGTCTATGGAAATACATCCACACATGGGGTAACGTGCTGGGCGGGCACACAACAGGGATTAGAAGTGATAGAGGCATATGCCTCCTCCGCTGAAAACGCCCTGCGGGCCATTTCCCTACTCTAATGGGGATGGGGGTGTGTGTATGTGTGGGGAAATCTTTATTTTTGTATGTGCTGTGTGTTGTGTGGTGCGAGACTACCTCCCTAACCTGCTCTAACCCACCCTAACCCGCCCTAACCTAACTAAACCCGCCCTAACAGAAAAAATATAAACTAAAAAGGGGAAAAAAAAGTAAAAAAAAAGAAAAAAGGCTTCTAGCGCAAAAAAAGCCCTGTGCAAAAAAAAAAAAGTTTACCTAATCAGTGGTGTGCACACTGATTAGTGCTTGGTGGCGGCAGGTAGTGCAGAAGTCAGTGGGGGGGGGGGGGGGGGTCCGGCCACTCAGCCCAGAACAGTGGCTGGTGGCACGGACAGACCCCCACACAAAATACCCGAGTACTACAGGATTGATCAGTGGCGGGTGGGCTTTAGCTAATGGTGGCGAACCACTCTTTTATGACTAAGAGGGCCTGACCATATATTTAGAAAAAAAAAAAAAACTGTCCCAGACCGCAGCGACCCTGTAGGACCCGGGTCATGCAGTTAAAGGTGATGCCGACCAGCGGACACCTACAGATGGTGCGCTGAAAAAAAACGGAAAACAAATTTATCTTTTTTTGACCACCTAACTCTGTCCCTGCCTAATCTAAAGCTTTACCCAATCGCTGCTGTGCCAGGAGGCACAGAAACAGTGCCAAAGGGCTCTAAGAACACTGTGAGGGGGAGATAAAGCACGGAGCTCCGTCCTGATCAGCAACATGCTCCTGCACTCCTCCCCCCTCCTCATACACTGTGATTGGTGCGGTCACTGTGGACCAATCACATCTGTACTAGGGAGGGGGGGTGGCAACACTGCCACCTCCCAAGGATGATGATTGGTGATATATGTTACATCACCGATCATCATCCATTTCTGGGTCATGGGGTCACATGTCACAATCGCCGCAGATTGCTGGTTTGTATTTACTGGCAATCTGCGGTGATCACCGATATGGAGGGTCCTCAGGACCTTCCTCGGCGATGTGCCGGGATCCCTGCTGAATGATTTCAGCAGGCATCCCGGTCTGGTTCCCGCCCGGAGAGCGGCGGGGGCCGGAAAGATTTTAGCAGTCAGAAGAGGCTCAGCTACAATGAGTCTTTTCTCTTGGAGATTAGTTGGTCAGAGCCAAAGAGCATGTAGTAGCGGTTCCTCCTCTACCAACTGCAAGTTGGACTTCTGACACCTAGAGAAGACAAGAAAGGGGTCATCAAAAAGGAAAGGTTTCATATAGAAAAAATGTATATTGCCTTTTAATTCCTGAAGAAGACTATTGAACTTAAATGGGCACTGTCATTAAACATGATTTTTGATATTTGATTCCTTATGCTAAATAAATAACTTTTGTAATTGGTTTCCATGAAAAAAAAAAAATGTTTTATGTTAGTTTTCCTGCTGTATACTTCTGGCCACCAGGGGTCTCCCTTCTTGGCCAGAATACATTTTATCTGGTCAAAATCTCAGGAAGTGTTTCTCTGCACTGAGCTTGATTGACAGTTGCAAAGAGCCTCACTGAAAACTGCAAAGAGCCTTACTGAAAGTTGCAAAGAACCTCACTGAAAACTGCAAAGAACTTCACTGACAGCTGAACAGACTAAAAGCTGCACAGACTGAAAGTTGAACAGAGCCTCACTGAAAGATACACAGACTGAAAGCTGCTTGAGGTCTTCTATTCATTTTCTAAGGGTGGTGGTGGTGGTGGTGGTGGTCGGGGGGGGGGGGGGGGGGGGTGTTATGAATGGTTAGGGAACATAGCCTGAGTTAGTTTAGAAAAGTTTAATTAGTGACAGGTACTTTTTAAGTGTGCATACCTGTACACCCCTATTTACAGAAAGTATTACAAATTTCTGCAAATCACAGATACTTGATAGTAGGCAGAAGGCAACTTTCTCAATTTCTAGTCCAATAATATCCTTCATTATTTCTTCTGCATTGCATATGTTTACCAAAGGAGAGTCAGTTATTACAATGTATCTCTCTACCTGTAGGAAGAACTGGTAAAGTCAGCTCCGTGAGGAATCTTACAGCAAATCTTAACACAATATTTTTTTTACATCAAGGCTCTGGGGTGAATAGTCAACCAGGAGACATCCAGTCTTTATTGTATTTGACACGTGTCATCTTTATCATTTGACACATAGACCATAACTCTAGTTCTCAGAACTTTGACAACGTAATGGAGAAATGGACATTTGTCTTATGATGTCTTACAGAACCCCATAAACGGCACCGCATAAGCTGGTTATGCAGTGTCATATTCTGGGGTTTCTGTAAGACATCATAAGACAAATGTCCATTTCTCCATTACGCTGTCAGAGTTCTGAGAACCAGAGTTATGGTCTACCTGTCAAATGATAAAGATGACACGTGTGTCAAATACAAGTCGAGTCAGCAGAATTAGTATTGTGAATTGGTACTGACTCTTCCTAAAAAAACTGCAAGTCACTCACTCCTCTGACATAGATGGAAATAGTGATTGATGCATGATTAACAGGATGGTGCACACACAGTCATGCAGAGGTTGGGACATGGTCTCTGACCAAACGGTTATTTATTCTCCCCCCCAAAAAAAAGAGAGCTGTTCAGAAATCTCTAAATCATTTTCACCCAGCCCAGGGGAACCAATCTTTACTATGGCATAGACCACCCTTAAGCAGTTGTTTAGCAACTTTGTGGTTAGTAAGTATCCTATACCAGGTAGGCACAAGATCCATTACCCTTCTAATAGGTGTGGATCTGATTTTTACCTGGGTAGAGAGCTTCTCTCAGCAGTTAGTTGTAGTAAAATAAATCCCAACTCCTTGGCAGACTAAGCCATG
Organism: Hyla sarda; assembly: GCF_029499605.1. NCBI lineage: Eukaryota > Metazoa > Chordata > Amphibia > Anura > Hylidae > Hyla > Hyla sarda. The sequence continues at coordinate 196,120,392 of NC_079189.1, forward strand.
ATTTTCCTCTCTAAGGGAATAGCATCTGAATCAGATAATCTTCTAACAGATCGCACACCTCTGGCACAGTTTCTGGGGGTGTTGCTGGAACCAGGTGCCACCCCCCCCCCCTCCTCTCCTATTAAGAATATCCAGGATTTTTTACATGAGGGTATTCATAAGGGTCTTGAACATCAAACTGTTATATTTTGGCATTGTCAGCAGCTCTAGGAAAATGGCTTTTGCAGGAGCAACTCATACAGGGTTTTGTTAAGGCGGTTAATATGACTCGACCAGTAAATACGGATACTGATTTCTACTGAAGAGCAGAAGAGACTTCACTCTCTGGCTGTGGTCAGAACCCTTAACACCTACAGTATCTGGAGTGCACCAAAGAGATAAGAGAGTCAGAGCATCTCTTTCAGTCTTTCTTAGGCAAGATCAAGGGTCTTAAAGTATCTTAGCTTCTAAAATCAGAAGTATAAGGGGGACCATTTCCATTTGCTATACACAGGCTGGGTTACAAGCGCTGTAACTGTTAAGCGCTCACTCACAGCAGCTATAGGCAGAAAAGGAATGCATGCCTAGTCTTTTTACTACATGTATGTGAAATACAGGCTGGATATTACAGAGTACAACAACCAGCCCAGTAGAGTGGTACTATAGTCCACGGTGCAAAATTACTCCCTCCCCTCCAGTGGCTAATTGCTAAATTCTCATTGGTACTTCTGCTGGATGAAAAGCGTTATTTTTACTCACTGTACATTTTCTTTCCTTTAGTCTAAAGCAACAGGACATATATTGCCCACTCAATAAATGTTAATAACACCTCGATTACCCCTTTAACCCCTTAAGGACCAGGCCATTTTATACCTTAAGGACCGGAGCGTTTTTTGCAATTCTGACCACTGTCACTTTAAACATTAATAACTCTGGAATACTTTTAGTTATCATTCTGATTCCGAGATTGTTTTTTCGTGACATATTCTACTTTAACTTAGTGGTAAAATTTTATGGTAACTTGCATCCTGAAAAATCCCAAAATTTGATGAAAAAAATGAAAATTTTGAATTTTTCTAACTTTGAAGCTCTCTGCTTGTAAGGAAAATGGATATTCAAAATATATTTTTTTTGGGTTCACATATACAATATGTCTACTTTATGTTTGCATCATAAAATTTATGAGTTTTTACTTTTGGAAGACACCAGAGGGCTTCAAAGTTCAGTAGCAATTTTGAAATTTTTCACAAAATTTTCAAACTCTATTTTTCAGGGACCAGTTCAGTTTTGAAGTGGATTTGAAGGGTCTTCATATTAGAAATACCCCATAAAAGACCCCATTATAAAAACTACACCCCCTAAAGTATTCAAAAAAACATTCAGTAAGTGTATTAACCCTTTAGGTGTTTCACAGAAATAGCAGCAAAGTGAAGGAGAAAATTCAAAATCTTCATTTTTTACACTCGCATGTTCTTGTAGACCCAATTTTTGAATTTTTGCAAGGGATAAAAAGGAGAAAATTTTTACTTGTATTTGAAACCCAATTTCTCTCGAGTAAGCACATACCTCATATGTCTATGTTAATTGTTCGGCGGGCGCAGTAGAGGGCTCAGAATGGAAGGAGCGACAAATGGTTTTTGGGGGGCATGCCGCATTTAGGAAGCCCCTATGGTGCCAGGACAGCAAAAAAAAAACACATGGCATACCATTTTGGAAACTAGACCCCTCAGGGAACGTAACAAGGGGTAAAGTGAACCTTAATACCCCACAGGTGATTCACGACTTTTGCATATGTAAAAAAAATATATTTTTTTTTTACCTAAAATGCTTGGTTTCCCAAAAATTTTACATTTTTAAAAAGGGTAATAGCAGAAAATACCCCCCAAAATTTGAAGCCCAATTTCTCCCGATACAGAAAACACCTCGCATGGGGGTGAAAAGTGCTCTGCTGGTGCACTACAGGTCTCAGAAGAGAAGGAGTCACATTTGGCTTTTTGAAAGCAAATTTTGCTCTGGGGGCATGCCGCATTTAGGAAGCCCCTATGGTACCAGAACAGCAAAAAAAAAACACATGGCATACCATTTTGGAAACTAGACCCCTCGGGGAACGTAACAAGGGGTAACGTGAACCTTAATGCCCTACAGGTGTTTCACGACTTTTACATATGTAAAAAAAAATATTTTTTTTTACCTAAAATGCTTGTTTTCCCAAAATGTTTACATTTTTAAAAAGGGTAATAGCGGAAAATACCCCCCAAAATTTGAAGCCCAATTTCTCCCGATTCAGAAAACACCCCATATGGGGGTGAAAAGTGCTCTGCTGGCGCACTACAGGTCTCAGAAGAGAAGGAGTAACATTTGGCTTTTTGAAAGCAAATTTTGCTCTGGGGGCATGCCGCATTTAGGAAGCCCCTATGGTGCCAGAACAGCAAAAAAAAAACACATGGCATACCATTTTGGTAACTAGACCCCTCGGGGAACGTAACAAGGGGTAATGTGAACCTTAATACCCTACAGGTGTTTCACGACTTTTGCATATGTAAAAAAATATATATTTTTTTTACCTAAAATGCTTGTTTCCCAAAATTTTTACAATTTTAAAAAGGGTAATAGCAGAAAATACCCCCCAAAATTTGAAGCCCAATTTCTCCCGATTCAGAAAACACCCCATATGGGTGTGAAAAGTGCTCTGCTGGCGCACTACAGGTCTCAGAAGAGAAGGAGTCACATTTGGCTTTTTGAAAGCGAATTTTGCTCTGGGGGCATGCCGCATTTAGGAAGCCCCTATGGTGCCAGGACAGCAAAAAAAAACACATGGCATACCATTTTGGAAACTAGACCCCTCGGGGAACGTAACAAGGGGTAATTTGAACCTTAATACCCTACAGGTGTTTCACGACTTTTGCATATGTAAAAAAATATATATATTTTTTTACCTAAAATGCTTGTTTTCCCAAAAAATTTACATTTTTTAAAAGGGTAATAGCAGAAAATACCCCCCAAAATTTGAAGCCCAATTTATCCCGAGTACGGCGATACCCCATATGTAGCCCTAAACTGTTGCCTTGAAATACGACAGGGCTCCAAAGTGAGAGCGCCATGCGCATTTGAGGCCTAAATTAGGGACTTGCATAGGGGTGGACATAGGGGTATTCTACGCCAGTGATTCCCAAACAGGGTGCCTCCAGCTGTTGTAAAACTCCCAGCATGCCTGGACAGTCAACGGCTATCTGGCAATACTGGGAGTAGTTGTTTTGCAACAGCTGGAGGCTCCGTTTTGGAAACAGTGGCGTACCAGACGTTTTTCATTTTTATTGGGGAGGGGGGTTGTATAGGGGTATGTGTATATGTAGTGTTTTTTACTTTTTATTTTATTTTGTGTTAGTGTAGTGTAGTGTTTTTAGGGTACAGTCGCACGGGCGGGGGTTCACAGTAGTTTCTCGCTGGCAGTTTGAGCTACGGCAGAAAATTTGACGCAGCTCAAACTTGCAGCCGGATACTTACTGTAATCCTCTGCCCATGTGAGTGTACCCTGTACGTTCACATTGGGGGGGGGGGAACATCCAGCTGTTGCAAAACTACAACTCCCAGCATGTACGGTCTATCAGTGCATGCTGGGAGTTGTAGTTTTGCAACAGCTGGAAGCACACTGGTTGTGAAACACCGAGTTTGGTAACAAACTCAGTGTTTTGCAACCAGTGTGCCTTCAGCTGTTGCAAAAGCTACAACCCCCAGCATGTACGGACAGCGGAAGGGCATGCTGGGTGTTGTAGTTATGCAACAGCTGGAGGCATACTACTTTGGCTGGGGATGCTGGGGATTGTAGTTATGCAACAGCTGGAGACACACTGGTTTACTACTTAACTCAGTGTGCCTTCAGCTGTTGCAAAACTACAACTCTCAGCAGTCACCGACAGCCAACGGGCATGCTGGGAGTTGTAGTTATGCAACCACCAGATGCACCACTACAACTCCCAGCATGCACTTTAGCTGATTGTGCAAGCTGGGAGTTGTAGTTACACAACAGCTGAAGGTACACTTTTCCATAGAAAGAATGTGCCTCCAGCTGTTGCAAAACTACAAGTCCCAGCATGCCCATAAGGGCATGCTGGGAGTTGTGGTGGTCTGCCTCCTGCTGTTGCATAACTACAGCTCCCAGCATGCCCTTTTTGCATGCTGGGAGCTGTTGCTAAGCAACAGCAGGAGGCTGTCACTCACCTCCAACGATCCTCGCCGCACAGGTCAGTCCCTCGTCGTCTCCGCCGCCGCCGCTGCTCCTGGGGCCCCGATCCCAACAGGGGCGCCGGGGATCGGGGTCCCCAGCACCCGGGGTGCACGTCCCGCACCCGCTCACGTCCTCCGGAAGAGGAGCGGGTTGCGGGAGTAACACCCGCAGCAGGCGCCCTGATTGGTCGGCCGGTAATCCGGCCGACGAATCAGGGCGATCGTGAGGTGGCACCAGTGCCACCTCACACCTGCTGGCTCTGGCTGATCGGGGCCGTCTCTGACGGCCCCGATCAGCCAATAATTCCGGGTCACCGGGTCACTGGAGACCCGATTGACCCGGAATCCGCCGCAGATCTGCGGCCATCGCCGACATGGGGGGTCATAATGACCCCCTGGGCGATATGCCCAGATGCCTGCTGAACGATTTCAGCAGGCATCGGGGACCGGCTCCGCTCCAGATGGTTGCGGGGGGCCGGTAAAACACATGACGTTCTCATACGTCATGTGTCCTTAAGGACTCGGAAATGGAGACGTATGAGAACGTCATGTGTCCTTAAGGGGTTAAAGGAAACCTGTCACCAGTGTCACCTGCACTAACCTGTCAGTACCGACAGGTAGTGCAGGTGACACTGATGACAACGGTACTTATCTTGTCCCGTTCCGTGCAGGGGATCTCTGGTAATCTTCTCCATTAACTTCAGCTCCAGTCCCGGCTTGAAGAATAGTGTTGCTCGCGAATATTCGCAATGCAAATTTTATTCACGAATATCGCATATTCGCGAATTCGCGAATATTCGTGAATATAGCACTATATATTCGTAATTACAAATATATATATATATTTTTTTATCACAGTACGCATCACAGTGATCATCCCTCTCTGCTTCCAGCTTGTGTGGTGTACAGAAGGCTCTAATACTACTGTGTGAGACTGGCATGCGAATTTTCGCATATATGCGAAAATTTACATATGCTAACTTTCGCATATGCAAATTTTCGCTTATGCTAATTTTTGTGTATGCTAATTTTCACATATGCGCAAATAAAACGCGAATATTATGAATATGCGAATTTAGCGAATATATGATGAATATTCATCCATATATTCGCGAATATTCGCGAATTCGAATATGGCCTATGCCGCTCAACACTAATAAAGAATTCAATCACCTCAGCCCCCATTACTACTGTATGACAGTTTTAGAGGAAAGGTCAGGGTTCTATGTTTTGCTCATTCTTCTGTACAGTATGGCAGCTGATCTCTCAGCAAACACTGCTTAACATATCAGTTGCACATACTAGGCCTGATAGCTCACTTATCTCTTTTGGAGTGATAGCCAGAAGAAGCATATACCAGTCAGAATTTCTTAGGGGAATGAAAAGACTGTGCATGGCTGTTGGTGTTTATCCTCATATCTCACATAGCTATGTAAGAGCTTGCCAAAACTGGAATTCTCTAGAGAGTGAGAGAGATGTTACTGAGCACAATAAGGAAAAGTTGTTCTCTCATTAAAAACAACTTTTGACATGTCACTCGGACATGGTGATCAGACTGGGGCTCACTACTGAGACATGCTACGACGTGAGTTATTAGCCGAAAGGATATGTTAAAAGTTGTTTTTAATGACAGTAACGCTTTAAATAAAACAATTACCCTTTTTCCATAACATGGACAACATTCTCACAGATATTCAGTGCTAACATAATCCTATAGATCATTTATATATTGTAGGGGACATACAAGTATGCTATAAAAAGCATTGCATTTATCTATATATATAAAACTCAACGTGTGTGTGTTTGTATGTATGTATGTATGTGTGTATGTATGTGTGTGTGGATGTATGTATGTGTGTATGTATGTGTGTATGTTCCAGCATCACGTCCAAACGGCTAAAGATATTAACATGAAACTTGGCACACATGTTACTGGAGATATTTCGATAATACTTGGTCACATGTTACTTATATATCCACTTAAAATATAGGATAGTTAATTTAACCCTTAACTACCCTCATTTGTGAGGGTCGGGGTTTTTGTTTAAAGTCCCATGCAAATCAATGGGAAATGTATGTTCCCACATAACTTAGGTACGGCTGTAGATATTTCAATAACTGGTACACATATTACGGGTCGGGATAGGAGGTCGAGATAGGAGGACCGGGATAGGAGGATCGGAATAGGAGGACCGGGATAGGAGGACCGGGATAGGAGGACCGGGGTAGGAGGTTGGGGTAGGAGGTCGGGATAGGAGGACGCAATAGGAGGACGGGATAGGAGGACTGGATAGGAGGTCGGGATAGGAGGTCGAGATAGGAGGTCGGGATAGGAGAACAGGATAGGAGGATGGGATAGGAGGACTGGATAGGAGGTCAGGATAGGAGGTCAGGATAGGAGGACGGGATAGGAGGTCGGGATAGGAGGGCGGGATAGGAGGACGGGATAGATGGACTGGATAGGAGGACTGGATAGGAGGACAGGATAGGAGGACGGGATAGGAGGACGGGAAAGGAGGACGGGAAAGGAGGTCGAGATAGGAGGACGGGAAAGGAGGTCAAGATAGGAGGATGGGAAAGGATGACGGGAAAGGAGGACGGGATAGGAGGACGGGATAGGAGGACGTGATAGGAGGATGGGATAGGAGGACGGGATAGAAGGTCGGGATAGGAGGTCGGGATATGATGAGGGGATAGGAGGTCAGGATATGACAACAATATATGAGGACGGGATATGAAGTCAAAAGCTTCCTCCTTTGTTTATTTTCCTCCCCAACAAGGATTAGGAAGGAAAAACCGGGCAACGCCGGGTACTCAGCTAGTCATTAATAAAGATAATAATGGATTCCTTTGGAGCCTTATCATTAGATATATATATATAAGAGTAGAGGGAAATTCTGTAACACAAACATGCAAGGTCATTGTGAGGGCTGATAATGGGTACAACACTGAAGGCTTATCCCTGTCAGCATGTGATACCTATTGCAGACACAGTCACCAGCTTACCTCTCTTTTCTGTGTCTAGGCATTCTATGCCCCCCCCTTTCCTCTGGTCCTGATGCTGTTTCTCTGCCTGCCTGTAGGCTCCTTGGTCAACCACCGGTCCGTACAGGTTATGTAGGGCATTCATATCTGTTCTAATTCAAGAGGTTCCTAGTGTGGTGGTATGATAAAACAGAGATAGTAGATTAAAAGCTCAAACAAAGAGTGTTTCACCAAGTCTCCATAAGCAGCATAGCCAGCATGTTAGCAAGTCAGGATGAAATGAAGTCAATCACAATCCCAGAGGCTAGACTGGGCTGACATTAAATAGACACACCGTAAAGGCAATTGGACAACAGAGGCTGAGGCTGAAAAAGCCAGAGACATTAACTATTCCCTGACCAGAGAACATAAAACTGTTCACACACAGCAAATCCAATAGCTGTGTGTGAACACAGACCAGGATAGACATGACATACTGGTCACCTCCGTGGGCCTGGCTAAACTGTATAGACTATTCCACCTGTCTAACTCAGTAAAGCTACCGTTGTTCCGTAACCTGGTATCAGAGTCATTATTGCCCCCGTGCCTAGCCCAGTATCCAGCGGTACACCTTTGGGTGGTATTGAGGATAAACCACGCCCTGGCATCATGAATACAAGGGGTTAATGCCATATGCCCCTAGGGTAATTCCATCTGCCTTGCATCACACCCTCTACCACACTAGCCTGCTAGTGTTCCAAGTAAAGTGGCTTCTTCTTAGTGCTCCATATTCTGTGTTTGACCTTATCCTGCCTTCTTGACTTCACCTCTACTTGATGACCTGTACCATATTGCCAGTGGGGTAACAATAAATTTAGGGGCCCCCTTGCGAGACCTACTGAGGAGGCCCCTAAGCTCCTCCCCCACAAGGTATGCCACACCCATGCCAATGTACCCCACCCATCCCAAATTGCTCTACCTATACTGATATGCACCACCCATAGGTATTTTCTATGGACGTATGAAGAGCATTTGTAAGTAATAGTTACATTTGTTTTTTTAAATGTCACTGTAGTGTACAATATATAGCGTAGATAAAATAATACAATTACTAATGTATTACAACATAAGTAAATAAACAAGTGAGGACTGCCACACACTGCACCCTCTGAATATAATACTGCCAGACACTGAACCCTTTGAATATAATACTATCGCACACTGTACCCTCTGAATATAATACTGCCAGACACTGAACCCTTTGAATATAATACTGCCACACACTGTACCCTCTGAATATAATACTGCCACACACTGCGCTTTCTAAATATAATACTACCACACACTGTACCCCTGAATATACAGTAATACTGCCAGACACTGCACCCTCTGAATATAATACTACCACACACTGTACCCTCTAAATATAATATTGCTAGACACTGCACCCTCTGAATGTAATACGGCTAGACATTGCACCCTCTCAATATAATACTGCCAGACACTGCTCCCTCTGAATATAATACTACCACACACTGTGGCCTCAGAATATAATACTACTATACACTGTGCACTTTAAATATAATACTACCACCCACTGCTAACTCTGCATATAAAACTAACACAAACTGGAACTCAAACAAAGAGGCAGGACGAAGCACATTCATTGTCTGAAACTGCCGTCAGTCGCCTCTGAGCGCCCCATACAGTCTTTAGGATCCCTCCGGAGGAATCACCTGAGATGGGAGTCGTTTGACCAGTTCTTACACGGTGAGTGCAGGACGCCTGTTTTCTCTTGTCTTTTCCATTTTGCTGATTATCGTTTGCATTGTCCTAGCACCGCCGAGTAAGGTTTGTCTGGTCTTCTGCCTGGCGTGAGTATATCCATCTCGTGGTTGAGACTCATAGGTATCGGTGCCACTGTTTGCCTCTTTGTTTTGGACAAACTGGAACTCTGTCTTCCTTCCTAATGCCAACCTCAGCTCAGCTCCGCTCTGCCCACCGACGTCATTCAATGGAGCTGGTAAATACTTCCACACACTGTAGCCTCAGAATATAATACTGCCACACACTGCAACTCTGCATATAGAATTAACACACTGGCACTCTGTTTTCATGTCACAGGTGTTCGGTAAGCTGCTACTGATGGTAGCTGATACTTACTGCTCTGAAGCGAGAGCTGCTTCTGCGCTTGCTTCAAAGCCACTTAAGGCGTTGGGGCATACAGGTACGCCCTGCATCCTTAAGTTCCAGGGAACGAGGGCGTACCTGAAAGACACAGCTTGACGATGGCAGCAGCATGAGACCATATAGTGGCTAAATGACACAACCTTGAGTTGGCGGCAGCATGAGGAGACCATATAGTGGTTGAATGACACAACCTGAAGTTGACGGCAGCATGAGGAGACCATATAGTGGCTGAATGACACAGCCTGGAATTGGCGGCGGCAGCAGGAGGAGAACATATAGTGGCTGAATGAAACAGCCTGGAGTTGGCGGCAGCATGAGGAGAACACATGGTGTCAGAATGAGACAGCCTGGAGGTGGCATCAGTAGCATCACGAGTCCTGAAAGTGACCCGGTTACATAGTGGGGCGGTGGGTGGCAATACCAGTACCCGGTGACGAAGGTGGGTGATAAAAGGAGAACTTGGCATCAGATGTGTGGCATCAGGCGGGTGGCAGGATCTGAATAGTAGCTGAGGCAGGTAGACAGAAGAAAACAGTCTACACCACCAAGTATTGATGTGATGCAAAGACCTCTAAAAGGTGGACGGGAACAACGGATAGTCCATTGTAACCGTTGGGGGTAAAAACTTCCCCTATTAATTCCCTTCTAGGCAAGTGTTACTCGCCCTAAAAAGGGCGGCCCCACACAGGAACCTCTCCCTATTTCCACCTGCACTGCCATTTCACAGGGTTTTTAGGTGGAAATAGGGAGAGTAGCCTGTGTGGGAGCTGCCCTTTTTAGGGCAAGTAACACTTGCCAAGAAGGGAATTAATAATGCGAGAGTAAGGCCTTACAGGGCAAGTTTTTACCCCCACCGGTTACAATGGACCATGCTTTGTTCCCTTCCACCTTTTAGAGGTCTTTGCATCACATTGATACTTGGTGGTGTAGGTGCACATGGTGTTTTTTTGCACACCTTTCTTTTTCTTAGGTATAAAAAAAACATGGGGTCCATATGTTTTATCCTAAGAAAAGTTACGTTTTAGCTAATGCATATCCTCAATACTTACTTGTGGTCTGATGCGGAGGAATTTCTGTAACTGGGGAGCAGCACCTTAAATATGTTTTGCACTATCCCTATTTGTGAAATGTTGGTGTGGCACCATGGTCAAACTACTCTGATGCATCAGGCATTGGTGGTTGGAAATCCTTGCCGATCCATGCCTGATTCATCTACACAAAGGTCAATCTCTCCATATATTTCGTGGACAGACGAGTTCTCCTTGGGGTTACTATGGCCCCCTTCACACAAAACACCCGCTCTGATGGCACACTACTGGCCGGGCAGGACAGCTTTTCCAGGGCAAATTCTGCTAGTTGCGGCCACAAATCAAGTTTGGCTGCCCAGAAGTCCAGTGGATCTTCAAGGTGCGTTGGCATGATCATGTCAAGGTATGCCATCACCTGATGGTTCAGGTCCTGCTCTAGGTCTACCTGCTGCTGATGAGTTGCTTTACTATGCGGGTGAAAAAAGCTACTCATCAGCGACTGTAGACTCAGGCTACTGCTGATGGAGCTGGTACTGTTCTGTGTGACTCTGTTCGCCAAAGCAAACCATTTGAAGGACAGCGTGACACCGCCGTGCCCTGCACATATGGTATGCTGGAGGGGCACTGAGACTTGTCCATGCAGTGGAGGCTGAGGAAACGGTGGAGGATGAGGAGGCAGAGTCGCACACTGTCACAGGACCAACGGCCTGAGAGCTTGGTGACGGAAGCGGCGTGACCTGTCCATTGTGTATTGTGGCTGTGCAGGAACCACATTCAGCCAGTGGGCAGTAAAGGACATGTATTGTCCCTGACCGTAGTTACAGCTCCACACATCGGCACTGCCGTGTACTTTGGTACACACCAATAGGCTCAGGGACTGTCCCACCTTCTGTTCCACTAAATTGTGTATGGCTGGTACTGCCTTCTTTGCAAAGAAATGACGGCTTGGGACTCTCCACCTCGGCTCCGAACAAGCCATCGGTTCTCTGAAAGGTGCAGAGTCCACCACTTGAAAAGGGAGGGACTGCAGCACCAGCAACTTGGACAGGAGCACATTCAGCTTCTGCACCATTGGATGAGTGCCTCTTGGACATGGCTTCGCTGATGGATTGCTGGCAGAATGATTAACTCAAAGTAGGAGGAGCAGGAGCATCTGGAGCGACCTGAGATGGGTATGACACACAGCTCCCTTCGGCTGAGGTGGTGGAGCCTTGGCTGGCTTAAACAGGGAGTGGCGTACCACTGGGTGATGCAGCAGGCTGGACCAATACATAGTTGCCACAGTTTTTCAGGGCGCTTTATGGTGATGCTGCATATGTTGATTAAGGGCCATGGTGTGAACATTGGGACCCTGGCCACACTTCAACTTCTGCCGACATATCTTGCATGTGGCCATGTTAACCTCCTCTGGAAGCTTGATGAAAAACTGCCACCGCCGAGTAGCTGATTTTCCCACCAAAAGTCCGCACTGATTGACTGCTACTGCCGCCGACTCCAGGAACCCCTGTTCCACTACCTCCTGGGAAGGTAGGCTACCTCGAAGCAGGTGGTCTTTCCCCTTGGCACGTTTGGCTCCAGACTTTCCACTTCTGTCACCATGCTGACTGCCAACTATGCTACCACCTTGCTCTCTCAGCTGCTGCCTCACGGGCAACCTGCAACCCTCTTCTCCTGATGACGATGAAGCCCCTTCTGCTCCCAAGTGCGATCGGCTTGAACATCATCGAGTTGTGTCTGCACGTCACTGATGTCCTCCTCAGGTTCCTCAACAGTGTCTGCTTCAGGAGCCTGAACGCTTGCAACACCACTTCCCACACCACTCTCATCATCACTACTTGCCTGCCTAGCGGAGGAAACAGCTTGCACTTCTTGGCTGGGCAGTAGCTGCTGACTGTCCTCTAGGAGATTGTTCTCACTAAATAGTGGAGCTGAACCCACAGCATAAGATACTTCTGTGGGGGAGAGAACAGCATAGGACAGAGGCAATGTGAGGACATGGACTGCTCCCGGGCTATGCTATCTGAGGGTTGTGTCTTAGGAACCCACCGACTGTTGACTGGGAGTGTCAGATGTCACTTGCGTTGAAGTGGATGACCGTGTTAACCAATCGATGATGGCACATGGGTTACTGGTCGAGACACAACTGCTAGCAGATTCGGGAGCTCACCTTCTCGCTGCAACTCCTGCTGCAACTCGCCCCTAGTCTGCTGCCTGATTAATTTAGGTCTCTGCCACTCCTCTGTGCACATCCTGGCACTTCTCTGGCTGACATACTTAGTGCACATGTCAGGGGAGTACAATACACTCCACTAGGCTTAAAACAGTATTTGTCTACAACACCAGCAGGTGTGTACTTTTGGATGGCCTTTTGGATGGCCAACGATGGCTTCCCATAGACTTTCGTTGAGGGGGCGGGCGTGACATCACGAAGTGGGCGGGCGTGACGTCACGAGGGGCAGCCCTGAACACGGAAGCCGCACACAGCGTCCGGAACAATAAACTTCCGGACGCTGGGGAGCGGAGCTTCCGACACAGGGTAGCGGAGTACCCCTTTAATACTTTAACAGGAACAAAATGGTGCACCACTTAGATGTACGTATGTGGTATGCACTTATGAGGGGAATACAATGTGCTCCAGTATGCTTAAAACAGTATTTGTGTACAACACCAGAAGGTGTGTACTTTTGGCTGGCCTTTTACAGTAACTAGCCCCTTGAGACTTTAACAGGAACAAAATGGTACACCACATAGATGTATGCACAGGTTACACTTAAGTGTACAATACACTTTTAGTGCTTTGCTCACCCTAACTGTCTGGCTACTATTAGCTTTTCAGTTTGTGGTGTCCGGGTGTGAGGTGCAGGGTAGATGCAGGGCAGATGTTATGGCCCAAGGGGCAGATGGTATTAACCCCTTCTTGTCATGACGCCAGGGCGTGGTTTAGCCTTAACCACCGAAAGGTAATACACCTGATCCTGGGTTAGGCAGGGGCAATGTAGACACCAATGCCAGAGTAAGGATAACGGCAGCTTTACTGAGGCAAGACAAGTTATATAGTCTTTGCAGTACAGCCAAATATCCCAGGGAGGTGACCAGTGACACAGGGGGACCTTGCAGGCTTGCTGGGACTTGCAGTAGTTAGACTGACTTTAGTGCAGGCCGCTGTGCATGACACCCAAAATTGCACTTTCTCTCTCAATCTCACTCCATTCACTATCAGTGCTTCTAGGCTGGATTTGGGCTTGAGGTGATTCACTGCTGTAATACACCCACAATTGCACTTCCTCACTCAATTTCTCTCCCTTCCCCATCATTGCTTCTAGGCCGGATTTTGGCTTGAGGTTAATCGCTGTGTGATGTCCCAGTACAGGTACATGGTCCTGTACTACCTGTAGGCCCTGTCAGGCTGAGTCCCTCAGTGACCTGGAGGCTCCCCTGCAGGGTTTCCCCTTGTTCTCTTGTTGGTTTAACCTCTTAACGACGCAGGACGTATATTTACGTCCTGCGCCGGCTCCCGCGATATGAAGCGGGAGCGCGCCGCGATCCCGCATCATATCGCATCGGTCCCGGCGCTCATCAACGGCCGGGATCTGCAGCTAATACCACACATCGCCGATCGCGGCGATGTGTGGTATTAACCCTTTAGAAGCGGCGGTCAAAGCTGACCGCCGCTTCTAAAGCGAAACTGAAAGTGACCCGGCTGCTCAGTCGGGCTGTTCGGGACCGCCGCGGTGAAATCGCGACGTCCCGAACAGCTGACCAGACACCGGGAGGGCCCTTACCTGCCTCCTCGGTGTCCGATCGGCGAATGACTGCTCCGTGCCTGAGATCCAGGCAGGAGCACTCAAGCGCCCATAACACTGATCACAGGCGTGTTAATACACGCCTGTGATCTGTGTAGAAGATCAGTGTGTGCAGTGTTATAGGTCCCTATGGGACCTATAACACTGCAAAAAAAATGTAAAAAAAAATTGTTAATAAAGGTCATTTAACCCCTTCCCTAATGAAAGTTTGAATCACCCCCCTTTTCCCATAAAAAAAATAAAACAGTGTAAAAAAAAAAAAAAATAAACATATGTGAAATCGCCGCGTGCGTAAATGTCCGGACTATAAAAATATATCATTAATTAAACCGCACGGTCAATGGCGTGCGCGCAAAAATATTCCAAAGTCCAAAAAAGCGTATTTTGGTCACTTTTTATACCATTAAAAAATGAATAAAAATTGATCAAAAAGTCAGATCAAAACAAAAATCATACCGATAAAAACTTCAGATCACGGCGCAAAAAATTAGTCATCATACCGCCCTGTACGTGGAAAAATAAAAAAGTTATAGGGGTCAGAAGATGACATTTTTAAACGTATAAATTTTCCTGCATGTAGTTATGATTTTTTCCAGAAGTGCGACAAAATCAAACCTATATAAGTAGGGTATCATTTTAATTGTATGGACCTACAGAATAATGATAAGGCTTAATTTTTACCGAAATATGCACTGCGTAGAAACGGAAGCCCCCAAAATTACAAAATGGCGTTTTTTCTTTGATTTTGTCGCACAATGATTTTTTTTTCCGTTTCGTCGTGCATTTTTGGGTAAAATGATTTGTTGTAACATGTACTCCCAGAGAGCACCAGCTTAACCTATGACCCACAGCTTGACCAGTAGGCTTTAGTCCAGCCCCCCACTATATAAAGAGGTGGCCATCTTTATTGAGTTCTCTTTCCTCAGACTCTTCTGAGAGTAACATCAAAGTCTTTGCTGAAGCAGCTACCAGAGATCTCAGGACAAGTGATCAGCATCTGGAGTACCCCAAAAGCTGCATGCAGGGCTGCCATCAGGGGGGTAAAGCCAGTACTCCAGTAAGGGTCCCCATCTCCCAGGGAGGTCCAGGCCCCTGCTGCACCCCCCTGCAGCAGCCCCAGCACAGAATACTGCTGTTTAAGCAGCAGCCTCCTGCTTTCACTGGCAGCTGCAAAATACTTCCTGCCATCTGTCCTCTCCTCCCTGGATAAGGCTCTTAAAGACGACAGCAGCACAATGGAGCGATAACTGCCGAACATCGGGCCGTGTATGGGAGGCAGAGGACCTTTGATGATGTCATTACCGTGTGATCAGTCACATGGGTGGGAGGAGCCTGACTACTATGCAATGGAGGCCCAGGAAGAAGTTCCTGTATAGGGGAATGTGTATCATGTGAAGGTAACCTATTCTACATACTCACACACAAATTTCTATGTCTGTGTTTTCCAAACAGTGTGCCTCCAGCTGTTACAAAACTACAACTCCCAGTATGCCCAGAAAGCAAACAGCTGTCTGGGCATGCTGGGAGTTGTAGTTTTGCAACAGCTGGAGATACATTGTTTGGAAAACACTGCACTATATAATTCCCACACACTGCATTTAACACTCCCACCACATTTATTGATTTAAGAATCAATAAATAAATGTCCAAACTATTCCAATATAACGTTAATTATCCCACACGGTCAATGGCATAATTGTAAAAAAAATACCAAAGTCCACAATTGCTAATTTTTAGTAATTTCATATACCATAAAAAATAAATAAAAAAAAAGCGATCGAAAAGTCGCATCAAAACAAAAATGGTACCAGTAAAAACTACAGATCAAAGCGCAAAAGATGAGCCCTCACACATCCCAGTATATGGAAAAATGCTAAAGTTATAGGGGTCAGCAGAGGATGATTTTAAGTATACTACTTTTTGTATAAACGGAAGCCCCCAAAAGTTGCAAAATGGCGTGTTTTTTTTTACTGTGTATCTCATGGTAGCATGATTGATGCCATTACAAAGTACAATTGGTGGCACAAAAAGTAACAAGCCTCATATAGGTATGAAAGTTGAAAATGAAAAGTATTATGGCTGTAATACACAAGTGGTATAAATCTCATGGATGCAGCTGTCACAATCATGACTGAGCCCCCTGTGACCGGCCACCACTGCTGCCACAATATCTGGCTGATCTGCCGGCGACTGTAACTGTAAAACTCCAAAACAAAGTACCTACACAAAAGAAAAAAAGTGTCCACATATCGCTAAAAGTTTATTTTGTTAACACCAACCAAATTAAAAACATGCACATGAGGCATCAGGAGAAAACCACAAGTAAGCACAGAGACCACAGCACACATGAAATTCAGAGATAACGGGGGAAATGTATCAAATCCTGTGCATAGGGAAAGTGGAGCAGTTTCCCATAGCAACCAGATTGTTCCTTTTTTTTTTTTTTTTTTTTTTTAAAGGCATCTGAAAAATTAAAGAAGCGATCTACAACCACTCCACTTTCCCTCTGCACAGGATCTGATATATCTTCCCCATTATCTCTGAATAAAGTGGCAGGGGGGATCAGTCGGGGGGAATAAAGTGGCAGGGGGGATCGGGGGGGGGGGAATAAAGTGGCAGGGGGGATTGGGGGGGGAATAAAGTGGCAGGGTGGCAAATGATATAGCACAGTGGGGAGTGGTTGAAATGGCACAGGAGGTTGATCAAGGGGGAGAATGCATGGGGGTAGGAGCCCAATTTGTAATGCTGATACTGGTATCATGTTATACGTCTTAGGACATGCAACGCGATATGTGCAATTGGCGGTACTGTGAGGGGTGTCCAGGGGGCCCAGGCCTGAGCTGTGTAAGGGGCCCCAAAATTTCTGATGGTAGCCCTGGCTGCATGTCTCTCCAGTAAGTCTACAAGTCTATGTCTGCTGTCACTGAAACAAGTCACGTCCTGCACATAGTCAAGTCAAGTCTAATTACAAGTCAAGTTAATCACAAGTATTGGTTCAGCAAGCTGTGAGGTCCTCTGGGTACTGGCTACCTCTCTGGGAATTCTGGCTTTAGCTTGGAAGATAATTACACCTGTCTTCTACTCAGTAAAGCCTCCATTTGACCATAACTGGTTGTGGACTCTTTATTCATTACTAGCCCGTGGGATAGCGGAGAATCCGGGCATGTGGTGTTCCGGAACCCGAAAATTACACTGGCGTCACAAACACATAGGGGGATATTTATCAAAATCTGTCCAGAGGAAAAGTTGCTGAGTTGCCCATAGCAACCAATCAGATCACTTCTTTGATTTCTCAGAGGCCATTTCAAAAATGAAAGAAGCGATCTGATTGGTTGCTATGGGCAACTCAGCAACTTTTCCTCTGGACAGGTTTTAATAAATCTCCGCCATAGGGTTTAATATCATCCGACCCCCGGGGTTAACAACATTAGATCCCACCACTCACACCGCAACACCTGTGGTCCCACCATTCACTCGGCATCCACCAGAGCTGCTGTAATACACACGTAATTGCAATTTCTCTCTCAATCTCTCTCCCTTCCCTATCAGTACTTTTAGGCTGGATTTGGGCTTGGGGTGAATCGCTGCTGTAAAAAATCTTTTCTGTGCAACACACTGCTCTCTGTCCCTCTCTCTCTGCAATAGAACGCTGATGTGAGTGGCTGCAAGATGGCTTCCGATAGGCTGCATGCTGCATGTGATTCAGGGTCATTCCGGCGACCCTTGTTCCCGTGTTCCCAGGATTCTTTGCCCCATGTCCTCACATGTGGATCTTCCATTTTAGAAGCCTGGACCGTACTATATGTAGTTTAATGAAGTGATTCATGCGATCGAATCGCGGCTATATTTGCATTTGTTACGAATCAAATTTTGCCTGAAATTAGTTATGAATTCGGATCCCTAATAAACATATTTGGTATCGCCGTGTGCGTAATTGTCCGATCCATTAAAATATAATATTATTTATCCTGTATGGTGAACGGCGTAAATGTAAAAAAATACCAAACCCCAGAATTGCGTTTATTTTTATCACATTCTTCCCCAGAAAAAATGAATTAAAAAGCAATCAAAAAGTAAATTCAATACTACAATTGTAGTGGTAAAAATACTCTCATAGAGCCCAGTAACCAAAAATAAAAAGTTATAGTGGTCAAAAAAAATGTCAATTAAAAATAAAATAAAAAAAGTCTAAAAAAGTTTAGAATTTTCTTTTAAATTAGTAAAACATGAAGCAAATTATACAAATTGGGTATTGTTTTAATGGTGCCAACCTAAAGTATCAAGATTACAAGTTAGTTTGCCCGCACGGTTAATGTTGTTAAAAAGAAAAAAAAAAAACAAATTAGCAAAATGGCTTTTTTTTTTCAATTTCACCTCACAAATATTGTTCTTTTCATTTTGGAGCATATGTTATAAAAAAATTAATGAAGACATTACAGAGTTCAATTGGTCTCACAAATAATAAGCTCTTATATGGGTGTGTAGATGAAAAAAAAAGAGTTATGTCTATTAAATGGCTAGGAGGAAAAAACAAAAATGTAAAAACGAAAACTGGCCTGGTTCTTATGGGGTTAATAGTTTGCACATTTCCGCATGCGGCGATATAACTTTTTTATATTTTTGTTTACATTATTTTAATTTGAAAAAAGGGAAAAGGAGTCCGCTGATGTCCACCATTACTGGTGAGTCCCCGGCTTCTAAGAGGACAGTGAGAACAGTGAGAGGGCCCTTCTGTGTCCCTCCTCATCATCCGATAGGTACTCTTATACTCCAGGAAGCCATGGAGCAATGAAGCGCCAATTACACTGTGGCACAGCATTGAACTGTGTATTCAATATAAAGATTATAGCCGGCATTTATCATTGTAGGTGTAAGTGAAGCATTTTTCTACACTTTTTTTGTGTGCTGATAATGTGTAGAAGCACCAAATTTATTAAATGGTCACAGAGGATTTGATACATTTTGTGCAGGTCACATCTTCTGAAATTTCTCTCTTCACATACACCAAAGCTAAGCTAAGTCTGGGCTGGTGTAATTTTAGAGACTTTTCAGTGGCTTTACATCTTTTTTGCGCCTTTTCACAAAAAGGCGCAGTTCATAAAACCCGTCCATATCATGTGTATTGCCAAAATCAGTGGATTGCAACTCAAAATCAGCAGAAATGTGTAAACCAAAAGGTGCAAAAAAAACCCTGCTTGCGCCTTTTTTTGCGCCTTTTCTAGACACACAAAAACTGTCTGAAGACAATGATAAATGTCAGTCTATATATAATAGTACCCTATAGGGAGCCACAGGTGCCAGTGCATTGTGGGGTGCAAATACTGTATAAAATGCTGGGCAGCTGCCCGATCGAACACTTTGGGCGTCACTAATAGGTTGTAAGCCAGCATGGTGCAATACATGTAACTGGCACCCTGTACATGCTTTATCTGTGTACAACAACAATACTAAGCAGCTACCCCCCTTATGAACAGTAGGCCTGTGAGCGGTTGTTCATCAGTATTTTGCACTTGTGAAACCTCCCTCATAAAGAATGGTGGCTGATGCCTTTGAATCAGTAAGTATTGCCTGTAACAGGTCCCGGAAGGGGGTGGATCCTCTGGACCTGTGTGGATCATGACGTGAGCCGTGCCATGGAGCGAGTCTAATGTGCCGCTGGTTTTCACCAGAGCCCACTGCAAAGCTGGATGGTCTTGCTTCGGCAGGCGGCACCCAGGTCGCTACCACTGGCACGACTCGTCCATACAGGTAGCTGGGAGGTGGCGTGGCACAGAAGGAGACTGACAGGACGTGGCAAGATGGCAGAAGGTCAGGGCAGGTAACACAGGTTCAGGGTAGGTAAGGCAGCAAGGAACAGGTACACGGTAACAGGCACACAGACTTTCACAATGGCACTGGGCAACCACTGGGAAACAAGGGAGGAGCTGATCTTTAAGGACAGGGGACAGGTGTAGACACTTGATTAATTGAGCACTGGCCCTTTAAGTTAAAGAGCTCCGACACACGCGCGCCCTGGGTGGCGGGGGCACACACGCCGGGGCTGCGAGGACACGTAGAGGCAGACGATAAGGGAGGTGAGTGACGGGCTGGGACTTGCATGCGGGCGCGTCCCGCGATGCAAATCCCAGCCCCGCTGGCAGCAGGGACATTAGCAGTGAGCGCTCGCGGCCGGCGTGTCTGGATGTAGTGCAATTGTTACATTGCCTCTTTTCTGTAATTTTTGAATCATTTTTGTCCAATTTTCTGTGTTTTTGTAGTCCCATTTGGGGACTAAAAAAGGGGAAAAAAAGTTAAAAAATGTGAAAGAACCCCTTCCCTAATAAAAGTTTGAATCATCCCCCTTTTCCTATTTAAATAAAATAAGATTTTGTGGTGAAATGAGTGATGTCATTACAAAGTACAATTGGTAGAGCAGAAAATGAAAAACAGGCCCTTATTTGTGTCTGTAGATGGAAAGTTGAAAGCGTTATAATTATTAGAAGGTGAGGAGGAAAAAACGAAAGTGCAAAAATGAAAAATCCCTGCGTCCTTAAAGTAAAACAATTTTTTTTTCAAAAGTCCTAGGCTGCCTGCATTAAAAGAAACAGGACTTACCTGCCGCTGCTCCCCCGGTGCCTCCTATATCCCGCTATGGCCTCCAGAGCGATCCTCTTCCTGGTTACTTGTGCCTATTGCTGGCTGAGGCAGAACATCTTTACGGTCAGCGATTAGCTGAGCCACAGTGTGATGGCAGCCTGCGGAGATTTGCTGGCAGACTGGACAAGTTTGGAAAACATTTTTTGTATCCTGAAGTTCTCCTTTAAGGATTGTAGAAAGGTGATAAAATACAAAGTTCCTTACAACTTGCTGCATATGGGGCTTTGTTACTGTAGACAATTTGGAGTGTCTATGCTGACTGCTGAAAGTCTGACAAATCATGTCTTCATTTAAATATGATGAATTTCAGTAGTAAGTGTGTTATGTACTATGGGAAGAATCCAATCTGGCAGAGGCAGTGTGATAATCTAGGCAATGTTCTGGGAAACTTTAGGTCCCGGCATTCATGTGGATTTTACTTTGGCATGTGCCGCCTAAGACCACGTTCACACAGCAGAATTACGGATGCAGAATTACGGATTACGCATGCTTTTTCCTCATTGAATTCTGCCTAAATTTATTGCCCATTTACTTTAATTGGATTCCGCAAGGTCATTCACACAGTCGAATTTCTGCTACAGAATGTTTTATGGGGAAATCCCTGCTCCAGAAAAATACAAGTCTGTTTTTTTATTTCTCTGGACTTCAGCTGCGGAATCCTATTAAAGTCAATGGGAATTGAATTTCTGCAAAATTGGTTTGGAAATCGTGTGGAATGCATGCAAACTACATGCGGAATTCCTGCAGAATTTAAACTTAGCTTTAAAAAAGGTCACATTTTTAACTGCGCAGCAGAATTGTACAGAAATCATCCAGAAATTATGCATCAATTCTGCGTCAATTCCGAAAATGCTGGACTGATGCGGAATTGAAGGCAAAATGAATGGGGAAGCGGAATTGATGCTACCATGCACTATTTCAGGTGTGTGAATGTGGCCTAACATAACATTGTTGGAGAATAGAGATGAGCAAACCGAACCTGTAGAACCCCTGTTCTGTCAGAACTTTGCTAAAAGTTTGGCCCGGTTATAATTCGAACTTTGACGGTTCGATTCCGCAGAAACTGCTAAAATAACATCAGCCACATAGTAAAAAGAATAAGAAGTGAAGGATCACATGACCCCAGGAAATCCCATAATTTCTTTTAAACAGCTCTTCCAGACAATCAGGAGGCAGTTTAGGGGTAATGTCCAAGCCACTATAAAAGCCCATGCACATGGCTTCAGAAGACATTTGGGAGATAGCAGGTGTTAGGTAATCTCTGTGAAGAGCACTAAGCAGTGGACAAGACAGTAAGGAGTAGGAGCACACATATACAGAGATCCCTCAACTTACAATGGCTTCAACCAACCATGATTTCAACATACAATGGTCTTTTCTGGACCGTTGTAAAACTTGAAACCAGACTCAACAGACAATGCTACAGGCAGTCCAGATCTGCAAAAGTCAATGGCTGGAAGAACTGACCAATCAGAATGGGCATTTCACTGGTAAAACACCTGTATTACTGAAGTGCATGCACTGACTGGCTGTCTGGTAGCACCCCCTACAGTACAGGGAGGTACTACATGTTCTGTACTACTCTTTACCTATGCCACAGTTAGCTGCTCCTTTGGACACTATGTGAGGGCGGCTCCATTTAAATTTTTTTAAGACATTGTATGTACTGTACAGGACCCAGATGAAGCTCCTTTTCTCTTCATCGACAGTGATTTACAGCACCCAGCAGATCTTTCTTACTTTTATACAGTACAATGGATTCAATGGTCGTCCTGGATCCAATTAATATTGTAACTTGAGGGAGCACTGTATAATAATTGTAGTAAAGCAGCACTGCAGATAGTGTTCTGAATCTGTTCAAAATCTGTTTTAATTGGAAGTGTGAGTTTTTTTGGTTTTTGTTTTAAACTAATTGTAAAAAAAAAGCAGTGCATAGAGGTGTGTGTCTTTTGTGCACTTTCTAGGTTGCCAGTCCTATTGTTATGCCCCAAAATGGGAATATTTTTTCTACAGCTTGTAAAAAGCTTTCCAGGCACAAAACTTGTTGCTACTCCCAAAAAAGGAATAATTTTTGGACTACTTAGAAAAAGCCATCGCTTTTCTCTGTACCTCTGTGTGCATATAAACACCGGTAGGCACCTGCCTCCAAAAAGTGATAATTTTTTACTCATTTTAAGCTTACCTTCCTCCTTGCCGTCCAATCGGTGCTTCAAAGTCCCAGTCAACCATGGCAGGTTGGAGCAATAGAGCACAGATAACACTGATCAATGCTGTTCTAGAGAGCAACATTGACCAGTGTATGCAATCTAAAGATAGCACGGTATGGTCCCCTAAGGGGACTAATAAGAGTGTAAAAAAAAAAAATAGATAAAAAAGTAATAATTATGCATTATCCCCTTCCCATTAAAAAAATAAAAAAAAAACAGAAATGTGTGGTATTGCCACGTGTGTAAATGTCCGAACTATTAAGATATAATGTTAATTAAACTGGACGGTCAAAGGCACAGAATTCCAAAGTCCGCAAATACGTATTTTTGGTCACGTCATATACTAGAAAAAAATGAATAAAACGCAATTAAAAGGTGTCATCAAAGCAACAATGGTCCCGATAAAAACTACAGATCACGGTGCAAACATTGAGCCTTCACACATCCCTGTATGAACAAAAATACAAAAGTTATAGGAGTCAGAATTGGACAATTATAAGCATACTCATTTTCGTACAATTTTTTTTTCAAAGTAGTACAATAAAACAAAATCTTTATAAATTGGGTAGCATTTTAATCACATGGACCTACAAAATAAAGATAACGTGTCATTGTTACCGAAAAGTGCACTGGGTAGAAATAGAAATGCCCAAAAGTTGCAAAATCATTGGTGCTGATTTTCTGTTGCTGATTTTCCTACCCATTGACTTTAATTGATAGGAAAATCAGCAGCAGAATATCTGCTACAAAATACACAGCAAAATATGCTGTGCAGCGAGCTACTAGCAGCGAGCTACGCTACCACTGATTCGAATGGGTCCACAGACAGTCCGCAATAGTGTCAGATTTGAGGAATGTCCGTGGACCCATTTAAATCAATGGTAGCATAACTCACAGCGGGTTTCCTACAGCGGGAAGCTCGCTGCTAGCTACTAGCGTGTGAACGCACCCTTAGGCTAAGTTTCCACTTGTTTTTTTTTTCTGGCAGTTTTTGGAATACTGCCACTGCAGTTTTAGAGCCAAAGCCAGAAGTGTATTCAAAAGGAGTAGGACATATGAAGGAAGAACTTACGCTTCTCCTACATTATGGATCCACTTCTGACTTTGGCTCAAAAACTGCAGTGGCAGTTTTCCAAAAACTGCAGTGGCAGTTTTCCAAAAACTGCCAGAAAAAAAAAAAAGTGGAAACTTAGCCTTAGGGTACGTTCACATTGGCGGATTTATTTGTGGATTTCCTGCTGCGTATTTCAAACGTGGCGGGCAGAAAATCTGCTGCGGAATTTCCGTTGCAAAAAACCCTGCATGCCCCATTGAAGTCAGTAGGGTCTGCGGCAGATTTTCCACAGCGGAAATTACGCAGCGGAAAATCTGCTGCAGACAGCCGAGAAGAGCCCGCCCTCTTTCAAATACGCAGCTGAAACCAGCAAATAAATCCGTCCGTGTGAACATATCCTTATACTGAACGTTTAGGGCTCTTAGACAGTACTATATCCACATTTTTTGGGAAATTTGTTTAGTGCAGGTCCGGAGATAACTTGTTTTGTCAAAACCAGATTTTTTGCCAGAGTTCGGTGAAGTACATATGTTTAACCCCTTAAGGACTAGGGGTTTTTCCGTTTTTGCACTTACATTTTTTCCTCCTTACATTTAGAAAATCATAACTCTTTACATTTTGCACCTAACAATCCATATGATGGCTTATTTTTTGCGCCACCAATTCTACTTTGTAATGACATCAGTCATTTTACCCAAAAATCTACGGTGAAACGGAAAAAAATAATTGTGGGACAAAATTGAAAAACTAAACGCCATTTAGTAACTTTTGGGGGCCTCTGTTTCTAAGCAGTTTATTTTTCTGTAAAAATGACACATTCTCTTTATTCTGTAGGTCCATACGATTAAAATGATACCCTACGTATATAGGTTTGATATTGTCGTACTTCTGAAAAACATCATAACTACATGCAGGAAAATGTATACGTTTAAAATTGTCAAATTCTGACCCCTATAACTTTTTTATTTTTCTGCACATGGGGCAGTATGAGGGCTAATTTTTTGCGCTGTGATCTGATGTTTTTAGCGGTACCATTTTTTTACTGATCGGATTTATTGATCGCTTTTTATTCATTTTTGTATGATATAAAAAGTGACCAAAAATACACTATTTTGGACTTTGGAATTTATTTGCGCATACACTATTTGACTGTGCAGTTTAATTAATGATATATTTTTATAATTTGGACCACATATGTTTATTTTTATTTAAACTGTTTTTTTTTTTTTTTTTTTTTAAATGGGAAAAGGGGAGTGGTTCAAACTTGTATTAGGGGAGGGGTTAAATGATCTTTATTCACTTTTTTTTCACTTTTTTTTTTTTGCATTGTTAAAGCTCCCATAGGGGCTATAACACTGCACACACTGATCTTTTACATTGATAACTGGTTTCTCATAGGAAACCAGTGATCAATGATTCTGCAGCTTGACTGCTCATGCCTGGATCTCAGGCACTGAGCAGTCATTCGGCGATCGGACACCAGGAAGCATGGTAGGAGACCCACCTCATGTCCCAGAGCTGTTCGGGATGCCACGATTTCGCCGCGGACATCCAGAACAGCCCCCTGAGCTAACCGTAAGTGATTTACTTTCACTTTAGATGCGGCATTCAACTTTGAACGCCGCGTCTAAAGGGTTGTATAGAGCGCGGCACCGCGATCATTGCCGCACGCTATTAGCCACGGGTCCCAGGCCTGACCTGCTATGACGCGGAGCCACGGGATGGCCCCGCATTATAGAAAGGGAAAGGACTCAGGATGTACCGGTACATCCTTGGTCCTTAAGAGGTTAAAGAAAATGTTTTTTTCTTGTGACAGTGGCCATTTGCAGCAGTATAATGTGCTGTGCTACAATTGTTAGGAAATTACTTTAGGAACATTAAAAAAAAGAGTTCAAGGTGTTGACTTTGCCTCCAAATTCCCTTGATCTCGGTCTGATCGATCACATTTGACACATACTAGAAAAAAAAGTCTTGACCTATGGAGGCCTCTCCTTGTGACATAGAAGACTAACAGGTTGTCCTGATCACATCCATGTGTCTTATAACACAGGGCATTTTCAGAGATTTTGCAAAGCCCATGCCTTAAATGGGCACTGTCAGCTACAAAAACTTTTTATATGTTGCACATCTTGGCAAAACATTAACCTTTCTAATATAATTCATAAGAAAATGTTATTTCCATTTTATAGAAATCATGGGTTATAAAATCATGGCTTTGTCCAAACTGAAGCTCACACATGGACAAAGTAAGTGAGGATGGGCTAGCATAGGACAGGAGTGAGCACAGAGGAGTCCTATCAAACAGGAGAGAACACAGAGGAGTACTATGAGACAGGAGATAGCACAGAGGAGTACTATCAGACAGGAGAGAGCACAGAGGAGAACTATCAGAAAGGAGAGAGCACAGAGGAGTGCTGTCAGACAGGGGAAAGCACAGAGGAGTACTATTAGACAGGAGAGAGCACAGAGGAGTACTATCAGACAGAAGAGAGCACAGAGGAGAACTATCAGACAAGAGCGAGCACAGAGGAGTGCTATCAAACAGGAGAGAGCAGAGAGGAGTACTATCAGACAGGAGGGAGCTCAGAGAAGTGCTGTCAAACAGGAGAGAGCAGAGAGGAGTACTATCAGACAGGAGAGAGCACAGAGGCGTCCTATCAGACAGGAGAAAGCACAGAGGAGTGGTATCAGACAGGGGAGAGCACAGATAATTACTTTCAGACAGGAGAGAGCACAGAGTAGTGCTATCAGACAGGAGAGAGCACAGAGGAGGGCTATCAGATAGGAGACAGCACAGAGGAGTACTATCAGACAGGAGACAGCACAGAGGAGTGCTATCAAACAGGAGAGAGCACAGAGGAGTACTATGATACAGGAAAGAGCACAGAGGAGTGCTATCAGACAGGAGAGAGCACTGAGTAGTGCTATCAGACAGGAGAGAGCTCAGAGGACGGCTATCAGACAAGAGAGATCACAGAGGAGTCCCATCAGACAGAAGAGAGC
Organism: Hyla sarda; assembly: GCF_029499605.1. NCBI lineage: Eukaryota > Metazoa > Chordata > Amphibia > Anura > Hylidae > Hyla > Hyla sarda. The sequence continues at coordinate 196,147,480 of NC_079189.1, forward strand.
ACAGAGGAGTGCTATAAGATAGGAGAGAGCACAGAGGAGTATTATCAGACAGGAGAGAGCACAGAGGAGTACTATCAGACAGGAGAGAGCACAGAGTAGTGCTATCAGACAGGAGAGAGCACAGAGGAGGGCTATCAGATAGGAGAGAGCACAGAGAAGTGCTATCAATCAGGAGAGAGCACAGAGGAGTTCTATCAAACAGGAGAGAGCACAGAGGAGTGCTATCAGACAGGAGAGAGTACAAAGGAGTCCAATCAGACTGGAGAGAGCACAGAGTAGTCCTATCAGACAGGAGAGAGCACAGAAGCACAGAAGAGTCCTATCAGACAGGAGAGAGCACAGAGAAGTACTATGAGACAGGAAAGAGCACAGAGGAGTGCTATCAGACAGGAGATAGTACAGAGGAGTCCAATCAGACTGGAGAGAGCACAGAGGAGTATTATGAGACAGGAAAGAGCACAGAGGAGTGCTATCAGACAGGAGATAACACAGAGTAGTGCTATCAGACAGGTGAGAGCTCAGAGGAGAGCTATCGGACAAGAGAGATCACAGAGGAATCCTATCAAACAGAAGAGAGCACAGAGGCGTGCTATCAGACAGGAGAGAGCACAGAGGAGTACTATCAGACAGGAGAGAGCACATAGGAGTACTATCAGACAGGAGAGAGCACAGAGTAGTGCTATCAGACAGGAGAGAGCTCAGAGGAGGGCTATCAGACAGGAGAGATCACAGAGGAGTGGTATCAGACAGGAGAGCAGGAGAGAGCACAGAGGAGTGCTATCATACAGGAGAGATCACAGAGGAGTGCTATCAGACAGGAGAGAGCACAGAGGAGTGCTAACATACAGGAGAGAGCACAGAAGAGTACTATCAGACAGGAGAGAGCACAGAGTAGGGCTATCAGACAGGAGAGAGCACAGAGGAGGGCTATCAGATAGGAAAGAGCACAGAGGAGTGCTATTAGACAGGAGAGAGCACAGAGGAGTGCTATCAGACAGGAGAGAGCACAGATGAGTACTATCAGACAGGAGAGATCACAGAGGAGTCCTATCAGACAGGAGAGAGCACAGAGGAGTGCTATCAGACAGGAGAGAGTACAGAGGAGTCCAATCAGACTGGAGAGAGCACAGAGGAGTACTATCAGATAGGAGAGAGCACAGAAGAGTTCTTTCAGACAGGAGAGAACACAGAGGAGTCCTATCAGACAGGAGAGAGCACAGAAGAGTCATATCAGACAGGAGAGAGCATAGAGGAGTACTATGAGACAGGAAAGATCACAGAGGAGTGCTATCAGAGAGGAGAGAGCTCAGAGAAGGGCTATCAGACAAGAGAGACCACAGAGTAGTCCTATCAGACAGAAGAGAGCCCAGAGGAGTGCTATCAGACAGGAGAGAGCACAGAGGAGTACTATCAGACAGGAGAGAGCACAGAGGAGTGCTATCAGACAGGAGAGAGCATAGAGGAGTACTATCAGACAGGAGAGAGCACAGAGGAGTTCTATCAAACAGGAGAGAGCACAGAGGAATACTATGAGACAGGAAATAGCACAGAGGAGTGCTATAAGAAAGGAGAGAGCACAGAGTAGTGCTATCAGACAGTAGAGATCACAGAGGAGTCCTATCAGACAAGAGAGTGCACAGAGGAGTGCTATCAGACAGGTGAGAGTACAGAGGAGTCCAATAAGACTGGAGAGAGCACAGAGGAGTACTATCAGACAGGAGAGAGCATAGAAGAGTCCTATCAGACAGGAGAGAGCACAGAGGAGTCCTATCAGACAGGAGAGAGCACAGAGGAGTCCTATCGAACAGGAGAGAGCACAGAGGAGTGCTAACCCACTCTCACTTAATGGACTTTGTCCAAGCCTGTGCTTCAGTTTGGACAAAGCCATGATTTTATAAGCCATGATTTCTATAAAAACAGACAGGAGAGAGCACAGAGGAGTCCTATCAGACTGGAGAGAGCACAGAACAGTCCTATCAGACAGGAGAGAACACAGAGGAGTCCTATCAGACAGGAGAGAGCACTGAAGAGTCCTATCAGACAGGAGAGAGCACAGGGGAGTACTATGAGACAGGAAAGAGCACAGAGGAGTGCTATCAGACAGGAGAGACCACAGAGTAATGCTATCAGACAGGAGAGAGCTCAGAGGAGGGATATCAGACAAGAGAGATCACAGAGGAGTCCTATAAGATAGAAGAGAGCACAGAGGAGTGCTATCAGACAGGAGAGAGCACAGAGGAGTACAATCAGACAGGAGAGAGCACAGAAGAGTACTATCAGACAGGAGAGAGCACAGAGTAGTCCTATCAGACAGGAGAGAGCACAGAGGAGGGCTATCAGATAGGAGAGAGCACAGAGAAGTGCTATCAAACAGGAGAGAGCACAGAGGAGTACTATGAGACAGGAAAGAGCACAGAGGAGTCCTATCAGACAGGAGAGAGCACAGAGGAATACTATCAGACAGTAGAGAGCACAGAGGAGGGCTATCAGATAGGAGAGAGCACAGAGGAGTGCTATCAGACAGGAGAGAGCCCAGAGGAGTACTATCAGACAGGAGACATCACAGAGGAGTCCTATCAGACAGGAGAGAGCACGGAGGAGTGCTATCATACAGGAGAGAGCACAGAGGAGTACTATCAGACAGGAGAGAGCACAGAGGAGTGCTATCAGACAGGAGAGAGCACATAGTAGTGCTATCAGGCAGGAGAGATCACATAGGAGTCCTATCAGACAGGAGAGAGCACAGAGGAGTACTATCAGACAGGAGAGAGCACAGAAGAGTCCTATCAGACAGGAGAGAGCATAGAGGAGTCCTATCAGACAGGAGACATCACAGAGGAGTCCTATCAGACAGGAGAGAGCACAGAGGAGTGCTATCATACAGGAGAGAACACAGAGGAGTCCTATCAGACAGGAGAGAGCACAGAGGAGTACTGTCAGACAGGAGAGAGCACAGAGGAGTGCTATCAGACAGGAGGGAGCACAGAGGAGTACTATCAGACGGGAGAGAGCACAGAGAAGTACTATCAGACAGGAGAGAGCACAGAAGAGTCCTATCAGACAGGAGAGAACACAGAGGAGTCCTATCAGACAGGAGAGAGCACAGAGGAGTCCTATCGGAAAGGAGAGAGCAGAGAGGACTGCTAACCCACTCTTACTTAATGGACTTTGTCCATGCCTGTGCTTCAGTTTGGACAAAACCATGATTTTATAAGCCATGATTTCTATAAAAAGGAAATTACAACATATAAAAAGATTTTGTATCTGATAGTGCCCATTTAAAGAATCAGACCAATTGTGGTGGCATGATGAGAACTGCAAAGAGATGTAGGTCCTGTTTACACGTGAGTTTTTATATCCATAGTTTTGCTTAGCCATAAAAGCAAAAGAATAAAAAATACCACATGATGGACACCATTCTGAAGAAGAATCCTTAATGTATTTCATTTTCCCCTACAACATTGACCTTTATCTGCATACATGCTATGTTAAACTCAGAGTATATCAGCATTGCAGACTAGTGAAAGCAGAAGGGAAAGTCTCTGCATGTCTGGCATCCTGTAGCGTGAGAGAAAGTCATTCAGCTAGTATAAACACGACAGAATGAAACATATCTACTCCCAAATTTTTTTTCTTCATGGCAAACTAAACAATAGCTTAACCCCTTAAGGACCAGGCCATTTTACACCTTAGGACCAGAGCGTTTTTTGCACATCTGACCACTGTCACTTTAAACATTAATAACTCTGGAATGCTTTTAGTTATCGTTCTGATTCCGAGAATGTTTTTTCGTAACATATTCTACTTTAACATAGTGGTAACATTTTGTGGTAACTTGCATCCTTTCTTGGTGAAAAATCCCCAAATTTGATGAAAAATATGTAAATTTTGCATTTTTCTAACTTTGAAGCTCTCTGCTTGTAAGGAAAATGGATATTCCAAATAAAAAAAATTTTGATTCACATATACAATATGTCTACTTCATGTTTGCATCATAAAATTGATGAGTTTTTACTTTTGGAAGACACCAGAGGGCTTCAAAGTTCAGCAGCAATTTTCCAATTTTTCACAAAATTTTCAAACTCACTATTTTTCAGGGACCAGTTCAGGTTTGAAATGGATTTGAAGGGTTTTCATTAGAGATGAGCAAACTTACAGTAAATTTGATTCATCACGAACTTCTCGGCTCGGCAGTTGATAACTTTTCCTGCATAAATTAGTTCAGCTTTCAGGTGCTCCGGTGGGCTGGAAAAGGTGGATACAGTCCTAGGAGACTGTTTCCTAGGAATGCATCCACCTCTTCCAGCCCACTGGAGCACCTGAAGGCTGAACTAATTTACGCAGGATAAGTCATCGACTGCCGAGCTGAGAAGTTCGTGACGAATCGAATTTACTGTAAGTTCGCTCATCTCTAGTCTTCATATTAGAAATACCCCACAAATGACCCCATTATAAAAACTGCACCCCCTAAAGTATTCATAATGACATTCAGTTAGCTTTTTAACCCTTTAGCTGTTTCACAGGAATAGCAGCAAAGTGAAGGAGAAAATTCACAATCTTCATTTTTTACACTCGGATGTTCTTGTAGACCCAATTTTTGAATTTTTACAAGGGATAAAAGGAGAAAATTTATACTTATGTTTGTAGCCCAAATTCTCTCGAATAAGCACATACCTCATATGTCTATGTAAATTATTCTGCGGGTGCAGTAGAGGGCTCAGAAGTGAAGGAGTGACAAGGGTTTTTGGAGAGTACGTTTTTCTGAAATAGTTTTTGGGGGCATGTTGCATATAGGAAGCCCCTATGGTGCCAGAACAGCAAAAAAAAAAAAAAAAAACAGATGCCATACCATTTTGGAAACTAGACCCCTTTAGGAACGTAACAAGGAATTAAGTGAGCCTTAATACCCCACAGGTGTTTCCCGACTTTTGCATATGTAAAAAAAAAAAAAAAACATTTTCACTAAAATGTGTGTTTCCCCCCAAATTTCACATTTTTGCAAGGGTTAAAAGCAGAAAATACCCCCCAAAATGTGTAACCCCATCTCTTCTGAGTATGGAGGTACCCCAAAAGTTGACCTGAAGTGCACTACGGGCGAACTACAATGCTCAGAAGAGAAGGAGTCATATTTGGCTTTTTGAGAGCAAATTTTGCTCGGGGGGCATGTCGCATTTAGGAAGCCCCTATGGTGCCAGAACAGCAAAAAAAAAAAAAACACATGGCATACCATTTTGGAAACTAGACCCCTTGAGGAACGTAACAAGGAATAAAGTGAGCCTTAATACCCCACAGGGGTTTCACGACTTTTGCATATGTAAAAAAAAAAAAAAAATTTCACTGAAATGTGTGCTTCCCCCCCAAATTTCACATTTTTGCAAGGGTTAATAGCAGAAAAGACCCCCCAAAATTTGCAACCCCATCTGAGTATGGAAATACCCCATGTGTGAACGTCAAGTGCTCTGCTGGCGCACTACAATGCTCAGAAGAGGAGGAGCGCCATTGAGCTTTTGGGAAAAAATTGTTTGAAATGGAAGTCAGGGGCCATGTGCGTTTACAAAGCCCCCCCGTGGTGCCAGAACAGTGGACCCCCCCACATGTGACCCTATTTTGGAAACTACTCCCCTCACAGAATTTAATAAGGGGTGCAGTGAGTATTTACACCCCACTGGCATTTGACAGATCTTTGGAACAGTGGGCTGTGCAAATGAAAAATCTAATTTTTCATTTTCACGGACCACTGTTCCAAAAATCTGTCAGACACCTGTGTGGCGTAAATGCTCACTGTACCCCTTATTACATTACGTGAGGGGTGTAGTTTCCAAAATAGGATCACATGTGGGTATTTATTCTTTTGCGTTTATGTCAGAACCGCTGTAAAATCAGCCACCCCTGTGCAAATCACCAATTTAGGCCTCAAATGTACATAGTGCGCTCTCACTCCTGATCCTTGTTGTGCGCCCGCAGAGCATTTTATGCCTACATATGGGGTATTTCTGTACTCAGGAGAAATTGCGTTACAAATTTTAAGGGTCTTTTTTCCTTTTAACTCTTGTGAAAATAAAAAGTATAGGGCAACACCAGCATGTTAGTGTAAAAATTTTTTTTTTTTACACTAACAAGCTGGTGTAGCCCCAACTTTTCCTTTTCATAAGGGATAAAAGGAGAAAAAGCCCCCAAAAATTTGTAGTGCAATTTCTCCCGAGTACGGAGATACCCCATATGTGGCCCTAAACTGTTTCCTTGAAATATGACAGGGCTCCGAAGTGAGAGAGCTCCATGCGCATTTGAGGACTAAATGAGGGATCGCATAGGGTGGACATAGGGGTATTCTACACCAGTGATTCCCAAACGGGGTGCCTCCAGCTGTTGCTAAATTCCCAGCATGTCTGGACAGTCAGTGGCTGTCCAGAAATGCTGGGAGTTTTTGTTTTGCAACAGCTGGAGGCTCCGTTTTGGAAACACTGCCACACAATGCAGTTTTAAATTTTATTGGGGGGGGGGGGGGGGGCAGTGTAAGGGGTGTATATGTAGTGTTTTACTCTTTATTATGTATTATTGCTGTTTGGACATGCTGGGATTTGCAGTTTTGCAACAGCTGGAGGGCTACAGTTTTAGAGAACACTGCAAAATGATCTCCAAACTGTGGTCCTCCAGCTGCTGCAAAACTACAATTCCCAGCATGCCCTGACACCAAACAGTTGTTTGGGCATGCTAGGAGTTGTAGTTTTGCAAGATCTGAAGGGCTACAGTTTACGGACCACTATATAGTGATCTCAAACTGTAGCCCTCCAGCTGTTGCAAAACTACATATTCCAGCATGCCCAAACAGCTTTCTGGGCATGCTGTGAGTTGTAGTTTTGCAACATCTGTAGGGCTACAGTTAGAGACCACTGTATAATGGTATCAAACTGTACCCTCCAGATGTTGCTAGGCAACTCACCAGCTTCCGTCGGATCCAGCCGCACGTCATCGCCGCCTGCCGATCTCCGTCGCCCGCAGCCTCTGTCGCCCGCCCGGATCGGTAAGTGGATCTTCGGCGCCGGTCCCCGTCGTTTCCCCGTCCTGCCCCGCCTATTGTGGGAGGGCAGGACGGGGAAAACGAAAGTTAACCCCCCTGCCCCTGATCTGCTATTGGTGGTCGCTTCTAGACCACCAATAGCAGGGATAGGAGGGGTGGCACTCGTGCCACCTCACTCCTATCGCTTCAGGGGGATCCTGGGTGTCTTAGACACCCGCGATCCCCCTTACATTCCGGGTCACCGGGTCACTATAGACCCGTAATGACCCGGAATCGCGCAAATTGCAAGTGTGAATTCACTTGCGATTTGCCGCATTTGCCGACATGGGGGGGTCTGATGACCCCCCTGGGCATTTGCACGGGATGCCTCCTGAATGATTTTGGCAGGCATCCCGCTCCGATCCCCGACCGGCGCACGGCGGGGACCAGAACTGCCCATGACGTAACTGTACATCCTTGGTCCTTAAGACCCAGGGTGTCGGGACGTAACGTTACGTCATGGGTCCTGTAGGGGTTAAGGGTGTTATTTGTACCCTTTAGCTTGAATAGGACTTTGAGGGTAAACATACCTGATACAGTCATGGCCGTTAGAGGTGAGCGAACTTTTTAAAAATTCAATTCGACAGATTCGCCAAATTTTTCAAAAAAATTTGGTTAGATCCAAATTTATTTGCGGCAAATCTATATTAAAAGCAGCTATTTCTGGCCTACAGAGAGCCTCAATAGGTGTGTAGAACACTTTCTAACGCGCATATGGAGTGTCCGGGGGTAGTGAAATAATACTGTTATTCTGAATAACCTGCAGATTACCGGCATCTCTTTTAGAATCACTGCCGGCACAATGACAGAGATTTTGGCAGCATGAGGAGACCATATAGTGGATGAATGACACAGCGTGGAGGTGTTGGCAGCATGAGGACACAGCTTGGATGAGGCTGAAGCACAAGGAGACCATATAGTGGCTGAATGACACAGCGTGGAGGTGTTGGCAGCATGAGGAGACCCTATAGTGGCTGAATATCACAGCTTGGATGAGGCTGAAGCATGAGGAGACCCTATAGTGGCTGAATGACACAGCATGGAGGTGTTGGCAGCATGAGGAGACCATATAGTGGCTGAATGACACAGCATGGAGGTGGCGGCAACATGAGGGGACCATATAGTGGCTGGATGACACAGCTTGGATGAGGCTGAAGCATGAGAAGACCATATAGTGGTTGAATGACACAGCGTGAAGGCGTTGTCAGCATGAGGAGATCATATAGTGGCTGAATGACACAGCGTGGAGGTGTTGGCAGCATGAGGAGACCATATAGTGGCTGAATGACACAGCATGGAGGTGTTGGCAACATGAGGAGACCATATAGTGGCTGAATGACACAGCGTGGAGGTGTTGGCAGCATGAAGAGACCATATAGTGGCTGAATGACACAGCGTGGAGGTGGTGGCAACATGAGGAGACCATATAGTGGCTGACTAACACAGTGTGAAGGTGTTGGCAGCATGAGGAGACCATAGAGTGGCTGAATGACACAGCATGGAGGTGGCGGCAACATGAGGAGACCATGTAGTGGCTGGATGACACAGCTTGGATGAGGCTGAAGCATGAGAAGACCATATAGTGGCTGAATGACACAGTGTGGAGGCGTTGGCAGCATGAGGAGACCATATAGTCGCTGAATGACACAGCGTGGAGGGGTTGGCAGCATGAGGAGAACATATAGTGGCTGAATGACACTGTGGAGGTGTTGGCAGCATGAGGAGACCATATAGTGGCTGAATGACACAGCGTGGAGGTGGTGGCAGCATGAGGAGACGATATAGTGGCTGGATGACACAGCTTGGATGAGGCTGAAGCATGAGGAGACCATATAGTGGCTGAAGGACACAGCGTGGAGGTGTTGGCAGCATGAGGAGACCATTAAGTGTCTGAATGGTACAGCCAGGAGATGGCAGCAGCATGAAAAGACATTAGGCCTTCACAATCCCTAAGATTATAAATTGAATCCTGAATTTTAAACCAAAGATTTTGGGTAACTAGTGCTACCATAACAACATTTTTATTCCCAGACCCAGGCCCAGCAGCATTAGTAAACCATATATCGCCTGACTGACACAGCCTGAAGTTGGCAAAAGCATGATGAGACCATTGAAATATAGGAATTTTAAATAGAAATCTAAAATTTTGAAATTGAAATTGAGGATTTTGAAATGGAACTTTTAACTCCCAAGTTTTAGTGTCCTGGGTCCCGGCATACAAAGGACCTAATCTAACAACGAGTCCCATGTCACATGGCAGTACAATGATAGAGCCTGGAGGTGGCATCAGTAGGAGGAGACCATATAGTGTCTGAATGGCACAGCCTGGAGTTAGCTGAAGCATGAGGAGACCACATAGTGGCTGAATAACAAAACCTGTAGGTGGCTGAAGCATAAGGAGACCATATAGTGTCTGAATGGCACAGCTTGGAGTTAGCTGAAGCATGAGGAGACCCCAGGGCTTCACAATCCCTAAGAAAAAAGACAAAGTTTGAAATTTTAAGTGAAGATTTGGGGTAGCTAGTACTACCATAACAAAAGTTTTTATTCCCAGGCCCAGGTCCAGCAGCATCAGTAAGCCATATATTGCCTGAATGGCACAGCCTGGAGTTGGCAGCAGATGAGGAGACAATAGGACCTCACAATCTCTAATAATAAAAGAGGAATTTTGAAATTTCAATTGAAGATGTATGGTACCTAGTGCTACCATAAACATATATAGGTAATGTCCTAGGCTCAGCAGCATCACTAAACCATCTAGTTGCTATATGACACATACAGGAGCAGGTAGCAGCATGAGTACACAAGAGGGATTCCCAACCCCTAAAATTAAAAGGTGAATGTTGAAATCTCTATTAAAGATGCATGTTAGCTAGTGCTACCATCCAAAAATTTAAGGCCCAAGCCCAGTAGCATCAGTAAGCCAAGCAGTTCCTGAAACACACAGTCAGGAGCAGGCATGGACAGTACACAAGAGGGTTTCATAACCCCTTACATTGAAAGAACAATGTTGAAATCTCAATTAAGCATGTATTAGCAGCATCAATAAACCATATAGTTGCTGAAACACACAGCCTGGATCAGGCAGCAGCAGAAGTACACAAGAGGGCTTAATAACCCCTAACATTAAAAGGTGAGTATTGAAATCTGTATAGAACATGTATGTTAGCTAGTGCAAACATCCAAATAATTTAGGCACAGGCCCAGCAGCATCAGTAAGCCAAGTAGTTCCTGAAACACACAGCCTTGCTCAGGCAGCAGGAGGTGTACATAAGAGGGCTTCACAACCCCTAACATTAAAAGATCAATTTTGAAATCTTTATTGAGCATGTATGTTTGCTAGTGCTACCATAAAAAAATTGTAGGTAATTCCAAGACAGTCCCAGCAGCATCAGAAAACAATATATTGGCTGAATGAGCCTGGAGTGGGGAAAGCATAAGGATACCATACAGTGGCTGAATGGTACAGCCTGGAAGTGGCATCAGGAGTCATGAAAGTGACCCTAACGCAAGGAGTTTCTGAAACTGGGGACCGACACCTTAATTATGTTTTGCAGTATCCATGGCAGCACAATGGGAGAGCCTGGAGGTGGTACCATCAGCATAAGGAGACCATAGAGCAGCACAATTATGAAGCCTGGAGGTATCAGCATGAGGATACCATAGAGCAGCACAAGTATAGAGCCTGGAGGTGGCAGCATCAACATGAGGAGACCATATGGCGGCACAACGACAGAGCCTGGAGGTGGTAGCACCAGCATGAGGAGACCATATGGCGGCACAACAACAGAGCCTGGAGGTGGTAGCATCAGCATGAGGAGACCATATGGTGGCAAATTGAAAGAGCGTGGAAGTGGTAGCATTAGCATGAAGAGACCATAGAGCAGCAGAATGAGAGAGCCTGGAGGTGGCAGCATCAGCATGAGGAGACCACATTGCGGCACAATGACAGAGCCTGAAGGTGGTAGCAATACCATGAGGAGACCATAGAGCAGCACAATGACAGAGCCTGGAGGTGGCAGCAGCAGCATGAGGGCCTTGCCAACTGAGGGTTGAGTGTGAGGAACCCATCGACTGTTGACTGGGGATGTCGGATGTCATTTGAGATAAAGTGGATGACCGAGTGAACCGATCAATCACGACTGCTGGGTTGCTGGTCGCAAGAATGCTAGCTGACACCGGGAGCTCAGACCTCTCGCTGCGACTCCTGCTGGCACACACCCCTACTTTGCTGCGACCTCTGCCTGCGCCTGATGAATTTAGGCCTCCGCCACTCCTCTGTGCACGTCCTGGCAATACTCTTCCTGACATACTTATTGTGTATATGAGGGGAGTACACTACGCTTGACTACACTTAAAACAGTATTTGTCTAGAACAGCAGCAGGTGTGTACTATTGGCTGTCCTTTCACAGTATCTAGGCCTTTGACAAGTACAAAATAGTACACTACTTAGATATAGGTATGCGGTATGCACTGATTAGGGCAGAAAAATGCGCTACAATATGCCTAAAAACTGTGTATTTTTGTAAAACACCAGCCGATGAGTACTTTAGCTTGGATTTTCACAGTATGTACAGTGGGGATCAAAAGTTTGGGCACCCCAGGTAAAAATTTGTATTAATGTGCATAAAGAAGCCAAGAAAAGATGGAAAATCTCCAAAAGGCATCAAATTACAGATTAGACATTCTTATAATATGTCAACAAAAGTTAGATTTTATTTCCATCATTTACACTTTCAAAATAACAGAAAACCAAAAAATGGCATCTGCTAAAGTTTGGGCACCCTGCAGAATTTATAGCATGCACTGCCCCCTTTGCAAAGCTGAGACCTGCCAGTGTCATGGTTTGTTCTCAATCATCATCTGGGAAGACCAGGTGATGTCAATTTCAAAGGTTTTAAATGCCCAGACTCATCTGACCTTGCCCCAACAATCAGCACCATGGGTTCTTCTAAGCAGTTTTCTAGAAATCTGAAACTGAAAATAGTTGATGCTCACAAAGCTGGAGAAGGCTATAAGAAGATAACAAAATGTTTTCAGATGTCAATATCCTCTATTCGGAATGTAATTAAGAAATGACAGTCATCAGGAACAGTGGAAGTAAAAGCAAGATCTGGAAGACCAAGAAAATATCAGACAGAACAGCTCGCAGGATTGTGAGAAAAACAATTCAAAACCCACGTTTGACTGCACAATCCCTCCAGAAAGATCTGGCAGACACTGGAGTTGGGGTACACTGATCCACTATATAGAGATACTTGTACAAATATGGTCTTCATGGAAGAGTCATCAGAAGAAAACCTCTTCTACGTCCTCACCACAAAAATCAGCGTTTGAACTTTACAAATGAACATATAGACAAGCCTGATGCATTTTGGAAACAAGTTCTGTGGACCGATGAGGTTAAAATTGAACTTTTTGGCCAGAATGAGCAAAGGTATGTTTGGAGAAGAAGGGGAACAGAATTTAATGAAAAGAACCTCTGTCCAACTGTTAAGCATGGGGGTGGATCAATCATGCTTTGGGATTGTCAGTGGCACAGGGAACATCTCACAAGTAGAAGGAAAAATGGATTCAATAAAATTTTTGCAAATTTTGGATGCTGACTTGATGCCATCTGTGAAAAAGCTGAAGTTAAAGAGAGGATGGCTTCTACAAATGGATAATGATCCTAAACACACCTAGAAATCTATGGGGGATTACATCAAGAGGCGGAAACTGAAGGTTTTGCCATGGCCTTCACAATCTCCTGACCTCAACATAATTGAAAATCTATGGATATACCTTAAAAGAGCAGGGCGTGACAGACAGCCCAGAAATATCAAAGAACTGGAAGACTTTTGTAAGGAAGAATGGGCAAAGATACCTCAAACAAGAATTGAAAGACTCTTGGCTGGCTACAAAAAGCGTTTACAAGCTGTGATACTTGTCAAAGGGGGCAGTACAAGATATTAACGCTGCAGGGTGCCCAAACTTTTGCAGACTCAATGTTTTTGTTTTCTGTTATTTTGAAAGTGTAAATGATGGAAATAAAATCTAACTTTTGTTGACATATTATAAGAATGTCTAATCTGTAATTTGATGCCTTTTGGAGAATTTTCCATCTTTCCTTGGCTTCTTTATGCACATTAATACAAATTTTTACCTGAGGTGCCCAAATTTTTGATCCCCACTGTAGGCTCTTGACAGATTAACAGATACAAAATAGTACACTACTTAGATGTACGCATGCGGTATGCTCTTAGGTGGGCAGAAAAATGCGCTACAATGAGCCTAAAAAATCTGTAATTTATGTAAAACACTAGCCGGTGATTACTTTTGGCTGTCCTTTCACAGTATGTAGGCCCTTGACAGATTAACAGGTACACAATAGTACACTACTTAGATGTAGGTATGTGTTATGCACTGATGAGGGCAGAAAAATGCTCTACAGTACACTTAAAAGAGTATCTGAGTACAACACCAGCCGATGAGTAATGTTTGCTATTCTTTCACAGTATGTAGTCCCTTGACAGATTAACAGGTAACAAATAGTACAGTACTTAGATGTACATATGCGGTGTGCACTTATGAGGGCAGAAAAATGCGCTACAATGCACCGAAAAACACATATTTTTGTAAAAAACCAGCTGGTGATTACTTTGGCTATCCTTTCAAAGTATGTAGGCCCTAGACAGATTAACAGGTACAAAATGATGCACTACTTAGATGTAGGTATGTGGTATGCACGTATGAGGGCAAAAAAAATCGCTACAGTACACTTAGAAAACGTATTTTCATAAAACAACAGCCATCTGGCCAACAGCCAGATAAAGGCACATTGAGGAAGATTTCTGCCAGATCCATGCATCAGATCAAGAGAGCAGCTGCTAAAATACCATTACATAGCAGCAAACACATATTTGAAGCTGCTGGTTCCTCTGGAGTCCCACAGACATCAAGGTGTACAGTCCTCCAGAGTCTTGCAACTGTTCATAAACCTTGTATTCGGCCACCACTTATCAATGCTCACAAGCAGAAATGGCTGCATTGGGCAGAAAAATACATGAAGACTAATTTTCAAACAGTACTGTTCACTGATGAGTGCCGTGCATTCCTGGATGATCCAGATGGATGGAGTAGTGAATGGTTGGTGGACTGCCACCCTGTTCCAACAAGGCTGCGACATCAGCAAGGTGGTGGGGGAGTCATGTTTTGGGCCGGAATTATGGGATGAGATCTGGTCGGCCCCTTTAGGCTCCTCTGCAAATTATGTGGAGTTTCTGACTGACCACTTTCTTCCCTGGTACAGAAGGAAGAACTATGCTTTCTGTAATAAAAATAATATTCATGCATGACAATTCACCATCTCATGCTGCAAAGAATACCTCTGATTCAATGGCTGCTATGGGGTTAAAAGAAGAGAAAGTCATGGTGTGGCCTCCATCCTCCCCGACCTCAATCCTATTGAGAACTTTTGGAGCATCCTCAGAGTAAAAGATCAATGAGAGTGGGAGGCAGTTTACATCCAGACAGCAGCTCTGGGAGGCTATTCTGACATCTTGCAAACAAATTCAAGCAGAAACTGTCCAATAACTCACAGGTTCAATGGATGCAAGACTTGTGAAGCTGCTATCAAATAAGGGGTTCTATGGTAAAATGTAACAAGACCTGTTAACACGTTTAAAAAGTTGACTGAAATAGCTTTTGATTTCAGTAAATATGCTGCAAACACAACAAATTACAATTTTCAGTTCTTTACAACCTATAAAGTGTTTTAAAACTTACTGTGCCCAATAATTTGGAACAGTGCAATGTAAGTTTTTTTATGTTTAAAAAAAAAACACTTATCATTAGGTTGGTTCAAAAAAATCTGGATTGTGTTCTTAATAGTTGATAACATGAGAATCATGCTGACTGTTATTTACATCAATTACTTAGGTAATTGAGAAAAATATAATTTGCATAATAATTTGGAACAGGGTGTAATCAGCTGAATGTGAGACTCCCAGTGGTCACAGAGCAGTACTGCAATGGGGATCATCACCCAAAGGCATTCTCCCCAAAAAGCTCCATGGTTCTAGACAAAAAGAGGTACAGGAGCCTGTAGTGATATATTATTTCACTGCTTTAGCATTTTTCTTAGGCGGACTCCTACAGTCCAAATGCATCACGAGGTAATCCAAAGCAGATCATATGCCATCGCTAAATAATTAAATGTTTTCAGATAATGCAGAAATGAAATATGATCACTTTGTATTGTTATATAACACTGAGAAGCTTATGTAACAGTCAGCTTATAATACACCATTCTATTCTGTATACAATAGCTATTTGTCAGAGCATGTACATCAGTCTAACATTACTTTTATTCTTAATCATTAAAAAAATCCCACACTATTATGCACACTTTGACAGAAACAGCTTACAGAGAAGATAACAGTCCGCTAACATTTTGCACACTTAATATTTTGTATTGCACGTATAATCATTCACCATGTATCGCCACAGTACTATAGAAAGTGCGTAAAGGGGTACTCCAGGGATGTATATATTAAAAAAAAAAAAAAAAAGCTTCAAAGCCACCACACTATCTGGATATGTTAAACCATCCTGCCTGATATGCATGGCACCTGTGGCCCTTGTTGTATTCTCTGGAAGCTTGATATTCTTTCTTCATGCATGTAAAAGTGACAGGAAAAGAGAAGAAACTGCTCTATATAGCTAATGAATGATATTTAGACAATTAAATTGGTTGATGAGAGGGAAAGGATTGGCTGTGAGTTTAGTTTCTTGGAGTGCCCCTTTAACCTCTTAAGGACGTAGGGCGTACCTGTACGCCCTACGCCCGGTCCCGGTGTTTAAAATGGGGTCACGCCATGACCCTTCATCACACCAGGTCAGTCCCGGCTTTCTAATCATAGCCGGGACCCTGGGCTAATAGCGCGCGGCATCGATCGTTGTGCCACACGCTGTTAACCCTTCAGACGCGGCGATCAAAGTTGACCGCCGTGTCTGAAAGCGAAAGTAAACGCTTCCCGGCAGCTCAGTCGGGCTGATCGGAACATCGCGATAAAATTGCGATGTCCCAATCAGCTGGGACGCAAGCGGAGGTGTCCTTACCTGTCTCTGCAGCGTCCGATCGTCGATATGGGAGCTATAGCACTGCAAAAAAAAAAAAGTGAAAAAAAAAAGTTAACAAAGGTCATTTAATAAATAAAAGTTTGAATCACCCCCCTTTTCCCATAAAAAAAAAACTGTGTAAATAAAAATAAACATATGTGGTATCGCCGCGTGCGGAAATGTCCGAACTATAAAAATGTATCATTAATTAAATTGCACGGTCAATGGCGTACGCGCCAAAAATTTCCAAAGTCCAAAATAGTGTATTTTTGGTCACTTTTTATATCATGAAAAAATGAATAAAAAGCGCCTGTGGGCGATTTTTCCGCCTTGCACACACAAGCAGATGCATATTATGGGTAGATGCATATTATGCATTTACACATATTAGATTTCCATGTCTGTAGTCACTATCTCTCTCTCTCTCTCTCTCTCTCTCTCTCTCTCTCTCTCTCTCTCTCTCTCTCTCTCTCTATATATATATATATATATATTTATATATATATATATATATATATATATATATTTATATATAGCTGGACGCACACACTATTTTGCTCTGTACCAGCTTAAAGAATATGCTGTGTACGAGGTCCCTGAGAAGTTTACAGCAAGGAAAACGCATAGGACCTGATCTTCATAATGACAAGAAGGAGGAAAGCCATAAGAGGAGCCCAGGTTTTATATTCTTAAACAAGCATGTTAAGACTTTCCTTTACTAACTATAGAGTAAAACTGCTGGCAGTAAAAATCCAAAAACACTGGCCCTGATTTACTATTGTGTACCCAACATGTTTTGTCGGGTTGTGCGCCATAAATTCTGTCTGTGCCAGAATTTGCGCCAGAATTGAAAAAAACCTGACTAACTCTCCATTTTACTGAGAAAACCCAAAAAGGGGGCGTTGCCATTGGGCAAAGTGGGTGTGGCCATGTGGGGACGTGTGTCCCCGAAATTTTCACAAAAACCCAACATACTGTATATACTATGGTTTCCACAGAAAATGTAGTGGTTTTGAGCTGAGGAAAACCCCACAGCTCAGAGCATGTGTAAAAAAAAGCAAAATGTAGGGAAATCTTAGTAAATACCGTGGACATTTTTTTTTTTAGGGGATTAAAACCCACAAAGAAAACTCCACTCCACTCTTAGTAAATCAGGGCCACTGTGAGTGTGAATACTAACTATACATGTGGATGATAATTAGAAAAGGAAAACAAAAGCATCAAAAACTTGCATAAACAGTGGTCCCTCAACATACGATGGTAATCCGTTCCAAATGAACCATCGTTTGTTGAAACCATCGTATGTTGAAGGATCCGTGCAATGTAAAGTATAGGAAGCTGTACTCACCTGTCCCCGCCGCTCCAGACCCGTCACCGCTGCCCTGGATGCCGCCCTCCATCGCTGTCACCGCGTCCCCGTGGTGTCCCCGACGCTCCGGACGTCTCTGCTTCCCTGGGATCCTCGCTCTCCGCTCTCCGTCGCCGTCATCACGTCACCATGCACGCTCGCTGCTCCTATTGGATGACAGGACAGCGTGCGCGCAACATGATGACGACGAAGGAGAGCGCCGGCGATGGAGGGGATCGGGAAGAGGATGCTCCGGAGCCCCGAGGACAGGTAGGAGACCATCACTGGAGCACACGTGGGCACCGTAAACGGCTATCCGGCAGCAGCTGAAGCAGTCAGCACTGCCGGATAGCCGTTTATGCGATGGCCCCGACATACAAAAGCATTGTATGTTGATGCTGCCTTCAACATGCGATGGCCTCTGGGGCCATCGTAGGTCGGGGGGTCACTGTGTGGGAGGAAATATATATATATATATATATATATATATATATATATAGTGACTACATGTATGGAAATCTAATGTGTGTGAATGCATAATAAGTGCATAGTAAAACTAGCCTTTGCTTGTGTGTGCAGGACACAAAATTTGCATAGTATGCTTAAAGATGGACTAATGCCCATTTCCAAACATTGTACTGACACGACTGACTGGTGGGACAGGGAGAGTGAGCCCTAAGCTGTCCCTAGTGACACTCTCCCTGCCTACTTGCCCAAACACCCTAAGCGGTGATTCGACAACTTGGAGCTGGTCCCTCCCTGTGCTACAGTGCAGTGGCATTAAAACAAATAATAAACATAGCCCATCATAGGCCAGCAACAGAAACAGGAGAACTATCAAAAAACCAGTTGTGGTACCATGAGCAGCAGAGTAATATGTCACAGTGACCGCAGTGGGTTTGCTGAACTGGGGCACTTCTATGTTGATCACAGAAGTGATCCGAGGGGCTGCACAAGATGTTGTAATAGTACCCTAGGGCACACTCTGCTCCAGTGTCCTCCTGGTGAAATTCAGGTGCCGGGATGTGTGTGGATGCAGAGAGACAGACACGGGGAGCCAGTGAGCTGGTGCAAATATAAACAAGTTGCACTAGTCTCTCTCTTTAATTTCTTTGTTGTAAATTACTAATAGACTACCTGGAGGGCCACCTAACTTGGGGTATTCACATTCAGCGGATTGGCAGATGTGTCCCTTACAGATTGACTTGGCCCCAACTGCTGACAATCTTGGTAAGAACTTCTCTCTTGGGACCACCACATGCTCCAATGCAGGTTGCTAAGAGTCTAACTCCTCTCAAACTCAGAGCTCTGGCATTGGCTCTGACTCTCGCTGACTTAGTTAACTAGTTAGACAGGGATATATTTATAGCATGCTGCAACATATAGCCTCACCCCTATTCTAAGGCTTTCCAGCAAGTTCTATATTAAAGTCTATGAGCCAGCATAATTTTTATAGACTAGACAATTCTAACTTTTAAGCTACACTAGGCTATATACTCGGTATAAATGAATGTAACACAGTGCTCAAGTCCTGCATGAAAGAATGGGAACTGAGTTTCTGCTCTTTTCCACAACAGTAACACCATTTCCATTAGCAGGAGTCCTGCAGGACCAGCCCCTGAGTGAAAATCTTGGGTGAGTTCCCCTACCTTTTTTCCCAAGGACTTGACCTCTGATGTAACCCATTACTTACTTGTCAGGATTAAACAACAAAGTGCATTAATGCAATAAAACACAGAAGCACCTCACAAATTCATAAAGGTGTACAGTGTACATCTACATTTTAAAGAGACGCTCCTGTTCTGGGGCAATGCACTACTGTTGTATCCAGTCTAGGCAACACAAACATTTGAGAACAAATGACAGAAAAACTTGCCTTAATAAACAAGGCCAATACACAAAATAGAATCTTTCATTCTTAATAGTTCATTCTTTCTAGGTTTAAGGGGCCATTTTATTGTTATGACTTTAAAATTAAACACACTAAATATTTTTACCCAGTTAATATTTTCAGGGTAAAATATAACATTCACCCTGTTGAGACTAAAGAGTAGAATGACAAACATGTCTGTAATAGGGTGCACTGCTGGTTCCAATCGTTTTTACTGCAGTTGGAAATATCCCAACAATAGAAACTTTTACTGACGTACGAGTCGTAAATTCCCATCCATTTTAATTGCCAGTAAAACCGCCATTTAGTAGATTTTCGTCTGGTTTGGATGAAGCATGTGTCCTCCTTTGAGTCCTATTCTGCAGGTTTTCAATGATGTGTGCATAAAGTTTATTGGGATATTATTTTGCTGGCCTTTGCACTGTCACCTCATAGCTACATTTTACACATTTTACAAGAATATGATTTCATTGGGACATTTACAATCTAGTGAAACATCTTCAAATGTATCCTAAAGGTGGCAACATTTGATGTGTGTGCTCAGATTCAAGTAGGCACTAGCCATTGACATTTGATGATTCCAATATAAACTGGTGTATTGAGTATGTGTTAGAATAATCTGGCAGGAATATGCATGTTTATGTATCTCTGTGTCCTAAACCCCTATCATAAGAAAACCATATTTATTTTGCCTTTTGTAACCCCATTCTAGCATTTCATAAATTTACTATGAAAGTCTCTTGAATTCCAGCTCTGGACTGGACCAGGGAGTAATCGTTCATTTTGAGATAGTTATGAAGAGGCACAGGTAGAAAGAGGACATGCTGCTTTTTTACAAAGGCACTAAGAACAGTCACGTCTCCATCTAATCTTGTATAACTGTAGAACTTCATCTCCATGACATTTGCAAACCTGTTTGTATTAAACAACACATTCAACACAGTATTCAGAAGCAAACTAGTATTAGTGCATATACAAGACAAGAGAGATGATTGTACAGGGTAACAATCTCTTCAGTAGGTAAAAAGAATAATAAAAATCTGCAATAAAGTATTAACAGGGTGTCTTTAATAGATTAAGGTGTTAAAATGATCTGTCATTGCACAGCACTAGTAATACAAAAATAAACAGAAATAGAATAAAAGAAGACACAGTGTAACTAATAGCTGCAGTATTCCTGGCCAGGAGTGTACAATTGATAAGCACCTGTCCCTAGTTATAGACTAACTACCGACTCCTTCACTTAGGGTGCGTTCACTCGGTTGTCTGTCCCCGTCCCGTTCTACTCCCGTAAAAGTATTAAAATGGATTAAAAAACAAAACTGACCTAAACGGATACAGACGGATGTAATTTCAAAACTATCCGTTTGCCATAGACTTTAATGTTAAAATTATGATGTCAGTTTTTTCTTCCGTTTTTTTTTGACAAGAGAAAAAATGCTGCATGTGCTGTCTTTTCTGCCGTAAAAAACGGGGTCAGACGGCCATGTGAATGCCCCCTTAGTCCGTCTATGACATCCCTTCCAACACATGCTGACAGCTGCCAAAACTATAAATATTTGTGATGTTTGTATTGGTCTCACAAAGGGCCACACTTGGTGAATGATATCCAGCATAGAGTAAAAAAAAAATATATATATCAAATAAGTGTCTAAAACTTAACTTTTATTGGTTAACTTATAAATCACCAAAACACGTGATCATCCAGTCACCTTTAAAAAGACATCATTATTTACAATTACTGGGGCAGTTTACTTCAGCCCACAACAACTAAGTCTGCACAACCTATTCAATAATACACACTACTGAGCACACGGGCCACGTGTGTTTGACCATTAACTCCAAATATGTGTTATTACTATAATAACAATTGTTACGCCTAGCGCTCCGGGTCCCCGCTCCTCCCCGGAGCGCTCACGGCGTCTTTCTCCCTGCAGCTCCCCGGTCAGTCCCGCTGACCGGGAGCGCTGCACTGTCATGGCCGTTGGGGATGCGATTCGCACAGCGGGACGCGCCCGCTCGCGAATCGCATCCCAGGTCACTTACCCGTTCCCGTCCCCTGCTGTCATGTGCTGGCGCGCGCGGCTCCGCTCTCTAGGGCGCGCGCGCGCGCCAGCTCCCTGAGACTTAAAGGGCCAGTGCACCAATGATTGGTGCCTGGCCCAATTAGCTTAATTGGCTTCCACCTGCTCCCTGGCTATATCTGGTCTCCTCCCTTGCACTCCCTTGCCGGATCTTGTTGCCCTTGTGCCTAGTGAAAGCGTTTTGTGTGTCTAAAGCCTGTGTACCAGAACTTCTGCTATCCACCCTGACTACGAACCTTGCCGCCTGCCCCCGACCTTCTGCTACGTCCGACCTTGCTTCTGTCTACTCCCTTGTACCTCGCCTATCATCAGCAGTCAGAGAGGTGAGCCGTTGCTAGTGGATACGACCTGGTCACTACCGCCGCAGCAAGACCATCCCGCTTTGCGGCGGGCTCTGGTGAAAACCAGTAGTGACTTAGAACCGGTCCACTAGCGCGGTCCTCGCCAATCCCTCTCTGACACAGAGGATCCACTACCTGCCAGCCGGCATCGTGACAGTAGATCCGGCCATGGATCCCGCTGAGGTCCCTCTGCCTTATATCTCGGATATCACCACGGTGATCGCCCAGCAATCCCGACAGATCGCCCATCTAACCCACCAGCTGTCGGAAATGTCCACCATTGTGCACCAACTTCAGTCGCAACTTCAGCAGCAATCATCTCCTCCGCCAGCTCCTGCACCCCTTCCGCAGCGAGTGGCCACTCCTAGCCTCCGCCTGTCCTTGCCGGACAAATTTAATGGGGACTCTAAGTTTTGCCGTGGCTTTCTTTTGCAATGTTCCCTGCACATGGAGATGATGTCGGACCAGTTTCCTACTGAAAGGTCTAAGGTGGCTTTCGTAGTCAGCCTTCTGTCTGGAAAAGCCCTGTCATGGGCCACACCGCTCTGGGACCGCAATGACCCCGTCACTGCCTCTGTACACTCCTTCTTCTCGGAAATTCGAAGTGTCTTTGAGGAACCTGCCCGAGCCTCTTCTGCTGAGACTGCCCTGCTGAACCTGGTCCAGGGTAATTCCTCCGTTGGCGAGTACGCCATACAATTCCGTACTCTTGCTTCTGAACTTTCCTGGAATAATGAGGCTCTCTGCGCGACCTTTAAAAAAGGCCTATCCAGCAACATTAAAGATGTTCTGGCCGCACGAGAGACTCCTGCTAACCTGCATGAACTCATTCATCTAGCCACTCGCATTGACATGCGTTTTTCTGAGAGGCATCAAGAGCTCCGCCAGGAAAAAGACTTAGATCTCTGGACACCTCTCCCACAGTCTCCATTGCAATCTGCGCCTAGGCCTCCCGCCGAGGAGGCCATGCAAGTGGATCGGTCTCGCCTGACCCTGGAAGAGAGGAATCGCCGTAAGGAAGAGAATCTTTGTCTGTACTGTGCCAGTACCGAACATTTTTTGGTGGATTGCCCTGTCCGTCCTCCACGTCTGGGAAACGCACGCTCGCACCCAGCTCTCGTGGGTGTGGCATCCCTTGATGCTAAGTCGGCTTCTCCACGTCTCACGGTGCCTGTACGAATTTCTACTTCAGCCAGCTCTTCCCTCTCAGCCGTGGCCTGCCTGGACTCTGGTGCCTCTGGGAATTTTATTCGGGAGTCCTTAGTGAATAAATTCCGCATTCCGGTGACCCGTCTTGTCAAGCCACTCCACATTTCCGCGGTCAACGGAGCCAGGTTGGATTGCACCGTGCGTTTCCGCACGGAGCCCCTCCTAATGTGCATCGGACCTCATCAGGAGAAAATCGAATTTTTGGTCCTTCCCAATTGCACTTCCGAAATTCTCCTTGGACTACCCTGGCTTCTACACCATTCCCCAACCCTGGACTGGTCCACTGGGGAGATCAAGAGTTGGGGTCCCTCTTGTTCCAAGGACTGCCTTCAACCGGTTCCCAGTAATCCCTGCCGTGACCCTGTGGTTCCTCCTGTATCCGGTCCCCCTAAGGTCGTTAGGGACTCTGCCTGCCACAGAAAATGCCTCTCCCCCCCTCCCAGTCCCTTCAGGCAAGCCTCTGTGTCCCCTCATGGCTCCCGTCCTTGTGTCTCCCTGCCCCGTGCCAAGCTTCACCCCCTGCCCTCCCTCCCCATTCCTACTCCTGCTGTACTGCCTGCCATTGAGGAAACCATCCATTCCTTCCCGGTGTCCTCATCCCAGGGGAGGCAGTCACCGGACAAAAAAAAGGGGAGACCTAAGGGGGGGGGTACTGTTACGCCTAGCGCTCCGGGTCCCCGCTCCTCCCCGGAGCGCTCACGGCGTCTTTCTCCCTGCAGCTCCCCGGTCAGTCCCGCTGACCGGGAGCGCTGCACTGTCATGGCCGTTGGGGATGCGATTCGCACAGCGGGACGCGCCCGCTCGCGAATCGCATCCCAGGTCACTTACCCGTTCCCGTCCCCTGCTGTCATGTGCTGGCGCGCGCGGCTCCGCTCTCTAGGGCGCGCGCGCGCCAGCTCCCTGAGACTTAAAGGGCCAGTGCACCAATGATTGGTGCCTGGCCCAATTAGCTTAATTGGCTTCCACCTGCTCCCTGGCTATATCTGGTCTCCTCCCTTGCACTCCCTTGCCGGATCTTGTTGCCCTTGTGCCTAGTGAAAGCGTTTTGTGTGTCTAAAGCCTGTGTACCAGAACTTCTGCTATCCACCCTGACTACGAACCTTGCCGCCTGCCCCCGACCTTCTGCTACGTCCGACCTTGCTTCTGTCTACTCCCTTGTACCTCGCCTATCATCAGCAGTCAGAGAGGTGAGCCGTTGCTAGTGGATACGACCTGGTCACTACCGCCGCAGCAAGACCATCCCGCTTTGCGGCGGGCTCTGGTGAAAACCAGTAGTGACTTAGAACCGGTCCACTAGCGCGGTCCTCGCCAATCCCTCTCTGACACAGAGGATCCACTACCTGCCAGCCGGCATCGTGACAACAATTTGAAGAAATGCAACTCATAAGGAACAATACTTCCAACACGTTTCTGTCCTTGGTTCATGGCGTCATCAGGTCAGTATTATTGATAATTTGGTTGCATTAGGGCCACACTTGGTGAATGATATCCAGCATAGAGTAAAAAAAATATATATATATCAAATAAGTGCCTAAAACTTAACTTGTATTGGTTAACTTATAAATCACCAAAACACGTGATCATCCAGTCACCTTTAAAAAGACATCATTATTTACAATTACTGGGGCAGTTTACTTCAGCCCACAACAACTAAGTCTGCACAACCTATTCAATAATACACACTACTGAGCACACGGGCCACGTGTGTTTGACCATTAACTCCAAATATGTGTTATTACTATAATAACAATTTGAAGAAATGCAACTCATAAGGAACAATACTTCCAACACGTTTCTGTCCTTGGTTCATGGCGTCATCAGGGCAGTATTATTGATAATTTGGTTGCATAGGTAATAGGAAAATAGGGCATAATATAAGCACAATCTATCTCCTAATAAAGTAGCCCCATCATCCACATATCATTGGCATCCTGGGGAGTGAAAATGCTATTCTGCAAACTAATACAAAGAAACAAAGTTTTGCAATGCTCTTATGAGTATATCCATCCCCGACCAGTGGTGTCAGGTGTGATCTCCTCCAATACAGTTAGCTGCTCTCTGAAATGAATCCGGTCGCCAGCAGAACCTGCAATTAGGTAGGGAGCCAATAGTGTCAACCCTCTAATGTGGTTTCAGAAAACACAACCCACCAAGGCCCAATGGTTAGATAAACTTAATCATATATGCAGGCTGAATTTTTTTTTAAGTGATATGTGTCCTTGGCTTTCCTACAAATGCCTTCAATCGACCCCACCCAAGTTTACCTAATCCTATACTTACAGCAACTCTTCCTCACCCTCTCATCTCTCTCCTTACCACATGTGCTGTTTTGATAAATGTAGTGTAATGTTGTGTTTATACTTTATCTGAAATATATCCATCTTCAAATACTATATAGCCCCCATAAGGTATACCCAATCTTTGCACACACAGCACCACCACTATACATCAGTGAGTCCAATCTGTTTTTGAGGACTCCTCAGTTTTAAAGGAAAACTGTCATATGTTTTGTCCCACACTATCCACGGGTACCTGGGGATAGTGCGGGTGACGCTGAACATTTTGAGTCCTACCTTGCCCGGATCCGCTGCACCGTTCGCCCGTTATAGCTGGTTTTCGGTGTATTCAAATTAGCTGCTAACTGGCACGGGCTGGGTTACTGCCTTCAACTGGCACTGTGACTTAACCGCCGCCCGGCCCATAGCACTGCTGGCTAATGAATATTCATACGTTGTCTTACACTCCCTGTCTCATCTTGGCCGAGTCCTGGATGATACTGCGCATGCACCCTTACTCCAGCGCTGTTCCGGGCAAATGAAGCAATGCTGAAGACCGCTTCCGTGTATAGTAGGAAATCCCGCGCATGCGCAGTATCGTCCAGGACTCGGCCGAGATGAGACAGAGAGTGTAAGACAACGTATGAATATTCATTAGCCAGCAGTGCTACGGGCAGGGCGGCGGTTACATCACAGTGCCAGTAGAAGGCAGTAACCCCGCCCATAACAGTTAGCAGCTAATTTGAATATACCGAAAACCAGCTATAATGGGCGAACGGCGCAACGGATCCGGGCAAGGTAGGACTCAAAATGTTCAGCATCTCCCGCACTATCCAGAGGTACCCGTGGATAGTGCGGGACAAAACATATGACAGTTTTCCTTTAAGCTTGGAGAGTAGATTCCCCTGGATTTACAATTTTTACTATAAACACCCTCATACAGTGATAGTTGTGTGTGTGTGTGTGTGTGTGTGGGGGGGGGGGGGGGGTAGTGTGCTTTCTGAAGTTACTAGATCTGAGTAGCATGTGTTCCAGCAAAAAGTCGCATAACTACTAGTTTACTGTTGCAAGACTTGGAACTATGAATCACCAAACCCATGGCCCTATGCCCAGGGTAATAAAACCCCTTTAGATAATTCCCTCCCCAAAAACTTCACTTTTCATGTTTCTATTATAAAGAACACTCTGTGATGACAAATATAATGAATACTGCTGAAAGTGGCTCTTATATTCATGTATGTGGGATATCTTTGCCTAGTATATTGAGCCTGCAGAGCTCAAGAGTTCCGAGCCAGTATTCTAGTGTGGTTTAAAATCAGAAACTCTTTGTCCCCTCTACATATTTCGCTGCTATTGCAAGTTGCAACGTCATCAGGAGGGTAATGGCAATGGCAGCCAGGAAATGCTCTACAACCTTTTATAACGTAGGTACCTGTAATAGCGTCCATTACCTATGTCCCTAATTCAGGGATAGTATATAAGACCAATCAGTACATCTTTTACATGCTTTACCTAATTACCACGTCACTTACAGAACGAGACTTTGGCCAATAGCTCAATCCCGGCAGATCACGTCATCCCTCTGCTCCCACTCACATACTCACATGCTACTGAACTGCAGCTGCGCACAGCCTATCATTGTTTGCGAATGCACGTTCCAGCACGGCCGCTATGTTAACATTGAAGGATCTTGCCTGTACATTTTAATACATCCTGGACTTAGTCTCTCAGATGCTCCAGGACTACGAACTTATTGCACATGTTCCAATCAAGGCTAAGAAGACTACATATCAGCAGAACTTCATAAGGAGATATTGTTCAACTACTGTACAGTACATATATAATTAAATACTGAGCAATCTAGTATGAAAAAATGATATTCCCATTTTTTTTATATTTTAATAGCGGATTCTCTCTAATTTATGGTCTCATTATGATTTTTGTTTTTATATATATTTTTATATACCTTACAGACATCTAAATGCCTTAAATGGGCACTCTCATTAAAAGTAATTTTTGCTTTTGCATTCCTTATGGTAAATAAAAAAAACTATCTAATGTACTTTGCTTTAAAAAAAAAAAAAAAAAAAAAGAGGTTTTCTGTGTTTTATTTGTGTTTAAAAAAGCTGCCCTACTTGTCCAGAGCATATTTCCCCCCAACTCTTGCATATACTTTGGACTCCTGCTGGCCTAGCAGAAGTCCAAAATCAGGAAATGCAGTCTGGAGTGCTGAGGGGTGTGTGTGCAGCCTTAGCCAATCATAACTCATCTTACACACTGAACTGTTCTGAGCTGTGTGTAGCATAGTGAGGGAGGAAGTTCTTTCCTGTACGGCTTCAGATGATCTCACACCAGCTGGGTAACACCCCTTCCCAGTCTGTGAATCTGACTGAGACTGAGCAGAAAATACAGAGCAATATCAAGGTAGAAAACTAAAAAGCATTTAAAAAAATAAAGACGGTGTGGTTTATCATGATGGAGGCAGTGAACTGGGAGGATTGTAAAATTTAACAAGATCACAAGATGTACTCTTTAACTCTTATCACCAGAACCCAAATGCATGAAAATTTTATCACTGCTCTCCTCTTATTCTTCTCCCCTACTACTTTCCCCTTACACTTAAAGGGGTACTCCGGTGCTTAAACATCTTATCCCCTATCCAAAGGATAGGACATAAGATGCCTGATCGCGGGAATCCCGCCGCTGGGGACCCCCGGGATCATGCACGCGGCACCCCATTTGTAATCAGTGCCCGGAGCGTGTTCGCTCCGGGACTGATTACCGGCGACCGCAGGGCAGGCAGCGTGTGACATCACACCTCCACCCCCGTGTGACGTCACGCTCCGCCCCTCAATGCAAGCCGGCGGGAGGGGGCATGATAGCTATCACGCCCTCTCCCGTAGGCTTGCATTGAGGGGCGGAGCATGACGTCACACGGGGGCGGAGGCATGACGTCACACGCCGCCCACCCTGCGGTCGACCATAATCAGACCCGGAGCGAACACGCTCCGGGCTCT
The DNA here is from genome assembly GCF_029499605.1 of Hyla sarda. Lineage (NCBI taxonomy): Eukaryota > Metazoa > Chordata > Amphibia > Anura > Hylidae > Hyla > Hyla sarda. The sequence goes on from NC_079189.1 coordinate 196,175,806, forward strand.
GATTACAAACGGGGTGCCGCGTGCATGATCTCTGTGGTCCCCAGCGGCGGGACTCCCGCGATCAGGCATCTTATCCCCTATCCTTTGGATAGGGGATAAGATGTTTAAGCACCGGAGTACCCCTTTAACTTTTATATATTCCTCACATCAATATTACTCAGTGTCTGATTTTATCTTTGGCCCAGAACTTACTCCAACATAAATATACCCTACAAATAGTAGATATGTATAAGCTATGACGGAATGGCATGATATCCATGATTAGGTAAGTATGCATTCCACTTCCTGCTGCTATGCAACCACAGAGTATTTGTAATGTCCGTATATTTGTGTTTTGTGTTTTCTGCTCTGGGACCTGCTCAGACGGGCAGTTTGTGTCTGAACAGTTTCTGTGTTCATTCTCCCTGGGGTGGGAAAACTGGGAGGCTATACTGTATTAGGCCCATTTTGGTGCTGTTCTTTGCTGGTCATTAGATCTGTTACTCTGACCATGTTTGCTATATGTTAACTTTGTCTGTCTGAGCACATATCCCGAGTTTCAACCATGTTTATCTGTCCTGTTAGATAAACAGATTTTAGCCTACTTTGTTTGAGTCCTTTGTCGGGGTTTAGTATTCTAGCATTGTTTGTTCTGCAAATGCTATGTGTTTCCTGCATCCATATTCACAGTGTGCCTTTTGTTAGTCCTCTTTTGACCTTGTTTGATCCTGGATGTCCTGGGATAGAATTCCTGAGCTGTGTGCTATCCATCTATCTAGGAGTGAATTAGTCTTGTGTCTGTACCCGTGTTTACTTGTATTTAGTATTTCTGTTTCCTCCTAGGCTAGTATTCTGATCACTCTGGAGAGTGCCCCCTATCTAGGAGCCTATTTGGCTTTGGAATCGATGTCTCTCCATGATTAAACAGTGTCCAATGTGTTCTTAGTCTTGAGTCCAGTGTGAACAGTGTTCTTGATTTCCTGACCTGTAACTATGCTATATCCTGCCTTGTTTGTATTTATATATCTGTTTGTTGGTTCCGTTATGTTCCTAATGACTTTCCCGACTTTCTACAGTTCCGTTTTTTTTACTTTGATGCCAATGCACTTTAGCTCAAGGAAGAGACTGGCTCCAAGTTGTTTAGGGCAGATGGGCAAGTAGGCAGAGACAGTGGATTAAGGGACAGTTTAGGGCTCACTACTCCCTGCTGCCCCCCATTTCATGACAGCATTAAAGTCTGATATCAATTCTTGTTCCAAATTTTTTACTTTAGAGAAAAGCAGCATACGAGAAGCCCTCATTAAGTCCACTAGGGGATATGCTTCTAAGCCTATACATCCACCTAGTCTCCTCCTTTGATAGGGATTTATTCCCTTTCCTGGGGCCCAATTTCAAATGATGTATGCCCCAGAATTTTAAATCTTGCATCCTACCTCCATGGGCGGCATGAATATGTCTCGCCAGTGCAGTATCTGCACCTGTTCTTAAATTACTCAGGTGTTTTGAAATGTGTCTCCTAATTTTCTGGGTGGTGTTCCCAACATAAATTTTAGGACAGTTGCAAAATGCTGTATACATAATATTCTTTGTTTTACAATCCCTGATCTGATAGACCCTTTGGTTCACCAGGTTGGTAAATTGTTTTATTCGTGGTATGTGGAACTGCATTTCCTGCAGCTGTACAAACCCTTAACTTTATTGGTCAGCCACATCATAGGATTAGGTTCTTCTGCGAAGTGGCTATGCACAAGAATTTCTCTACGGTTTGGTCCTTGGCGGAGGATCACCTGCGGTCTATCCCCTATTGCGGTTGACAAATCAGGATCTCACGAGAGAATATGCCAATAATGGTGTATGATATTCATCACTTGATCTTTATATTCATCGTAAGCACATACACTAAATGTTCTGCTAGTTTGTATTTGCAGTGAGATCCTCTTTTTTTTGTCTGACAGCAACTGACTACTATCACTGAAGAGAACCCTTTTATAGGCTACTTTAAGATGTTTTCTTGTATATCCTCTTTGTCAAAAGTGCTTATACAGCTCTTGGCTATCCTGAGTAAAGGAATACTCATTCAAGCAATTTTGTTTCACTCTGAGATACTGCCAACAGGTATACTTTTCTTCAGCGATCCCGGATGCCAGCTATCCCAGTGTAAAATAGAATTTACAGATGTCGGTTTCCTATGGATGCTAGTCTGGAGATGTTTTTCATTGTCAATCTATATTGGTAATGTTTTCTATAAAATAATGATTTCATATTCAAAGCCCCTTTAAGCAACATAAGCCCAGACGTGATCCCAGAAACAGCAGGTTACCTTCCTTACATACATCTGGTAGCAGGCAGGGATACAAGATGCTGTGGCCCTCCTCCCGTATGTGTATTTTTGTCACTACTTGCACAGTAGTGCAGCACAAACAGGGAGTAGACTCTAAGTATCCTCCTGCTGTCATCCAGACATAGTGCAATGTCTACATAGTACAATGTCTACTAAAATGTCATAGGTACTCATCACTTGTAATTGCCCCTGGTCTCTGCTCTGGCTGCCACTTAGGTTCAGCCTCCCAATCCACTTCTTCGCTGATGCCAGTACCACAGAAACAAGATGGTGGCTGCTTGCCTTACTGTGGCCCATACTGCAAGGACCGGTTCTTCTGCTATGGGAACAACAGGGGAGATTTAAAACCTGTCCAGAGGAAAAGTTGCTGAGTTGCCCATAGCAACCATTCAGATTACTTCTTTTATTTTTCAGAGGCCTTTTCAAAAATGAAAGAAGCGATTTGATTTGTTGCCATGAGTAACTCAGCAACTTTTCCATGTAAATAACATTACTCCCCTACCCCTAAATACAGTGCCACGTAAATAGCATCACTCTCCTACCTCCTACATACAGTCCTATGTAAATAACATCACACGGGTGGTCTTCTGACTGACACTCTGTCCGGCCAGGCAGATTGTCAGTCGGGGACTAAATGTCACAATGCCATATCTATGAGTACTGCTGTACAGAAGGGATAGGACCTTTAAGTGAACGGAAGGAGCGGCTTTTCTTAGCCGCTGCCTCCTGTCACTGATTCCTACCTGCTTGGCTGCTTGAGGGCACAGACCCGTGCAGTCCTGCACGACGTTCCAATGCATTCCTGCAGGACTCGAGCCCTGGAATTATCTAAGAGGGGGGCTTAGGCCCATGTGTTTGGTGATTCATTGTAACAGGCCCCCAGCCCAATTTCCCTTGGGGTTTTTGTTGTATAAGACTTTGAACTACACACTATTCTAACTACACCATGACAACCATGACAAATCCACTTTAACCCCTTAAGCCCTTCCAGCCACAAGACATATGCATATGTCCTATCTTCTGACAGGTTTGTGCAATAGGTTTGCACATGCATATGTCCTACTTATCATCTGCACTCTGAGACACAGTGCAGGAGATTGCAGCTGTTGAGACCAATGTATTGACCAGGGCATCTATAGAATTAACAGGGGAGGGGGCTCCCTCAGTCCCCCAACAGAAGCCCCTGCAATGTGATCACAGGGTCCTGATGGTTACCATGGCAGCAGGAAAGCTGCCATGGCCTACTGTCTGCCAAGTATGGAAGCCTTTGAGGTCAAGCCATAGGCTGGATCTCACAGGCTGAGTATCAATGTTATACTGACAGTTATGCTGTACTGCAGTACAGATGTACTGCAGCATAGTATAACATGTAAAAAAGTAAAAATTATAAAAATAAAAGGTTTATCAATAAAAAAGTGTAAGAAAAATAAATTAATGCCCCTTTCCCAATAAAGCCTTGTATTATAAAAAACAAACTAAATCAAATCTATACAGAATAGATATTGCCACATTTGTAATTATTTGTACAAAAATATGATGATTTCATTTATCCCGCTCAGTGAACTCCGTAAAAAACAACAAAAAAGCACAAGAATCACTAATTTTGGTCCAAAACATGGATTGAAAATGATCAAAAGGTAGTATGTATTGCAAAAATGGTACCAACAAAAAGTGCAGCTTGTCTTGCAAAAAAAAAAAACCCTCACACAAAAACGTTATGTTACGTTATGCTTGTCAGAACATGTACTGTAAAACAATGATCACGATTAAATACCAATTGCCATTGACATACACAAATGGGAGGATTATGTGTCCAGTTAAATACTGACATGGCACATAGTAATTGTGAGTGACCATCAAAATGACATCTCAATAAGAAACTATATAAGAAAGTGTGCGCGTCCTAGTGTTAGTAGCTTCGAAATCCTATACAAAGCCGGTATGCTGGTGAAACATCTGGGAGGCTTGCAGAATGCTTTTAAATAGCAGGGGTCACATATTAGCCAAGAAAGAGTTCCCAATTACCCCCACCACACTGTGTAGATCCTTACTGTCCTTATATACAAGTAGGAGTGTTACAGATATACAGAGAGGTAAACTTCCTCCAACTAATGAGGAAAGTAAACAATCACACTTATTTGGACTGCTATGGTGTAAACTGTTGTGGTTTCTAGTTTATTATTTGGTATCTTGAGGGTAATTTTGAATTTTAATATTGAACTAATACAAATTGTTATACGGGGTCTTTAGTCACTTGGCTTTTTTCGCAAGGGAAATCCCTAAAGGGTTGTTACATAAATGATGTTGCTTTGAGTCCTTTCAGGTACAGTATATTTGGTTTTGGAATTCCCATGTTTGGCTTCAAATTTGTTAAAGCTTATCAGGGGGCTTATTCAGTTACCTTAGGCTGAGTTCTCACATAGGCATACTTATAATGTGGCTAAAACTGTACTGATATTAAGGGCAGCATGGTCTCAAACTGTTTGAACTGAAGTCAATTTGACATGTCAGGGTAGCTTTCAGTAAGTGGTCTGCCACCCTTGCATTGTGGCTGCTACACAAGGACTCAGCTACTGTAATACTCAGCAGTGGAGAACAAGCTACTGATCAAAACTCTCCATTCATTATTAACCTCTTGTTTACATTTAGTCCATGCAGTCAGAGTCAAGGGCATGTTACAAAGTGTAATTCTTATCATAGTTGTGTAATATTAGGTAGGCCATGCCATTGCCTTCACTGAACTTTGAATGCATCAGATCTAGTAGCTCTAAAACATATTTCAAGTTTCTACCTAATAAGTGAAAATCCTGCAGGACAGTGATGTAGCGATATGTTAATATAGAGGAGTGGCATGTCCTGGACTGTTTTTTTTTATTTTTATTTCAAGGCATGTCACTGCTGCCACTGCTACCCTCTTCAATAGATAATACCACCTATGGAGAGAGGCTCAACTTGCCTCATAAAAGATGCATTCTTGGGTAAGCCCTGCAGGGAAGTGCAGGAATTTGTCAGGGGGCTGGGATAAAAGAATCAGATAAATGCATAGCCCCACTAAGAGCCCTCATACCATGAGCGTGTCATCCACAGTTTCTACAAGACAATGACTGCCTTGGGCTGTATTTTGACTTGTTTGTTTTGTGTGTAAAACCATCAAAACACAACCAAAATTGCCACATGGCAATCTTTTGGCAACTGATGCTGCCAAGTGTTAGCTGGGAGTCAATAGGGAAATATTAAACGCCATTTGTCATTTTTGGGCTCTTTGGTGGTTTTTAAAAATATTGTTGTTCAACGTTTTGTGGGTTCAACATTGCCATTTTTCTGACCCATCCTCCCCCAATAATTCAATAGAAATCATGTTGTCAGGAATGGGCAGGGAAGAAGTTAGGTCCTAAGCTCACCCACAGCCCCTGTCCCTTCCAATTGCATGTGCGCCCTATGTGACGGATCTACAACCATGAAGACACTGCTCAAATGTGCTGGGTGCATCAGAGTAAAAATTATAAACAGATACTGTGCAAAGTCAGGGTACACATCAAGAACAGAAGGGGTAACACAGCAACCAACAAGCAGGAATATCAAGGTAAAACAAAGCATACTGACAATCGGTACAGGAACCAGACACAAGATTAATAGCAGGTAGGATAATATTTACAAGAATGAGAACAGGATAACTATAAACAGCTAAACAGGGCCAGGATGCAGGGGATGAACAGGGGATGCAGGGGATGAACAGGTTAACTGATGGTCAGACATTATACAGGTCAGGATTACTAGAACACAATTTATACTAGACAGACACAAGAAAAACTTCAAAAGCCAAACTCCATAACATGGAGGAATACAGGTCAAGATACTAAACAGGACTACTAAAGTCTGAACACTGGACTGAGAACAAGAACTACACAAGACTCCCAAAAGAACCAAACAGGATAGATAACAGAATACAATCTGAACACAAGTCTAAACAAGGTACACTAAATATATCTAAAGCAATACAATAAAACCACGAACCAAGTACAAACATAAAAAGGCTAAAATCTAGATACATGAAAACAGGATAAGAAGCCATGGCTGAACTCAGGATATATGTGCACAGACTAAGGTGCTATGCCAAACATAATGCAATTAGCAGCAAGGAATGCCAGCAGAGCTGGGGTCAAAATAACCCCACCCAGGAGCCTATTGGATGGAAACTTTAGCACTATCCTGACCAAGGCACACAACATGCAAAAACTGGTCAGGCATTAAAAGCGTTGTGAATACACACCAACAGAGAATACAGATATTATACATGTGACTCAATTATTGAATAGAGTAAAAGAAAGAAAGAATTACATGCATTTAGAAAAATTTGGAAAAAACACCAATGCTTTTTATGAAAAATGGCACAAAAACTGCATTTTGGGAGTACAACATGAAAGAGCAGTTTTTGTGGCATTTTTTCCAGGTCAAAGAAATTGCAAAAATAAGTTGCATAGAAAAATAGCATTAGTGCTGCCAAAAAATGGCGTTCACAGCGTCAACTTAAAAGTTCTATTCAGAGCCAGCACATATCCATACCATACATGGAAAATAAATAAAAACTAACAGTAAAACTGGTTGCATTCCCATAGCAACCCAGTGCCTACAATTTTCCCCAAAACAATGACCACAGAACCATTCTACACAATCATGGGGCCACAATAACTGCAACAGTCATGGTATTGTTTAGGATAGGTAGCCAGCTGCCACTCCAGACATAGAGGCGACAGATGGATGGCTGGATGGCATAGTATGGAACACAACATTTTATACTGCTGCATATTTTAGATTTCATACAAAAGGTTTTTCTTTTGGATTTCATATGCAAGAAAAAAGTTGCATGCACCATATGGTCCCATAAGTATGACTGTTTAAGGCACCAGTAATCGGCTGAGTGAGAGCATTCCCAGACTCCATGATACATGTTTACGAGTGGGATTTGGTACTTAGGACAGTGAGTGATCCTGTCTGGGAAAGATGGAGAGGACAAAATTTTAAAACCATATAAGGCTGCGTGGGCCACCTTGAGATAAGTCTCCCACCATCTCTCATTAATAACATTTTTCCAAACCATGTCCCACCCTCGTAGGACTACTTCAGTAATGTCAGTATCTCCTGTCCACTGCTCCAACGTACAGAACTTTGGGTCGAGTTTTAGAAAGCGGTTACGGAAGGATGCAGATCGGAAATTGATCATGTCTGGGGTTGACTACCTATGATGTCATCTAAAATGTGGGTCGGGGCTTCCTTCGATAGATCCCGCAATCTAGAGGAGGAGAAGACGTGGACCTGGTCCGTCCTGAGCATTTCCACCAGGGAGAGCCATCTACGGCCAACACTATGGATCAGTTGTCCCACTGTCCGAACCCCTTTAGAAAGCCAAAGTCGTAAATACGGGGAAGAGCTACCCTGCGGGAATTCCAGATGGTCATGCAAGGGCATCCATTTGGATAACAGAAACGGGAGGCCAAAAACCTTCCAGGTCACTATTGTATCACGCAGTAGCACTGAGCCCTTGACCCCCCACCGGGAGTTTAGCGTAAGAAGTGTGGAGCAATGCCAGCAAAGACCAGGAGGCAGCAAGCGCCTCTTCCACTGCTAGATTGGAGAATTACTTGGAGATATGCAGCCAATCTAGCACATGGCGAAAAAGCAAGCCAATTTATAGCCCCTAACATTTTGGGAATTTGACCCCCCCCCCCTTCGCCTTACCAAGCATGAGCTTCTGCAGAGCTATACACGGGCGTTTGCCCTGCCACAGGAAGCGTTGAAAGGCTGAGTTGAGTTGTCTAACATCAGTATGTTTAAGTAGGAGCGGGAGCATTTGCAAAGGATACAATAAGCGTAGGAAACAAATCATTTTAACTAGATGACATCTACCCAGGAAAGATAGAGGCAAATTCTCCCATCGCTTTAATACAGCGGATATACGCTTGAAAAGCGGCGTATAGTTGAGTGAACAAAGCAAACCAGGAGTCTTCCCAATGCGAATGCCTAAGTATGTGATGAAAGAGGGAGCCACTGTGCAGTCGCATCCAGAAACCACCCGGGAGAAGGCGCACTAAAAGGCAATAGCATAGTCTTGGCGGCATAAACACTGTAGCCTGTAAAATTCCCCACATAAGATAGAAAAGTGAGAATTTTGGTAATAGCCTCTCTGGGGTTACTGAGGTAAAGAAGTACATCATCAGCAAACATGGACAATTTTGATCTCCTGTGTGCACACAGTTATGTCCCTGTAGACATCAAAGGAGATCAAAAAGCCAAACAACAAAGGCGACAAGGGGCACCCATGATGGGTACTTTTCGTTAACATGAGGGGGGAGGACATATGTACTCTAGCCGAAAGACCCTCATAAAGGCTGCCTATAAAGGAGCTAAAATTACCTACAATCCAAAACTTAGACAGAACTAGTCCCAACGAACATTATCAAAAGCTTTCTCAGCATCCAAGGTGAGTAGTGCAAGTTGGGTTGATGTTCGCGACTGGCCCCGAACACTGTCTAGTATCATCAACACCTTCCTGATGTTCATGACTGCCGAGCAGGACTTCACGAATCCCACCTGGTGGTCACCAACAAGGGATGGCAGAAACCTGGCCAAACGATCAGCCAGGATCTTAGATAGTAATTTCACATCCTGGTTGATCAGAGAATTTGAGCGATAGGAGCCCGGCTCTAAGGGGTCCTTGCCAGGCTTAGGGAGTACCTTACTATAAGTTAGCTTTGCCACCGAAGAGAGTACCCCAGTACGTAATATTTCATTAAAATATGCCATGAAGGGGGGTGATACCTGGTCCACTAGGGGTTTGTAAAATTCTCCCGGATAGCCGTTCGGTCCCGGTGCTTTCCCAGTTGCCAGGGAGCAAAACTAGCAGCCACTTCCTTTAGCATAACATCTGCATTGAGCTCCTGATGCTTCTCATTGGACAAAGACGATAAGGATAGCCTCTCCAGAAGTTCCACCCCTTTATCAGTTTGGGCAGGGGGAGAAGAATATAGAGCAGCGTAATAGAAGCCCAAGACACTTTAAATGGAGTGTGGCTCATGTGTTATGCGTCCCGTCTAGACACGCAAGGCTAGAATGTGCACTGACGAGTAGGATCCCTTTGCTATATGCTCAAGTAAGCATCCCACCTTATTGCCCTGCCTAAATAAATCTGCCTCAATATGGGATCTATAGATCCTCTCTTTCCTATCCAACCAGAGTTCATACAAGGACTTTGCTTCCTGCCATTTGAGTTTATGTTCTGCTGTGGGAGAGTCAAGGAAACAGGAGTAAGCCTCCGCTAAAGCTGTACTTGCCATTGTATGACCCTCCAGTGTTTTCCGTTTAACTGTGGCACTAAAAGACATAATCTTTCCCCAAAGCATGACCTTTGCAGTTTCCCAGTAAAGAGAAGGATTATCGATATGAGCTGCGTTGTCCTTTGTCCACCTTCCCCTGAGAAGACTCAAAAAAGAGTCATCCTTTGTTAGAAAAGACGGAAACTGCCATAAGAAATCAGTGCCCCTAGGACATGATGGCAGGAGCTCCAAAATCATTGGCACATGGTCCGAAATGACCAGGTCCTGTATGTCCACCGTCCCTAAGCAGGAGCTCAGCATGTGACTGACCAGGATATGGTCAATGGGAACCGTGAACATGTGAGAAGTGCGTGTACTCACGACTGTCCGGGTGTAAATGTCGCCAAGAGTCTAGCAGTCCCATGTGCATCAAGAAGGGGGGGGGGGAGAACACTGTCACTCAGTCGTGGGTAGGTAGATGGAGTGACTGAGCTTCTCCTGTCCAGTAGCGGGTTGACCACTGTATTCATGTCCCCTCCAAGGATGGTGAGTGGACCACTAGAGCCATCAACCATATCTGCTAGGGATGTAAATATATATATATATATATATATATATATATATATATATATAATTGTCACCATTGTGAACCTGTTGTAAATGTGAGAAGCGCCCCTCAGCATCTCTGTCATGTGAGAGGATACAGTGCGGAAACGATTTACTAATCAATGTTAAAACTCCAGATTTGACCTCCACTGCTGAGCTGCCCAATACCTTGCCTACCCAAAGCTTCTGCATCCTCTGGAAGTCCTGCTCTGTCAGATGAGTCTCTTGAAGCAAGACTATGTCCGGACGCAGGGGTTTCAGAAAACGCAGAATTTTCATGCACTTTTGAGGTGAGCGCAATCCCTTGACATTCCACGTCACTATCTTAAACATGGTTAATTAACAGCCCCCTGGGCGCAAGGAGAAGGGGCAAAAAACTGGACCAGACAATGGACGAACAAAAGGTACCAGACATAGGGGAGCAGAGCAGACACAGAACATGGGTGAAAAGGTGAGGAGGGGACAAAAGAGGGAGCAGTCAATGTCCTGAAGATAGAGACTAAAGTGGACTAAGCATCTCAATAAAAGCACAAAGGAAGGGGGGGGGGAGAGAGAAGAACAGAAAAACAAAGAAAAGCAACCTGAAGTAAAGCAATAATGGGAAAACAACCCCCCCCCCCCCCCGACTGACCAATCCCCAGAATAGAATAAGGACGGCCATAAATTTGGTAAGAGACTTCATTTTTTTAAAGACATGTGGGCAAGCAAAACTGAGACTGGGAGGGGGTTAACTGGGGCCGTCCCACTCGATGAGCCGTCTCAACTCTGCATTTAAGCGCAAGACCAAGAGCTTTGGGTAAATCACTTTCACAGAAGTCCTATAGGTCAGAAGGGGGAAGAGATTCACTGACTCCCATGATACGTAAATTGTTATGGTGTGATCTGTTTTCCAGGTCTTTCAGTTTCTCACTGACATAGCAGAGATCTGTTTCAGTTTGGCAGAGCCTAGTAGCAAGACCACTGTGTTCATCTTCCAAAGCGATAATGGGCTGTTCCGCCTCATCCAGATGGCCGGATTGAACACCTAGATCCGTTTGCAATTGAGTTAACATGGAGCGCATGGTATTTTCAAGGGTCAACTGTATAGTAGGGGTAATCAGCTTGACCAGGATTGCTGCCAGGGTCTGAAGATCCATTGGAGAGGGGAAGGAGACTTCTGAGGCTCCCACCAAGGGAGGGAGTTGAAGGGGTATGGGTGGTACTGGGGCTGTTGGGTGCTGGTGTAGAGGAGGTTGTTGCTGCTGGAGAACCCACACACTGAGATCCTTTGCTAAGGTAGTGGTCCATGAGGACTGGAGCAAGAGGAGCAAATGGCAGTCTCTGACAACAGTGAAGTGAAGAGAAGTAGCCCCTGAGCACTCACAGCAGCTGTGGGGTGACAGTGTAGCCTTCGTGATTCTGTACCAGTGCAGTGATGGCGGTGGGAGCAGGGGTGTCACATGGCCCCGTCCTGCAGTGAAGAAGTCCTGCCCTCTATGTGGTGTGGCTGGAGTGAAGCAAGGCAGGACAGCAGCCACTTATAGTTATGGGGCTGCTCGATGGGGGACTTGCTGCTGCTTTCCTCTGTACATGTCCCCACTAAATACCTGTCGGTGGGAGAGCCGTGGGCACCTCTGCTGTGCGCTGCAGAGCTGGGGAAGATGGCGGCCCCGACAGGAAGGCAGCGTAGGACTGCTGGAGTACCTTAGCTGCTGCTGCCGGCTGGCAGAGAACTTCGGGCCTCCTGCGCTTTCCTGGTGCTTGGGATCCCTGGCTGTGTGGTGGGTGGGTAAGGACCCCTTCTGGCTGGCGGTACAGCACGGGTATGAGGTCTGGGGTGCAAGAGCTCCGGCCCTGTGCTCCTCACATGCCCGCGCCGGAACCGGAAGTCGTCAGGCTTTTTTTGATGCAGTGTATCAGTATCCAACATCCAACAGACAAGCTGATCGGCTTCAGAGCAACTCTTCTCTTCTCTGAAGTATGGGAGTGACTTTATCTCCAGAACCTTAAGCTCACTCATGACGTGGACTACAATCAGGTCCTTATGGATTTGTAATGGAACATCTCACACTAGTTATGGAGCATTGTGGAAGATGCTGCATTTTTTCCTTGAGCCTGCCACTGCGACCTGGGAGGTATGCCAGAATTTGTTGAAAGTTATAAATAGTCGTACATGCGGCACAATGGTCGGGCACTTGCGACATTGTCCTTATGCTACAACAGCAATTTCATTATTTATTATAGCTAGCATTGCCTATCTAATTACTTAGGGATTATTACATCTTACCCCTATAGTGCATGTTGCTTACTGTTACTTTCATATATGATCTTTTACAGTATACCCAGTGACCTACTTACTATGTGTCCTTATGTCTTAGTGATCAATTGTTGCACATGTTAGAGCTATTACTATGATGTATGCATATATATGATCTAGCTATAACATCACAATCTGTTGGATTTTGCCCCCTGAGGAAGTTACACTGCAGCAGAAACGTGTTGGATGGTCTGGGGGTATGCTTACTGTGAGCTCCACTCAGCAGGGTGTACTTTTCTTTATCAAGTTTACCTAACTTGAGTTTAAACAACTGCAGCATTTGAATAGTCTGCAGGGCTGGCGTTATCGCTCTCTGGTCACTAGCAAAGGTAGTGTATATCCCTTACACAGATACACATACTGTACCAGAAGATTTCAGCATAGGTTGAATTTTAGCATTTTATTTTATTCTGTTGCTTATAAATGTTAAGTGTTATGCACTTCAAGTACTTCCTCACCTATTGTGTATTTTCCTACCCTAAATGAGTACTTAAAATATCTATTATGTACTTCTCTTATCAAGTATGTTTTATTGTGCAAGGGGTATACAGAGCAGATTGCTGCAGTTTATCATGTCTGATAAAAAGAGCACTAGAAGTCCCCATACTATCGTAATCCTGTCCAGCTGCAGCAACCTTTTTGTCCAAGGTAAAGCACAGGCACGGACAAAGTCTAGTAAGTGACAGAATGACAAACCAAGTGAGCAACAGAAAGAAAGTATTTTTAAGAGAAACATAGCTTAAAAATATATGTATATGGCCAGGATTAGGTACTGAGTAACATAAACTTTTTTTGTGGGATATGACAGGTACTCTTTAAAGGAGTATCCCAGGATTTTTTTTTATTTGACTATGCTACAGGCTATAATGTTAGTGTAGTTCATAATATAGTGTCTGTACCTGTGTGTGATGGTGGTCTCACAATTCTTCTGTGGGTTTCCCCCCAATATTTATTTTAAATAGCATACAAAATTACTCAGGTCTTGGGTTTTCCCAGGTTGCAGTGCATTGATACATGATATCACTAGTCAGGTGATGACAGGGAACCTGTCCTGGTTCAATGGGTGGAGCGACTGCTGAGTGGGAGTGAGGACATTTTGCAACAGCTGTAGGCACCCTGGTTAGAAAACATTGGTCTATTGAATGGAATGCAACTCATTTGGGTTTCAATGGGTGGGGTGGCTGATGTGTGGGAGGGAGGAAAGTGGACTCAAACTCGCAAGCAGGGAACTATGGGATGCGTAGTTTGAGAATGAAATCCAACAGGAAATACTCAGTTCATAAAAAGATAGTCACAGTATCATGGTAATCTCACAACATAGCCATTTGGCCCCAAGACAAGCACAGATCCTTCCTACGTATGTCCAATACTGTCTGTCAGGTTCGTATTAAAATCACCTTATAGTTAATAACCCCTTTAAGAACTTGAAAAATGCCTGATCAACTTGACTTTGTGAGGAATATTAGTGGTTATGAGGCGCTTTTACTATAATGTGCCAGGAGCTCAACATTACTTCTATATCTGTATCTTGTTTTTGAACTGATGTCTGAGCCTTAGTTTTCTGTGTCCTATATTTTATTTGTTTAGACTGTGCTCGTGAGTAAATTTTACCCCCATGCTCTGGACATATGTTGCACTACAAAACAGATGACCTGTAAATAAGCTTTCAAGCTAAATTAATGTTCTCGGATGCATGGCTCTGTTTAGTAGAACAGAATATGAAGGCTTTGAAACAAGAATTAACAGTTCAAGATAAGCACCATGACAACCAGATAGCCTTCAAAAGTAAAATGCCTTTTATTGGTATGCAGGCCTGCTTTTTTCAAGCTTTTTCAAAACACGTTAAACATTAACTTCTGTTGGATCAACTTCAACTTAATGTTGTTGGTCTTCCTTTACATTTATGTAACATTTTTATAGAGTTAAAGTTTAACTTAAAGAAATAGCCTTAGCTAATGCACTGAAAGTACAGCTGCAAATCATTTCAATGCACTTTATAAAGATTGTGTAAAGATGCTCTACTTGGCATAGTAGCAAAGACTTTTTTTCTAGCTTATATAGAATAAAGTGCAAAATTTAACACTGTCCATTGTTAAAATGCAATCCTTCTACGTTAGGTAGAGATAGCTGGTAGTATGTTACTGTTGCAGTTCTTTAACAATGTGAAGACTTGGGAATTGTTTGAATTTTAGTCCTCCTGACTAAACTGGTCCTCTATCCTTAGTGGTAAATGCTGGGCTCAGGCAGCGTGTGGTGTTTATGGCCTGTACTATACTTCACTTGGAGGATTAGATTAGACATTTGAGACTTTACACTACAACTTGAGCCTTGACTTTAGACTGACTTGACTTGAGACTAACTTTACTTGGCTGTATATCTGTTCTGGCAGCTATCCAAATATGAGTGCTTACTCCAGGGGTCTTCACGAGGGTGTTTTATGGTAAACCTTGCAAAGTCTCCCTCCCTCACCTAGGTTTCCTTTAGTTACTCTGAGATGTCCCTGATCTGAGGACATTCAGAAGGAAGACTCTAGATATTAATCTGTAGTTTTGGACAGGCTGGCCCAGGGGATACCCGAACATGGCGCCTACTTTTTCTAGAGGGCTCTTCATCTTTCCTGTTGTCCCTAAAAAATACACTTGTATTGGCACTACCCCTGTAGCAGGACTCAAGAGAAAGGTTGCAGCTTGTTGCCTGACCTGGAATATTGTAGTTGTAGTTGTTGCACAATTTGTCGCACAGCCCTAACTGTCTTCAGCTGGGTATGAGCATGAGGTATGAGGATGGGATATGTTGTTGGCATATAAGGATAGGATATGGGGACAGGATATGAAGTTGGGGTATGAAGTTAGGATATAAGGATGGTATATGAGGATGTTGTTGGCATACAAAGATGGGATATGGGGACAGGATATGAAGTTGGGGTATGAAGTTAGGATATAAGGATGGGATATGAGGATGGGATATAAGGTCAGGTTATGAGGACGACATATGAGGTCAGGATAAGATGATGGAACATGAGGTCCGGATATGTGGAAGGAATATGAAAATAAGAGCCTCATTTTTGCTTTTCCTCTCCACAAGGTTTAGGTAGGAAGAACGGGCAACCCTGGGTACTCTGCTAGTATGTTATTAATACTGCTTGTTTAGGTCAGTTACACAACTTGAAGTGCTCAGGGCTTATTTACATCTATACATCATAGCAGCAGTGGGGGGGGGGGGCAACGGGGCAATTGCCCCCCCCCCCCCCCCCCCCCGAGATTGCTGCCCCCCCCACCCCCTAGAATGGTGGAGCCTAAGCTGTAAGCTTCCGCTCCACCATTCACTAACCTTGGTTGTCACACGCTGTGAGTACACAGCGTGTGAGCTGCGGAGTCGCGATCCACTGCAGGCCGGCGCGATGACGTCACATCATCGCGCCGGCGCCCGGAAATCCCATCCCCGCGGCCAGCATACAGTAAGTACTAAGAGTATGCTCAGGGCCCAGGGGATTTGGGGGACAGAATATGTGCCACTGTTAAGGGCACTGTATCGTACAGGAGGAGGGGGAGGGGGATTTAAAAACTTAGGGGGGGGGGGGAGAGAAAGGGGAATTTTTAATGTGAGGGGCTGCAGGGCAAAGCACTGGGGGCACTATATGTGAAGAGCACATGACAGGGGGGCCCCTGTGCTGTGCCCCCCACATATAATGCCCCCTGTGCTGTGCCCCTCACATATAATGCCCCCTGTGCTGTGCCCACACATATAAATTATATGTGTGGGGGGCACAGCACAGGGGGTATTATATGTGTGGGGCACAGCACAGGGGGTATTATATGTGTGGGGCACAGCACAGGGGGCATTATATGTGAGGGGCACAGCACAGGGGGCATTATATGATATAATTCCCCCTGTGCTGTGCCCCACACATATAATGCCCCATCATGCGCCCCTCATATATAATGCCCCCATCCTGTGCCCCTCATATATAATGCGCCATCATGCGCCCCTCACATATAATTCCCCCTGTGCTGTGCCCCACACATAGAAAGCCTCCTGTGCTGTGCCCCTCATATATAATGCCCCCATCATGCCCCCCTCATATATAATGCCCCCATCCTGTGCCCCTCATATATAATGCGCCATCATGCACCCCTCACATATAATGCCACCTGTGCTATGCCCCTCACATATAATGCTCCTGTCATGTGCACCAAACATATAATGCCCCCTGTGCTGTGCCCCTCACATATAATGCCCCCTGAGGGGACAGGACAAGGGGCATTATATGTGAGGGGCGCATGATGGGGGCATTATATGTGAGGGGCAAAGAACGGAGGCATTATATGTGAAGGGCACAGCACGGGGCATTATATGTGAGGGGTGCATGATGGGGGCATTATATGTGAGGGGTGCATGATGGGGGCATTATATATGAGGGGCACATAATCGGGGCATTATATGTGAGGGGCAAAGAACGGGGGCATTATATGTGAAGGGCACAGCACAGGGGGCATTATATGTGTGGGGCATATAACAGGAGCATTATATGTGAGGGGCACAGCACGGGGGGCATTATATGTGAGGGGAACAGCACAGGGGACATTATATGTGAGGGGCACAGCACGGGGGGCATTATATGTGAGGGGCACAGCACAGGGGGCATTATATGTGAGGGACGCATGATGGGGGCATTATATGTGAGGGGCAAAGAACGGGGGCATTATATGTGAAGGGCACAGCACGGGGCATTATATGTGAGGGGTGCATGATGGGGGCATTATATATGAGGGGCGCATGATCGGGGCATTATATGTGAGGGGCAAAGAACGGGGACATTATATGTGAGGGGAACAGCACAGGGGGCATTATATGTGTGGGGCATATAACAGGAGCATTATATGTGAGGGGCACAGCATGGGGGGCATTATATGTGAGGGGCACAGCACGGGGGCATTATATGTGAGGGGCACAGCACAGGGGGCATTATATGTGAGGGATGCATGATGGGGGCATTATATGTGAGGGGCAAAGAACAGGGGAATTATATGTGAAGGGCACAGCACAGGGGGCAATATATGTTAGGGGCACAGGGCATTATTATGTGGGGGGAACAGGACGGGTCATAATTATTATATGTAGGGGCACAAGATGGGGCATTATTACTATATGTGAAGGCACAGAGTGTTCTCCATTTCAGAAGTATTTTGTAGATTATGAGGAATTTCTGGGGTGGTACGTTTTTTTATGCGCAACAATACATTTGGGTATTTTATTCAGAGGGTGCACTGCACAGCAAGTTATATTCAGAGAGTGCAGTGTGTGGTAGTATATTCAGAGAGTGCAGTGTTTGGTAGTATAAAATTTAGAAGGCACAGTGTGGTAGTATTATATTCAGAGGGTGCAGTGTATGATAGTATTATATTCAGAGGGTACGGTGTGTCGCGGTATTATATTCAGAGGGTGCAGTGTATGATAGTATTATATTCAGAGGGTACGGTGTGTGGCGGTATTATATTCAGAGGGTGCAGTGTATGATAGTATTATATTCAGAGGGTACGGTGTGTGGCGGTATTATATTCAGAGGGTACAGTGTGTTGTTTATTCAGGGGATACAGTGTGTCAGAATTATATTCAGAAGGTATGTGCCAGTATTATATTTAGAGAATACAGTGTCTGGCAGGTTTATAATAATTATTATTTTCATATAGAGGATCAGAATCCGCTGACATAGAAACCATCTAGGCGTCAAGTTCTGCAGAGAGAAGATTTAGCTGGAACAAGTCCCGGCGGTGTGTTCCATCTGAATTAGATAAGGAAAGACTATAGAGAAGACGTCACCTATAGTCACTGATATTATTCTGTATCTTCCTGTGTGTGTCCCATCAGAGCTGGAGTCACTTGTAAGTTCTGCAGTAATGATGGCTGAAACAATAACTCCCAGCATCCCCTTACCACTGCTTAGGTCATATTGGGAGCTGTAGTTTTAAATGGCAAAAACTTCTTTAGCACTTTCCCATTCTGTGGCAATTGGTATATTTGATTATTATTCTGACATGTGAGCATGGCCAAAAAGTCTTAAACAAGGTTAGGACTGTATGATACATTTAATAATATTGTAAGTTCCGTAAGCAACATCTTATTTTCTGTCCGCCAACACAAAATACTCTAATAGTGCCCCTCCCGAGACTCGACTCTGGATCCGCCCCTGCATAGCAGTACATCAGGATACAAGTTTAGAAAATGATCAAAGCACATTGATAAAACATATAAGTGGAAGATGTGTACACAGTAATAAACTAACATCTTATAACAGCAACTTATAACAGTATTGGGATATTAGTACAGTGTCGGGTTGCCTGTATACTTAAAGAGAAGTGCATGTCTGAAGAGCACAAGCGTGATGTCTGTGCGCTAGTATAG
Source organism: Hyla sarda (assembly GCF_029499605.1). Taxonomy (NCBI): domain Eukaryota; kingdom Metazoa; phylum Chordata; class Amphibia; order Anura; family Hylidae; genus Hyla; species Hyla sarda. Next base: position 196,194,740 of record NC_079189.1, read on the forward strand.
ATGAGAGGAACCTATATCTGCATAATGCTGGTGCATGAAAAAAAACACATTATTAAGTGCAATATCAGCAAGGAGTCCTGTACTGAAATGGGTCATAAACAGATGTGTAATGAAGATATAGGTTACGGTGGGGCAAATGCATATAGGTAGCGTGGTACCACAAGTGCCAGCAATGTGACATGGTATTACAGGTCTCAGCAAGGTATCCATGTAAGAGAACATACAAGGAGGCAGAAAGTCCAAAGGGCATGAAAATATTGGTGTGGTGACCCATGGGTGTATGGCGGGACCACGGTATAACGTGTGAGTGGTGGGATCAGATGTATTAACCCTTGGGGGTAGGATCTTGCTAACCCCTAGTGTTCCTGACGCCAGTGTGGTTTTAGGGTTCTGGAACACCACACGCCCGGCTTCTCCGCTATCCCAGTTGCTAGTAGTAAAAATGGGAGTCCAGAAACAGTTGTGGTGAAACGGAGGCTTTACTGAGTATAAGACAGATGGAATTATGTTCACAGCTAAGACCAGATTGCCCAGAGAGGTGGCCAGGACCCAGAAGGACATGACAGCTTGCTGGACCAATATACTTGAAATTAACGTGACTTGAGATTGGACTTGACTTGACTATATGGGGGGCTGGACTAAGGCCCATTGGTCAAGCTGCAGGTCATAGGTTAAGCTGATGCTCTCTGGGAGAACATGTAACAACAAATCATGTGACAACATAACAGAACATGTGACAATCTCACAGGTCCTTGAGACCTCCCACAGCAACTCACAGGTCCTTTACACTAACTATACAAAAAGATACTGTCTAGGCATTAAAGTGATATACACAACATTCTAGAAACAACAGGGGGAGACCATGCAGGAGAGCCCCCAGGTAACTGAGGGTCTCAACCTGACAGGGCCTATGGGTAGTACAGGACCATGTCCTGTACTGGGACATTACAAACCCCCCCCCCCTATTTAACACAAGTCGTCCTCGATGTAGGTTCTGTCAGGGTTGAGGAACGAAGTGGCCGCAGGGCCAGATGCAGTCCTTAGGCATTTAGTGCACACATGTCCATTTCAGGCTGGTGAAATAACGAATAACATTAGAGTCTTTGTATAAATTGTCCATACACGCTTTGATTTGTAATTGAACCGGATTAGTGATGACATTCAACTTGCACATATAAGTTTACTTTATTTGTAAGGACCTTTGACTATGCACTTACTGACTTACATAACAGTTTACTAGACATAACATGACATTTTGACTATGTATATGATATACTGTACATGACTAGACTATATACTAGACATTGTATACATGACTATACTTATGACTATGAATTACACATTGGCGGATTGGGTTGCCTGAGGCTCTCTGCCCAATGCCTTGGCTACTGGGGTCCCTTGGCATAAAACACATCTCCCCAGAACACTATTATTAGTTTATTCTAGACATATTTATGCAAAACAATGAATACAGATAACTTTATGACATTTCTGTTACCTTATAGTGAATACATGCTTTAGCTTAGTTTCAGGAGTACTTTTTTGCCAGGAAAGTATCCTGTGCACGAACATAATGATACATGACATTATATACATTTGACATATGACTGTTAGTAGACTGTGTAATGTGAGTGATACAGTACTACTGTATGTGACTGAGATATACTTGACTTGTGTGTGAAGGGGTGACATGTGCTCCTCCCGACCGTATCAGGACAAACCCCTGTAAGGAGATAACCAGACATCAGAAATGATTGTACACATTGACTTTTAGTGTACAATTACTATATACATTTTATTTGACATTTGACATTGATAACAAAATATAGGACCATCAAATTGGGACCACAACTACTCAGTGCACCTCCGTAACCATTTTTACTGAACCAAAATATATAACTTTAGATATTCACACAAGAGTTCATGTACTGCTCAGTAGTCCATGTACATAAGGAGTTAATGCTTCAGTCAACTCAGGGATCCCCATCCTGAGAAGACTGGTATGCAGCTTAATAGGATCTCTTACACCAAGGAGTCTCTCGGCTAGAGCCGGGCACATTACTTACTAAGGTTAGTTGCAGGTTGGTTGCAAACAAAATAACTTTTCTCAACACAGAGGAAGAAAAGAAAAAGGCTGCACTCATCGGGTTAATCTTCAGTGCTTTATTTTCAGATTCGAATCATGGGGGTGCACAATAGCGGGTGCTGTCAAGAGGGGAGTGACACGTGTTTCGAGCTGCCTAGCGCATCCATAACTTTTCTTAACACAGTCTTGTCAGTCGCAAATCTTGAACCGTTGCAGGAACCTGAAACAACAAAGTGTGCTACTGCACGACAGTCAGTCTTGCGACCAAGTCTGGTATTTTATTGTAGACAAGTTACTTAAACAGCCTGCTTTCTTTCCCAGTCTTGCCTACCAGGTGGGGTCCTAGGCTGTGAGATGAACCTAGGGTTGCGAGACTGGGCCCCTTGCAGGGGTCAACATAGGTGTCCCAGGACACATGGGACAGCCTGGAATTGATGATGGTGGGGCTGACAGTAACCACCACCTGTACTGCAGCGGCTTGTGCCACAGATGGATCAGTAGTTGGTACATGTTCTTCTCGCCAAACCTCTGCCACTGCAGGAGTAGGCCCAGCCACTTTAGTGGGTACCCGCTGGTTAGGCCAAACCTCCTTTACAGTTGGAGCAGGCCTGGGTACATTAGTTGGTGCTCGGTGGTCAGGCCAAACCTCCTTGCTCATAAGAGTAGGCCTGGGCACATCTGCACCGGAACATTCACACATTCACTAAAGTGACTTTGGCATTTGGCATCCATCGCTGGTGGATCAGGATACTCCTCCTGGATGACTGCTCCTTTAACACTTGGAGGGAGGAGACCAAAGGGTCCAGTTAACTGGGACAAGTATGGTGGATCTACAGTGGGCTCCTTGGGTACACCTGTGGAGGCCTGTAGACCCGGCCTCAGCTCTGTGGCTGCTAGAGCGGGCCGGGTCAGGCCCCCAGGCAATTGGTTCAATAATTAAACTTTTCTGAAATAAACAGTTTGTAGGGGGCAGATAGATTGGCAGGCCCTTTGGACATTTTGGCCTATGTTGCCATGAATCAGTTTGTTAACAACCACCTTTATGGACTTTGTTTCAACCTCCCGGGTCAGAGCCTCTGCCATCTTTTGGCAAATCTGACAGACTTGTTGACATGGGGCAGGGGATATCTTTTTGCCCTGATTGTTGCGCTTCTTTTGGGAGAAGGCACAACTGAGACAGAGGAGGTAGCCATCTGCCATTGGCACGGCAGCCTGCACTCTAATTTTGTCCCTCTGTTTTCTTCTTGGGGCTGACCCCTTTAAAGATTTGTGGACTGCTGGTCCTTTAAGAGGTCTGGCATGGGGTTGCGGTTGCCAAGATCGCACCTGGTGGGACCCCCTGGGTAGTGTCTCCCCTTTGGGATGAAAGTCTTTGAGGGCAGCATTGGACACTAACGAGTATGCACAGGGGCCCCCCAATACCAGCGTCGGCAGAGTCTGCGCAGCAACTTGACCGGAATCTCCGGAGCCTGGCGCAGTCACCGGAACTCATGGCACGGCTTCGTCCAGAGAACTTCCTGATTTGGTCCCCTCGGGGGCAGGCTCTAGTTCCATCTTGGGACTCCCGGCACACGTGAATCGCTGGGACTCTGCCATATTACTGCTCACTGCCAGCACTTCCTGTAGACTGAAGAGGTCTGGCTCCGCTTTGCCTTTTATATCGGTCTCCAACAAAATGGCCGCCAGCCGGAAGGACGTCATCAGCAGGGACCAGAAGCGACTCAGTGGTGCATCCTCTTCATCCACCCCTCTGGTAACAAGGGGCGGACCTTTCAAGTTCCATTTTGGGCTGGAAACCATGACATTGTTTCCACGCCCGGGGGCAGGACGTTGGCTCTGGCGGGAACCTTTGGCACGCTTTTCCAGTACATCTTTAACCCTTGCAGGTACAACAGACATTTTGGCGCGCAACATGGCTTCTGATCTAATCTTGCACATTGTAAATCCAAATTTTGCAGACTTCTTTACCACCGACAATACTGTAATTTTCACCTCCCCCACTACTTCTTCAACGCCAGTACAGAAACACATTTCAATGACACAGTCCCGTACACTTGGCTGGCGCACACTTTTTCGCAACTGCATGCAATTCTCTATTAAATACAGTTCAGACTTGGGGGGAAAGGCTTGCGGCAACTTGCCTCCGGCACATACCCGTATACTGTTAATGGTTAGCCAGACTTGATTTGACTGGGTGGCTGAGTGGTTATGGCACACACCCGTATCCTGTTGCGGGTGGCCTGACTTGATTTGACTCGGTGGCTGAGTGGTTGAGACACACACCTGTATCCTGTTAGTGATGCCAAGATTGTGGTGACTCACGGGGGTATGGCGGGACCACAGGTGTAGTGGTGTGAGTGGTGAGATCAGGTATTAACCCCAAGGGTAAAATGTTGTTAACCACTAGTGTTTGTGACGCCAGTGTGGTTTTAGGGTTCTGAAACACCACATGCCCGGCTTCTCCGCTATCCTAGTTGCTAGTAGTGACAGATATATGAATTATCTTCACAGCTAAGGCAAGATTTCTCAGAGAGGTGGCCAGGACCCAGAAGGACCTCGCAGCTTGCTGGACCAATATACTTGTAATTAACTTGACTTGAGATTGGACTTGACTTGACTATATGCAAGACTTGACTAGTTTCAGTGACAGCAGACATAGACTTGAGACTTATGCCCCAAAAAAGTAGGTTAGACCAATACCTCAAAAGTAACAATATTCGACTTGTGGGATATAGACTTGAGACTTACTGGAATGACTGTAGCTTTTGGGGTCTTCCAGATGCTGATCACTTGCACTGAGATCTCTGGTGGCTGCTGGTCTCAGTAAAGACTGATGGTACAAGAGGCTGAATTGTAATGACCACCTCTTAATATAGTGGGGGCTGGACTAAGGCCCATTGGTCAAGCTGCAGGTCATAGGTTAAGCTGGTGCTCTCTGGGAGAACATTTGACAACAAATCATGTGACAACATAACATAACATGTGACAATCTCACAGGTCCTTGAGACCTCCCACAGCAACTCACAGGTCCTTTACACTAACTATACATGAAGATGCTGTCTAGGCATTAAAGTGATATACACAACATTCTAGAAACAACAAGGGGAGACCATGCAGGGGAGCCCCCAGGTCACTGAGGGTCTCAACCTGACAGGGCCTATGAGTAGTACAGGATGTACTGGGAGATTACATTGGGGTAAGTCTATAGATGCAGTAATAATTGTATCATTGAACCTGGTGCCATCAGGATACATATTGGTGGGAAACGCACATGCATGGTAAAGTAAATGAGACCCTGTGGATGGTTACATTCTCTCATTACATGCAATATGCAAAATACACAAGGCAATGTAAGACAAGGCTCCATAATGGGGCAATATACAGTAATCAAGCAACAATATATGCAAATGTAATGCTGGAGCAGAAATGATAAGACAACAAGACATAAAACATGGATGAAACATACTACATACAATTGTCTGTTATGTCAAATTAAGCTGGCTATTTCATATTCTTTGTTTAGTCTCTGGTACAATGGGATTCTGCTGCAGTGTGCACACAGCAAAATTTCTGCGCCAGAAACATCCGGTGTCTGCAGTAAGAATGGACATGTTCATTCTTCCTGCAGACACCACATGGAATGCGTTGCCGTCTATGAGCCAGTGCATTCCCGTGCGGTCCTAGCACCAGCATATCATGTCTGCATAATGTCCACACAGAGATTTTCCGTGCAGACTTTCTGGGGTGTGAACATAGCCTTAAGCTAAGGAAGGCTCAGACCAAAACACATCCTGTAACCACTGTTATTCCACTTTGCTTGTGATGGGAATAAACTTTTTAACCACCTGCAACCTTTGGTGAGTTCTGGGATCATTTTCTACAGTATTTTTAACTAGCTTCACCTTGTGCACCATCGCACACAGGGCTGCTAATACTGTCCCTTATAAGAATATAAGTTTATACTCCTAAATTCTTAGTATACCAATGTCATCAAAAGTATGTCACTTTTGGCTATGATTTGTCCCTTGTATGATTGGCTACAGTTTTCTAGTGGTATATAAATGTTTTGCATTCTATACTTTTCTGTGCCACATAAAAATGGTATATACACATAGAAGTTTATTAGTGACGTATGGTGTGATATAGGTGTATGTATAAATGTGTATGTCTGTTTTTTAAAATAGTTTTACAGCTTAACATACACTGCTCAAAATAATAAAGGGAACACTAAGATAACACATCCTAGATCTGAATGAATGAACTAATCGTATGAAATACTTTCGTCTTTACATTGTTAAATGTGCTGCCAACAAAATCACACAAAAATTATCAATGGAAATCAAATTTATTAACCCATGGAGGTCTGGATATGAAGTCACATTCAAAATCAAAGTGGAAAACCACACTACAGGCTGATCCAACTTTGATGTAATGTCCTTAAAACAAGTCAAAATGAGGCTCAGTAATGTGTGTGGCCTCCATGTGCCCGTATGACCTCCCTACAACGCCTGGACATGCTCCTGATGAGGTGGCGAATGTTCTCCTGAGGGATGTCCCATACCTGGACTAAAGCATCCGCCAACTCCTGGACAGTCTGGGGTGAAATGTGGCGTTGGTGGATGGAGCGAGACATGATGTCCCAGATGTGCTCAGTCAAATTCAGGTCTAGGGAAAGGGCGGGCCAGTCCATAGCATCAATGCCTTCCTCTTGCAGGAACTGCTGACACTCTCCAGCCACATGAGGTCTAGCATTGTCTTGCATTAGGAGGAACCCAGAGCCAACCGCACCAGCATGTTACGGAGCTGGATGTGGATCCTCTAACCTGTGTGGCTGATGACTCAGACTTTATCAGTGAGCGGAGTCTAAGGTGCCGCTGGTCTTCACCGGAGTCCGCCGCAAGGCGGGATGCAGTAGAAAGGAATAGAAAAGAACCCAAGAATACCGGTACTGCGACTAGAGCATACAGACAATAATGTCCAGGATGAAGTAAAGGATCCTCAGCAGGACCATTTATTAAACAAAAACAAAATAAAAAAACTATGGATTACGCGTTTTGGGAGGAGCCCTCCCTTCCTCAGATCAGGGTACACAAATGACAACATGCTGGATATTTATAGAGCTCCAAAATGGTTGCCAGGGTCAGGGGGAGTGGTTAACAACATAATACACATAGAAATTTTTTTTATATATATATATATATATATATATATATAAAATATATATATTATATAATAATATACTAGGTGCGGGCAAGTATATAATAATCAGTCTTATAATACATAAATAACATCAAAGCTATCAAAGACCAGGCAGATATGATAAAGTCTGCACAAGAAAACAAATCATGATATTTACAGGCAAACGCCACGGTCCCGGTGATGCCTGTAAACGTAGGCCGGATGGGCTTGCTACCCCTGATACGGCTCGACAACACAGGTAGCTGGGCAAGGTGAGGTACCGAAGGATAAGGCAGTAGCATAGTCAAACGTAGCAGAAGGTCAAGGCAGGCAGCAAAGGTGCGAAGTCTAATAACGTAGGGGAAGGTCTGGATACACAAATAAGGCTAACAAGCTAAAGGGTCGCTTAATCTCAGGCTAGGGGCACTGAAGATCTGGCAGGGAAGTGTGGTAGGTGCAGGGACTTATAATGTGGTGTCAGGTGCAAACACTAATTATGGGCGCACTGGCCCTTTAAATTTCAGAGCTCTGGTGCGCGTGGACCCTAGGAGACGGGGACGCGCATCGGAGCTGAGACACAGAGGCAGCGGAGCTAGGTGAGTTACAGGCTGGGATTGGCAGGCGGGCGGGTCCCGCAATGCGAATCTCAGCCCCGCCGGCAGACGGGGACCCCGAGACACTGTGCTCGCGGCCGGAGCTTGCGACCGGGACACAGCATATGGTCTCACAAGGGGTCTGAGGATCTCATCTCGGTGTTTAATGGCAGTCAGGCTACCTCTGGCAAGAACATCGAGGGCTCTGAGGCCCCCCAAAGAAATGCCACCCCATACCATTACTGAGCCACCGCCAAACTGGTCATGCTGGAGGATGTTGCAGGCAGCAGAACATTCTCCATGGCATCTCCAGACTCTGTCACATGTGCTCAGTGTGAACCTGCTTTCATCTGTGAAGAGCTTAGTGCACCAGTGGAGAATTTGCCAATCTTGAGGGGCCCTCATTCCACCCTCATGGAGTCTGTTTCTGATTGTTTGAGTGGACACATGCACATTTGTGGCCTGCTGGAGGTCATTTTTCAGGGCTCTGGCAGTGCTCCTGCTCCTCCTTGCACAAAGGCAGATGTACTGGCCTGTCTCCTGGTAGCGCCTCCATGCTCTGGACACTACGATGACAGACACAGCAAACCTTCTTGCCACAGCTCGCATTGATGTGCCATCCTGGATGAGCTGCACTACCTTAGCCACTTGTGTGGGTTGTAGACTCTGTCTCATGCTACCACTAAAGTGAGAGCACCGCCAGCATTTAAAACTGACCAAAACATCAGGCAGGAAGCATAGCAACTGAGAAATGGTCTGTGGTCACCACCTGCAGAACCACTCCTTTATTGGTCTTGGTGTCTTGCTAATGTCCTATAATTTCCACCTGTTGTCTGTTCCATTTGCACAACAGCATGTGAAATTGATTGTCAATCAGTGTTGCTTCCTGAGTGGACAGTGTGATTTCACAGAAGTGTGATTGACTTGAAGTTACATTGTGTTGTTTAAGTGTTCCCCATTATTTTCTTGAGCAGTGTAGTTATGTTTAGTACACATAGGAATGTATGCATTCGTGCACAACCATATAAGATAAAAAGTGTGCTACAATGAGCCAAATTGTTCTTGTTTTGGTACACACATTTGTGGTACATGTCAGACATATGTTTGCAGTTTAGATGGGAACTATTGACAGTAAGCATATCTATATAAATAAGATCAATACACTCCAAACTAAAACACTAAAACCCAAAATAATGTTCATAAATATGTAAATGTTTATTAATTACAAAACTATTAAAACACATATACTGTATATTACAAGACTATTAAAAACCACACACATATATAAACATATATTGAATATAATTTGTGGTTGAAGTGTTTTAGTTATGAGTTTAACCATATGAGATTATTACAAAGACTACATGTGTAATATGGTACAATACCACAAGGTGGCACGCCTTAACCACACAAAATGAAAAAGTCTCATGTTTTTAGCATTAACAACAGTCCGGGCAAAAATGTCTACATTTTTTTAAAATTCTATAAAAACCACACTAATGCTTCTTTTACTGGGTGGCTTTATTTACCTGCTACAAAGCCCTTCTGGTCCTGCTGTTTGCCCAAAAATTATGCCAAAATTAAAAAAAAAAGGAAAAAAGACAAGAAAAACCTTTTTTGTAATGCTATATGTGAAGCTGCTCATACAGTGGTTATTTCCCCTCCCTAAATTATTATCTCACCCACAGACTCATTACACTACCTTTCCATTTATCAATCTGTGTTTTTCTACTTAGTTTGGCTTCTGACAGCTCCCTGCTTAACACTGACTTTATGTGGGACTATGATTCTTTGTCTGCCTTTTGGTGTTGCAACTGTTGTTTTGTTTTTTACCCTGCATAATGACTATAAAGGTGCCCATACACCTTAGAATAGAGTTATTCCAACTGTCTAAGGTTTATGGTGGCCTCTCTCCACCGGCAGATGACATTGGTGAAGAGTTCAGGCGTGTTGGATTTTTACTGCCTGAAACCATTGTTCTGGGTGGGGTAAGCTGGCGCCAGAGCTTTCTGGCTGCAGCTTACCCCTTCCCAAAGAGTAAACCTAAATGTTTGGCCTTGTCAAATGTTAATATGTAGGGGAGGTCCAGAAAGATAACTGTTTTGCGCCACAAATGTAATGACATCAATCATTTTACCACAAAATCTACGGAAAAACCAAAAGAAAATTATTTGTGGGGCGAAAATAAATTTAGTAAATTTTGGGGGTTTCTAAGTAGTACACTTTTCAGTAAAAATGACACCTTATCTTTATTATGTAGTCCCATATGATTAAAATGATACCCTACTTATATAGGCTTTAACCCCTTAAGGACACAGCCCATTTTCACCTCTAGGACGCAGCCCTTTTTTGCACATCTGACCACTGTCACTTTAAACATTAATAACTCTGGAATGCTTTTACTTATCAATCTGATTCTGAGATTGTTTTTTCGTGACATATTCTACTTTAACATAGTGGTAAATTTTTGTGGTAACTTGCATCCTTTCTTGGTGAAAAATCCCAAAATTTGATGAAAAAATTGAAAATTTTGCATTTTTCTAACTTTGAAGCTCTCTGTTTGTAAGGAAAATGGATATTCCAAATATTATTTTTTTTGGATTCACATATACAATATGTCTACTTTATATTTTCATCGTAAAATTGACAAGTGTTTACTTTGGAAGACACCAGAGGGCTTCAAAGTTCAGCAGCAATTTTACAATTTTTCACAAAATTTTCAAACTCGCTATTTTTCATGGACCAGTTCAGGTTTGAAGTGGATTTGAAGGGTCTTCATATTAGAAATACCCCATAAATGACCCCATTACAAAAACTGCACCCCCCAAAGTATTCAAAATGACATTCAGTAAGTGTTTTAACCCTTTAGGTGTTTCACAGGAAAAGCAGCAAAGTGAAGGAGAAAATTCAAAATCTTCATTTTTTACACTTGCATGTTCTTGTAGACCCAATTTTTGAATTTTTACAAGGGGTAAAAGGATAAAATTTATACTTGAATTTGTAGCCCAATTTCTCTCGAGTAAGCACATACCTCATATGTCTATGTAAATTGTTCGGCGGGCGCAGTAGAGGGCTCAGAAGCGAAGGAGCGACAAGGGGATTTTGGAGAGTACGTTTTTCTGAAATGGTTTTTTGGGGGCATGTTGCATTTAGGAAGCCCCTATGGTGCCAAAACAGCAAATAAAAAAACATGGCATACCATTTTGGAAACTAGACCCCTTGAGGAACGTAAAAAGGAATTAAGTGAGCCTTAATACCCCACAGGTGTTTCATGACTTTTGCATATGTAAAAAAAAATTAATAATTTTTCACAAAAATGTGTGTTTCCCCCCAAATTTCACATTTTTGCAAGGGTTAATAGCAGAAAATACCCCCCAAAATTTGTAACCCCTTCTCTTCTGAGTATGGAGGTATGCCATAAGTTGACCTGAAGTGCATTACGGGCGAACTACAATGCTCAGAAGTGATGGAGTCATATTTGGCTTTTTGAGAGCAAATTTTGCTCGGGGGGCATGTCGCATTTAGGAAGCCCCCAGGACAGCAAAAAAAAAACGACATGGCGTACCATTTTGGAAACTAGACTCCTTGAGGAACGTAACAAGGGATAAAGTGAACCTTAATACCCCACAGGTGTTTCACGACTTTTGCATATGTAAAAAAAATATTTTTTTTTTACCAAAAATGCTTGGTTTAGCAAAAATTTTACATTTTTAAAAAAGGTAATAGCAGAAAATACCCCACAACATTTGAAGCCCAATTTCTCCCGATTCAGAAGACACCCAATATGGGGATGAAAAGTGCTCTGCTGGCGCACTACAGGTCTCAGAAGAGAAGGAGTCACATTTGGCTTTTTGGAAGCAAATTTTGCTCTGAGGGCATGCCGCATTTAGGAAGCACCTATGGTGCCAGGACAGAAAAAAAAACACATGGCATACCATTTTGGAAACTAGACCCCTTGGGGAACGTAACAAGGGGTAAAGTGAACCATAATACCCCACAGGTGTTTCACGACTTTTGCATATGTAAAAAAAATATATATTTTTTTTACACTAAAATGCTTGTTTTCCCCCAAATTTTACATTTTTACAAGGGATAATAGCAGAAAATACCCCCCAAAATTTGTAACCCCATCTTTTCTGAGTATGGAAATACCCAATAAGTGGACGTGAAGTGCACTGGGGGCGAACTACAATGCTCAGAAGAGAAGGAGCATCATTGAGCTTTTGGAGAGAGAATTTGGCCATGTGCATTTCCAAAGCCCCCCGTGGTGCCAGAACAGTGGACCCCCCACATGTGACCCCATTTTTAAAACTACACCCCTCACGGAAGGTAATAAGGGGTGCAGGGAGAATTTACACCCCACTGGCATTTGACGGATCTTTGGAACAGTGGGCTGTGTAAATTAAAAATTTTATTTTTCATTTTCACAGACCCCTGTTTCAAAGATCTGTCAGACACCTCTGGGGCGTAAATGCTCACTGTACCCCTTGTTACATTCCGTGAGGGGTGTAGTTTCCAAAATGGGGTCACATTTGGGTATTTATTGTTTTGCACTTATGTCAGAACCGCTGTAAAATCAGCCACCCCTGTGCAAATCACCAATTTAGACCTCAAATTTACATGGTGCACTCTCCCTTCTGAGCCTTGTTGTGCGTCCCCAGAACACTTTGCGCCCACATATGGGGTATCTCCGTACTCAGGAGAAATTGCGTTACAAATTTTGGAGGCTTTTTTTCTTTTACCGCTTGTGAAATTTTAAAGTATGGGGCAACACCAGTATGTTAGTGTACAAAAATGTTTTTTTTTTTACACTAACATGCTGGTGTAGACCCCAACTTTACCTTTTCATAAGGGGTAAAAGGAGAAAAAGCCCCCCAAAATTTGTTAGGCAATTTCTCCCGAGTACGGCGATACCCCATATGTGGCCCTAAACTGTTGCCTTGAAATACGCCAGGGCTCCAAAGTGAGAGCGCCATGCGCATTTGAGGCCTAAATTAGGGATTTGCATAGGGGTGGACATAGGGGTATTTTACACCAGTGATTCTCAAACAGGGTGCCTCCAGCTGTTGCTAAACTCCCAGCATGCTTGTACAGTCAATGGCTGTCCGGAAATGCTGGGAGTTTTTGTTTTGCAACAGCTGGAGGCTCCGTTTTGGAAACACTGCTGTAGGATACGTTTTTCATTTTTATTGGGGGGGAAGGGGTTGTGTACGTGTGTATATGTAGTGTTTTACTCTTTATTTTGTGTTAGCGTAGTGTAGTGTTTTTAGGTTACATTCACACACGGATTACACTGAGTCTCCCGCTAGGAGTCTGAGCTGCGGCTGCTGCAGCTCAAATCTGAAGCAGGGAATTCACTGTAATCCGCCGCCAGTGTGAATGTAACCTGTACATTCACATGGGGGGGGGCAAAACTACAACTCCCAGCATGCACTGACAGAACGTGCATGCTGGGAGTTGTAGTTTTGCAACAGCTGGAGGCACACTGATTGGAAAATACTGAGTTAGGTAATAGAACCTATTACCTAACTCGGTATTTCCCAACCAGTGTGCCTCCAGCTGTTGCAGAACTCTCAGCATGTACTGATTGCCAAAAAGAATGCTGGGAGATGTAGTTATGCAACAGCTGGATGCACGCAAGTACAACTCCCAGCATGCTGAGACAGCCATTTGCTGTTCCTGAATGCTGGGAGTTGTAGTTTTGCAAGATTTAGAGGGGTTCAGGCTAGAGATCACTGACAGTGGTCTCTAAACTGTGGCCCTCCAGATTTTGCAAAACTACAAATCTCAGCATGCTAAGACAGCAAACTGCTGTCTGAGCATGCTGGGAGTTGTAGTTTTGTAATATCTGGAGGGCTACAATTTAGAGACCACTGTCAGTGATCTCTAGCCTGAACCCCTCTAAATCTTGCAAAACTACAACTCCCAGCATGCCAACACAGCAAACAGCTGTCAAGGCATGGTGGGAGTTGTAGTTTTGCAACATCTGGAGGGCGACAGTTTAGAGACCACTCTCTAAACTGTCGCCCTGCAGATGTTGCTAGGCAACAGACTATGGACACGCGGCGTCATACTCACCTCCACCGCCGCCGTGATCACAGCCGCCGCCGCCGGGTAAGTGATCGCCACCGCCGCCGCCGCTACTACACGGTTCCCCCCGCTGTGCCCGGACACCGATGGGCGGGCATAGCGCGGGGAACCGAACTTTAACCCCCCCCGCCCCCAGTCTGCTATTGGTCGGCCGCTCCGCCGATCAATAGCAGGGATAGGAGGGGTGGCAACCCTGCCACCTCACTCCTATCTCTTCAAGGGGGATCGAGGGTGTCTTGGACACCCCCGATCCCCCTTATTTTATTGCGGCGCCGCGATTGATGGGCAGGGGGAGAGCGCTCCCCCTGCAAACACCATAGATGCCGTGATCAGACTGATCACGGCATCTATGGGGTTAATGCTGCCGGGACCGGCGCGATCGCGGCCCCGGCAGCTGCGGTGGGACTCCGGCTGTGATTGACAGCTGAGTCCCACCCGCTATCTCCTGCGCTGCCCGCGGCAGAGCAGGAGATCGCTTGGACGTATGCATACGTCCATTTGCGCGAACGTGTAATTCGCCTGGACGTATGCATACGTCCAATAGCGGGAAGGGGTTAAAACGAGTGGTGCAGTTGCCCATAGCAACCAATAAGATTGCTTTTATTTTTTTAAAGTCCTCTAAAAAAAAATCTGCTTGGTTGCTATGGGCAGCAGGTCAACTTTTTCTCTGCACAGGTTTTAATAAATCTCCCCCTATGATTTTTAGTAAGAAAATTAGTATGCTTAAAATTGTCATCTTCTGACCCCTATAACTTTATTTCCGTATACTGGGATGCATGAGGGCTAATATTTTTGCTCCGTGATCTGTAATTTTTTATTGGTACCATTTTTATTTTGATGGAACTTTTTCATCACTTTTTATTGATTTTTTTATGGTTTATAAAATGGGACTAATCAACTAATGTTTATGTTTGTTTTTATTTATATAATTTTATTACAAAAAGGGGAAAGGAGGGGGATTCAAACTTTTATTAGGGAAGGGGATTATCACATTCAATTCCTTTTAAAGAAAAAACAAAACAAAACATTTTTTTCACATGATATGATTGCATATACTGAACAGTACTGTGCCAAAAAAGCCTGCTATAGCACAGAATTGATCAGTGTTATTGGCGCTCCATAATTTACTGCATGCAGACACCATGATCAACTTTGATTGTGGAGTCTAAAGGGTTAATGCTGGACATCTGCTCAATCGGCAATGTCCGGCATTAGCCATGGGTCCTAGCTGTTAATAGAAGCCGGGACCCACCAGGTATGAAGTATGCTCAACACCTGAGTGTGCTTCAAACTGCAAAAGTGGTTGCTGGGTTTACATTTACGCCCAACGTCCTTAAGGGATTATGCAATATAAGCTATATTTTAGTCGCTGGTATTGTTTGGGTAAGCCCCTCTGTTAATAGTTGCCCCCCATTATGGAGGCAACTATTAACGGAGGGGCCTATCAAAACAATATGGGGGCAACTATTAACACAGGGGCCTACCCAAACTATATGGGGGTAACTATTAAAAGAAGGGCCTACCCAAACTTTATGGGGGCCCCATATAATTTGGGTAAGCCCATATGTTCAAGTTGCCACCATAAGTTGATATGGGAGCAACTATATGGGAGCAACTTTTGGAAAAGAGGGGCTTACAAGAACTAGATATGGGCAATTTTCCCCCATATACTTGTAGGCCCCTCTCTGCTGCTAATTGTTGCCCCCATATAATCAGCTCTTACCGGCCCCAGTCATATATTCATTTATTATTACATGTAACCTCTGTCCTGCTGCTGTCCTCCTCGGGCAGGCTTTTTTGTTGCGCTGCTCCCCTCTCCTGTAGCTGCTCCAAGTCCCCATGTGCTGACCCCTATCTTCTTCTTCCGCCACGGTGCTATTGAGGTCACGTGGTCGAGGGCCGGGGCAGTGTACAGAGCCCAGCGGACATACCTCCCGGCGGCCATTGCTGTTTTAAAGACGTAGCGATCACTGGCCCCGGAGGTATGTGCTGAACTGCAGCAGCGCCGCTGCAGTGTGTGACAGTCTGTTACTGACAGTCCAGAGTACAGTCAGTCAGTGTATAATGTGTTGGCCCCAGTGGTCAGGGAGGGGTCCATGCCACTTACTGTGGTATCGGTTGTACCCCCCTTATGGTGGCCCTGTAAACCTATGTGCCTCAGCCACCGATGTCACCATAAGTATGTCAACCACTTCCTTATCCACAAATGTCCCTATAACAGTGAGTCCTGCCCAGATAACCTCATACTAGTATGTATGCTGTATGGTATCACCAAACTCAAGGCTCCTATTCTTTACATCTAAGATTCAAGGCCACGTTGTCTTTCCACCATTATACTGTATACAAGAAATGCAGATGATGGGAAATAAAGCAATTAGGTAGGAAACGGCTAAAATACTATATTCTGACAAGGTGGTGCTACACACAAATTTATATTATAGGCGGTACACTTTAATTTATGATCCTGGCTTGGTTTCTTAAACCATCTATAAAACATTTGGCACTTATTTTCATCCCATTTCCGTGTAAAAACACGAAACTGAGGTTGGCTACCTTGTTTGGCTTAAAAAGACAGATCACTTGCCATAACTGGTAATAAACTATAGAAGTTATGATGAATGTGGTATACTATATTTAATATTACCTGCTATATAGTCTTACATTTAAGGTTATTGTTTGAAGTCATCATTATGTTTTATCTCATATAACTGAGAAGGAGGTGTGATCCTATTTAGCTATTATATTTCAATGTATTATTTGTTGTACTAAGTTGTTGAGATCAAAGTATAAAGAAAAGAATTAAAGGTGCAATGACAGAAGAGGAGATCCACAATAGGTGTAGTCATGATAATAATAAGTGCTAGGTTAGGTAATTGATTGATTCAAATAAATTTTCATGGAATAGAAAAAAAAACATAGAGCAAAAAAGGTTGAAATGTGGAAACAAAATTGATGATTTGATAAACTTATGATGGTCAATTTCAAGTGCAATATGTGATTTTTCATAAGGACATACTAGAGATTTACGAACTTTAAGAGCTCCTATCATATATCACAAAAAGAAAATATATGTTACTCAATACACAATCCTGATCATGTATATATAATTATGTGTCTAGCACCTATATTTCTTGCACAAATACCTTCTTTCTCTTGCTTGCTTGGTTTATTATTCTGTGCTTTAGAGAGGCATGTCCGTCTCTTGCAGTCACTCTGCATGACTCATCTTTCTCCCTGAGTCTGCTGTGCTGTGCTGAGTCTCTTTATCCAATTACTGTAGGGTCCTCTATTACCTCCTCCTCTCTCTTTTCATGCTGCAGTTTGCAGTTTGATAGGACAGGAGTGAGCATAGAGGAGTGTTAGTCACACTCTCACTTTCTTGACTTTTTCCATGAGTGTACTTCAGCCAGGATAAAGATGAAACTGCAGCAGGACAGGACTATGTTCTAGATGGTATTGACACACCTACGTTACTCTCTAATTTCACACAATATAAATAAGTCTCATACCTAAATTAAAACAAAATGCTAGCAGCTTGTGGTACCAAGACACATATGTAACTTAAAGCTATTTATCCTAATGGTAGTTATATATCATTAATAGACACTCCAATTATGCACATTGTCTCACATGTCAGAGTATCAGTTTGTTCAACAATATCAAGTGCATTAGTGAACCTGAGCATTCAGATTTCTTAATCACCTAAGTTAATGATATTTAATGACAAAAAATGTAAAGAGTTATAGTTCCATCAACACATACATTCTCCACAGTCCGGTGTTAGTGATGGTTAATGTTTGTATAACAGTCAGTCACTTACATCCATGATCACCAATATGGTAGTTTTTTTTATGTTAGTAGTGGTTAGTCACACTTGCATACAAATATTGCATAGTTAAGGGATTGTTGAATTGCTGGCAGAGATAATGTTAATGCACAACTGACGTCAATTTGTAACCCCCCAGACCACTATCATTTTGTAACTGATGAGCATAAAGTAAATGTGGCCAGTCAGGCACAGTCGGATAGGCGTGGCTTGGGGCCACAAAGCCACGCCGTCAACATGCATATCCTCGCTTTCAGCGGTGTAGTAAGACACAGCAGTCCACAGCGCATCCACAGCACATGCACCCCTCCCTGACGGCTCTGACGTGCTGTATTGGACAGTGGGAGTGAGTGCTTGCGCTGTGACGGTGCTCATTTAACCTATAAAGCCCAAGCTTGGTCAGCTAAAAGATCAGAACTCAAACTTCAGATGGTTTGGTAGAATCTGCTACAGGAACATCAGCCACATGGCTGAAAAAGGAAGGATCACATAACCTTAGGGAATGCCATAATGCCTTTCAAACAGCTCTCCTAGACAATCAGGAAGAAGTATAGGAGTGATGTCAGTGACAATAAAAGCCTATGCATATAGCTTCAGCAGCTATTTTAGTGATGGCACATGTTAGGTGAAGATCTCTGTGAGGGACACTAAGGTCATGTTCACACAATGGATTTTCACAGACTTTATTTCAATGGGATTCTGCTGCACTGTGATCATAGTGGAATTTCTGCAGCACTGAAATGCATTTCCATCTATGAGAATTTCCGAATTTTTCTGTGCAGACAATTCACTATGTGAACATAGCCTCAGCAGTAAACAATACAGATAGGAGTAAGACCACACAGAATCTGATTTAATTGGAAGTCAAAGGGTATTCCGAGATTTTTATTTCTTTGAATGTAAGACAGAGGCTGCAATTTTAGTCTAGTCTGAAATTACTGACACACGTGTATGAATTCATCATCACACAGATCCATAGCTTGAAGTAGACAGTTCTGGAAAAAAAAACAGCAGCGTGATAGGGGACACAGGACACAGCCGCACAAGCACAGCATCTGGGTAAACATGTCCATTACTGTATGACACTTAGGCTAGGTTTCCACTTGGCAAAAATGCCAATAAAAACTCCCATTCTGCCGCATGGAGTTTTTTTTTTGTGTGAAAAAACCCTGCCGCCAGATGTTAGCTGCAAGTCAATAGGGAATTGCAAAATGTCAAATCCAGTTGTCATTTTTCAGTTTGGCGTTTTTTTTTTTATTATTATTGCATTTTTCAGCTATTTTTTGCTCCTTGGCTGTTTTTAAAAAATGACCTCTTGTTGAGACTTTGGTGTTTTTTTATTTCGGGAAAATGTTGGTGTTTTCCTACCATAGAAGTCTATGGGAGTGAAAAAACGCCAAGAAAAACGCCATGTGGGTTTTAACTTTGGCGTTTTTGCAAGCAGTTTATATATTTTTTTTTTTACTTAAGTGATCCAAAAAAGAGATACCTTTTATATTAAAATTTCGGATGGTACCATTAAAAAAAATTACAAATAAAATGGAAAAAAAATTGTATTTAACAAAATTTATATTTTTTATAACAAAACTTTTATTAATTTTTAAACAGGGATCAATTTATGTGGGCGGGCAGGGAACTAAAAATGCAGCCGACAATAATAAAAATGTAGAAATGGGCCATTTAAATGTAAAAATAATATATATTTTTTAAATTAATTTTGTTAAACTTTTTATTAGCAATTTATTTTGACAATGTGTTTAATAAAGAATGTGTGTGTTTTTAACTTTTTTCCCTTTTTTTAATTTTTTTTTTAATTTTTTAGGTAGTACTACTAGTCCCAGCATGGAACAGACTGTTCCATGATGAGAGTAGTAGTACCAGTACTAATAGACAGATCGCCCTGGGTGTCCCTTCTGACACCCGTTGCGATCCTCATATATAATGTATAGAAGCCGGCAGCACGGCTGCTCTTCTCCGCTATCCTGCACTATATTCTGTAAAGTGAAGTTATTCACATCACAGATTCATATTACCTGCAGAGAGCTGTGATTGGCCAGATGATTCCAGCCAATCACAACTGTCTGCGGGAGATCTGAATAATAGATATATATATACGGCATATACTACAGTGCAAGGGACCAGAAAAGCAGGGCCGTGCTGCCCACTTCTATATATTATACAGGACAATCGCATCAGGTGTCAGAAGTGACACCCACTGCGATCTGTCTATTAATGCATGTACTACAGCTCTCAGTGTGGAGGAGAGTGTGCTCCATGTTGGGAGCAGTAGAACCTGCAGTTAAGGACTGATCACAGCGGTTTTCACTCCTGACACCCGATGTGATCGTCCTATCTATTGCAGAGATGCGGAGCGGCTTTATTCTGCGCTCACATCTCTGCACTATACTCTGGCTGGCCAGTGATGTAAATAGAATTCACATCACTGATTCATATTTCCCGCTGAGAGCTGTGATTGGCTGCCACCATCCGGCCAATCACCACTCTGGGCAGAAAATATGAATCAGTATTGTGAATTCTATTCACATTACAGTACTAAATATAACATTAAAATGAAATCAGTTGTCACTGTATTAAGTTGCAAGCCTGTGCTTTAATTACCTGCCCAGCTCTTCTATATAACTGGCAGTACAGGATAGCAACAAAAAGCATGGGGACCTATATCATCAGCCACATTTTCTATTCCAAAGCACTCTTATTTTTATCACTAACAGGAATGTCTGCTAAACATCCAAGAGAGGCTCACTACTTTAGAAAAAACATGTGATACAGTTGCAGAGAAACAATAGAACTTTATTTAAAGAAAAGTGGCACCACTCTAATCTGCTTCAGGAATCTCACAGTGCACCTAAGGTGCTGCCAAGCCGGATTGCACTGAAGTTACTGCTGGATGTAAGCCCATCCTACTGTGCCTCTATGGGTCTCTGATATGTTCAGGGCTCCAGCCCTGAAAGAACACATGGGAACAGAGTTCCTGCACTTTTTCTGTAGCAGGAACACTGGGGGAGATTTATCAAAACCTGTCCAGAGGAAAAGTTGCCCATAGCCAGGGCTGCCATCAGAAATTTCGGGCCCCTCACACAGCTCAATGCCTGGGCCCCCCGCTATCTCCTGCATGGCTGGAAGGGGGGCATGCTGTACCCCGCACGGAGCGCCGGTCGACACGCCTCTCCATGTACCCATAGAGATACATGGAGGGGGTGTGCTGGCCACGGCTTCCTGCGGGGTCCAGCACTTGCACCCCCCTGCGATCGATAACTTATCCCATATCCTTGGATAGGGGATAAGTTATTTTTCACCAGACTACTCCTTTAAGAGAGGGGCCTACCCAAACTATATGGAAGCAACTATTAACAGAGGGGCCTACCCAAACTATATAGGGGCTCCATATAGTTTGGGTAGGCCCCTCTGTTAATAGTTGCCCCCATAGGTGTAGCTAGAAACCACAGGGCCCGATGAAAAAAATTACCTCGGGGCTCCCTACCCATCCCCCTGCCCCCCTCAGGGCCATTTTTTTGGTGGGGGTCCGACTGCTGAGACCCCCACTGATCACCTCAGTTGAAGTGGTTCTCCAGCTGTTGGAAAGCTAAAACTCCCATCATTCTGGAGAGCCTCTTGCAATGGGAGTTGTAGTTTTGTAAGAGCTGGAGAGACACAGATTGGACACAGTTTTACCTATCATCACTGTAGAACTTACAAGTGACTACAGCTCTGATGGGACAGCCAGGAGAATACACAATGGTATCAGTGACCTGAGTGATGTCTTCTGACTTGAGTGATATCTTCTCTGTTATCTTTTCTTCTTCATCTGGTCCAGAGACCAGGTCTTCCTCCAGCTCCATCTTCTCTGCAGGGTCTGACATCCAGACATCATTGGCTCCTCATTTTGTCAGCAGATCCTTATCCTCTGCATAAAGACAGTAATCATTATAACCTTGCCAGAAAGTGTACCCTAAATAAAATACTGCCCCACACTCTACCCTGAATACTGCTATACACTGTACCCACTAAAAATAATACTGCCCCACACTGTACCCTGAATAGAATACTGCCCCACACTGTACCCTGAATATAATACTGCTGTACACTGTACCCACTAAACAAAATACTGCCATACAATGTACCCTGAATATAATACTGCTATACACTGTACCCACTAAACATAATACTGCCAAACACTGTACCCTAAATATAATACTGCTATACACTGTACCCTAAATAAAATACTGCCCCACACTGTACCCTAAATAAAATACTGCCCCACACTGTACCCTAAATAAAATACTGCCTCACACTGTACCCTAAATAAAATACTGCCCCACACTGTACCCTAAATAAAATACTACCCCACATTGTACCCCAAATAAAATACTGCCCCACACTGTACCCTGAATATAATCCTGCCACACACTTTAACCTGAATATAATACTGCCACACACTTTAACCTGAATATAATACTGCCACACACTGTATCCACTAAATATAAAACTGCCACACACTGTACCCACTAAATATAATACTGCCACACACTGTACCCTGAATGTGATACTGCCACACACTGTACCCTGAATATAATACTGCCATACACTGTACCCACTAAATATAATACTACAATACATTGTACCCACTAAATATAATACTACCATACACTGTACCCACTAAATATAATCCTGCCACACACTGTACCCTGAATATAATGCTGCTCCACACTATATCCACTGAATATAATACTGCCACACATGCATACACATCATATATACATATACACCCCCTCTTATCCTCCCACCCCCCATAACCTCCGCCAAACCACTCCTCATTATTACTATAACTCCCCCCCCCCCCCCGGCACCTATCCTCATCACTACTATAACCAGGGGGGGTTATAGGGGGAGATGAGGAGAGGTGAGGGGGAAGCCTCTCGTCATCACCCCCATAACCCTCCCTGCACCTCTCATCACCCCTATAACCCCCCCTGCACCTCTCATCACCACCACCCCACGGCACCTCTCATCGCCCCCATAACCCTCCTGTACCTCTCATCACCCCCTGCACCTCTTATCACCCCCAAAACACCCCCCTTCACCTCTTATCACCCCATAACCCCCCCTGCACCTCTTATCACCCCCATAACACCACCCCGAACCTCTTATCACCCTCATAACACCCCCCTGCACCTCTTGTCACCCCATAACACCCCCCTGAACCTCTTATCACCCCCATAACACCCCCTGCAACTCTTATCACCCCCATAACACCCCCTGCACCTCTTATCACCCCCATAACACCCCCCCTGAACCTCTTATCACCCCCATAACACCCCCCTGCACCTCTTATCACCCCCATAACACCCCCCTGCACCTCTTATCACACCCATAACACCCCCCTGAACCTCTTATCACCCCCATAACACCCCCTGAACCTCTTATCACCCCCATAACACCCCCCTGCACCTCTTATCATCCCCATAACACCCCCTGCACCTCTCATCACCCCCATAACACCCCCCTTCACCTCTCATCACCCCCATAACACCCCCCCTGCCCCTCTCATCACCCCCATAACACCCCCTACACCTCTCATCACCGCCATAACACCCCCCTGCACCTCTCATCACCCCATAACACCCCCCTGCACCTCTCATCACCCCCATAACACCCCCCCTGCACCTCTCATCACCCCCATAACACCGCCTGCACCTCTTATCACCCTCATAACACCCCCTGCACCTCTCATCACCCCCATAACACCCCCCTGCACCTCTTATCACCCCCATAACACTCCCCTCTGCACCTCTTATCACCCTCATAACACCCTACCCTGCACTTCTTATCACCCCCATAAGACCCCTGCACCTCTCATCACCCCCATAACACCCCCCTGGACCTCCTATCACCCCCATAACACCCCCTGCACCTCTTATCACCCCCATAAGACCCCCCCCCTGCACCTCTTATCACCCCCCCTGCACCTCTCATCACCCCCATAAGACCCCTCCCCCTGCACCTCTTATCACCCCCATAACCCCCCCCACACACACACACCTCTCTCATCACCATTGTAGTCCCCTAACCCCCCCCCCCCCCCGGGCCCCCCCGCACCAGTTTACTTACCCTGCCGAGGATCGTTGCAGCGGCGTGAGGCTGCTGTTCCAAGTCCTGTCACTGCTCGGGGAGGATGCTCTGGAGGTCGCGTGGAGACGTAAGCAGGGACAGGTCAGGTGATTGGAGTAGACGTGCGTGCCTGGGCAGGGCACTTGACGTCTCTACTCCCATCAGCCCCTGACCTGTCCGGCCCTGCTACGATTCTTAAGGGGCCCAAGCCCCCCAAAAATTTTTAATTGAAATGTACGGGCCCCCCGGTCGTAGTCCTGGGGGGCACCCAGCGGTCAGTGTGTGACAGTGGCAGTCACTCACTGACAGGCCAATTAAATAAAAAATAAATAAAAAAAGGTCCAGGGACGTCCGGGCCCCCATGAAGCTCCGGGCCCCATACAGGTGTAGGGGTTGTACCCCCCTGATGGCGGCCCTACCCATAGCAACCATTCAGCTCGCTTCTTTCGTTTTTAACAAGGCCTCAGCAAAATTAAAGAAGCCATCTGATGGTTGCAATGGGCAACTCAGCAACTTTTCCTCTGCACAGGTTTTGATAAATATCACCCACTCTTCCCATTAGCAAGACCAGCCCTTGAGTGGAAAAGTTGGGCGAGTTCCCCTGGATATGTTACTTATTGTCCTAACTTTTTAGCACTGGCAGGGTTTCATTAGTCAATTATTATGGCAACTGCTCATCCCCATGTGGGTTCTTGTGGCCTTTCATGGATCTCCAACTACCCTTGGCTGTGAATGTGCAGGGTACCTGTTGCTTAATAATATGACAAACATAGTAATATGATCCCTGGGACACACAGTGTGGCTAACACAGTTGCAGTTCAAATTCATGTTAGAATGGTGTTCTTACACTTTGATGGACCGCTTACTGTAAGTCAGACAGACATGTCAAAAGATAAGATCGATCAGGGTCCTAGTGCGGAGACCTCCTCCAATGATTAGGTATAGAGGGCTACAACTGACCTTCAGAGTGAGTCTCAGCACTTTTATTTTTACTTACATTACACTAACTGCAGATTTGCAGATGAAGGATGTCTGACTGAAACTTATCTTTTAATAGCACACTTGGCCCACTTTGCTTAACCAGTCCACTCACATTGCCTGACTTGGCTTTGTAGGCTTCTCTGTAGGCCCAGGGCAACCAGTCTCTTACTGTCCACTGAATACTCCAAATGTGGGCTGGGGCTCCAATGGCTCACATGTACTTTCTACTATGGCGCTAAATCTCACCCTTTTTTTGCTTGCCCCCTTCTCTTATAGCATTATAGCGCAACATTAAAGGCTGCTAATGTTTCCATTTGCTATCTCTTTAGTACAATGAGATTTATCATCAAAACCTGTGCAGAGGAAAAGTGGCTGATTCCCTAAATCGTTAGACAAAACTAGAATCCCACATATCTCAGGAACAGAAGGACATATCGAGTCTCTGGTGACCCGATCGCCTGGAAAATAGTGATGATCAGAGCTGTCAGTGACAGCCCCGATCATCCTAAGGGATAGGAGCGAGGTTGCAGTGGTGCCACCCCCTCCTATCCCCTGCCATTAGTCAGCAATGAGTACTGACCAATGGCAGTTGAAGACGGGGGGTTGCCATGGAAACACCCCGCTCTGCTCACCCCTGGATGTCGGGCAGAATGGGGGGAGAAGATGGCGGCCGGTACCTGTGAAAATGCGGTGGGGACAGGCGATCATCGGTGGCATCAGCGGAGATCAGCGGCGCAGGTAGGGAGGCGACGGTGTGGAGCATCAAGGAAGGTGGCAGTAAAGCCATCTTTACTGCTGCCTTCCTAGTGGTTGCCAAACTGCAACTCCCAGCATGCCCAGACAGCCAAAGACTGTCTGGGCATTCTGGGAGTTGCAATTTTGTAACACCTGGAGGGTCACAGTTTGGAGACCACTATTACAGTGGTGCCCAAATGGTAGCCCTCCAAATGTTGCAAAACTGCAATTCTCAGCATGCCTAGACTGCTCAGGCATGCTCAGAGTTGTAGTTCTGTAACATCTGTCCCTTCAGATTTAGCAATTTTCATGAAAATTTTTAAAATTGCTGCTATACTTTGAAGCCCTCTAATGTTTTCAAAAAGTAAAAATATGTCCATTTTATGATGCCAACATAAAGTAGACATATTGTATTTGTGAATCAATATATACATTTATTTGGAATATCCATTTTCCTTACAAGCAGAGAGCTTCAAAGTTAGAAAAATGCTAAATTTTCAAAATTTTCATGAAATTTGGGGATTTTTCACCAAGAAAGGATGCAAGAAAGTAACAACAAAAATGTATTAATGCATAAAGTGACAGTGGTCAGAATGGCAAAAATGAGCTGCGTCCTTAAGGGGTTAATGACAACATTTTTGGGGGGTTGACCATGTGGTAGCTTGGGGGGTGTAGGATATGGGGAGTGTAGTTGTGCAGGTAATAAAGGGTGTTTGTTAACCCTTGCTATTCGTGATGCCAGGGTGCGGGCTCTTCAATAAAGCTTTTCCTCCCGCTGCCTTTCCCAGGAAGTAGATGATACTGAGTTTAAAGTAGTGAGTAATAATGGATTGTCCACAACCGGAAAGCTTCTGTAAAAAGCGTTAACTTTACTGAAGATTTTCTGTACACTTCATCAACATAACCGTCTCAGGACTTTAGCTTTAAGAGTCTCTAGACAATTGCGCTGCTCCACTGGATATAGAGAATTAGTTGCGGTCCAGTAGTCAGGCTAGTATTAGCAGGAATTAGAGTAAGGCTCACGATTTTTGGTTCTGCTGAGGGCATAGGTTTTGAGGCCTAGCGTGTCGTTGAAAGTTGCGTAGCACGCCGTCCTCTTAGTCCGGCATCCACGAGAGCAGCAATCCAAGAGCGCGATAATTGTATGCAGCTTCCTTATATGGGCAGGGGCTGGACTAAAGCTAATTGGTCCATACGGACCCACGCTGGGTAACACGTGACCCAAGGACCTCCTAAGGTCCTGCAACATACCATAGAGGTTACTAGCTTGGTCACATGATCGAAGGTCCTGCGACACTGAACAAGGTAAGTACTATACAGTCCTATATAATAGATAGAATTACTAATATATACATTTATTAATATACAAGTTAAACTTAAGGAGAGGCGACTAGGGGCTGTCCCACCTGAGGACCCCTACCTGAACGTAGTTACTCTGACTTTGGGGACCTCTACACTAGGTACTGGATGCAATACGGTACCGGGACACCACAGCCACAAGTCCTCTTTAATTTGATAAACCATTAAAGAGGTACTCCAGAGGAAAAAAAAAATTATCAACTGGTGCCAGAAAGTTAAAACAGATTTGTAAAGTACTGGAAGGATTAAGATTTTTTTAATAGAAGTAATTATTAGCTGCTGAATACTACAGAAGAAATTCTTTTCTTTTTGGAACACAGGGCTCTCTTCTGACATCATGACCACAGTGTTCTCTGCTGACACCTCTGTCCATTTTAACCCCTTAAGGACTCAGGGTTTTTCCGTTTTTGCACTTTCGTTTTTTCCTCCTTACCTTTTAAAAATCATAACCCTTTCAATTTTCCACCTAAAAATCCATATTATGGCTTATTTTTTGCGTTGCCAATTCTACTTTGCAGTGACATTAGTCATTTTACCCAAAAATGCACGGCAAAACGGAAAAAAAAATCATTGTGTGACAAAATCGAAAAAAAACCACGCCATTTTGTAACTTTTGGGGGCTTCCGTTTCTACGCAGTGCATATTTCGGTAAAAATCACACCTTATCATTATTCTGTAGGTCCATACGGTTAAAATGATACCCTACTTATATAGGTTTGATTTTGTCGCACTTCTGGAAAAAATCATAACTACATGCAGGAAAATTTATACGTTTAAAAATGTCATCTTCTGACCCCTATAACTTTTTTTTTTTTTCCACGTACGGGGCAGTATGATTTTTGTTTTGATCGGACTTTTTGATCACTTTTTATTCATTTTTTAATGGTATAAAAAGTGACCAAAATACGCTTTTTTGGACTTTGGAATTTTTTTGCGCGTACGCCATTGACCGTACGGCTTAATTAATTATATAATTTTTATAGTTCGGACATTTACGCACGCGGCGATACCACATATGTTTATTTTTTATTTTTTTTTACACTGTTTTATTTTTTTATGGGAAAAGGGGGGTGATTCAAACTTTTATTAGGGAAGGGGTTAAATGACCTTTATTAACACTTTTTTTTTACATTTTTTTTGCAGTGTTATAGGTCCCATAGGGACCTATAACATTGCACACACTGATCTCCTATGCTGATCACTGGCGTGTATTAACACGCCTGTGATCAGCATTATCGGCGCTTGACTGCTCCTGCCTGGATCTCAGGCACGGAGCAGTCATTCGTCGATCGGACACCGGGGAGGCAGGTAAGGGCCCTCCCGGTGTCCGATCAGCTGTTCGGGACGCCGCGATTTCACCGCGGCGGTCCCGAACAGCCCGACTGAGCAGCCGGGTCACTTTCAGTTTCACTTTAGAAGCGGCGGTCAGCTTTGACCGCCGCTTCTTAGGGGTTAATACCGCACATCGCCGCGATCGGCGATGTGTGGTATTAGCCGCGGGTCCTGGCCGTTGATTAGCGCCGGGACCGACGCGATATGATGCGGGATCGCGGCGCGATTCCGCTTCATATCGCGGGAGCCGGTGCAGGACGTAAATATACGTCCTGCGTCGTTAAGGGGTTAAGAACTGTCCAGAGTAGGAGAAAATCCTCATAAAAAAACATATGCTGCTCTGGACAGTTCCCAAAATGGACAGAGATGTCAGCAGAGAGCACTGTGGTCATGATGTCAGCAGAGAGCACTGTGTTCCAAAAATAAAAGAATTTCCTCTTTAGTATTCAGCAGCTAATAAGTACTGGAAGGATTACGCTTTTTTTTTATAGAAGTAATTTACAAATCTGTTTAACTTTTTGGCACCAGTTGATTTAAAAAAAAAAAAAAAAAAAAAAGTTTTCCACCGGAGTACCCCTTTAAATCATTGTTATGGATCAACTGTATTTATGAAGAGTGCTTTCCCAGTCCTCTCCATGATCTCCTGCCCTGCTGCTTGACAGCTGCTGTTTATACAGGAAAATACATTTCAACCATAAGTCAATGATAGAGGTGCAGAAAAGAAAAATGTGGAGGTGGAGATCAAATTAGGGCAGCATGGTGACCTATCTGCTTTAGAAGAGAATCTGAACCTAGGCCAGGAGCCAGAGGTGTAACTTGAAGCTCCTGGCCCCTAATGCAAACATCTGTAACAGGTTCCAACATAAATATTATTTATAATAAAGTTGTCTTGTTATGCTGAAGAGCGAAATTTGGGTTTCTAGTGGCAACAGGTCATTAGCCTTACTGCTACTTCTAAAACCTCTATAGCAATGCCCCTGGTCAGAGCCACTAACTCTAAAATAGATAAATGCTTTACTAATGGATACAAAAAGACCAAATAGCCCCCTAAATTGCTAAGCATGAGATGGAAATAACTTAACATGCATGTCCTTTTAATTCTGTATAATAATATTCTTACTTAGCTTGTTTGCTTATTTGTTTTCAGTAGAGCAGTACCACGGAAAGTACGTCAGCTTACCTGGCTATTCTCCAGCCTGCATCTACATGCCAGTACCAGGCACAAAGACTTGATTCAGTCCTGGATCAGCTCTATTTTCAAGATGTTTACTTAACTATTCTAGCTGTAGAAGAGAGGTAAGCAGAAGAGCAAACCAGGAAAAATATCTGTCTCACTGGGTTCACACCACGATTTTGCTATATACGGTTTCGGCAAACGGTTTCATAAAAAAAACCACGTATGCAACCGCACAGAAAACCGTGCCCATAGACTTCCCATTCAAAACCATATGCACCATAATGTATACGGTTGTCTCCGTTTTTCAAACCATACGATTTTAACTTTTAACTGAAAACCGTGGCCTACCACGGTTTTTGGTCCAGGTGAAAAACCGTATTAAACCGTATACGTTTTTTTTTTTTTAACATGGCAGTCAATGGGAACCGTACAGAACTGTATGTGCGTACGGTTCCATCCAGTTTTTACCATACGGTTTTTGACTTTCCACAGTTTTTCTTCTTGGAATTTCAATAAAACAAGTGAAACTTTATTCATAATGGAGCGAAAAGTTCAAAACGTATACTTTTTTTTCTTAAAAAACTGATGCAACTGGACATAATTTTTCAAACAGTATACAGTTTTCAACCGTATACAGATAAAAATGTGTACACACGTTTTGATACAGTTTAGTCCGGTTTTGAGGAATCTGTTTTTTTTAATCAAAAACCTGATACAAAACTGTATTGAAAAAACGTGGTGTGAACCCACCCATAGGGAGCTAATTTTTATCTTTCTACATGAAAGTTACCAATTAACATGGGTAAAGTACACCTGGGTATGGTACAGCCAGTTCTGCCAATTTTTTACTAAAGTGTACGTGGTCCTCCTTATTCTCCCCCACAGATAAAATCAGAAGAGAAGGGTTGTACATGTTGAATTTCAACTTCCCAACCCTTTTGTTGGAGAGAAAGCCATGATAAATGTTTATGTGTTGGGAACATCCGTAGAGCTACTGAAGGTGTATGGCCACCTTTATACAGCTGTATATTCATCTCAAATATCCCATGTGCGTTATGCAAAATATACAGTGTTTACTGTCCAAAGACAAAAAGAAAAAACAGCTTATTGGGCTTCCTTGGAAACGTGTGCTTTCTAGCTTTCTTTCCATAGACAATTTAAAATAAATTAAATTCACAATTATCTATAACATTTTATTGAACATTTTAGTATAGCAGATGAATGAAAACATAATCCAATTCTACCACCATGTACAGAAAACATGATACACTAGATTTAACAATGCATGTCCAGATTCAAAATAGCACGACTATCATTAAAGAGGAGCTGGAAGATCATCTAAAGACCATCGTCCATAGATCAGCCTGCAGAATGATTAGTATATCAAAATACTACGAACCCTGAAACAAGAAAGACAGAGACATAGTTATAGATTGTACAAGGGAAAAAAATCACCTTACGATGTATGTGATACAGCTTTGTAATACATACTCATTGGTTGGTCATCCATTGAGCATGGGTTATATCTAGGCATGTCGCACCTCAAGACATGCTCTTGGAAACCAGTCATTGCTGGATTTATATGAGAATATCACATTCCTTTATGCTGAACTGAGATAAAAAATACTATGGACACCTTTGGGCACATTTTGTTCTTAAATCTTGATTTGTTTTCTGAATGCTGTATTAAGGAAATTTCTTAAGAATCTCCATTATACATTTTCTGTAATTGACTGCTAATCTGCTAAAAGTTGAAAATGGATTGGAGATAACAGATGAGGATGTTGCAGTAGTCCAAGCTGCAGATTATGAGCGCATGTACCAGTAGTTTAGTTGAGTCAAAGTTGAGGAATAAGCGGATTAAAGAAAGGTTTTTGAGGTGAGGTCGCAGGAGGTGGTAGAGTGGGTAGAGTGGAGCCATTGACTATGATTGGTAGATCAGGGGAGGGGGTGGGTTATCTAGATTTGGGAGATGATAGAAAGAAAATTAATTCCATGTTTTCTCTCTGTTAGGTTTTAGAAAGCCAGAGAAGAAGGAAGATATAGGTCACACACATTTTGGGGATCCTGGAAAGAAAGATGGCACATGTACCAGAGAGGTAGATTTGAATGT
The DNA here is from genome assembly GCF_029499605.1 of Hyla sarda. Lineage (NCBI taxonomy): Eukaryota > Metazoa > Chordata > Amphibia > Anura > Hylidae > Hyla > Hyla sarda. Next base: position 196,226,339 of record NC_079189.1, read on the forward strand.
CATCAGTATAGAAGTGATACTTAATGGGATTCTATGAGGCTAAAAAGTATAGATGGAGAAGAGTAGGGGCCCCAGGACAGAGCCTTCAGGTACTCCAACAGTGACAGTGCAAGATAACATGCAAGTGAGGAACAGCGAGTTTACAGTTGAGCTATAAGGAGTTCCTTGAGAAGGCCAAGTTTGTGATTCCTAAGGATGAGAGAGTTTGTAGCAGGAGCGGATGGTGGACTTTGCCAAAGTCAGAGAAAAGGTCAAGGAGAGGGAGCACAGAAAATGGGGGTGAAGCTGTAGCAGTCAGCACATCATTGACCACCTTAGGACAGTTTCAGTAGAGTGGTAAGGAAGAAAACCAGATTAAATGGTAGTCAAAAAGTGAATTGAATGAGAGGTAGGTTCATGGTTGACATGTTGCTCAAGAAGTTTTGAGAAAAAGGGAGAAGCGAAATGGGGCGATAGCTGGACAAAGATGATGGCTCCAGGGATGGCTTGCTGATGATGGGTGTGATGGTAGCATGTTTAATTGATGATGGAAAAGTGCCAGTGTTGTGGCTGGGATGAATAGTCAGGTTGGAGATAAGGTGAGATGGGTTGGGTCGAGTGCAGAGGTACTGAGGTGTTATGTGGAGAGTAGTTTGGAAATGGTTTATATATCTTGTTTGTTCTTTCCACAAAATACAAAATGGTAACATTTTTCTGTAAGATATGATTGGAAAAAAAAAAACTTAATTTTCACAATTAGAGAAATATATATCTACTCTATGCTATTTTAATGTACTTACCCTCCTCCCTTGTTTATCAGCTCAAATGCTTCATTGATTTGATCCAGTTTTAACTTCTTGCTAATCAGATGGTCCAGATTGATCTTTTTATCCATATAATCTTTAACCAGTTGTGGGACATCATCCCGCTTGTAGCCTAGACAAACAAATATTGTTTTTATTCATACGTTCTGCAACAACAATTGACAAAAATATCACATTTAAAACACAATGCATTATTTATACCCATATATTTGAACGCCACTTACATAAGAATAGTTTTCATTGTAAAAGGCACGTACACGTGTATAATTGCAATAGCCACATTTTTTCTAATAAATCAATGAATTGTATTGAGAATCAGTATATGTAAATATGCATGCACATTGTCCATCTTTGTAATGCTAGGTTGACATGATGTCTGGCCATTATGTTTGAGGGCACGGTTTCAAACAGTCCACTTAACATGTGCCCCAGATGTATTAAACTCTGTGCCTACAACCTTGCAGAAATGTGACAAATTTTCGTTTAATTACACAGTCGACACTATGGTATAGTAACATACTGTATGTATGCATACCTCCAGCTAATTTGGGGGGGGGGGGAATTGAACAGAGATATAATTATATATATATATATATATATATATATATATACATATATATATATACATATATATACACACACACACACCAGGAGATTTTTATTAAAATGATGTTCAGACCTATGTTATAGGGTTGAGTTGATCTTTCCAGTCTTACAATAGCGCTCTCTGCTGACACCTCTGTCCATGTCAGGAACTGTCCAGAGTAAATTCCCATAGCAAACCTCTCCTACTCTGGACAGTTCCTGACATGGACAGAGCACTGTGGTCAGATAGAAAAGAAGTTCAAAAAGAATAGAACTTCCTCTGGAGCATACAGCAGCTGTTAAGTACTGGAAGGATTAAGTTTTTGAAATAGAAGTAGTTTACAAATCTGTTTACCTTTCTGGCACCAGTTGATTTGTGATTTTTTTTAAATATATATATATATATATATATATATATATATATATATATATATATATATATATATATAGTTTATATATTATATATAGTCTCACAGCTGATAATACATTTCATAGCAAAAACCAAAGCAATGGGGGAAAAAAAATTGTAGAGCTCAGAGACAGGACTGTGTGGAGAAGGGTACAAAATCTAATTCTACTGGCCAGAGAGTCCCCAAGAGCACAATGGCCTCCATATTTCTTAAATGAAAGAAGCTGCCACATCTGTGCCAGGCATCAATGCCTGATGAAGCAGCTGTGCTGTGAAACGCGTTGCATTATGGGTGAATAAACGTTTTTGTCTTACTACCTGGTCGTTGAGCGCCCTTGTATCCCGTCTACACCTTGGAGTTCTACTGTCTGCTACACCTAACGAGACATGGAGTGGCTGCAGACACCATATCTTCATTCTACGCTTTGATCCATTGTTGCAGTTGGTGGAGTGTAACAGTTGGTGAGTTATCTTTTGTGCAACAAAGGTATCACACTATGGAGCGCTGTCTGTCTTTTGTTTTAATACATCTGTGCCATGGTCTACACTACATAACCACCATACAGCTCAACCACATAAACTATGACAAAAAAAAAAAAAAAAGCAAACAAGATACTTGCTTCTGGGACCTTAGAAAAGTTAAAATGTTAAAGTACAAATTACCTTATATAGCTCAAACCCAAAAGGACTCTGCTAACAAAAGAACACAAGATTCATCAATCTTTTAGACTTTCCCCTTCACTCTATTCCCTCGTACCTTTATTTTTGGTCTGGTTATTTATTGTAAAAAATAAAAATTACTTTTACTCTCCTTTGTGAAGACAAAATGAAAAACAATTAATAAAAATCTTTATATAAAAATATGGTGTCCCATGGTTTTGGACCATCTAGGGCATCTTGACAGCACAAGGTGTTGGGCCCACTAAAGTCCTACTGTTACATTAATTATTTGTATATTGTAATATAAGAATAATATATTTTCCGGAATTATTTTTATTATTTTTCTATGTAAATACGTTTAACATGTTATTGTGCCTTTAAGAGTGCTACCCATGAGACCCTGGAGTGAACCCCATGTGACCCTGCCTGCCAATGAGACCGCAAAGTCTCCCCTGTATAGTGAGGTACAGGGGAGGAGTTAGTCAGTCTAGTGCTAGACATTTGTTAATCTGACTCTAGTTCCATCCAGGTTCCTGAGCAACAGCTTGGCTCAGGTGTGCTGTGTGTTGTGTGCTCTAAGGAGAGGCCTACTTAAACCCTCATCTCTATCCTGGTCATCCTGCAAGAAAATTCACGTGTGTGGGAAATTCATGCCCCTGCGGAGAAAGCTAGATTTTATTGGCAGGACCCTAGCTACCAGAGTTTATTCATTCAACTACTACAAGACTCAGAACGGCAACAGGGCTCCCAAAGGGTTACCCTGCACTCATGCACCAAAGGTCAGTTGTCTATGCAATTCCACCTCCATCTGCTCAGTAAAGACAGTTATCCGTAACCTGACATTGGTGTGTTTATTTTCTCATCGTGTTGGCCCAGGAGAAGCTGCCGCCAATCTCTGACCGTGTATAGGAGAACAGTGCCCTCGCGTCACAACATGAACAGGTACTCTTACTAACACCCTGTGGCTGCCACAAAAAAAAAAATGTTGTAGCTATTCATTTTTTTTTAGATAGCCTACCTCCAAATATAGATCCTTTCAGTGAACGCCCACAGAGAAGCAAACCTGGATGTAAAGGAAGGACATCCTTTGGAGATGCCACTCCCAACAGTACAGCAACTCCATTGGCACAGTAAGTACTTTGTAGAGCAGTCATCTAGAAATAAAAATGTAGACAAACCATTTTAAAACCTTAAAGAAAGGTTTATATTGTGTATTGAACTATCAATGTAGAACCTGAAAAGTGCAATTTTTGAACATCGTTGTATTTTCCTCTTACCATGGTTTCAGTGCGTCCTGCACATTCAATGGCAAAATCCACTCCTCCATTAGTCATCTCACAGATGACCTCATGAATGGGTTTATCATAATCCTTTGGACTTATGCATTCAGTGGCTCCCAGTTGTATGGCTTTAGGAAACTTTTCTTTATGTGAACCAACTCCAATGATTCGTTTAGCTCCTGCATCTTTACATCCGGCTATTGCTGAGAAACCAACACCTCCCAGGCCAAATACAGCACAGGTAGAACCCTTTGTCACCTGAGGAATGAGAAATTAACAGACCATTTTAGTTATCTGTAAAACAACATGAAGGATACATGAAAAATGGATTCCAGAATTGTTTTTAAAAGTTCTGGAAAATGTTTTAAATCAAAAAAGGTGCCAGGAAATGATATATACATTTGTAAATTACTCCTATTTATCAAAAGTTGAGCCTTCTGTTGTATGCTTAGGGGAAAGTTGTGTAGTTCTTTTCAGTTCAACCCAGTGCTCTCTGCTGCCACCTGTGTCAAGAACTGCTCTGAGCAGAAGAATAGATAGTTGTGGCCTTTTTGTGGGGGCTTTGCAGCTGTACTGCTTTATCATGTCTCATCATTCATGTATTAAAATGCAGGTCAAAGCAGTGCCACTTAAAATATGACTCCCTGTACCTCTTTATTCTTCTGCTCAGGACAGTTCCCAACATAAACACAAGTGGCAGCAGAGAGCCCTGTGTTAATATTAATTGAACTTCCCAACTTCTAATGTAAGTTAACAGCAGCTGCAAAGTAGTAGAAGGCAGGTTTTTTTGTTTTTTTTTTAATCTCCAGAATACCCCTTTTAAATCAGGTGTTCTGCTTTATATCTGAAAAAATATGATCCTATTAGATCTAAACTTAATTCTCTATATTCATTTATAACTCATGGCCAAAATTATATTCTGTACTGTCTTAGTCTACATCTAGATCCTTCTTCTTGTCCCTCCCTGAATTTCTTCTTTTCATACAAAATACATATTATACATCTGAATATGAAAAATAGTATCCTAAAATTGTTTGCCATATGTTTACACAGCATACAAACTTTTCAAATTTTTTTTTTTTTAAATAACTGAAATTCATACCGGACCAGTGTTTATAGCTGCACCATATCCAGTTGCAAATCCACAGCCTATGAGACAAACTTCGATAGGGGCATGTGTATCCACTTTGGCAATGTTAATGTCAGACACAACAGTGTATTCCGAAAATGTACTTGTGCCTGCGTAATGATAAATAGGTTTGCCCTTACAAGTAAACCTGCTTGTACCATCTTCCATCAGTCCCGATTGGGTGGAAAACCCAAACCTATTAGTGTAGAAAGTAAGAAAAACAATTAAGAGATAGCTAAATGTTATTGAAAAGGATATTAAAAGTCTAGCAAATAGAATGTATTTATTGTGCAATGATAAGTGACATTTTCTAATATACTTTTTGTATCAGTCAGTTTTCAAGATCTTTGCATGAAGTAGTGTAATAAATGGTAGGAGAACTTTAAAGGGGTACTCCGCCCTCAGACATCTTATCCCCTATGCAAAGGATAGGGGATAAGATGTCTGATCGCGGGGGTCCCACCGCTGGGAACCCCCGGGATCTCTCCTGCAGAACCCCCTGACATTTTGTGCACAGAGCGAACTTCGCTCCTTGCCTTTTGACGGGCGATACAGGGGCCGGAGGATCGTAATGTCACGGTCTCACCCCCTTGTAATGTTACACCTGCCCCCTCAATGCAAATCTGAGGGAGAGGGTGCAACCTGCCTACACTTTAAAGGGGTACTCTGGTGAAAAAATATTTTTTTTTTAAAATCAACTGGTGCCAGAACGTAAACAGATTTGTAAATTACTTCTATTTCAAAATCTTAATCCTTTCAGGACTTATCAGCTGCTGTATGCTCCAGAGGAATTTCTTTTCAGTGTGACCACAGTGCTCTCTGCTGACACCTCTGTCCATCTCAGGAACTGTTCAGAGCAGAGCAGCCCCATAGCAAATCTCTCCTGCTCTTGACAGTTGCTGAGACAGAGGTGTCAGCAGAGAGCGCTGTTATCAGACTGAAAAGAACTTCAAAAAAGAAAAGAACTTCCTGTGGTGCATACAGCAGTTGATAAGTACTGAAAGGATTAATACTTTTTAATAGAAGTCATTTACAAATCTGTTTAACGTTCTGGCACCAGTTGATTTAAAAAAAAAGTACAGTAGGGAAGAAAAAGTAAAGTGAAGTATGAGGAGCCCGGGCGGGAGACAAGGGGGGTAGCGGGGAGGCCGTATGAGGAGCCCGGGCGGGAGACAAGGGGGGTAGCGGGGAAACCGTATGAGGAGCCCGGGCGGCTGCACTGTAATGTCAGCCCGGGCTCCTGCCCTGAGAGCCATAGGCTTTGGCTGTCAGGGCATGCTGGGTGTTGTAGTTTTGCAACAGCTGGAGGGCCACAGTTTGCAGACCACTGGTGTGTGGTCTGTAAACTGTAGTCCTCCAGCTGTTGCAAAACTAAACAGCTGAAGGGGACCGGCGAAGAAGTTCACTTACCCTTCCGAGGCTCCAGCGACGATCGCTGACGGAGATCGTCGCGCGGCACTGTCGCGCGGCAGTGTCGTGCAGCGCTGGATCCTACGGAAGCCGGTAAGTTGCGCAAGCTTCCCAACCAGGGTGCCTCCAAATGTTGCAAGACTACAACTCCCAGCATGCCTGGACACCCTTTGGCTGTCCGGGCATGCTGGGAGTTGTAGTTTTGCAACAGCTGGAGGCACCCTTGTTGGGAAACACTGGCCTAAAACAGTGTTTCCCAACCAGGGTGCCTCCAGATGTTGCAAGACTACAACTCCCAGCATGCCTGGACAGCCATTGGCTGTCCAGGCATGCTGGGAGTTGTAGTTTTGCAACAGCTGGAGGGCCACAGTTTGCAGACCACTGGTTTGTGGTCTGTAAACTGTAGTCCTCCAGCTGTTGCAAAATTAAACAGCTGAAAGGGACCGGTGAAGAAGTTCACTTACCCTTCCGAGGCTCCAGCGACGATCGCTGTCGGAGATCGTCGCGCGGCAGTGTCGCGCGGCAGTGTCGTGCAGCGCTGGATCCGACGGAAGCCGGTAAGTTGCGCAAGCTTCCCAACCAGGGTGCCTCCAGTTGTTGCAAGACTACAACTCCCAGCATGCCTGGACAGCCTTTGGCTGTCCGGGCATGCTGGGAGTTGTAGTTTAGCAACAGCTGGAGGCACCCTGGTTGGGAAACACTGGCCTAAAACAGTTGGGAAACACTGGCCTAAAACAGTGTTTCCCAACCAGGGTGCCTCCAGATGTTGCAAGACTACAACTCCCAGCATGCCTGGACAGCCAAAGGCTGTCTAGGCATGCTGGGAGTTGTAGTCTTGCAACATCTGGAGGCACCCTGGTTGGGAAACACTGTTTTAGGCCAGTGTTTCCCAACCAGGGTGCCTCCAGATGTTGCAAGACTACAACTCCCAGCATGCCTGGACAGCCTTTGACTGTCCAGGCATGCTGGGGCTTGTAGTTTTGCAACATCTGGAGGCACTCTGGTTGGGAAACACTGTTTTAGGCCAGTGTTTCCCAGCCAGGTTGCCTCCAGATGTTTCAAAACTACAACTCCCAGCATGCCTAGACAGCCTTTGACTGTCCAGGCATGCTGGGACTTGTAGTTTTGCAACATCTGGAGGCACCCTGGTTGGGAAACACTGTTTTAGGCCAGTGTTTCCCAGCCAGGTTGCCTCCAGATGTTGCAAAACTACAACTCCCAGCATGCCTAGACAGCCTTTGACTGTCCAGGCATGCTGGGACTTGTAGTTTTGCAACATCTGGAGGCACCCTGGTTGGGAAACACTGTTTTAGGCCAGTGTTTCCCAGCCAGGTTGCCTCCAGATGTTGCAAAACTACAACTCCCAGCATGCCTAGACAGCCTTTGACTGTCCAGGCATGCTGGGGCTTGTAGTTTTGCAACATCTGGAGGCACCCTGGTTGGGAAACACTGGCCTAAAACAGTGTTTACCAACCAGGGTGCCTCCAGATATTGCAAAACTACAAGTCCCAGGTTGGGAAACACTGTGCCCAGCCTCCGCCCCACCTTACTGTAAGGGCATGCTGGGAGTTGTAGTCCTGCAGCTGGGGGCAGGGGACAAGCTTGTCACTTGCCCACACATCTCCTGCACCACACAACTACAACTCCCAGCATGTCCTTACTGTAAGGGCATGCTGGCAGTTGTAGTCGTGCGGGGCGGGAGATGTGTGAGGTACTAACCAATTTTTTTTGTTTTCTTCTCATTTCAGATCCGTGTATCCTGTGGACTCCTTCGGATTTGGTGGACTACTTCGATGACCAGCGTTTTTCTTTGTTTGATTTTAATAAAATGGTTAACGTAATAATTGTAATAAAATTTTTTAATTGTAATAAAAATTTTTTAAAACCTGTTGTGTTTTTTTCTTACTTTACTAGACAGGCTTAGTAGTGGAAGCTGTCTTATAGACAGAGTCCATTACTAACCTGGGCTTAGCGTTAGCCACAAAAACAGCTAGCGCTAACCCCCTATTATTACCCCGGTACCCAACACCACAGGGGTGCTGGGAAGAGCCGGTACCAACAGGCCTGGAGCGTCAAAAATGGCGCTCCTGGGCCTAGGCGGTAACAGGCTGGCGTTATTTAGGCTGGGGAGGGCCAGTAACAATGGTCCTCGCCCACCCTGGGAACGTCAGGCTGTTACTGTTTGATTGGTATTTGGCTGAGAATGAAAATAGGGGGGACCCTATGCGGTTTTTTTTTAAATAAATAATTAAATATATAAAAAAAACGCATAGGGTCCCCCTATTTTTATTCTCAACCAAATACCAACCAAACAGTAACAGCCTGACGTTACCAGGGTGGGCGGGGACCATTGTTACTGGCCCTCCCCAACCTAAATAACGCCAGCCTGTTACCGCCTAGGCCCAGGAGCGCCATTTTTGACGCTCCGGGCCTGTTGGTACCGGCTCTTCCCGGCACCCCTGTGGTGTTGGGTACCGGGGTAATAATTGGGGGTTAGCGCTAGCTGTTTTTGTGGCTAACGCTAAGCCCGGCTTAGTAATGGACTCAGTCTATAAGACAGCTTCCACTACTAAGCCTGTCTAGTAAAGTAAAATAAAAATAAAACACAACAGGTTTAAAAAAAAATTTATTATAAAAAACACTCCCCCACAAGCCCTCGTTAACCATTTTATTAACATCAAGCAAAGAAAAACGCTGGTCATCGAAGTAGTCCTCCGAATCCGAAGGAGTCACAGATCTGTAGAAGAAGTAACCAAAAAAAAACAAAAGTGTAAGTACATTTAGGGAGAAAAAAAACTGTGTTAAAAAAATGTAATAAACACACACACACACACTAAACGCCGTTTACCACTTCTGAGCCATGACTACAATTTACAGTGATCCCTCAACTTACAATGGCCTCAACATACAATAGTTTCAACATACAATGGTCTTTTCTGGACCATCGTAAGTTGAAACCAGACTCAACATACAATGCTACAGACAGTCCAGATCTGTAAAACGTGTCAATGGCTGGAAGAACCAACCAATCAAAATGGGCATTCACTGGTAAAACCCCTGTATTACTGAAGTGTATGCACTGACTGGTGTCTGGTATTACATGTTCTGTACACTTTACCTGTATCAGGGTTAGCTGCTCTTTTGGACACCAGGTGAGGGCGACTCCATTACTTGTTTGGGACATTGCCTGTACTGTACAGGACCCCTGAAGAAGCTCCTGTCCTCTACATAGACCAGTGTTTCCCAAGCAGGGTGGCCCCATCTTTTGCAAAACTACAACTCCCAGCATGCCCGGACAGCCTTTGGCTGTCCAGGCATGCTGGGAGTTATAGTTTTGCAACAGCTAAAGGCTCCCTGCTTGGGAAACACTGACATAGACAGTAATTTACAGCTCCCAGCAGATCTTTATTACTTTTATATGTAAGGATTTGCTTTATCTATATTAGTTATCTACTTATTTTTCTTTGTCACTTTTTCCTATTTTGGATGACATTTTGGTGCCTTTAGAACCAATTACCACGTTTCCATAGAGTTATGGTCTCAACATACAATGGTTTCAACTTACAATGGTTTTCCTGGAACCAATTAATATTGTAACTTGAGGGACCACTGTAGTTATTGAATTATTTAGATGTGGTGAAAAAGCTAAAAAAAAACTCAAAAACAAAAGATCCAGAAGGAAACCAGCAGACAAACCTATTCAGACAGCTGGAAAAAGGAACAGACTATTTTTTCTACTACATGAAGTACATTTCCCACTTTTGCCTATGTGTGACAAATTTATTAATGCCGTGCAACAATTTAGTAAATTTGTCGCACATAGTCAAAAATGAAGTAGAAAAAAAGCAGGGTAAAAACCAGACTACATAGTAAAAGATTAGTAAATGCCCCTCTATGTGATTTATTTAGGGGTATATGTGTTTATCTTCAGGAATTGTCTAAGCTATGGTAATGCTATATACATACATACATATTTGATTTATTACTTTTTCACAGTTATCTACCCTATTATGACTATGATTAACATGTAGCTCCTCCCCTTTCTATCTCAGCCTTTACATAATCAAACCCGTGACTGAAATGGGCTGCTTAGTCTAAAATTCTGGGTCTATTTTCAGTCCCAGTCTGGCCCTGGTTGTAAATTACTTTATATAAAATAAACTCACTCAAATTTTTCACACAGGTTACTGTTTGGAGTTTTGCAACCTCTGCATGATTCACAGCGTGGGACAAATAAAGGGATGACTTTGTCACCTATGAGAATAGTAAAAAAAAAAAAAAGAGTCTTAGCATACTTAGTACTGTTTACTGGTTGTAAAGATCACTGCTATTTTTTGATCTTGTTGTAAAAGGTTGTGTATTATTTACATTATTAGGGTATATTCACAAACAAGACCTCAGTAAGAAAAAAATAATCTAAATCTAAAACGTGTTTTTTTTTGGTGCTGGTTTTTCATGTGTATTTTTTTTTTTTTAGACATTACCTTTAAAGGGGTACTCCAGTGGGAAACTTTTTTTTTTTTTAATCAACTGGTGCCAGAAAGTTAAACAGATTTGTAAATTACTTCTATTAAAAAAAATCTTAATCCTTCCAAAACTTATTAGCTGCTGAATATTACAGATGAAATTATTTTCTTTTTGGAACACCGAGCTCCCTGCTGACATCATGACCACAGTGCTCTCTGCTGACACCTCTGTCCATTTTAAGAACTGTCCAGAGTAGGAGAAAATCCCCATAGAAAACATATGCTTCTCTGGACAGTTCCAAAAATGGACAGAGATGTCAGCGGAGAGCACTGTGGTCATGATGTCAGCAGAGAGCACTGTATTCCAAAAAGAAACGAATTTCCTCTGTAGTATTCAGCAGCTATTAAGTACTGGAAGGATTAAGATTTTTTTTTTATAGAAATAATTTACAAATCTGTTTAACTTCCTGGCACCAGTTGATTTAAAAAAAAAAGTTTTCCACCGGAGTACCCCTTTAGGGTCTATTCACACGTATTCTGCGCAGATTTGATGTGCAGGATTTTCTGCTGCAGATTTCAATGTAAACTGAACACAGCTTGAAATCCTGCGCATCAAATCTGCACAGAATACTGTACGTGTGAATAGACCCTTAAAGGAGTACTACCATGCTGACAACTTATCCCCTATCTAAAGGATAGGGGATAAGTTGCCTGATTGTGCGTGGTCCCACCACTGGAGACCCCCGCGATCTCGCACGCAGCACCCCGCTCTCATCAGACCCCGGAGCGAACATCCGCTCCGGGTCTGATGACGGGGCCGGTGATCGTGACATCACAGCTCCGCCCCCGTGTGACGTCACGCTCCGCCCCCTCAATGCAAGTCTATGGCAGGAGCGAGACAGCTGTCTCGCCCCCTGCCATAGACTTACATTGAGGGGGCGGAGCGTGATGTCACATGGGGGCGGAGCCGTGACGTCACGATACTCCGGCCCGTGAATGGCAGTCAGCAAACATCGCTCCGGGGCCTGATGAGAGCGGGGTGCTGCGCGGGGGTCCCCAGCGTCGAGACCCAACGCGATCAGGCAACTTATCCCCTATCCTTTACATAGGAGATAAGTTGTCAGCATGGTAGTACTCCTTTTAAGCTTTCTTTGATTTCAATGCGAGTTTCCAAGTAGAATTGCTCTGAAAAGAATTTTGATTTTCTTAAATGTCACTTTTTATTATTTCAGCTCTCACTTTTCACTGCTGTTTTTCGAAAACCTCGTGCTTTTTTGCACATTCTCTATAAAAGTCAATAGAAGTTAAAAACTGCATGTTTTTGGGGTGAATTTTTTTTTTGCCAGTGTGAACACCCCCTTTCTGAATATTCAGCAGCTTTATGTCCCTCTTTTTTTTTTATACCTGTGTTAAATCCCAGTAAATAATGACTTGTAGGACATTGATCAACATAAAGCCCTTACAGGTGGGATCACACATAGTATTTGGTCAGTCAAAACAAGGAGTGGAACCAGCGCAGAGAAAAACTATACAGCCCTGTTCACACTATGGAGAATCTGTTCCGATTCTGCCTTGCCCACATCCATCAATTTCTTCTGGTAAAATCTGCCAGAAATCTTATTTGTCAATGGTTCAATGATTCTGGATTATTTTGGCTCCATTTAGCATGGAGCAGGAAGATTGTGGATCGACAAGGGAATTCAGCAAATAAATTTTCATTGGTGCATACCCTTAGTATGAACGAGCCCAAAAGGAGAAAATGTATACCTTTTTGGGTTTTGAACTCACTTTTGGTTTGGGCTAGAAATACTGAACTAACGGAGCTCCAATATGAGAACCAAATTCTAACCCAAGTGGCTTTAAAACTATGTAAAGGGCAAAATGATCATCTCCAAATAGAGTAAAACGTATCATGTCTGCTGAAGATGGAGGTGGCTTAGTGAATAAGAGTTTTTATTTTCCTTTTGTTCAATTTTTCAATGAAATTACCAATAATGCACTGCTTTCACTGGTTAAAGGGGTTACCCAGGAATCGAAAAACAGAGCTTATTTATTTCAAAAAACGCTCCCTGTCTGTCTCCAGGTTGAGTGTGGTTCTGCAGCTCAGTTCCATGGAAGTTGATACAGAAAATTTGTAATACCACACCCAACCTGGATACCCCCTTTAGGCTAAGTTTCCACTTGTTTTTTTTTCTGGTAGTTTTTGGAATACTGCCACTGCAGTTTTTGAGCCAAAGCCAGAAGTGTATTCAAAAGGAATAGGACATATAAAGGAAGAACTTACACTTCTCCCTTATGGATCCACTACTGACTTTGGCTCAAAAACTGCAGTGGCAGTATTCCAAAAACTGCCAGGAAAAAAGAACCAAGTGGAAACTTAGCCTTAAGGTGAAAACAAGTCAAAGGTGGGGGTGTATACTTTCTAGTATTAAATAATGTTATTGCCTTAACATATGAAAATATTAACTTCAGTACAATTGCAATTACTACCGACTCACCTGGTTTAACTCTGGTGACCCCCTGACCCACACTTTCAACCACTCCAATGGCTTCATGACCCAAAATTACTGGAAATTTGGTTTGTATTATTTCATGAAGTGCGCTGTTATCAGATCCGCAAACACCAGAAGAGATAATCTAGGTAACATAGAAAATATACAAAAATAGTTTACAAGTTTTGTGAACTCATGGGACCAAACACCACAGACTGAACAAAATTATATAATTTGTAAGGCGAGAGACTTCCTAACATCTAACTTTTAACAGTTTTGCCCATGAAACACACTTTTCTTCTATTTGCAAGATGGGGAGGAGACCTGAGATCACAAACATATGGGGTCCAGTTTTGCCCCTGCTGAAATGGAGTGATGGCCGATCTGCCGATATGATGCTGTTACGCCGAGCGCTCCGGGTCCCTGCTCCTCCCCGGAACGCTCACGGCGTCTCTCTCCCTGCAGCGCCCCGGTCAGTCTCGCTGACCGGGAGCGCTGCACTGACATGGCCGTCGGGGATGCGATTCGCACAGCGGGACGCGCCCGCTCGTGAATCGCATCCCAAGTCACTTACCCGTCCCGGTCCCCTGCTGTCATGTGCTGGCGCGCGCGGCTCCGCTCTCTAGGGCGCGCGCGCGCCAGCTCTGAGACTTAAAGGGCCAGTGCACCAATGATTGGTGCCTGGCCCAATTAGCTTAATTGGCTTCCACCTGCTCCCTGGCTATATCTGCTCACTGCCCCTGCACTCCCTTGCCGGATCTTGTTGCCTTGTGCCAGTGAAAGCGTTTAGTGTGTCCAAAGCCTGTGGTTCCTGAACTCCTGCTATCCACCTTGACTACGAACCTTGCCGCCTGCCCCGACCTTCTGCTACGTCTGACCTTGCCTCTGCCTAGTCCTTCTGTCCCACGCCTTCTCAGCAGTCAGCGAGGTTGAGCCGTTGCTAGTGGATACGACCTGGTTGCTACTGCCGCAGCAAGACCATCCCGCTTTGCGGCGGGCTCTGGTGAACACCAGTAGCCTCTTAGAACCGGTCCACCAGCTTGGTCCACGCCAATCCCTCGCTGACACAGAGGATCCACTACCTGTAAGCCGAATCGTGACAGATGCGGTTTGGCTTGTGATAACCAAGTACAGCATACATATGTTTTCCTACTTTTACAATATTAAAACACTTTAAAAAAAAATCGTTTGTGTCCCATTTTTTATTTTATTTTTTTATTTCTGCTTTATGTTTCTATGGATAGAGCCGTGTTTATAGCTATAGCCGTGTTACATGATAAGTTTTAGAGTTTGGGTCCCTATACATGCAGCAATATCAATGTGTCCATGGTTTCTAGTGTATATTACTATATTAATTTCTGTTGTATATTACACTAAATACTTCTGTATGGAAGTAGATTATGCTTGTCAGGCCCTAAAATTTATCAAAATGGCAGACTTAGGGATCCCCACCCTCTGTGTAATTTATCAAAGTGGCAGCTGTATCTTATCCACTGCTTTTGATGCAGTTGCTGCTTCTGTGCCCACATTATCTTTGGCATGGTAAATCAGAGCAAATGGATAGCTTAGGAATTATCATGGCAGCTACTACTATTAATATTATTTTTTTTAAATATATTAAAAAGTAGGCAATGTTTAGGCTAGGTTTCCACTTGTTTTTTATTTTGCCAATAAATTTGCCAAAAATGCCAATAAAAATGCCCATTATGCTGCATGGCGTTTTTTTTTGTGAAAAAACGCTGCGGCCAGATGTTAGCTGCAAGTCAATAGAGAACTGCAAAATGCCAGATCCACTTGGATCTGCTATTTTGGGCTCCTTGGCAGTTTTTCAAAAATGACCTTGTTGATACTTCGGCATTTTCCTCCCATAAAAGTCTATGGGAGTAAAAAACACCAAGAAAAACACCATGTGGGTTTTAACTTTGGCATTTTTTTTTTTAGGCGGTTTACTATTCTTTTTTTGGACTTTAGTGATCCAAAAAAGTGATGGAGATACCTTTTTCATAAACATTTCGTAGGGTACCATTAAAAAAATAAAATAAAGATACAGTAGTGATGGAAAAAAATTGCATTTAACAAAATGTATCTTTTTTATAACAACATTTTATCAATTAATCTGGGTGGGCAGGTCACTAAAAATGTAGCCGACAATAATAAAAATGTAGTGTGTGTGTGTGTTTCACTTAATTTTTACATTTTTTAGGTAGTACTACTACTCCCAGCATAGAACACACTGTTCCATGATGGGAGTAGTAGTACCTGTACTAATTGACAGATCACCCCGGGTCCATTGCGATCCTTCTGTATAATGTATAGATGCGGGTGGCGCTCTTCTATGGTCCCCTGAACTGCTGTATATAATACACCTATTCATATTTCCAGATAGTTCCAGCCAATCACAACTCTGTGGGAAATATAAATAGGTGTATATATACACACGTCAGTGCAGGGGACCATAGAAGAGCGGCCGCCTGCATCTATACATTATACAGGAGGATCGCAGTGGGTGTCAGAAGTGACACTTGCTCTGATCTGTCTATTAATGCAGGTACTATAGCTCCCAGCATGGAGCAGAATGTGCTCCATGTTGGGAGCACTAGTACCTGCAGTAAGGGACAGATCACAGCAGATGTCACTACTCCTGACACCTTCTGCAATCCTCCTGAAGTGAATTTTGGGACTCAGCTGTGCTCATGTAGCTGAGCTACAGAGCTGGGAGAACAGCTGATGCTGAGCAGTAGATATACATCCTATATCTACTGACCAGCAAGAACTTACAGTAAGCCTGCAATGTGTGTGCAGTATACACATTGCCGGCTCACTTAACCCCTTTCTGAGCTGTGTGCTAAGCGCCAGCCCAGCAAGGAAAGAGTTAACTTACACTGCTGGACAGTGTAGGTTTAACCCTTTGGGCAGTAAACAATATATACATCTATAGATAGCTGTATCTAGTGTATACAGAAGGCAAAGTCTGCTAAATTCCCTCCAGTCCCAGCTGGGTCCGTGGGGCGGAGCTACAGATGGGATCCAGGCTGGTAAGGGTGTGAGGGTTTGTTCACATTGTACGTTTTATATAATGCCCCCTCCCATAGACTTGCATTGAGGGGACGCGGCGTGACGTCACACGGGGGCGGAGTCGTGATGTCACGCCAGCGCTTCCGGAGCAGAAACAGGTGGGTGCCGCATGCTATATTGCGGGGGTCCCCAGTGGCAGGACCCCCGCGATCAGACATCTTATCCTCTATGCCCTATTCCCCATGCACATAGAGGTAAAGAAGTGATCAGTCCCCCCCCCCCCCCAAATCTGAAGTCAATATGCCCTATTTAATTTAATGTGATAACATGTATGCATTTATTACATTCCCCTCTAGCACACCTAAAAGAGACAGTTTCTATTAAGTTGGTATAAAATGTGCAACTGGCTTGCATGGATATTAATAGGAATTTGCAGAATAAACATTCTTGATTTATGTTATTTTGTGTGTGTTTTGTTTTCTTTGGAATGCCATGATTTGATTGAGTCCCTTTATCCTTTGCTACTAATTTAGATACTTTTCAGAGGCCAGCAGTCATTGTTTTCCCATTGCAGCATTCACCTGAATGCATTACATAGGTCCATAACTGTGTTTCCGGTTCTGCCTTTGCTGAGCCTCATTTCCCTAATTTACCCCTCCCCTACTGAAGAAATTAAAGTGACCTTTTTATTTTCACCACTGGTTCATCTAAAGGGGTAACACACTTCATAAAAACATATCCCCTATCTAATTGAAGGGATAAGTGTGTGATCACAGGGGTATCCCCTATCTAATTGAAGGGATAAGTGTGTGATCACAGGGGGTTTCTGACGTTTGATCTCCTGAACGAGGCCTGGCTCTCACCTCTAAATGCACAGGTCTGCTGCTTCTCCCCAAGAAATGGAACAACACAGAAAGAGAAGTGACATGCCACTTTTTATAAATCTTACTGTCCGCTTTTTTAGTAACTGGAGTACCTCTTTAATCTAGCTGCATCCCTTCTGTTATTGGAACTTGGGGATTTGGATTTCATACTTTAACTGTGTATGAAAAAATAAATACAAGTAATAGCTCCCCTCAAAAGTTATAAATACTCATCAACAGTTGCTAAAACAATGTTAAGGTTATATAACCACTTGTTGGCAAACACTAATAAAAAATTAAATAAAAAGCTTGTCTTTACTTGATCATTTTCAAACAAATGTGCACTTGGATGGCACACCCCATTCTTTACTAAATGTCAGCACATTGTCAAGAAACATGTTGGGACAGGGATTGTAAGTCACAACGCATCATGATGTACATTTACATCCATTGTCATTAAGGGGTTCACTTTTGAAATGCCTAACGCATGTCAAAAGGTAACATTAATGACAGTAGTAATGCTTTAAAGGAAAGTTAGGGCTTTTGCATGCAGCAGAGGTCTGTATATGAAGCCTGGGTGGCTCCTTCAATAATGAGGTCTACAGCCTCAATCAACTGTGTAGGCTCAGTCTCACTTAGGCCCTGTTCACACTTCGGAATTTCCGTGCTGGATTCCGCATTGGAATTCGGCATGGAGATTCTGCTGCAGCAGAGTTCCATTGAATTCAACATAATTCTGCTGCGCTGTGCACACAGCAGAATTTCCATGCAAGAGGTTTTCATTCATTCTTTCTGCGGACTCCACACGGCATGCATAGCCGTCTATGAGACGGTGCATTCCTGTGCGGTCCTAGCGCCGGCATAAACTGGCGTCCGCAGTTTGCGTATTGTCCACACAGAGAATTTCCATGCAGACATTCCGTAGTGTGAACATAGCCTTAGAGGCATAGGGATCTCAGTGGCAGAGGGCGCTTTTCTGCCCCAATTGCCCTGCAAGTGCCAATTTTCATTGACCTATAAAAGGAGGGGGGGGGGGGTGTATTAAAGCCCACAGAGGTACTGTAGACCATGCCCATGCAAGAGATCATGCCCTATGGGTGCTATATTGTAGCTCATTTCAAATGGGCAATGTATGAAATTGAAAGCTTATAGAGGTACTGTAAAGATTTTCAGATACCGAAACATGTTCTTTTTTGTAATCTGTTTTTGATTGTAATTTTTGTGTTCGCATTATTATGGGGGTGGCCATCTTGCCTAAGCTGCTTTAACAGCCTTTAATAATATGCTATATAGCAGTACCTATGGACATAGGCAACAATAGACAGGACCTGTCCCCTTCACATTAATTAGACATGCTACTGGGCCTTCTCTGCAACCTTTTCAAAAGTCATTCTACAGGGATGCTGTTTTCTACTCTGAATGGTGATAGATACAGTGACATCTCTTCACTGGTGTCACCTTTCACTGTACTTCTGTCTATGCTTAGAAAACAAAAGAAAACCAACAATTCTTTAACATAAAAATCTGATTATTGACGATTTCTTATGACATTCCCATATAATCCAACACATTTTCAATAGCTTTATTTAGAATATTTTAAGTGTCTCAATGGTGGAGGTCTCAGCACCAGGACCAAACCTGATCATTAGAACAGGGTTCTGAGACCCAGTGTTTCATTGGAATAGTGGTCGAGTATGTACAATGCTGTTCAAAGCAAACTGGTTTAAAAAAAAAAGTACACAGTTTGGTTACATTAACTCTTGAGTGGTGACACAGTGAGTTAAGTGCACTCCCTGCCATGGCCCTGAGAGTCCCCATCATGGCACACAGCTATTTATCATTCTCTTTATTTCATTGTCAAGAACAGAACTGGACTTTTTGCCAGTAGCACACAGTTACTTTCTACCTTAGTTGTTGGACCAGTCACAGCACATCACCAAGTTTACTGTTTATTACAGTATGGTCTTAGCAAAGTAAATATTAGACACTTTAGTTACCTTTACTCTGACTTCTTTAGCCTTTGGTGGAGCTACTTCAACCTCTTCAATGCTGAGGGGCTTATTAGGTTCCCAGGCAACAGCGGCCTTACATTTGATGACCTTAAAAATAAAGCCATTGTTTTGGATGAGGTTTCATATAATTATCAAGCAGAATTAATGTTATGATGAACATGGGAACCTGCCCATGGCTTTATGACTAGTCATCATGTCAGTAATTAACTGTTATGTAATAGTTTGTCCTATGGCCATATTTCAAAATGTACAGCTATTAGAACGCCAATAAGGTGGTTTCTGCCAGCTACGACTCTCTGCAAGCAGCTCACACGGGCACAGCTGGAGGCACACTTGGGACCCTACCGTAGAGTGCATTCACACGCTAGTAGCTAGCAGCAGGTTTCCTACTGCGGAAAATCCGCTGCGACTTATGCTACCATTCATTTGAATGGGTCAACTGAAAGTCTGCAAATCTGATACTACTCCGCGAACCCATTCAAATAAATAGTAGCATAACTCTCAACGAATTACCCGCAGCAGGCAACCTGCTGCTAGTCCCTAATGTGTGAACGCACCCTCAAAGTTATTATGTGTGATATGATGCCGGACACCATGACAGAAGCCAATTGGGTCTGACAGACTATGCAGGTGTGTGGCATACAGAGAATCGGGCACTACTGTAATTTTTGTTGTTCTGTTCCTATGATGCAACAGAACAATAGAAAAAACAACGGTATCATGAACCCAGCATTAACAGTTGTGATTACTTTACTATGTATGCAAATGTCATATACCATATAGAAGATACATATCTAAATAGATAAATAATTTCAGGCACAAATAACATCACTTCCCTATAGTGTAGCATTTCCATATATCATGTGTAATGAAAAAAAATCTCCATTTTCTGTATTATTCATTTATTAGCCTAAAGTATTGCGTTGCCCACCTTCTGCGTGAGCAGAATGATGAAAAGAATTTAGCAAACTCAAAGAATTCAGGCCTCCTTTTTTCAGTTTTTAAATGTTTGCCGCACGCACGCACACACACACACACACACACACACACACACAGCTGTGTTATTTCCTACTACGTCTATGTGTGTCCTTTCAGATGTGTAAACAGCTATGTGCTAGCTCAAAAACAGGAGACCTCAGTATCCGATCATTATGTATCATATTAAGCAAAACACAAGCAATATCAAATCAGTCCGACTAGCTGTCAAAAACGTTACTTTCCAAACTGTTGCAAAACTACAACTCCCAGCATGCCCGGACAGCCAAAGGCTGTCCGGGCATGCTGGGAGTTGTAGTCTTGCAACAGCTGGAAATACACTGGAAAACATTGATCAAATCAGCCACACCTCAAACCTGCCAACTCCACAGGCTGCAAATAAGCCACAGCCTAAATATAGAAAATAACAACATAAACCATAAACACAAAAAAAAAAAAAAACAACACACAAGCACAAATATACTAAAACAATGTTACAAAATAGGCAATTATCTAAGAAAAATCAACGTAGTAAAGTTAGAATGACAAGGGTACAATACTTTGCCTGCGGTGCTCATGGTGCTGGTGTTTCCACTGATCTCCACTGTCTTGCAGTTCAGCTTGAAGCTGCTCAGTTTTATTTTGTGCATGTGAGTATATGCCCCTCCCTGAGTATATCCTTCAAACACTGAATGCAAGGCAGCCTTTTATATACTGTCTTTTGCCTGGTTGAAAGTTAATACTTGTTGTATCAAAAAAGGATGTGCTGTACATTGACAATTCATTGTTTGCTAAAAAGTTAATAAATCACCAGCCGAATTATTATTATTTGAAGGATAAATTAGCTAGGACAACATTAGTCATATGTTACGGAATGTAGCAAGTCATGCAGCAAATACACATCCTAGCAGACATTATGGAATCGCCAGGTTCACCTGGGTTTGTTGCTGTAGCAAGTACGCATATACAGAGGCGTAGCTAGAAAACTCAAGGGCCCCAATGCAAAACATTACCCTGGGCCCCCCTACGCCAGGGCCGGATTGGGTCCAAAAATAGGCATTTTAGAATAAGCAGCCAATTTATTGTTGAGGGTTTAACTGCTGGGACCCCCACCGATCACCACGGTTAAAATGGCTCTCCAAATGTTGCAATGCTACAACTTCTATCATGCCTGGAGAGACTTAGGCATTATGGGAGTTGTAGTTACACAACAGCTGGAGAGTCACAGATTAGGGAACAGCCATCAGTACTATAAAACTTACAAGTGTCTACAGCTCTGATGGGACAGTCAGGAGAAAACACAATTATATCAGTGACCTTAGTGACATCTTCTCTGTTGCCGTTCTTTTTATTTCTTCTTCATCTGGTCCAAACTCCATGTTTTCTTCAAGCTACATCTTCCTCTGCAGAGTCTGATGCCCAGTCATCATTGATTCCTCACTTTGTCAGCATTCTCATCCTTTATATGAAGACAATAATCATTATAACCATGTCAGACACTGTGCCCCCTGAATATAATACAGCCACACACTGCACCCCCCCAAATATAATACTGCCACACACTGCACCCCCCCAAGTATAATACTGCCACACACTGTACCCCAAGTATAATAACGCCACACACTGTGCCCGCTGAATATAACCCTTTCACACACTGTACCCTTTAAATATAACCATTCCACACAATGTACCCTCCAAATATAACCCTGACACACACTGTACCCTCCAAATGTAACCCTGAGATACACCATACCCTCTGAATATAACCCTGACAAACACTGTGCCCATAATAATAATATTGTCACACACAATTTCTTTTTCAGCAGAATCCCACCCCTGCATTGTCCTCCTCCAGATCCCTAAGTCCTCTTCCTCCCCGCTCCTCTGCCCCCCCAAGCTCTATGTCTTCCTCCCCGCTCCTTTGTGTACATTCACCAAAATGCAAGAAATGAATAGTAGAGCAACTACTCGTTTTGGTCTTTCTTGTTAGAAGTTTATTGATGTAGACTCCAAGTCAAAAAACACTGATATACTTCCGTGTAATGCTGTGCATAGATAGCAAAGCTAACCAGTGCGTTTCACCTGGACGACGACGGCCGTTTCACACACTTCAGCGTTTAATCAGGGCCCCTGGACATGGCCTGAAACAGCCACCATCGTCTAGGTGAAACACTCTCATTAGCTTTGCTATGCACAGCAATATACGGAGGTGTATCAGTGTTTTCTGACATGGTGTCTACATCAATAAACTTCTAACAAGAAAGACCAGAATGGGTAAGCGCTCTCCTCTTCATTTCTTGCATTTTGGTGACTGTACATGAGACTCTATCAGATGAGCACCATAGGTCTTTACTATACTCCTCACATGAAACATTATCGGGACTGAGAACAAGCACCTAGAGGCGTGGGTGGTGCCTAGTGCAACCATTATCGTATAATTTGCATATGTATGATGGAGGTGTGTATGCATGTATATTTGTGTGTGTATGATGAAGGTGTGTATGTATGATAGATGTGGGCATGATAAATGTATGTATGTATGATAGATGTGTGTATGTAAGATAAATGTGTGTATGACAGATGCGTATATGTACGATATATGTGTACATGTATGATGGATGTGTGCATGTATGATAGATGTGTGAATGTATGTATGATATATGTGTGCATGTATGATGGAGGTGCGTATGTATTTCATGTATAATATATATGTGTGTATGATAGATCACACATCTATCATACATTTACACATTTATCATACATACACACATATATCATACATATGCACATCCATCATACATGTACACATATATCATACATATATGCATCTGTAATACACACATTTATCTACACACATCCATACATCATACATACACACATCATCATACATACACACATCTATCATACAATCGCACATCTCATACAATCGCACATCCATCATACATATACGCATTTGTCATACACACATCTATCATACTACATACACACATCCATCATACACATCTGTCATACTTACATGTATCATAAACACACATCTATCTTATATACACTCCTCCATTGTAGACCCCCCCTCCTCACTCTCCCACTGAATGCAGTATCGCAGCCAATTCCCCCCATTTCTCATTACACAATGAACACAAAATACCACACCCCCGCACGCTGTCCTCGATCTCTGCAGCCCCCACCGTATCTAACTCCCCCCTAGGTATGTCATCAGTCTTCTTAACAACAACCCCCCACCCCCATCCCTAGGCTACTCCTTCCTCCATTCTAGTCTCTTCAACCCACAGGCAAGATCACTTACCATCAGTGCCGCGGTGCTGCTATCTGAGGCGGTGGAGGAAGGGTCGTGTCAGGGGCTTGGAGCAGACGTGCGTGCCTGCGCGGGGCACGTCTGCTCCCATCAGCCCCTAGCCTGTCCTGCCCTGCAGTGAATTTTAAAGGGCCCGCACCTGGCATTAACCCTGCGGGCCCCCCAGGCTATGAGGCCCAGTGGATATTGCGACCATTGTGACCTCTATAGTTGTGTCACTGGGCATATACAATGGAGACAAACATGTTTGTGTTTTAGTGTTCTTTCTGGGGGTTTCTGGCAGTTTTTCACTGCCTTTTGGGAACCACTCGTGGGTCGGATGCAGAGTGCACAGCCAGTGGAGTTTAAGGGTTTAAGAAGGCAAGTAGTGATGCGAAGCATTACTACTTACCTCTGCTGGCCATACAGTATCCAGTAATTATGTGGTGTCCCGGTACCCTATTGCATGCTGTACTGCATGCTCAGGTAGGATCCCTCAGGTGGGACAGCCCCTAGTCGCCTCTCCTCAATTCTAATTCTCTAATGTTAATACATGTATATATTTAATAATAATGTATATCTAATATAATGTATAGTACTTACCTTGTTTAGCGTCGCAGGACCTTCGGTTATATGACCATGTTAATATCCTCTATGGTATGTTGGAGGACCTTTGGAGGTCCTTGGGTCACGTGTTACCCACAAGCCTTTGTAATGGTGATTGACACAAGTATGGACCAATTAGCACTAGTCCAGCCTCTGCCCATATAAGGGAGCTGTAGCCAATTATCGCTTTGTTGGGTTGCTGCTCTCATGGATGCCGGACTAGCAGGACGGATCTGCGCAACTTGCAAAGACATGCTGGGCCTTAAAACCTTCCGGCCTCAGCTGAACTTAAACCGTGAGTTCTAAACTACCCCCGCTAAAGCTAGCGTGACTACTGGACCGCAACTAGATCCCCTAAATCCAGTGGAACAGTGCATAATACCCTAAAGACTCTAAATTTCTAAAGTCCCAACCTTTGTCAATCTCCAAAGAAAGCAGTTGGATGCATAGAGACTGTTCGGTTTATGAAGCTTGCGGAGAATCTTCAGTAAAAGTTATACCTGTTTCAGAAAACTCTCCGGTTGTGGACATTCTAATATTTTCTACCTCCCTATTGTTCTTTGAAAGGGTGGTGGTAGGACAAGCATTACTGAGGAGCCCTCACCCTGGCATCACGAATAGCAAGGGTTAACAAGCACCCTTTAATTACCGCACTGCTACACTCCCCATACCCTACTCCCCCAGGCTATCACAATTACATTATCCAGCCATCTATATAGATGACTGTATAATGTATACAGCAATGAGAAGTTCCTTCCCCCTCCTGGCCCTGCTCCGATCCGGTGTATCCCCACCTCTTGTGATTACATAACTAGAGGTGGAACTATAGCCAGGGTGGCAAGTGTGGCTCTATTCTCATTATGTGTTTTTAGCATGCTTTTTTTTTGTGTTATGGCTGTTAAAAATATGAACAGACCATTTCTGGCAGAGTGTTTCCAAACAGGGAGCCTCCAGCTGTTGCTAAACTACAACTACCATAATTTCCAGACAGCCAAAGGCAGGTGGCTGCTTTTATTGTATAATCTTCCACCACTGGAGATATATGATGTATTCCTCCTGCACAGCTCATCCCCACTTACGCTCATAGCATTTATACTGTACATACACTCGTAGGATTTATATAGTATTCACGCTCGTAGGATTTGTACTGTACATACGCTGGTAGGAAATTTACAGTATACGCTTGTAGGGTTTATACTGTACATACGCTCGTAGGATTTATACAGTATACGCGCTCGTCGGTTTTATACTGTACACGCTCGTAGGTTTATACTGTAAATACGATCAGAGGGTTTATACTGTACATACGCTCGTAGGATTTATACAGTATACTCGCTCTTAGGGTTCATGCAGTATACACGCTCGTAGGTTTGTACTGTAAATACGATCAGAGGGTTTATACTGTACACTCGCTGGTAGTATTTATACAGTACACATGCTTATAGGTTTCATGTCTGACATACACTCGTAGGAGTTATACTGTACATAACACACTCACATACACACGCTCATAGATTCATGTTGTATGTATGCTTGTAATTTATATATGCTGGTATTAATTATACTGTTCTTTCGCTTATGTTATACGTTACATCTGCTTGTTACTTTGATACTGTGGTTAAGTGTTTATCGTCATGGTAGCATTAACAGTGGGCGTTCGTTGAGACAGTTCGGGTATACGCACACATAGTTCATTTGGTCAATACGCTCAGAGTTTTATGCTAATGTCAGTTCATTTAGTTTTCACACGTTATAGCGTTTACAGTGCACTTTTGTAGATTCTTTGTAGTGTCCGCAGTGCATATAGTTGCATAGCATTGGGGCACATGCATTCCTCACTTTAGTATTTAAACAGCTGTTGCGGTCCCGGCATCATACTTACCATGTGTTACGCTGAGCGCTCCGGGTCCCTGCTCCTCCCCGGAGCGCTCATGGCGTCTCTCTCTCTGCAGCGCCCCGGTCAGACCCGCTGACCGGGAGCGCTGCACTGACATTGCCGGCGGGGATGCGATTCGCATAGCGGGATTCGCCCGCTCGCGAATCGCATCCCAAGTCACTTACCCGTCCCGGTCCCCGGCTGTCATGTGCTGGCGCGCGCGGCTCCGCTCTCTAGGGCGTGCGCTCGCCAGCTCTCTAAGATTTAAAGGGCCAGTGCACCAATGATTGGTGCCTGGCCCAATCAGCCTAATTAGCTTCCACCTGCTCCCTGGCTATAATACCTCACTTCCCCTGCACTCCCTTGCCGGATATTGTTGCCTTGTGCCAGTGAAAGCGTTTAGTGTTGTCCAAAGCCTGTGTTTCCAGATCTTGTGCTATCCATATTGACTACGAACCTTGCCGCCTGCCCCGACCTTCTGCTACGTCTGACCTTGCCTCTGCCTAGTCCTTCTGTCCCACGCCTTCTCAGCAGTCAGCGAGGTTGAGCCATTGCCGGTGGATACGACCTGGTTGCTACCGCCGCAGCAAGACCATCCCGCTTTGCGGCGGGCTCTGGTGAATACCAGTAGCATCTTAGACACGGTCCACGGTCCACGCCAATCCCTCGCTGACACAGAGGATCCACATCCAGCTAGCTGAATCGTGACACCATGTCAGAATGAGCTAAGGTACGTTTGGGGAAGAAGGGGAACTGTTAAGCATGGCGGTGGATCAATCATGCTTTGGGGTTGTTTTGCAGCCAGTGGCACAGGGAACATCTCACAAGTAGAAGGAAAAATGGATTCAATAAAATTTCAGCAAATTTTGGATGCTAACTTAATGCCATCTGTGAAAAAGCTGAAGTTAAAGAGAGGATGGCTTCTACAAATGGATACTGATCCTAAACACACCTCGAAATCCACGGGGGATTACATCAAGAGGCATAAACTATAGGTTTTGCCATGGCCTTCCCATTCTCCTGACCAACATAATTGAAAATCTATGGATAGACTTTAAAAGAGCAGTGCGTGACAGACAGTCCAGAAATCTCAAAGAACCGGAAGACTTTTGTAAGGAAGAATGGGCAAAGATACCTCAAACAAGAATTGAAAGACTCTTGGCTGGCTACAAAAAAGTGTTTACCAACTGTGATACTTGCCAAAAGGGGCAGTACAAGATATTAACTCTAACTCTGCCCAAACTTTTGCAGACGCCATTTTTTTGCTTTCTGTTATTTTGAAAGTGTAAATGATGGAAATAAAATCTAACTTTTGTTGACAAATTATAAGAATGTCTTATCTGTAATTTGATGCCTTTTGGAGATTTTTCCATCTTTCCTTGGCTTCTTTATGCACATTAATACAAATTTTTACCTGGGGTGCCCAACTTTTGATCCCCACTGTATATGACCGTTGATTTAGTATCACACCTGAAATATTTGTTATTCAGGCTCCATATACTGTTTTATTGCCTACTCCCATGTTTGGCTTGCCCTGAGCAAGTCCACGCATCACGAAGTACAGGACGCATGGACAGAAACGCGTAAGAACAGGAAGAATACTGTGTGTGTGTGTGTTTCGTATAGTTTTCTACTCCACACTCTTTGAATGGGAACATTTATCTACCTGAATTCTATCTAAGCAATTAAGTTTGGCAAGAGTTTTGATTTATTGACAGGAACAGAAATATTCTACCACCTACTCAATTTGCAGCCTCCAACCTGAATGCTGAGGCCTTAAACTGAATCCCATTCATTGTTTGGCAGTTTAGAAGTTAGTCATTTACAAGTAACAATATTAACTGTAAAAAAGATAAAAAATGGTCTGTCAAAATAAGAAACAATAGGTCTGTCAAGAAAATAAACCTTCCCATTAATTTTCTTAGATACAAAAACACTGAATGTTTCGACAGGATGAAAAAATTGTTATGAGCCTAGCCTTGCTATGCATATTTATTTCAAGGGGCTTTTCTGTTGACATTATGTAGCAGTTCTAAACAGGCTTCATCCAGGCCCTAAGGTGTGGAGCTAAATATTATTTGATAAAGATTAGCCTAGCAGGAAACACCCTTAATAGTTAACTGCACTGATTAGAGTGAATGAGGAGCTGAATGTTAGCCAAATGGTGACTGTAAAATAAATATATATATATATCATCTTAACAGCATCCCAATGCTCAGATTCTATAGTATAGCAGTAAAGCATGATAATTACTGAAAATAGTAGGCAGAAAAAAAAACTATTAAAACAAAACAAAACAACACAAGCAATATGTTCGTGGGCAGGTCTTTTTTTTTTTTTTTTAGGAGAAAACCTATAGCAAACCTATCCTGCTCTGGACAGTTCCTGATATGGACAGAGGTGTCAGCAGAGAGCACTGTAGAGACAGAAAAGAAATTCAAAAAGTAAAGAACTTCCTCTGGAGCATACAGCAGCTGATAAGTACTGGAAGGATTAAGATTTTACAAATCTAGTAATTTGCAAATCTATTTAACCTTCTGGCACCAGTTGATTTGAAAAATGGTTTTCCACCGGAGTAGCCCTGGGCATCAATGTGCATTATTGAACTGAGAGAAGCAGAATGATTGTTTCAAAGAATTGTCCACCATCTAGGCTGTTCTGACTAGCTGTTAGGAGGTGTTAGGAGCAGTGGTTTTATGAGGGCACACAGCAAACAGACTCCAAACTGATTAGACAGACAACCGGTAGAAACAATAATTTGATCCACCAACAATCACAAGTAGCTCCCACAGTTTTCTTCTCTAACGTCCAGACACGTGGCACCATTACCATGTCCTGACAATGACAGTCAGCTACTGTTGCCTTCATTTGCAGTGGTGTCATGAAAGAGAAACTGGAACTGCTGTGGGCTAAAACTGTAATTTCTTTAGCAACAAAGTCAGGTTATATCTGGCATGCAACAACTGTTGGGCTTGAGTATAGGGGCCTTGTGGTGACCAATTCAATTCTGCCTTTGCTGTTCAGTTACACACTGTCCCAACTACTGTTGTAATATGGAGAGCCATAACTTATTACAGTCAGTCACTCCTAGTAGTAAAAAATGGGCACTAACAGCTGAGCGATATGTACAGGGCATCCTATGGCCATATGTGTTGCCTCTTATGGCAGGGATTCCAAGTGTAATTTTTTTTGCAGGATAATGCTCGCCCACACACACACAAACACATAGGTCTCCCAGGAATCCTAGATTTCAACATTTCCTTGGCTTGTCTGGTTATCAGATTTATTGCCAATCAGGCATTTATTGGACTCCTGGGACTCCAGTTTTGGCAACCTTTGAGTGTAACTTATCTACAGGACCAGCTGCAACATCTGTGGGCAAATGTGCTGTAGGATGCCAAACGGAACCTGTATGCCTCAATGCCCAACCGTATTTTATTCTGTATTCAGGATAGAGGTAGTCCAACAGGATGTTTCCTTTCAATTGTATTTTTCCCCAGTAAACATATTCTTTACCATTAATATTGTAATCACTTACATAGATCATTATCACAATCACACATAGGCCCAGGTTTATACAGTTACAAAGATAACCAATTTATGTAGGTTTTATTTTATTTTACTACTTTTAAAAAAATATAACTGCTGTACATGCACCAAAATTACTATGTTTAAAATTGTCATCTTCTGACCCCTATGCTTTTTTTTTTCCACTTATGGGACTATATGAGGACTAACTTTTGCGTTGTGATCTGTAGTTTTTATCGGTACCATTTTTGTTTTGATCGTTTAAAAAAAATGTTTTTATTGTATATGAAGTGATCAAAAATGCGCAGTTTTGGACTTTGGGGTTTATTTTACGTGTACGCCATTTAACTAACCTTATCTTTTAATAGTTTGGACATTATTTTTTATTATATTTTTTTAATTAAAAAAATAGAAAAGAGGGGGAGTCAAACTTTTATTAGGAAGGGGTTGATTCCCTTTTATTAACTTTTTTTTACACTTTTTTTTTAGTCCCCACAGGGGGCTATAACATACAATCTTGAGATTGCATACACTGTTCAATGCTATGCCATAGCATAGCATAGCATTGATCAGTGTCATTGGTGATCTGCTGCTCTAGCCTGCCATAGCTGGCCAGAGCCTTTGAGCACCAATCAAACAGCAAGAAGGCAAGTAAGGACCCTCCCGTTGTTCACAGAGCTGATCGGGACCATTGGGACCCTGATATCACTGCGGATGTCCCAATCAGCTGCCCTGTGCTAACCAGCACCATTAACCCTGCATTTTGGATGCTGCGGCATCTAAAGGGTTAATGCTTGGCCATCGGCCCGACCGGCAATGCTCGGCATTAACTGTGAGTCCTTGCTGCTCATAGCAACCGGGACCCACCAGGTATGAAGCATGCTCAGCTTGTGAGCACACTTCAAAACTGGATAGGTCAGAAAATGATTGAATTGAAGTCACTAGCTGACTCTGATCAGCTCATTGAAATGAATGGGGTATGGGACAGGTCTGGCAATGATACAACAGGAGAGGGTTTTGAAATTCTCTCTCCATATCTGGCTGCTGGAGAGAGGAAATGTGGTTTGAATGTACTCTTAGACACTTTTTCCATGGTAGACAGGCAGTACTGATCTGAACTTAGATCGACAAAGAAATCAGTGTAATTTCGAGATCCCTGCTGAGGGGACATGATTACAGCAGGAGCAGCAAGACTAGGTAAGTATAGCTTCCAGAAGACTACTTAAGGGTTCAGTGGGGGATACTTTAAAACATCATATACTTAACACCCCTGCTGGCTTTTTTTTATATGGTAAAATATGATGAAAGGTTCCTTTTAAGCTTTCTTCTTTCTTTCTTCTTGTAAAGATGAAGTTCTACCTATTGGAGACAGACATATTATAGAACGCAGTTCTCTCTGCGTGGACAGGAACAGGCACAGGAACAGTGACTTGGTTTTAGCCAAGATGGTACCTAGGTTAAGACATGTGGCCTAGGTGTAGATATGTCCAACAGTAGCAGAGCTAGGAGATACACATGTGTTACTGGCTAAATACAGACCAAGACTGGTTCTAACAGGTTTAGTTCTTACCTTTCTCCTGGGATTGACAGATTGGACTAGGGACTTCTCATTTGCTAGGAGCATAATGTAACCAAAGCATTGTTCTTCTGTGTAAAGTAAATCAATAAATGCAAACCCATATGCAATAAGTGGTGCAAGGCACATGAATACATTTGGAATAACTTTCCAGTATCTCATACACATTTATGTAGTAGGAACATTTTTTGTCACAAGACAACTTACTTAGCATAGTAGCTGCAACATTGGTACTGGGACACCATATAGCATTTCTTTATTAATATCTTTATTTCATCTAACAGGAGATCCACTAAACTATCCAGGAATTCAGTCCAATATGAATAATTTTCTGTAGGATCTTTATGTTGAACTGTATTGAAATCTCTTCTTCAGTCCAAAAAAGATATCCAGTTTGACAAGGGTTGCCCTCAGTGAAGCGAGCTGCTTGGGGTCCGACAAATTGTTGGTTTTAGGTGATCAGTTATTCTCATTTTTAGTACTGTTTCTATCATTTTTACTACAACAGATACCTAACTGGCTTGTAGTTACTAGTTTCTTCTATATTAGCTTTCTAATGAATGGGTACAACAGTGGCCATTCTCAAATCAGCAACATCTCCTGTTAAAAGGGATTAGTTATACAAATCAGTCTGGGGTGCAGCAGATGTCATCTGGACCCATTGCCTTGTTTTACTTTAAAAGGGCAAGTTCACAAAAAGTATTGGTGTCTAAAAACACTTTAAGGCTAAGTTCACACATTGCAAAACTTACCATTTTGATTTCCAGGCCCATTTTTGGCCATAATAGTAAAAAAAAATCCATAAAAAATTCTGCAAAGTTTTTGCAGATTATGGACAAAAATTTGTGCATCATGTAAAATACGTTGGAAAATCTTACAATGTGCAAACTTACCCTAAGGAATATATAACAACTAGAGGAAATTCCATGCCCAAACATACATTATTATGATTCTAAAGGCCACCTTCTGAAAACAGAAAACAAAAGTAGCTGTTAAAATCATTACAATGCCTTTCAATATGTTTTCCCCTTTTTTAATATATTTAATTGCACTGTTTTCTTTCTTTCTGTCACTAATATTTCTAAAGATGTTTTGATCCCCACTCCTTAATACATTTATCATATTATCCAACAGCATTGATCTTATACAGAGTGATTCAAAAAGGATGGTTGCAAACTTATAGCCTTGGTTTTCATAAAGAAGAGAACAAATTACAAATGTATTAACATGAAAATACACACATCTATCCAAGTTTTATCCAATACTACATTCAAAGTGAATTCCATTGGTGACATGGCAGATGTCTAGGCGATAGTCTAGTTTGGTCCAAATGTGGCTAGCTTATCTGTGGGTATGGACTCCACTTTAATCATGCATTATCTCATTCAGATCCTGTGCCTGGGGGGAAACACTGAATCTGTGCAATAATAGTTAATTGTTTATGGGGTGGCCGATCCAAAGGTGTCTCTTCTGAAGTCTTTTTGGCAGCCTGGACTCTTCCCATGACATAAAAAACCCAGTGGATATGAATTGCTAACCCACCATGAAATACAGTTTTTCTGTGGAGAACATTTACCTGTTTTTGCAAATTCCATTGTATGCCACACTATGTAAGTGCGTTTCAAATAATAATTTTTTCTTGTATAAATGAAAGCTGTGCTGTGATTGGTAGCTTTGGGCGACTTAGCCAGTTTTCAGTTTTAAGTTTCAGTCACTGGCCATTTACCTCTGATGTTACTTTTAAAGGGGTATTCCATTCTCCTTAACCATGTATCTATGTGTAGAGGCTGGCAGATTAAACAAGTTTGTGATTGGCTTCACTTGGCAAAGTTGTTGGTTCTGTAGATATCCCTTCTTATCTCCCCCCCCCCCTTGTTTACAGCTGGTAGTCATGGTTTTCATCCACCAGCTCCACTTTAGAAGCAGTTTTGATGTCACTTTTTGAGTAGCCGGAGTTGCTCCTGAGTGCACATTAAAGGGGTTTTCCCACCATAAGGTGATTTTAGTACATACCTGGCAGACAATAATGGACATGCTTAGGAAGGATCTGCGCTTGTCTTGGGGCTAAATGGCTATGTCATGAGAATACCATAACACTGTGGCTAGCTTTTTGTGAACTTGTATTTCCTGTTTGACTTTTCTTTTTTTGACTACAAATCCCACAATTCCATTTTCCTCCCTCCCACGCATCAGTCACCCCACCCATTGAAACAAAAGACCTGTGGTTTTCAATCAGGGTGCCTACAGCTGTTGCATTAGTTGCAGTTGATCTCTCTCCCACCAAGCAATCCCTCCACCCATTGAAGCAGACAGGCTCCCTGTCATCAGCTGACTAGTGAGTCAGGTGTCAGCCGCATTGCAAGCTGGGAAAAATCAGAGACAACAGTCATTTTGTATGCTGGTAAAAATAAATAGTGGGGTGAAAATCGCAGAAGAATTGTGAGAAAATCGTCACACACAGGTACAGACACTATATTATGAACTACACTATCTTTACAGCCCCTGTAGCATAGTCAAATAAAAACAATTCCTGGAATACCCCTTTAAGTTCCCTGCTCAGGTTTATCCCAGTCCATTTATTATGTCTGACAACTGTAGACCTAATAGTACTTTAGCTTGGGAGTTGTCAGACATAGAAGCAAATGACCTTCCTCTGACTGTAGCCCGTCCACCAGCAATCCCAGAAGTGTGATCTGGACAGCAGTAGCAGAAACAAATAACCAGCCAGATGAGAATAACGACAGCCCTTTTCCTTTGCACCATCCTTTTTAAATGACACTGAAATATGGCAGTGGACTACACATTAGTCATTTCTAATGAAGAGGGCAATACTGATTGCCTGGCACCTAATAATTGTAACAACCAGGAATCCTAATTATATATTAGTATAGTTAGTCAATTTATTAGACATTGTATAGCACTTTTATAAGATTACTGTATCTCTGTATGTGGGTATAATTTAAAAAGTTACTGTCATTTAAAAAAAAACGTAATATGTCATAGAGGCATGTCAGAAGTTTTTATCGATCTGGATCTGGGTGCTTGAGATCCTTATCGATCACTAGAATGAATGAGAAGCAATCAGATGAGTGCTTTCTCTCCACACCATCTCCTTGCTGCAGGAGACAGGCTCAATAGACTTTCTATAAGTAGAAC
Source organism: Hyla sarda (assembly GCF_029499605.1). Lineage (NCBI taxonomy): Eukaryota > Metazoa > Chordata > Amphibia > Anura > Hylidae > Hyla > Hyla sarda. The sequence continues at coordinate 196,260,472 of NC_079189.1, forward strand.
ATCTTGCTCAGTTACTTGAAAATTGATTTCTATTGATTAGGTCAAGGTGATGTTTCATGCAGTGACAAGTCTTTTACTTGAATGTCATTTTGGTAAATATAAGTACAATGACTCTTTCTTCACCTCACAATGGAGCAGACGTAGAAATAAATATTTGCTCTTGTTTACAACTGAAATGACTTCTGTTTTTATAATACAGTAATTGTAAGGACACATGTGCTCCACCCACCTTCCAAGCTGGCAACACTAACTCGATTTTATTTGTATGTGGAATGCTTTGTCTTGCCTGGGCAAGACACCACATAATAAAAAAATGCAATGTCATGCTGTGTTGCTAAAATCTAAAAAGATCAGGGGATATGAGCCTAAAAGCATATGCATGTCCGCCAACTGTGTCAATTTGGACAGGACAGTCCTGCTTTTGGGACTTCGCTTGCTGTTCCACATTTGTCTGGCACTGTCCTACGTTACGGCTCAAGTTTTCACAGACCACTGACATTCTCTCCTGTGATATACAATAATCTTGAGGTGGCAGATACCTACAGGGGGAAACCATGTATTGGGTGTATGCTATCTATGGGGGAGGGAGCAAACTATATACTGGGGGCCAACTATCTACAAGGTGCCAACTATATACAGGGGGCAACAATCTACAAGGGGCCAACTATATACAGGGGGACAACTATCTACAAGGCAGCAACTATCTACAGGAACTATCTAGAGCTATATACAAGGGGCCAGGTATACACAGGGGGTAAACTATTTACAAGGGGGCAACTATCTAGGGTGAGCTACTTACCTCTAGGGGGACAACTATGTCCAGGGGGTCTCCCTACATGGGAAAACTATTTCAAGGGGGTCTACCTACAGGGGTCAACTATCTCTATAGGATATACCTACAGGGGGAAGATATCGAGAACAGCCTACCTACAGGGGACAACTAGGGGGTCAACCTACTCAAGACACCTATGTAATGGGGTGAAGCTATGGGAAGGGACCTGTATGATACCAGAAAAAGAAAGACTGGAGGGCAGCGCCTTGTGTATTATCCGGCTTTCAGAAACCCTGCTCAGGGGTTCACATAGATAGAAGCCTTTGTAAGATGGCTGCTCAACTTGTACATGAAAAAATTTGCCTGTCACCCCTATTGATGTGATGGGGTATCAAATGATGTGGAAAAGCTGCTCAGCCCAGGGGTTGCAGGAAAGGGGCAACCTGTCCTGTAGAACGTGGAACAGAGGTGAAAAAAGAAAACCCTTCTGATGTCAGGGGCTGCTTATCCCAATGAAATGGATTCCAAATCAGGAGTAATGTTCAGATCCAAAATAGGCTCATTTATTAGCAGTACAATAAAATAACAAAAGGACCAATAACACGTATCAGGGTGCACCACTTCTTTAGATTGCTATGTCATTAATCTAAAGAAGGAGACCCTGCACCCTGAAACATGTCATTGATCATTCTATTATTTTTTTTTATTGTACTACTAATAAATGTTCCCACTTTGGATTTGAACATTACTCCTGACTTGGAAATCATATCATTGGGATAAGCAGTGCCTGAGAAGGGACTTTTTTCCTCTCCTCTGTACTATCTACTTTCTACTGGAGCAACCTAAATATCTAATAGGAAATACCTACTTACTCTTCTTAAGCCCACTTATCTACCCACTCCACTATATGGGACACCAAGGGGGTATTATTACTGTTTGGGGCACTGCAAGTCTGGAAAACTGCAGAGCCTAAAATGTTTTTCAGACAGTTAGGTAGGTAGTCAGGCAGGTAGCAGGCTAGCTAGGTAGTTAGGTAGCCTAATATGAATGTAGGTAGATAACTACATAGTTAAATAGCCATGAAGTTAGGTGACCAGGTATGTAGGTAGTTCCATTTGATTTCAACAACTCAATATTGCAATAACTTTTTTTTTGGGCAATGAGTATATTAGGCAGAAAGTGAACGGTCAGGTCTTTTTGAACTTGATCTGTTAAAATCTGGAAAAAATAGCAAAGTGTAAGGATCTGAGCCACTATGAAAAGGGCCAAATCATTATATCTAGATGACTAGGTCAGAGCATTTAAAAAATACCAGGCCTTGTGGAGTGTATCCACTATGCTATGGTTAGTATCCACAATAGTGATGTAGGAAAGGAAAACCAGTGAACAAGCAACAGGGGTATGTCTCACTGAAGTGCATGGGGAATAAAGCCTAACCAGTCTTGTCTGAAAAACTACAGTTGCACAAAATGCTGAAAAAAAAAAACACTTTCCGGAAATAACTGTGACCATGGTCTATTGTACAGTACATTAATACGGGGCTTACTAATACATAATGCATTATTATAGGACACTACACAGATCTGTGGACCAATTTGACTATGGATTCCTCCTGTGTAGATTGCCCTTTTCTACCAGTATACATTGACAATTTTTATAATGTACTCTATTAGTGTATCGGACTATACTTATTGCCCTTGCTATTATTATTTTTATTATTACTTTAACTTTATGAGATTAGCACACAATATTTACCAAGTCTTAGGCTTCTCTTCCTTTGTGTACTATTACTTTTCTTAGTGCTCTTCAGATATAATAACAATGAAGAATGCACATTTGTGCAATGTACCTTATTTGCATTTGTTTAGAGATTAGCGAATTTCTGAAAAATTTGATTTGGCCGATTTGCCGAATTTTCAGAAAAAATTTGGCTCAGACCAAATTCATTCAAGGCGAATCGCTATTAAAAACGGCTATTTTTGGCCTCCAGAGAGGCTCAATAGGGGTGTAAAACACTTTGCCTTTGTCAAGCTCTGCGCTCCGGCCATGAGCGTAGTGTCCTGTAGTCACGGTGTGCCGGCTGGGCTGGGATTCGCATCACGGGACGTGCCCGCATGCGAATCCCAGCCCGTCACTCACCCCGCTCCGCTGCCTCTTTGTCTCAGCTCCGGCACGCACGCCCCCGTCTCCTAGTGCGCGCACACGCCGGTGCTCTTAAATATCAAGGGCCAATGCGTCCATAATTAGTGATTGCACCTGATACCACATTATAAGTTCCTGCACCTCCCACACTTGCCTGCTGGATCTTCAGTGCCCCTAGCCTGAGATTAAAGAGTATCTCTCATCAAAAAAACTTTTGATATATTATAGATTAATGTATGCAGAATAACTTTACAATTGCATGTTATTAAAAAATATGCTTCTTTCTATTTAATTTTCCACTTTGAAGAAATGACCACTAGGGGTCTCCCTACCAGTCCTGGCAGCAAGCATTTCAGACTCATGCTGGAGTCCTAAACACTACGAGATGCCAGTCCTGCTTTGTTGACAAAGGAGAACACTCAGAGCTGCCAGCCTGCTTTGTTCACAGCCTGTTTGGCTGTGAACAAAGCAGGCTGGCAGCTCTGAGTGTTTAGGACTCCAGCATGAGTCAGAAATGCTTGCTGACAGGACTGATCGGGAAAAATACAATAGAAAGAAGTATATTTTTCATTAACATGCTATTGGAAAGTTATTCAACATTCATTAATCTAAAATATATCAAAAGTTTATTTGATGAGAGGTACCCTTTAAGCATTCCATATTGCCTGTTTGCCTTACCCGGTTGCCTTACCCGGTTATTTGACTCTGCACCTTTGCTGCCTGCCTTGACCTTCTGCAACGTTTGACTTCTGCCTACTGCCTTATCCTCTGGTACCTTGCCTTGCCCAGCTACCTGTGTGGTCGAGCCGTATCGGGGGTAGCGACCTGGGTGTCGCCTGCGGTGGGCTCTGGTAAAGACCAGTGGCACCTTAGCCTCCGCTCCCCGACATGGTCCGTGCCATCAGCAACACAGGTTAGAGGATTCACATCCAGCTCCGTTACAGCCTTGTCCTAACACGCATAGGAAGTGGGCTGTGTTAGTGAAATAATACTGTTATTCAGTAGGACATGCATATTACAGGCATAGCTATTAGAATCACTGCCGCAGAGCGTCTGGATGTGGCAGATTTTTTATGTAATTTTTATTTAATTTAATTTGAATTTATTAAAAATTTTTGATTACCCATTCTGTTTCAGCCCCTGCCTCTCAGCGTCCCCCTGACTGTGAAAGTGCGAATGTTTCATTTAATCAGCATTTACTTTGAACTAATACTGTATGACCACAAAACCTAACCTAACAAGGAGTCACATGGTGGCACAATTGACAATAAAATTATTACTGAAAGAGAGTAATTGGTCTAGGGTTGTGCTATCACAATATATCATTTTAATAGTGTAATTAGGGGATTAGTTCAAGGGTGTAGGTACCATACATAGATAGAGGGGTTCATCTGTATTATTAGCACTTTTGTGGTTATGGTTTGGTATACATCACTTATATATTCAGGTGACAAGATTGGGTATAATATGACACTTGTATATAGTACCATGGCGGTTGGGTTTATAGTATCACATAGCACACACTGGTGAACATGCATGCTTGGTGGAGGATAAATAGAAGTGTTGTATCCTTGTTCATGGATATATATGTCAATATTTATTTAATTGGTACTCAGAGAGTGTTTTATAATAGACAGTTACTATGGGTTACATCTGTAGGGTTGGTTATATAGGGAGCTATCCGCTGTGTGCGATGAGCTACACAGGACTAATGGTGTGGCTGTCACATATGGGGGATAACTAGCAGTATTGTGCGCATGCGCCAGTATGGTACAATTGGACTTTGGCATCCTGGGAGTGGGTGCATGCGCTACTACTCAGGAGCCTCACGAGATGTGTGTCAGGTGGCATGCATCATGTGACACTGTCACGATTCGGCTTCCAGGTAGTGGATCCTCTGTGCCAGAGAGGGATTGGCGTGGACCGTGCTAGTGGACCGGTTCTAAGCCACTACTGGTTTTCACCAGAGCCCGCCGCAAAGCGGGATGGTCTTGCTGCGGCGGTAGTGACCAGGTCGTATCCACTAGCAACGGCTCACCTCTCTGGCTGCTGAAGATAGGCGCGGTACAAGGGAGTAGGCAGAAGCAAGGTCAGACGTAGCAGAAGGTCGGGGGCAGGCGGCAAGGTTCGTAGTCAGGATGGGTAGCAGAAGTTCAGGTACACAGGCTTTGGACACACTAAACGCTTTCACTGGCACAAGGCAACAAGATCCGGCAAGGGAGTGCAAGGGAGGAGACTAGATAAAGGCAGGGAGCAGGTGGGAGCCAATTAAGCTAATTGGGCCAGGCACCAATCATTGGTGCACTGGCCCTTTAAGTCTCAGAGAGCTGGCGCGCGCGCGCCCTAGAGAGCGGAGCCGCGCGCGCCAGCACATGACAGCAGGGGACCGGGACGGGTAAGTGACCTGGGATGCGATTCGCGAGCGGGCGCGTCCCGCTGTGCGAATCGCATCCCCAACGGCCAAAACAGTGCAGCGCTCCCGGTCAGCGGGACTGACCGGGGCGCTGCAGGGAGAAAGACGCCGTGAGCGCTCCGGGGAGGAGCGGGGACCCGGAGCGCTAGGCGTAACAGTACCCCCCCCCTTAGGTCTCCCCTTCTCTTTGTCCGGTAACTGCCTCCCCTGGGATGAGGACACCGGGAAAGAATGGAGGGTTTCCTCAACGGCAGGCAGTACAGCAGGAGTGGGAATGGGGAGGGAGGGCAGAGGGCGAGGCCTGGCACGGGGCAGTGTGACACCAGGACGGGGGCCATGGGGAGGCACAGAGGCTTGCCTGATGGGACTGGGAGGGGGGGAGAGACACTTCCTGTGGCAGGCAGAGTCCCAGTTCCTGATCTCCCCGGTGGTCCAATCAATGGTGGGGGAATGAAGCCGGAGCCAAGGCAGACCGAGGAGGACCTCAGAGGTACAGTTGGGGAGAATGAAGAACTCAATCTTTTCGTGGTGGGGTCCGATAGACATCAGGAGGGGTTCTGTGCGGTAACGCACGGTGCAGTCCAATCTGGCTCCGTTGACCGCGGAAATGTAGAGCGGTTTGACGAGACGGGTCACCGGGATGCTGAATCTATTAACAAAGGACTCCAACATAAAATTCCCGGAGGCACCAGAGTCCAAGCAGGCCACGGCTGAGATGGAGGAGTTGGCTGTAGAGGAAATCCGCACGGGCACCGTGAGACGTGGAGAAGAAGACTTAGAAGCAAAAGATGCCACACCCACGTGAGCTGGGTGCGTGCGTGCGTTTCCCAGGCGTGGAGGACGGATAGGGCAATCCACCAAGAAATGCTCAGTACTGGCACAGTACAGACAGAGATTTTCTTCTCTACGGCGATTCCTCTCTTCCTGGGTCAGGCGAGACCGATCCACTTGCATGGCCTCCTCGGCGGGAGGCCCAGGCGAAGACTGCAAAGGATGCTGTGGGAGAGGTGCCCAGAGATCTAAGTCTTTTTCCTGGCGGAGCTCTTGGTGTCGCTCAGAAAAACGCATGTCAATGCGGGTAGCCAAATGGATGAGTTCTTGGAGGTTGGCAGGAATCTCTCGTGCGGCCAGCACATCCTTGATGCGACTGGATAGGCCTTTTTTAAAGGTCGCGCAGAGAGCCTCATTATTCCAGGATAGTTCAGAAGCAAAAGTACGGAATTGTATGGCGTACTCGCCAACGGAAGAATTACCCTGGACCAGGTTCAGCAAGGCAGTCTCAGCAGAAGAGGCTCGGGCAGGTTCCTCAAAGACACTTCGGACTTCAGCAAAGAAGGACTGGACTGTGGCTGTGGCAGGATCATTGCGGTCCCAGAGCGGTGTGGCCCAAGACAAGGCCTTTCCTGAAAGAAGACTTACTACGAATGCCACCTTAGACCGTTCTGTAGGAAACAAGTCTGACAACATCTCCATATGCAGGGAACACTGAGACAAAAATCCACGGCAGAGTCTGGAGTCCCCATCAAATTTGTCCGGCAGGGACAAGCGGAGGTTAGGAGCGGCCACTCGCTGCGGAGGAGGTGCAGGAGCTGGCGGAGGAGATGGTTGCTGCTGTAGCAGAGGCAGAATTTGCTGTAACATGGCGGTCAACTGCGACAGCTGCTGTCCTTGTTGGGCAATCTGCTGCGATTGCAGAGCGACCACCGTGGGAAGATCAGCGAGACTTGGCAGCGGCACCTCAGCGGGATCCATGGCCGGATCTACTGTCACGATGCCGGCTGGCAGGTAGTGGACCCTCTGTGCCAGAGAGGGATTGGCGTGGACCGTGCTAGTGGACCGGTTCTAAGCCACTACTGGTTTTCACCAGAGCCCGCCGCAAAGCGGGATGGTCTTGCTGCGGCGGTAGTGACCAGGTCGTATCCACTAGCAACGGCTCACCTCTCTGGCTGCTGAAGATAGGCGCGGTACAAGGGAGTAGGCAGAAGCAAGGTCAGACGTAGCAGAAGGTCGGGGGCAGGCGGCAAGGTTCGTAGTCAGGATGGGTAGCAGAAGTTCAGGTACACAGGCTTTGGACACACTAAACGCTTTCACTGGCACAAGGCAACAAGATCCGGCAAGGGAGTGCAAGGGAGGAGACTAGATAAAGGCAGGGAGCAGGTGGGAGCCAATTAAGCTAATTGGGCCAGGCACCAATCATTGGTGCACTGGCCCTTTAAGTCTCAGAGAGCTGGCGCGCGCGCGCCCTAGAGAGCGGAGCCGCGCGCGCCAGCACATGACAGCAGGGGACCGGGACGGGTAAGTGACCTGGGATGCGATTCGCGAGCGGGCGCGTCCCGCTGTGCGAATCGCATCCCCAACGGCCAAAACAGTGCAGCGCTCCCGGTCAGCGGGACTGACCGGGGCGCTGCAGGGAGAAAGACGCCGTGAGCGCTCCGGGGAGGAGCGGGGACCCGGAGCGCTAGGCGTAACAGACACGGATCAGTACTGCACGCTCGCAGGGCGGCTCTTTGGAGCAGAGCGCGGACCGGAGGATAGATCAGAGCGGAAGTGCCCCGTGAACCGGAAACACTGGCAACAGGGCGCACACATGGGACGTGCCGCACCACACCTGACAATAATACATCCACTTGTGTAGGTATATAAAAGATGTTTGAGCACGGTATTCACAACACCCCTGAGAAAGTCGCTTGCTACAGAATGTGTGGGGTTCTGTGGCCGCTTTCCGGCTCTACCATCTGAATCACTGGCTCCTGTCTGGTTTTCTATATTTGCACATTGTTACGCCGAGCGCTCCGGGTCCCTGCTCCTCCCTGGAGCGCTCGCGGCGTTCTCCTCTCTGCAGCGCCCCGGTCAGACCCGCTGACCGGGAGCGCTGCACTGACACTGCCGGCGGGGATGCGATCCGCATAGCGTGACGCGCCCGCTCGCGGATCGCATCCCAATCTACTTACCTGTCCCGGTCCCAGGCTGTCACATCCTGGCGCACGGCTCCGCTCTCTAGGACGCGCGCGCACCAGCTCTCTAAGATTTAAAGAGCCAGTGCACTGCTAATTAGTGCCTGGCTCAATCAGTGTAATTAGCTCACCTGCTCCAGGCCTATATTACCTCACTTCCCCTTCCCTGCTTTGCCGGATCTTGTTGCCTTGTGCCTAGTGAAAGTGTTCCTGTGATTGACTTACCAGTGTTACCAGACCTTCTGCTGTTACCCTTGACTACGAACCTTGCCGCCTGCCTTGACCTTCTGCTACGTCTGACCTCGCCTCTGTCTAGTCCTCCTGTCCCACGCCACTCTCAGCAGTCAGCGAGGTTGAGCCGTTACCGGTGGATACGACCTGGTTGCTACTGCCGCAGCAAGACCATCCCGCTTTGCGGCGGGCTCTGGTGAATACCAGTAGCAACTTAGAACCAGTCCACCGGTACAGTCCACGCCAATCCCTCGCTGACACAGAGGATCCACCTCCAGCCATGGATCTACTTTAGTTGTATTCTTGGCTATACTGTGTTCAAACTGGCTTGTACTATCATCTTGCACATACTTTAGCCTTGAATACTTGTATAGACATTATTATACACACCAGTATTGAACAAGGCATCATTATTTCTAATTGTGTATTGCAATTTTGTGCACTATATATATTTCATATATTTATGTAGCATAACTATAGGGACCAGTGTATATGATCTATTATCATATTGCAGGACGGGGTCATATCTTGGAAGCGGGGGTTCATGGCCCTGCCCTGAGGTAGTGCTGTGGCTCTTAGTGAGCATTTTAAGTGTAATGTGACCATCATGTATGTTGAGTTGGATATATAATAAAATCATGTGATTTAATTGTTAATACAGTGATATGCTCTCTATGTTCAGTGGTTGCTTTTCTTGGAGACACATGACGGCACAATGACAGAGCCTAGAGGTGGCAGAAGCATGAGGAGACCATAATCTGGTAGAATGACACAGCCTGGAATTGGCAGCAGCAAGAGGAGACCATATTGTGGCTAAATGACACAGCCTGGAGTTGGCGGCAGCATGAGGAGACCATAGGGCCTCACAATCCCTAAAATTAAAAGATGAATCTTCAAATTGAAATTGAAGATTTATGGTAGATAGTGCTACCATAAAAATTGTAGGTAATGTCCAAGGCCCAGAAGCATGAGAAAACCATATAGTGGCTAAATGACACAGCTTGGAGGTGGCGGAAGCATAAGGAGACCATATAGTGGCTGAATGACACAGCCTGGAGTTGGCGGCAGATGAGGAGACCATATAGTGGCTGAATGGCACAGCCTGGAGTTGGCAGCAGCATGAGTAGAACATATGGTGGCTGAATGACACAGTGTGTAGGTGGCGGCAGCATAAGGAGAACATATAGTTACTGAATGGCACAGCCTGGAGGTGACGGCAGCTTGAGTAGAACATATAGTGGCTGAATGGCGCAGCCTGGAGTAGGCAGCGGATGAGTAGATCATATAGTGGCTGAAAGGCATATGTTTCAGCCACTATAAGGCAGAGTGGTGCGGTGGGTGAATAAGACAGCCTGGAGGTAGCAGTAGCAGCATCAGGAGTCCTGATGTGATCCGGTGACAGAGTGGTGCGGTGGGTTGCTGAATGGCACAGCCTGGAGTTGGTGGCAGCATGAGGAGAACATATAGTGGCTGAATAGCACAACCTGGAATTGGCGTCAGCATAAGTAGAACATATAGTGGCTGAATTACATAACCTGGAGTTGGCGGCAGCATGAGTAGAACATATAGTGGCGGAATGACACAGCGTGGAGGTGACGGCAGCACGAGGAGACCATATGATGGCTGAATGGCACAGCCTGGAGTTGGCGGCAGCATGAGGAGACCATATAGTGACTGATTGGCACAGCCTTGAGTTGGAGGAAGGATGAGGAGAGCACATAGTGGCTGAATGGCACAGCCTGGAATTGGCGGCAGATGAAGAGACCATATAGTGGCTGAATAGCACAGAGTGGAGTTGGCGGCAGCATGAGTAGAACATGTTTTGGCTGAATGACACAGCGTGGAGGTGGCTGCAGCATAAGAATACCATATAGTGACGGAATGGCACAGCCTGGAGTTGGCAGCAGATGAGGAAACAATATAGTGGCTGAATGGCACAGCCTGGAGTTGGCGGCAGCATGAGGAGACCATATAGTGGCTAAATGGCACAGCCTGGAGTTGGCGGCAGCATGAGGAGAACATATAGTGGCTGAATGGCACAGCCTGGAGTTGGCGGCAGATGAGACCATATAGTGGCTGAATGGCACAGTCTGGAGTTGGCAGCAGCATGAGTAGAATATATAGTGGCTGAATGACATAGCATGGAGGTAGCGGCAGCATGAGAAGACCATATAGTTGCTGAATGGCACAGCCTGGAGTTGGCAGCAGATGAGGAGACCATATAGTGGCTAAATGGCACAGCCTGGAGTCGGCGGCAGATGAGTAGGCCATATAGTGGCTGAATCGCACAACCTGAAGTTGGGGGCAGCATGAGTAGAATATGTAGTGGCTGAATGACACAGCGTGGAGGTGGTGGCAGCATGAGGAGACCTTATAGTGCCTGAATGGCACAGCCTGGAGTTGGCGGCAGCATTAGTAGAACATATAGGGGCTGAATGACACAGAGTGGAGGTGGCAGAAGTATGAGGAGACCATATTGTGGCTGAATGACACAGCCTGGAGGTGTCGGAAGCATAGGGAGACCATATGGTGGCAGAATGAGACAGCCTGGTGGTGGCAACAGCAGCATCAGAATTCCTGAAAGTTACCTGGTGACAGAGTGGTGCAGTGGGTGGCAATACCAGTACCCGGTGACGGAGGTGGGTGAAAAAAGTTCTAATGCGGAGGAATTGAAAAAGATTAGGGAAGTGTGAGATGTACTCAATCTGGTGTGGTGACCGAGAACTTCAGTCTGGGTATAATCTCCTGTATACCCTGATTAAGCAGAAAATTTGTAAAGATAAATGGGGGTGACTGGTTCTCAAGGTCTTGAGTGTGATGGAAATGTGTTATATGGTTTTGTCTGTGAATATGTAATGATGATAGTGGTGTTTATGAATAATTCAAGAGGGTGATGATGGGTGTTTGTATAAATTTGAGGGTATGTATATATATATAATGAAAGAGGGTGATAGGTGTCCCTGTATAAACTGGAGAATCTGTATATAATGATCGGTGTATATGGGAGAGAGGGAAAAGTATGGGGGAGAAAAGTATCTTGATAGGTGTTTGTGAATGATTGGAGAGGGGGATGGTAAGTGTTAGTGTATAAATTGGAGAATATGCATGTATATAATGAATATTTGTGATGATAGGTGTTTCTGTATAAACTGCAGGATGTGTGTGTATATATTGATCGGTGTATATGGGAGAGAGAAGTATAGGGGAGAAGGAAATGATTGAAGGAGAAGGGGGATGATGAAAGAGAGATAGAGGATGGTGAAAATAAAAGAAAAGGCTCTTACTTGGATAGATAAAAGCGTAATTTATTTGTAATTTAATAATATAAAACAGGAAAAAACGCTGGGCCCTAGCGCTTATACTTTCCAATGCATATGAAACAGTTAAAATAATTCATAAATGTAATTCATAACAAGGTCAGTAGATGAAAAGCACTGAATAGTTATACAATGTGCAATAGTAGGTAAATGAACCCGGTGCTGCGACCGCAAGGTATAACAGACCAAGTCAATTGCTCTCGGTACGGCGACCGAAGAGATGTGTGAAATAGTCAAGTAGTCCACGGTGCTGCGACCATATGCCAGAAAGAAGAAACAAAGTCACAATGTAGCGGTACTGCGACCGTATGCCAGAAAGAAGAAACAAAGTCACAATGTAGCGGTGCTGCGACCGTAGTTGGTAGTACAATTCAATGGGACACAGTGTGTCAATGTTGCGAGGGTGCGTGCTGTCTCTAACAGAGTGAGGGAGCCATGGATTGGCAGTGGGCCAAAAGGAGGAAGCTCCAGCGGTTGCAAGGCTGGGTAGTGGAAAGGGGGAAGAAATATCTTGTGGTACTATGTACCTCTCACCCGGTCACTCCTATGGACTTTGGGCGCGTAATAGAATACTGGCGCACTGTGATGATCCTGTGGAGGATCATCACAGCGCGCCAGGATTCTATTACGCGCCAAACACGCTCACCGCCACGAGGAGAAGCCGAGCACCAGTGACCGCAGACAGCCACAAACAAGCGGCTTCGTTTCCAGAGTGAGGACCGACATCACAAAGTCCATAGGAGTGACCGGGTGAGAGGTACATAGTACCACAAGATATTTCTTCCCCCTTTCCACTACCCAGCCTTGCAACCGCTGGAGCTTCCTCCTTTTGGCCCACTGCCAATCCATGGCTCCCTCACTCTGTTAGAGACAGCACGCACCCTCGCAACATTGACACACTGTGTCCCATTGAATTGTACTACCAACTACGGTCGCAGCACCGCTACATTGTGACTTTGTTTCTTCTTTCTGGCATACGGTCGCAGTACCGCTACATTGTGACTTTGTTTCTTCTTTCTGGCATACGGTCGCAGCACCGTGGACTACTTGACTATTTCACACATCTCTTCGGTCGCCGTACCGAGAGCAATTGACTTGGTCTGTTATACCTTGCGGTCGCAGCACCGGGTTCATTTACCTACTATTGCACATTGTATAACTATTCAGTGCTTTTCATCTACTGACCTTGTTATGAATTACATTTATGAATTATTTTAACTGTTTCATATGCATTGGAAAGTATAAGCGCTAGGGCCCAGCGTTTTTTCCTGTTTTATATTATTAAATTACAAATAAATTACGCTTTTATCTATCCAAGTAAGAGCCTTTTCTTTTATTTTCACCATCCTCTATCTCTCTTTCATCATCCCCCTTCTCCTTCAATCATTTCCTTCTCCCCTATACTTCTCTCTCCCATATACACCGATCAATATATACACACACATCCTGCAGTTTATACAGAAACACCTATCATCACAAATATTCATTATATACATGCATATTCTCCAATTTATACAGTAACACTTACCATCCCCCTCTCCAATCATTCACAAACACCTATCAAGATACTTTTCTCCCCCATACTTTTCCCTCTCTCCCATATACACCGATCATTATATACAGATTCTCCAGTTTATACAGGAACACCTATCACCCTCTTTCATTATATATATATACATACCCTCAAATTTATACAAACACCCATCATCACCCTCTTGAATTATTCATAAACACCACTATCATCATTACATATTCACAGACAAAACCATATAACACATTTCCATCACACTCAAGACCTTGAGAACCAGTCACCCCCATTTATCTAATGCGGAGGAATGTTTGTAACTGGGAAGCAGCGCCTTAAATCTGTTTGGCACTATTAGTGATGAGCGGCATAGGCCATGTTCGAATTTGCAATATTTCGCGAATATATGTGCAGATATCCGTCATATATTCGCTAAATTCGCATTTTCGTTATATTCCCGAAAATATTATTCACGTATGCGAAAATATATTATTATTCATATATGCGCAAATATATTTTCTTTATAGTCTAAACATATATTCGCACATGAGAAAAACTTGCAAAACTACAACTCCCAGCATGCCCAGACAGCAAACAGCTGTCTGGGCATGCTGGGAGTTGTAGTTTTGCAACATCTGGAGGGCCACAGATTGGAGACCACTGTACAGTGGTTTCTAAACTGTAGCCCTCCAGTTGTCGCAAAACTGCAAATCCCAGCATGCCCAAACAGCAAACAGCTGTCTTGGCATGCTGGGAGTTGTAGTTGCGCACCTTCAGCTGTTGCATAACTACATCTCCCAGTACATGCTGGGAGTTGTAGTTTTGCAACAGCTGGAGGCACACTGGTTGGAAAATACTGAGTTAGGTAACAGAATCTAACTGAAGGTTTTCAAATCGGCGTGCCTCCAGCTGTTGAAAAACTACAACTCCCAGCATGCATGGTCTGTCAGTGCATGCTGGGAGTTGTAGTTTTGCAACAGCTGGAGGTTTGCGGTTTTACAGTGAGTTTCCTGTTTCATGTTTGAGCTGCGGAAAATTTGCCGCCGCAGCGCAAACTCCTAGCGGGAAACTCACCGTAAACCCGCCTGTGCGAATGTACCCTAAAAACACTACACTACACGTAATAAAGGGTAAACCACTACATATACACCCCCTTAGACTGCCCCCCCCAATAAAAATGAAAGCATATCATACGTCAGTAGTTCCAAAACAGAGCCTCCAGCTGTTGCAAAACATCAACTCCCAGCATTTCCGGTCAGCCACTGACTGTCCAGGCATGCTGGGAGTTTAGCAACAGCTGGAGGCACCCTGTTTTTGAATCACTGGCGTAGAATACCCCTATGTCCACCCCTATGCAATCCCTTATTTAATTCTCAATTGCGCATCGCGCTCTCTCACTTCGGAGCCCTGTCGTATTTCAAGGAAACAGTTTAGGGCCAAATATGGGGTATTTCTGTACTCGGGAGAAATTGCGTTACAAATTTTGGGGGTCTTTTTCTCTTTTTACCCCTTTATGAAAAGGAAAAGTTGGGGTCTACACCAGCCTGTTACTGTAAAAAAAAAACATTTTTACACTAACATGCTGGTGTTGCCCCATACATTTTATTTTAACAAGAGGTAAAAGGAAAAAAATACCCCCAAAATTTGTAACACAATTTCTCCTGAGTACGGAAATACCCCATATGTGGGTGTAATATGCTCTACGGGAGCACAACAAGGCTCAGGAGTGAGAGTGCACTTTGTTCATTTGAGGCCTAAATTGGGGATTTGCACAGGGGTGGCTAATTTTACAGCGGTTCTGACATAAACGCAAAAAAATAAATACCCTTGTGTGCCCCCATTTTGTAAACTACACCCCTCACGGTATAGTGAGCCTTAACAACCCACAGGTGTTTGACGAATTTTCGTTAAAGTTGGATGGGAAAATGAGAAAAAAATGTTTTCACTAAAATGCTGGTGTTACCCTACATTTTTCATTTTCACAAGGTAAAATAGGGAAAAAGCCCCTCAAAATTTGTAACCCCATTTCTTCCGAGTATATAAATACCCCATATATGGATGTAAAGTGCTCTGCAGGCAAACTACAATGCTCAGAAGAGAAGGAGCACCATTGGGATTTTGGAGAGAGAATGTGTCTGGAATTGAAGGCCATGTGAGTTTACAAAGCCCCCCGTGGTGCCAGAACAATGGACCCCCCCACATGTGACTCCATTTTGGAAACTGCACCCCTCACATAATGTAATAAGGGGTACAGTGAGAATTTACACCTCACAGGTGTCTGACAGATTTTCGGAAAAGTAGTCCGTAAAAATGAAAAATGTAATTTTTCATTTGCACAGCCCACTGTTCCAAAGATCTGTCAACGAAAGAAGCTGTCTAGCGCAGACTCGTGGATCAAGGAACTTCTTTATTAGTAAAATTGCATAGTAGCCATGGGATACAACAGCAAAGGATTCAAGTCGTGTGACGCGTTTCAGCCAGCAAGGCCTTGGTCATACATATACAAAACTTGGTATGAATCTGTTTATATATGCTAGGTGGAAGTGACGACATCAAGGTGACGCCCTCACAAATACACCTGCATACATAATTCCGCATCACATCAAAATAAGAACATTTAATTTAACAAGCATTTATAAAAATCTCAAGATGTGTACTTCTATGTCTCACCTCCTCGCCGATCACCCAGAGATTTCCCACCACCATCCAAGAAGTTTCCCACCACCATCTTCTCACCTGAGTTTAAAGCCGATTGGGACTTTCTCCTAGCTGACTCTTCATTGAGATTTGTGAACTTAATTATTCAATATGAAGAGAAAGCATTGGCGGAGGTGACTGAAAAAATTTCCTCATTACGCATATCTTTGCAGAATCATACTAACACCTCCACCTACAAATCTTTGGAAGAACAGATTATGGAGAATATCTCAAAATTAGAAACTACTATTACTGAAGTAAAGCAACAAAAATTCTTACGAAATCTGGAAGACTACAGGACTGATTCGGTTTTCCTGTGGCCCAACATTGATAATTTTGCCCAAACACCAAGATCCATTCTAAAAAAGAATAAACGCACTAAAGGTAATGGCAATATGGGATCTTACAATCACTACAAGAGAGACCGCAAAGTCAGCTTCTCATCTGTGGAAGCTACGGAACTGGAATCGGGTGAATTTGATGATAACCCACGGACTGTGACTCCAAATGCCGTTTCTTCGCCATTACCTTCAACACCTGGTGGAGTCTCCCAGCAGCAAAAGAAACATTCAAAAAACGACGTGCGGGAAGGAAGCACCTTTCCCGAAAAAAGACCGACTCGGCACAACACGAAGAGGTAACCGGTCTTCCTATTTATAACCTATCGGCGACTGTGTTGTCTGATGCTGAACTGTCATTACTTTCCCGTGGACTTTCATTTTTGCCCACTATTCAATTTGACTTCTTTCATACCATGCTGAATGTCAACCGGTTTGTGAGAAATCTGACTGTGCGGAAACATTTTCAGTGCATAGAAAAAATTAATGATAATATATTGTCTGATACTGAATATATAAATAATTCACAGCATGATAATGTTCCGGACAGTTCTTCCATTCTGCAGGAGGGAGGTGTGGGTTCACAGGAGGGGTTTTTATTTAGTGAATTAACTGCTCTGTCATATTTACATGAATTGAGCAAGGGAGATGGGTCAGATGACATCCCCACATTCAATACTACTAACCCTGGATTCTATCCTATTTCCTCCCGTTCTCCTGTCCTTGACCGGTTTCAAGAAGCCATAGAACAAGATCTATTTGCTCTTTCGTCCCGCAAAAAAAGTTCATCATAACCTTTCACTTGTTGAAAGAAGGGCTCTCTCTGAGCTTCAATTGCGGGACGATATAGTTATCCGAAAGGCGGACAAGGGGGGAGCTGTGGTAGTCTTGGACAGTGGCTTGTATAATGAATAGTGTTGAGCGGCATAGGCCATATTCGAATTCGCGAATATTCGCGAATATATGGGCGAATATTCGCCATATTCGCGAATATTCGCATATTCGTAATATCCTCGGTTTTTTTCGCATATGCGAATATTCACGTGTGCGAAAATTAACATATGCGGAAATTTGCATATACAAAATTACCATATGCGAATATTCGCATATGCGAAAATTAGCATCTGCAAATTTTCGCATGGCGAAAATTCGCACACCGGTCTCACACAGTAGTATTAGAGCCTTCTTACACCACATAAGCTGGAAGCAGAGAGGGATGATCACGGTGATGTGTACTGTGAAAAAAAAAAAAACAATATTCGTAATTACGAATATATAGCGCTATATTCGCAAATATTCGCGAATTCGCGAATATGCGATATTCGCGAATAAAATTCGAATTGCGAATATTCGCGAGCAACACTAATAATGAATTAAATATGAATATGCTTTATAATGCAACAACCTACAGACCACTGTCCAAGGATCCCACGGTCCCTTTCCGGGCCCAACTAACCTCCATTGTGAACCTTGGAATCGAAGGGGTTTTTATTTCGCAGAATATTTGATTATTAATGATCCTATTATACCCATTTTTCATTCGCTCCCTAAGGTTCACAAGGAGGTATTCCCTCCCCCCATGAGACCCATCGTTGCGGGAATATCTTCCTTAAACGAATGGCTCTGTGCGTGGGTTGAATTCCTTGCTACAACCCTTGATCCCCAAGATGCCTGGTCACATTAAGGACACCAAGCACCTTCTCGCTATGTTGAGTGGGGTCTCTTGGTGTCCTGGATACAGGTGGGTCACAGCTGATGTGACCTCCTTGTATTCTGTCATTCCTCATGACCTAGCTTTGCAGGCACTATCCTGGTTCCTTGGTACCTATTCTCGATACCCATCTCCGTTATGTGAGTACATTTTACTTGTTGTTGAATTCTTGTTGGGCCACAAAGTTTTCATGTTCAACAAAAAGTTCTTCATTCAGGTTACTGGAGCTTCGATGGGGGCGAAGTTCTCCCCCATATATATGTGTTGGTGGGAGAGGGAGATTCTCTTCGCCCCCACGAATCCCTTCAGTCAATATCTCATCTGGTATGGCCGCTACATCGATGACCTCCTCTTCATTTGGGGATCCGATGTGGCGGCCATACAGGATTTCACTCACTTCATTAACTGTAACGAGTTTAATTTACAATTTACGGTGATGTCTGAGCCTGAGTCAGTGAATTTTCTCGATCTCACATTGCGGGGTGATGTATCTCTGGGCTAGGTACATACTGTAGCCTTCCGCAAGAAAATTGCGGTTAATTCCATACTTCATGCCAGGTCATGTCACCCCGCCCATGTGATTGAGAATTTACCGGTCGGCGAAATGATCCATACCCGTCGTAACTGCACTTGTGACTCTAATTTTGAGTCCGAGGCGATTGCTCTTGGTAACAGGCTCAGACAACGACACTATCCGGAATGGACTATTTCTTGGGCCAATTCCATTGCTGAAATCCACACTCAAACTGACCTTATTCTATCTGATAAATCCATGAAAAATAAAAAAACACCCTCTGTGGTTTTCAGTACTCAGTTCAGTATGGAGTTTGGGATGATTAAAAAAATTATTGCTAAAAATATGCCCATCATCCATACTGACCCTGAGTTCAGGGAAGCCCTCCGGGATGGCTACAAATGTGTGCCGTGGAGAGCCCCCAGCCTTGGTCAAAAACTGTCACCGAGTTTGTAGAGTTGCCACATAAGAAACCAAGTTGGCTTAATCATCCGGGATCCTATAAATGTGGATCCCAGAGATGTATATGTTGTAAATACATGCATAACTTTGTCTCATTTACATAATCTAGTAACAATCTTACATACAACATCAAACAATATATGAACTGTAAAACCACAGGAGTAATTTACCTTTTCACATGCCGCGCCTGTAATGTTCAGTATGTGGGGTGTACCATTAATCCCCTTAAGGTACGAGCACGTAAACATCTATCTGATATAGCCCACTTCCAGACGCGGCATGTTTCTATGGTAACTAAAGACTGCGTTGACAGGCATGAGGGGAACACATCCAGTTTAATATTAAAGCAATTGAACGAGTGGACAAACCCTTACGGGGAGGCAACGTTAGACAAAAGATTCTCAATCGAGATATCTTTTAGATTCTAACACTTCAGACACGGGTACCGCAAGGTCTGAACAGGAGGTTAGATACTATATTGCATTATTAGCATTTAAATATATTTTCTCATGTCTGAATACATCACTGTGTATATTCTATATATATACTTGCTATTTGCCTTTGCTGCTAGGGTCTTTCTCCCCCTCAGGTTTTTGTTTTGAAGTCACAGCAGTATTTATTTACATTATATCTTTTTCTTTTTGAATAGGGTCTCTTCAGTACCTATATTATATTAAAAATTTTTCTCCCATCGAGATTTTTTGTTCTTTTATATTTTCTCTTTTAATTTACTTTGTGTCTCTCCTCCTCCTTGACCAGTCATGTCACTGTATTATAGGTTTCATATTTTTCCATTTGAATTTAGATTAATCTCTGGGTGATCTGCGAGGAGGTGAGACATAGAAGTACACATCTTGAGATTTTTATAAATGCTTGTTAAATTAAATGTTCTTATTTTGATGTGATGCGGAATTATGTATGCAGGTGTATTTGTGAGGGCGTCACCTTGATGTTGTCACTTCCACCTAGCATATATAAACAGATTCATACCAAGTTTTGTATGTGTATGACTAAGGCCTTGCTGGCTGAAACGCGTCACACGACTTGAATCCTTTGCTGTTGTATCCCATGGCTACTATGCAATTTTACCAATAAAGAAGTTCCTTGATCCACGAGTCTGCGCTGGACACCTTCTTTCGTTGCTGCTGTTACATAGGATTAGTCCAATCCAGTCTGGGCGCTTTCAGGAGTGAGCTGGTTCACACGACTTTCTATTTCCAAAGATCTGTCAAATGCCAGTGGGGTGTATATACTCACTGCACCCCTTATTAAATTCTGTGAGGGGTGTAGTTTCCAATATGGGGTCACATGTGGGGGGGGGTCCACTGTTCTGTCACCACGGGAGGCTTTGTAAACGCACAAGGCCCCCGACTTCCATTCCAAACAAATTCTCTCTTCAAAAGCTCAATGGCGCTCCTACTCTCCTGAGCCCTGTAGTGCACCAGCAGAGCACTTCCACATATGGGGTATTTCCATACTCAGAAAAAATGGGGTTACAAATTTTGGGAGTCTTTTTCTTAAACAGTTTAGGGCCACATATGGGGTATTTCCGCACTCAGGAATAATTGTGTTACAAATTTTAGGGGGATTTTTTTGCTTTTACCCCTCATGAAAAGGAAAAGTCGGGGTCGACACCAGCATGTTAGTGTAAAATTTTTTATTTTTTTACACTAACATGCTGGTGTCGACCCCAACTTTTCCTTTTCATAAGGGGTAAAAGCAATAAAATCCCCCTAAAATTTGTAACGCAATTTTTCCTGAGTACGGAAATACCCCATATGTGGCCCTAAACTGTTGTCTCGAAATACAACAGGGTTCTGTAGTGAGAGAGCGCCATGTGCATTTGAGGCCTAAATTAGGAATTTACAATAGGGGCGGACCCCGATACAAGGATGACGCTGGTCTCCACCAAAACCCTATGGCAGTGTTTGCCAAACAGAGTGCCTCCAGCTGTTGCAAAACTCCCAGCCTGCCAGGACAGTCAATGGCTGTCCGGCAATGCTGGGAGTTGTTGTTTAGCAACAGCTGGAGGCTCCGTTTAGGAAACACTGCTGTATGAGATGTTTTTCATTCTTATTGGGGGGGGGGGGGCATGTAAGGGTGTGTATGTAGTGTTTTAGTTTTTATTTTGTTTAAGTGTAGTGTTTTTAGGGTACATTCACACAGGCAAGGGTTCACAGTGAGTTTTCTGCTGGGAGTTTGAGCTGCGGCGAAAAATTTGCCGCAGCTCACACTGGTAGAAGGAAACCCACTGTAAACCCGCCCGTGTGAATGTACCCTGTACCCTGCACATTCTCATCGGGGGGGGGGGGGGGGGGGGCAAACCTTCAGCTGTTGCAAAACTAAAACTCCAAGAATGCACTGACAGACCATACATGCTGGCAGTTGAATTTTTTCAACAGCTGTAGGCACACTGGTGGGGAACCACTGAGTTAGGAAACAGACTCTAGCTCAGTAATTCCAATCCGTGTGCCTCCAGCTGTTGCAAAACTACAACTCCCAGCATGTTCAGTCTTTCAGTGCATTCTGGGAGTTGTAGTTATGCAACAGCTGGAGGCACACGGATTGTAATCACTGAGTTAGGAAACATACTCTAGTTCAGTTTTTCCCAACCAGTGTTCCTACTGCTGTTGCAAAACTACAACTCCCAGCATGCACTGACAGCCGAAAGCCATGCTAGGAGTTGTAGTTATGCAACATCTGGGAAAGAACAGTTTGGAGACCGCTAAGTAGTGGTCTCAAAAATGTGGTCCTCCAGATGTTGCAAAAGTACAACTTTCAGCATGCAGCATGCTGGGAATTGTAGTTTTGCAACATCTGGTGGGCTACAGTTTGGAGACAACTGTAGTCAACGACGGTTTTAGGTCCGGTTGGAAAAGTGCATACAGGGAAAAAATAAGCCGACTGGAGCGAACGATTCACTCCGGTCGGCTCATTGAAATTAATTACCATAAGGGCGCATACGGCTGGGATACGGGAGCGCACGGTTTTAGCTCCCCCCAGCCGTATGCGCTCCCGTATGTGTAAAAACGTGGTGTGAACCCACCCATAGCGAAGGGGTGGGATACTTTCCTATTGGTTGCTGGGTATGTTGCTAATCTCCGACAACTGTATTTGCATCGTTCTCATTGGCCCACATGCTGAAAGAAAGGAGGGGTCAATATTCGCATATACAAAATTCGCACGCCAGTCTCACACCGTGGTATTAGAGCCTTCTTTACACCACACAAGCTGGAAGCAGAAAGGGATGATCCTTGTGATGTGTACTGTGAAAAAAAAAAGCGAATATTCGGAATTGCGAATATGTAGTGCTATATTCACAAATATTAGAGAATTCGCGAATATGCAATATTCGTGAATAAAATTCGCATTGCGAATATTTGCGAGCAACACTAGGTACTATTTGTGAAGTGTTGGTGTGGCACCATGGTCAATCTACTCTGATGCATCAGGCATTGGTGGGTGGAAATCCTGGCTGATCCATGCCTAATTCATCTTCACAAAGGTCAGTCTCTCCACATTTTTCATGGACAGACGAGTTCTCCTTGGGGTGACTATGGACCCTGCCACACCAAACACCCTTTCTGATGGCACACTATTGGCCAGGCAGGACAGCTTTTCCAGGGCAAACTCTGCTAGTTTTGGCCACAAATCAAGCTTGGCTGCCGAGTAGTCCAGGGGATCTTCAAGGTGTGTTGGAATGGGCATATCATGGTATTCCACCACCTGCTGGTTCAGGTCCTGCTCCAGATCTACCTGCTGCTGATGAGTTGTTTCACTATGCGGGTGAAGAAAGCTACTCATCAGCGACTGTAAACTCAGGCTGCTGCTGATGGTGCTGGTACTGCTCCTGCCACCCCACCCCTCTCCAGCAGCCATGGCAGTAG
This sequence comes from Hyla sarda, assembly GCF_029499605.1. Lineage (NCBI taxonomy): Eukaryota > Metazoa > Chordata > Amphibia > Anura > Hylidae > Hyla > Hyla sarda. The sequence goes on from NC_079189.1 coordinate 196,283,435, forward strand.
AGAGTGAGCACAGGGGACCCCCGAGTCAGACCTGCAAGAGGATGGACAAAGGCGCCAATAGGCATCGGCCAACTTACTATGTAGCATGTCTCTGTAGTAAGTCAGTTTGTCCTTACTCTCAGTGGGTGTAAGAAAGGCCCCCATTTTGTGCTGGGGTCCAATAAGGTGGAGAGCCAGAAGTCATCCCACTGCCGAATGGTGACATTTCGGCAGTCACTACGCAAGCAACTGAGCATGCATCGTGCCATTTGTGCAAGTGACTCGAAGGTACTCCCTGCCTCCATCTCCACTCCATAATGCCCCAGTCTGTCTGGGTTGTCTGTCTCGCCCTCCTCATAACCCTCTAGCTCCTCTGACTGCTCCTCCTCTCCTCTCAGATGATTAGAAAAACCACCCATTTCCCAAAACGTAAACTTTGCTCCACTGTGCCCCTCCCCCCCTCTTCCAGTTCAGCCCCCACAGGGCTCATGTGGCCGTGAGATGCAGGCACCACGTCTCCAGTGCCCTGACCAGCAACAGAAGAATGCAGCAGCACACTGCCAGCACAAGGATATAGGTGAAACATGAATATGCAGTTAAAACATGAAGAGCTATACAGCTATGGTGTAATAGATGCAAATGTGAAACTATGAAATAGTGAGGCACTTAGCTCGCAAATTTGTCTCCGCCGGCGGTCAAATAGCTTGGACCGTCCCACCGCGATAAGTGGCCTTATTGGGACGGACCCTACACTGTGAATATGCCTCTGTGTGAACATTTCAGTAAGCATGGCATGATCTGGAACATCCAAGACACCTTACATACACACTGACCAGCCATCTTTTCCAACATGTGTTGTAGGAAATGAAGCAGTGGAATGACGTCGGTTATCCCATAATCCTGGCGACTGACTAATAAAGTCGCTTCCTGAAAGGGCCTAAGCAAACGGCAGGTGTCACTCAGAGCTGCCACTGGTTGACATTGAAGTTATACAGGGGAGTCCCCCTATCTTCTTGGATCATCATGAAATTGGTGATGGCTTTTCTCTGTTCATATTTTCGGTCCAACATATGAAGGGAGGAATTCCAAGGTGTGGCAACATCGCAAGCGTTGCAGAGTATGTTGGGGGATACAGTTCTGCCGCTGCAGCTCAAGGAGGGTGTGCTTTGCAATGTACGAGTGGCAGAAGTGCATGCAAAGTTTCCTCCCCATTGTTAGGATGTCTTGCAAATGGGGGGGGAGCACTTCAGGAATCACTTGACAACCAAATTGAACACGTGTGCCATGCAGGGCGCATAGCTCAGCCTTCCTTGTCGCAGTGCAGACAAGATGTTCTTCCCCCTGTCAGTCACCATGGTTCCCATTTCCAGTTTTCGTGGAGTAAACCATGCTCCGATTTTTTTATGAATGACTTAGCAGTTCCTCCCCTGTGTGACTCCATTTGCCAAGGCAAACCATGTGAAGAACAGCGTGACACCGCAGTGCCCTCACACATGGTATGCTGAAGGGGCACTGCGACTTGTCCATGCAGTGGAAGCTGAGGACATGGTGGAGGACTAGGAGGCAGAGTTGCACACTGTCATAGGACCAACGGCCTTAAAGTGTGGACGGCGTGACTTGTCCAAGTTGGTGTTGTGGCTGTGCAGGAACCACATTCACCCAGTAGGCCGTAAAGGACATGTATTGTCCCTGACCATAGTTACAGCTCCAGACATCGACGCTGCCATGCACTTTGGTACACGCTTAAGGACTGGCCAACCTTCTCTTCCACAAAATTGTGCAAGGCTGGTACTGCCTTCTTCGCAAAGAAATGACAGCTTGGGACTTTCCACCTTGGCTAGCACAAGCCATCAGTTCTCTGAAAGGTGCAGAGTCCACCACTTGAAAAGAGAGGGAATGCAGCACCAGCAACGTGGACAGGAGCACATTCAGCATCTGCTGATGGATTGTTGGCGGAATGACTGACTAAAAGTAGGAGGAGCAGGAGCATCTGGAGCGACATAAGGAGGGTATGACACACAGCTTCCTTCGGCTGAGGTGGTGGAGCCTTGGTTGGCTGAAAGAGGGGGACCACTGGGTGATCCCTTTTCAAGTAGTGGACTCTGCACCTTTCAGAGAACCGATGGCTTGTGCCGAGCCGAGGTGGAGAGTCCCAAGCTGTCATTTCTTTGCGAAGAAGACAGTACCAGCCCTGTACAATTTTGTGGAACAGAAGGTGGGCAAGTCTTTGAGCCTGTCGGTGTCAGTGTTGAGCGCGAATATTCGAAATGCAAATTTTTACTGGGAATATTGGCACTTTGTGATTTTGCGAATATGTAGAATATAGTGATATATATTCGTAATGACGAATTGTCTTTTTTTATGCAAATTTTTATGCAAATTTATGCTAATATTTATGCAAATATCGGCACTTACAGACTGGACACTGATCCCTCTCTTCTTTTAGGTGGAAGATATAATTGTGCATGCACATTGTGCAAATTTCATTATGAATTTTCACATGAAAAAAAAAGAGAACGAACATAGCGAATATGCAAATTTCGCAAACATAGGACGAATATTGGTCCATATATTAGTGAAATATCACGAATTTGAACATGACCCTTACCGCTCATAACTAGTCGGTTCGTACCAAAGTGCGCGGAAGCGCCAACTTGTGGAGCTGTAACTACGGTCAGAGACAACACATGTCCTTTACAGCCCACTGGGTGAATTTGGTTCCTGCACATCCACAACAGCAACTTGGACAGGTCACGCCGCTTCCGTCTCCACGCTCTCACACCGTTGGTCCTGTGAAGTTGTACGACTCCGCCTCTTCATCCTCCACCGTGTCCTCAGCCTCCACTGAGGCTGTATATGGCTGGAGGCTGTATGTCTGTGGGGGAACACTACCTACATAATGTGGGGGAACACTGCCTGCCTAATATGGGGGAGCAATACCTGCCTAATGTGGGGGAACACTGCCTGCCTAATGTGGAGGAACTCTGCCTGCCTAATGTGGGGGAACTAAAACAAGAAGGAAGAGCGCTCCATAGAGTAAAACCGCCACTCCAGGGTCCAGTTAGTAATAGTAAAAAACCCTTACCGAAGACGGTTGTGTGAACTCACACACAACAATGGTCTGCGTGAATGAGAAAACAAGTCTGGTCTGCAGCCTCCCCAACCTAGGCAATATTCAACAGATGAGGACTTCCAAGGGGCGGTGAGGGATATCAGCGCTGACCAGGAACGGACACGTCCAGTGAGTAAAAAATGTTTTATTTAAATGCAATGCCTGATGCCTGATGAAGCCGTCTTAGTACGGTGAAACGCGTTGCATTTAAATAAAAAATCTTTTACTCACCGGACGTGTCCGTTCCTGGTCAGCGCTGATATCCCTCACCGCCCCTTGGAAGTCCTCACCTGTTGAATAATGTGGGGGAACACTGCCTGCACCTAATGTGTGGGGGAGCACTGCTGCACCTCTGCACCTAATGTGTGGGGGAACACTGCCTGCGCCTAATGTGTGGGGGAACACTGCCTGCGTCTGATGTGTCTTAATGGTTTTGTTCTTTAACGGTTTTGTTTCTTTTGTGCACCTATGTATAAATATATACTTAACCCCTTAAGGACCAGGCCATTTTACACCTCAGGACCAGAGCGTTTTTTGCACATCTGACCACTGTCACTTTAAACATTAATAACTCTGGAATGCTTTTAGTTATCAATCTGATTCCGAGATTGTTTTTTTGTGACATATTCTACTTTAACATAGTGGTAAAATTTTGTGGTAACTTGCATCCTTTCTTGGTGAAAAATCCCCAAATTTGCTGAAAAATTAGAAAATTTTGCATTTTTCTAACTTTGAAGCTCTCTGCTTGTAAGGAAAATGGATATTCAAAATATTTTTTTATTTTATTCACATTTCCAATATGTCTACTTTATGTTTGCATCATAAAATTGACGTGTTTTTACTTTTGGAAGACACCAGAGGGCTTCAAAGTTCAGCAGCAATTTTCCAATTTTTCACAAAATTTTGAACCTTGCTTTTTTTCAGAGACCAGTTCAGGTTTGAAGTGGATTTGAAGGGTCTTCCCATTAGAAATACCCCACAAATGACCCCATTATAAAAACTACACCCCCAAAGTATTCAAAATGACAATCAGTAAGTGTTTTAACCCTTTAGGTGTTTCACAGGAATAGCAGCAAATTGAAGGAGAAAATTCACAATCTTTATTTTTTACACTCGCATGTTCTTGTAAACCCGATTTTTGAATTTTTACAAGGGGTAAAAGGAGAAAATGTATACTTATATTTGTAGCCAAATTTCTCTTGAGTAAGCACATACCTCATATGTCTATGTAAAGTGTTCGGCGGGCGCAGTAGAGGGCTCAGAAGCGAAGGAGCGACAAGGGGATTTTGGAGAGTACGTTTTTCAGAAATGGTTTTTGGGGGCATGTTGCATTTAGGAAGCCCCTATGGTGCCAGAACAGCAAAAATAACCCACATGGCATACCATTTTGGAAACTAGACCCCTTGGGGAACGTAACAAGGAATAAAGTGAGCCTTAATACCCCACAGGTGTTTCACGACTTTTGCATATGTAAAAAAAATATATATTTTTTTCACTAAAATGTGTGTTTCCCCCCAAATTTCACATTTTTTCAAGGGTTAATAGCAGAAAATACCCCCCAAAATTTGTAACCCCATCTCTTCTGAGTATGGAGGTACCCCATAAGTTGGCATGAAGTGCACTACGTGCGAACTACAATGCTCAGAAGAGGAGGCGCACCATTGAGCTTTTGGAAAGAGAATTCGTTTGGAATGGTAGTCAGGGGCCATGTGCATTTACAAAGCCCCCCCGTGGTGCCAGAACAGTGGACCCCCCCCCCACATATGACCCCATTTTGGAAACTACACCCCTCACAGAATTTAATAAGTGGTGCAGTGAGCATTTACACCCCACTGGCATTTGACAGATCTTTGGGACAGTGGGCTGTGCAAATGGAAAATTACATTTTTCATTTTCACGGATCACTGTTCCAAAAATCTGTCAGACACCTGTGGGGCGTAAATGCTCACTGCGCCCCTTATTACATTACATGAGGGGTGTAGTTTCCAAAATGGGGTCACATATGGGGGGGGGTCCATTGTTCTGGTACCATGGGGGCTTTGTAAACACAAGTGGCCTTCAATTCCGGACAAATTTTCTCTTCAAAATCCCAATGGCGCTCCTTCTCTTCTGAGCATTGTAGTGCACCCATAGAGCACTTTCCATTCACATATGGGGTATGCTCTTACTCAGAAGAAATTGGGTTACAAATTTTGGGGGGCTTTTTTTTATTTTCCCTTGTGAAAATGAAAAATTTAGGGTGACACCAGCATTTTAGTGAAAAAATTTTTTTTTTTCACTTTCCCATCCAACTTTAATGAAAATTTGTCAAACACCTGTGGGGTGTTATGGCTCACTATACCCCTCCTTACGTTCCGTGAGGGGTGTCGTTTCCAAAATGGGGTCACATGTCTGTATTTATTGTTTTGTGTTTATGTCAGAACCACTGTAAAATCAGCCACCCCTGTGCAAATCACCAATTTAGGCCTCAAATGTACATGGTGTGCTCTCACTCCTGAGCCTTGTTGTGCGTCCGCAGAGCATTTTACGCCCACATATGGGGTATCTGCGTTACAAATTTGCGTTACAAATTTTGGGGGTCTTTTTTTCCTTTTACCTCCCGTGAAAATAAAAAGTAAAGGACAACACCAGCATGTTAGTGTAAAAAAAAATTTTTTTTTACACTAACAGGCTGGTGTAGACCCCAACTTTTCTTTTTCATAAGGGGTAAAAGGAAAAAAAGCCCCCAAAATTAGTAACGCAATTTCTCCCGAGTACGGAGATACCCCATATGTGGCACTAAACTGTTTCCTTGAAATACGACAGGGCTCCGAAGTGAGAGAGCGCCATGCGCATTTGAGGACTAAATTAGGGATTGCACAGGGGTGGACATAGGGGTATTCTACGCCAGTGATTCCCAAACAGGGTGCCTCCAGCTGTTGCTAAACTCCCAGCATGCCTGGACAGTCAGTGGCTGTCCGTAAATGCTGGGAGTTGTTGTTTTGCAACAGCTGGAGGCTCTGTTTTGGAAACACTGCCGTACAATACTTTTTTATTTTTTATTAGGGGGACAGTGTAAGGGGGTGTATATGTTGTGTTTTACTCTCTATTATGTGTAAATGTAGTGTAGTGTTTTTAGGGTACATTCACACTGGCGGGTTTACAGTGAATTTACCGCTAGGAGTTTGCGCTGCGGTGAAAAATTTGCCACAGCCCAAACTTGAAGCAGAAAACTTACTGTAAACCCGCCAGTGTGAATGTACCCTGTACGTTCACATGGGGGGGCAAACCTCCAGCTGTTTCAAAACTACAACTCCTAGCATGTACTGACAGACCGTGCATGCTGGGAGTTGTACTTTTGCAACAGCTGGAGGCACACTGGTTAGAAAACCTTCAGTTAGGTTCTGTTACCTAACTCAGTATTTTCCAACCAGTGTGCCTCCAGCTGTTGCAAAACTTCAACTCCCAGCATGTACTGATCGCCAAAAGGCATGCTGGGAGATGTAGTTATGCAACAGCTGGAGGGATCGCAACTACAACTCCCAGCATGCAGAGACAGCTGTTTGCTGTTTAGGCTTGCTGGGAGTTGCAGTTTTGCAACATCTGTAGAGCTATAGTTTAGAGACCACTGCATAGTGGTCTCCAAACTGTGGACCTCCAGATGTTGCAAAACTACAACTCCCAGCATGCCCAGACAGCAAACTGCTGTCTAGGCATGCTGGGAGTTGTAGTTTTGCAAGATCTGGAGGTGCACAGTATAGAGATCACTTTGCAGTGGTCTCAAACTGTAGACCTCCAGCTGTTGCAAAACTGCAACTCCCAGCAAGCCTAAACAGCTCTCTGGGCATGCTGGGAGTTGTAGTTTTGCAACATCTGGAGGGTTACAGTTTAGAGACCACTATAGTGGTCTCAGACTGTAGCCCTCCAGATGTTGCTAAGTAACTCACCGGCTTCCGTTGGATCCAGGGAGCTGCGTCGCGGTCCTCTTCTTCCGCCGATCGTCGCCCGCTGCCGCCGCTGATCGTCGCCGCTGCCGTCGCCGATGGGTAAGTGGATCTTCGGCGCAGGTCCCTGTCGGTTTCCCCGTTCTGCCCCGCCTATTGTGGGAGGGCAGGACGGGGAAACCGAAAGTAAACCCCTCCGCCCCCGATCTGCTATTGGTGGTCGCGTCTAGACCACCAATAGCAGAGATAGGAGGGGTGGCAACCCTGCCACCTCACTCCTATCGCTACAGGGGGATCGTGGGTGTCTAGGACACCCGCTATCCCCCTTCTATTCCGGGTCACCGGGTCACCATAGACCCGCATGACCCGGAATCGGCTCAAATCGCAAGTGTGAATTCACTTGCGATTTGCGCCGATCGCCGACATGGGGGGGTCTAATGACCCCCCTGGGCATTTGAGCTGGGTGCCTGCTGATAGATATCAGCAGTCACCCCGGCGCGATCCCCGCCCGGCGCGCGGCGGGGACCGAAATTCCCACGGGCTTACAGGTACGCCCTTGGTCCTTAAGTACCAGGGAGCAAAGGCGTACCTGTACGCCCTTGGTCCTTAAGGGGTTAAATATATACCTCCTATGTTTTGAATTTGAAAAAATCATATTAAATTTTTCCAATTAAGAAGGGTTCGGTAATTGCGCATATGAAACTGGTGGGGTTCAGTACCTCCAACAAGGTTAAGAACCACTGGTGTAGAGAGTAGGGCCTTGCGGGGACCATACGTTGTTCCCTTCCACCTTTTAGAGGTCTTTGCATCACATCAATACTTGGTGGTGTAGGTGGCACATGGTGTTTTTTGCACACCTTTCCTTTTGTTTGATAAAAAAAAAAAATTGGGGTCCATATATTTTAACCTAAGCATATTATTAAAAGTTAAGTTTTACGTAATTCATATCCTCAATACTTACTTGTGCACACTAACACCTTTACAAAAGAGGCCGTTTTCTTCTGCCTGCCTGCCTCAGCTACTATTGTGATACTGCCACCTGCCTGATGCCACACATCTGATGCCAAGTTCTCCTTTTTTCACCCACCTTCGTCACCGGGTACTGGTATTGCCCCCAACCGCTCCACTCTGTCACCGGGTCACTTTTAGTATTCCTGATGCTGCTGCTGTTGTCTCATTCTGCCACCATAAGTTCTCCTCATGCTGATGCCAGCTCCAAGCTGTCTCATACTGCCACCATATGTTCTCCTCATGCTGCCGCCACCTGCACATCTTGTGTCATTCAGCCACTATGTGGTCTCCTCATGCTGCCACAAACTCCAGGCTGTGTCATTCAGCCACTATATGCCACTATCTTCTCATGCTGCCACCACCTCACCTCTGTGTCATTCAGCCACTATATAGTCTCCTCATGATTCGGCCACCTCCAGGCTGTGTCATTAAACCACTATATGGTCTCCTCATGCTTCCGCCACCTCTAGGCTGTGTCATTTAGCCACTATTGTGGTCCCTCAACATACAATGGTAATTCGTTCCAAATGAACCATCGTTTGTTGAAACTATCGTATGTTGAGGGATCCGTGCAATGAAAAGAATAGGCAGTTATACTCACCTGTCCCCGCCGCTCCGGACCATCACCGCCGCCCGGAATGTCACCGTCCATCGCTGTCGCCGCGTCCCCGGGGTGTCCCCGCCACTCCAGTCCGTCTCTGCTAGCCGGGAACGTCGCTCTCCATCGCCGACATCAAGTCACTGCACACGCCACTCCTATTGGATGACGGGTCGGCGTGCGCGGCGATGTGATGATGACGATGGAGAGCGGCGGCGATGCAGGGGATCCTGAAAAGGACGGTCTGGAACGTCGGGGACAGGTGAGTGTTCATCACCGGACCACACGGGGCACCTTAAACGGCTATCTGGCAGCAGCTGAAGTAGTCTGCGCTGCCGGATAGCCGTTTATGCAATGGCCCCGACATACAAAAGCATCGTATAGTGATGCTGCCTTCAACATGTGATGGCCTCTGAGAGGCCATCGTATGTTGAAATTATTGTATGTCGAAGCCATGGTAGGTCGGGGGGTCTCTGTATATGGTCTCCTCATGCTGCCGCCAACTCCACACTGTGTCATTCAGCCACTATATGTTCTCTTCATGCTGCTGCCACCTCCACACTGTGTCATTTAGCCACTATATGCTGCCACCAACTCCAGGTTGTGTAATTCAGCCACTATATGGTCTTCTCATGCTGCCAAAAACTCTAGGCTGTGTCATTCAGCCTTTACATACTGCCGCCAACTGCAGGCTGTGTCATTCACGACTATATGGTCTCCTCATGCTGCCGGCACCTCCTGTCTGTGTCATTCAGCAACTATATGTTCTCCTCATGCTGCCGCCACCTCCTGTCTGTGTCATTCAGCCACTATATGTTCTCCTCATGCTGCCGCCACCTCCAGGCTGTGTCATTCAGCCACTATATGTTCTCCTCATGCTGCCGCCACCTCCATGCTGTGTCATTCAGCCACTATGATCTCCTCATACTGATGCCACCTCCTGGCTCTGTCATTGTGCCACTCTGCGACAGTGATTCTAAAAGCGATGCCTCTGATCTGCATGTCATACTGAAGAACAGTATTATTTCACTAACCCAGCGCACACCCTATGCGTGTTACAGCAATACAAAATATTCTACACCCCTATTTAGGCTCTCTGTAGGCCAGAAATAGCCATTTTTAATAGCAATTCGCCACAAATAAATTCGGACCAAACCAAATTTTTGGGCAAAATTTGCCAAATCGGCCGAATCGAATGTTTAAAAAATTCGCTCATCTCTAAACAGTACCAATACCAACTTTGAGGAAAAAGCTTCAGAACTAAGGAACTTGAACAGCGAGGCTACCCTAAGCAACTCCTGTTAGAAAACTTGAACAGAGTGAAAAATATCTCCTGGGATGACCTTTTGAAAAAGAACTACAAAAGAAGAAAAAAAGAAGACTCATACTCAGACAATAAGTTTGTGTTCTTGTTTACCTTCAGTCCCTTGGCAGACCATCTAAAAAATACTATCCACAGATATTGGGACATTATTTCCAGCGACCCAGAAATTGGTGTCATGGCAAAAGAGAAACCTTTAATAGCTTTTAAACGAAGTAAGAGCCTCAGTAACCTATTAGTCAGCTGCAAGTTCACTCCTGTAAAGAAAGGTGTAAATAAAATGTGGCACTCCGGTGAGTGGTAATTTTCCCTGCGTTCACTGTCCATACTGTAAGCACACTAAAAAAAAACATATATTGAAAAAATAGGTGGCTGTGACATATTAATTAAACAGTTTATTTGCTGCCACTCAAAATTTGTAATATACAGCCTATTCTGTGGATGTGGACACTTTTATATTGGCTCCACGATTCAATGTCTTTTCACCAGATTCTTCGAACATTTACGCTCACTATACACAGGCACGGGTGCAACAAGACTGATAGAACACATCAGGTCAGCTCACAATGGTGATCCCGATTCCCTACACTTCATGGGTATGGAAAGAATTGATTGAGGACAATATAGAGTTAACAGACTTAGAAGAAAAGAAGCAGTATGGATCGCCTGCATGCATGCAGTGGGGGATCTGGGACTAAATGAAAGAAACAAGCTTAGCACTTACCTATAACTTACTTCTTTGTATACCACTACGATCTTCATACTCTAAATAGGAGCCCTATGCCCTATTCCTATTGTTATTCATTACATGTTGATTGTTCTTAACTATGTTTTTATCACAAGTGCCGGAGAACTCTGGTGAAGTCACTGAGGAGCGCGGAGATAAGTTTGCGTTGGACAGTGATGCTGGCAAAGCTTTGAGAAAGCGGGCAACTGCAAAACATCAGCCTCCAGCAGTTTCCACTCAGCACTCCACTGCCTCGGACTCGGCTCCCCACAGGGCAATTGTTTTAATGAATCTTCAATTAACCAGGAAGTTTTAACATCTCCAGGTGATTGCATCCGCACTTCTTTCTATGGCATATTCATCTACTACTTGACATAAACGGATTTGCACAACCATTGACTTCTTTTCCTCTCTATGGACTGTGCAAGCGGTTAATTCATTTGCTTAACCCCTAGCTGACCTCTCTTTATTTTTCTATTGGTATATTGTGCAATTATGCCAGCCCCAACTTTCTCTTAGCCTAGTGTCATTTCAATTGTATTGACCCACAGAATACAAAAAACATGTAATTTTTACCGCAAAGTTTACAGAGTGAAAATGGAACCCTCCATTGAGGTTTTCATTTAAATTTCCACACACAAATAATAATTTTTTGGGTTCACCGTACACTTTGTGGTAAAATTAGTGATGTCATTACAAAGTACAATTGTTCACGCAAAAAACAAGCCCCCATATGGGTCAATGGATGGAAACATTAAAGAGTTATGGATTTTAGATGGCAAGGCGGAAAAAATGCAATACCTGTTCAATTTCCGTGCCATAGTCAGAGTAGTGTTGGGCGCGAATATTCGCATTTAGAATTTTTATTGTGAATATTGCAAATTCACGAATTTGCGAATATATTCGCTATATATTTGAAATTACGAATATTCAATTTTTTCCGCATATGCGCATATTCTCATATGCGCATATTCATGTATGTCAATATTCGCATATGTGAATATTCGCATATGCTTTCTTTTCACTTGTGGACCAATTAGAATGATGCAAATACACTTGTCAGAGGTTATCAACAATATCCCTAGCAACCAATAGTAAAGTTGGCCACCCCCTTACTGTTTTCTTCCTCAAATACGCGAATATGCAAATATTCCTAGATACAAAAAGATGGGTTCGAGCCACAGGTAGTTCACAGGAATAAGATAAAAGTGTGCCAGAAAGAAGATACGCTTAACCCATCACCTCCCCCTGATCCACCTGCCATTTCTGCTCCACCTCCGACAAGGCCTGTGAGAGAGTATGTGCCGGGAGAAGGAATTAATCCCACTATGGATGTCCCTTTGTTCCCATCTCAACAGCCTACCATGTATTGGGGCATACCGTTCCCAGCTCCTTCCAGTCAGCCGACCCTGGTCGCACCAACCAATCAATTGCCAGTAGCTTTTGCCCCATGTCAACCACCATTGATTGCTACACCCAATCTCAGTCCTGTTCCATATAGAAAAGATAGAAGAAAAAACAGGGATATGCACCCCTAGTGAAGGATGTTTATAGGTGAGATGAAGACAGGTTTTGTTGTAGCACTCACCTATTTTCGTTGTGCTGAGAGCACAACATCTATGATAGCCTTAGATGACGTCTCAGGTCTGCAGCCACGGTCCTCTGGAGCAAAGATGATGTCCCAGCAGTGTAAGTAACAAGAAAAAAGCAAAGTTGGGCCGTTGGTGGCGCTGGTCCTGTCTCGTGGTTCTTTTCGTGCAGTTTACGAGGGTTCACCTTCTTACTGGGCATCATTCACAGTAAGGGCTGCATAGACTGAAGTTTGTGGCCGGACATGCTGTGGGCGGGGCTTCTCTCTGCCTCCGCTGCTCCTGTCTCCACGAGACAGGACCAGCGCCACTAACGGCCCAACTTTGCTTTTTTCTTGTTACTCAGTCCTGTTCCAGTGACTGTTCCGGACATTGAAGCCACTCCTCCATCTGTCTTTAGAGAGACCCTCAGTTCTACCGAAGAAGTTGCTCCCATTTCCAGCCCTCCAGCTGGTCCCTTGGGGACTGAAGCTCCTGAAGAATCCTCAAGTGAAGGAACTCCTGATGACTCGGAGGTGGTGTTGCGGCGGTCTCAAAGGACTACACAGGGCAAACTACCCATCAGGTAACAGGACTCACATTTAGTACCTGCACACATGGTACCTCTGATAACACACTTCAATGCTCTGCCAATTACATATCAGTACCCTACATTACTCACTTAGTACATACACAGTACCCTACATTACTCACTTAGTACATACACAAAAACAAATAAATATCTCACTTAAGTAACACTTAAGGAATTGTATCATATTGATACCCAATTCCTGCCACTGTTAGGTACACTTCTTCTGTTTCTTTATTCATTGCGTGTGTGAGATGCTCTGCCTGGCCAGTAGATGCTCTTGCTAGTACAAAAGTAAACACGTAATTTTCAGAATAACCTACTAGGTTGTTGAGAAAGTGCTCTAGGGGTACGTAGTGTAGTCGATAGACCCTAGCAGCCACCCTTACTGTGATCTAGCTTAGGGCTAGCCAGTATACCTTTCGTGTACTAACTAACAGGTAACTTATTGTTGGCATAAAATGTGTGAGATAACAAAATGTATAGTCAGCTTGAAGCTAACTGTATAGAGAGCTGAACTAATGTCTAGTAAGCTTAAAAAAAATATACATATATATATATGTATAATAAGTTTTATAAGGTTATATAGGAAGCTAGAAGCTAAAGTATAGATAGCCCCTTTAAATGTCTAGATAGCATTCAAATGTCTAGATACCATTCAAATGTCTAGATAGTATTCAAATGTCTAAGTAGGATGTCTAGCTTAAATATAAATCATCCTGTTCTATAGCATCCTGTTCTAATTCTTGTTCTAGTCCCTCTGTCTCAGGGGACAGACGTCGAGGCCGACTTATGTTTAATAAGGGGGTTTGTGGTGTCCCAGAACCGCATTTCACACGGTACTTATTTATCTGTGGGTCCCCATAGCCAGAGTCCCTAGGACTTAGTAGTCTTTATTGGTCAGTTCGCCCCTAGTCGCCTCCATTATAGTATATAGATTACTAATTTATCTATAAAATAATGTATATAGTGTTATTTCAGTATGTAAATGGTTAATTGCTTGTTTCTATGGCATTGCAGGGCCTTCGGGTCATGTGATGCGTTCCAAGCCTCACTCTGGATGTGTTCCAGCCCTCATTCTGGTATCTGTAGCCTCGTTCTGGTTCTACAATGTACATAGAGCCTGTGACGTAAGCAATCCCATCTCACCATGTAAAGTGAGTGGCAGGCGTTCGGACCAATCAAAATCGCCACGCCCCCTGCCCATATAAGGGAGCGGCGGCCATCTTATCTCTCTCTTGCTCCTGGCTTTCATCAGAGAAGGACCTGTATTGCAGTAATCGCAGTGAGTTAGGCCTGAGCCTTGCGGCAACGGCCGAACGATATAAATTATAGAGTGTGTCATCCTCTAAGCACTCTGCAGCATCACCTGACTCAATATTTCCCCTAAATCCGGACGGATCTGCACATCCATTCCCTAAGTTCAGAGACTATAAGTCTTATGCAAGGTCCGGAACTTCTACCAGTCGCTAAGCAACCAAAGAACTGTATTAAGAGACTGTTATTACGTATTGGATATTGCAAGCACTGCAGTAAAGTTATTCAAGTTCAAGTTAAATCTGCTTGTGGACCTTCAGTCATTTCATTGCACCTATTGCTTCTGGGAAGGGCGGCGATAGGCCGGAACATAGATTCAGCATACCAGCCCTCACCCTGGCATCACGAGTGACTGGGTTAATATTAACCCCTCATATACCAACATCCTACCATCCCTACCATACACCCCTTAAGGGCTACCACAGACTTTTAAATACATAAAGGGAATCAACATGGTAAAGGAGGAGAGTATATTTAAAAGAAAATCTACCACAAGAGGACATAGTTTTAAATTAGAGGGGCAAAGGTTTATGCAGTAATATCAGGAAGTATTACTTTACTGAGAAAGTAGTGGATGCATGGAATAGCCTTCCTGCAATGACTGTGAAGGAGTTTAAGCATGCATGGGATAAGCATAAGGCTATCCTGCATATAAGAAAGGGCCAGGGACTATTGATAGGATTCAGATTATTGGGCAAACTAGATGGCCAAATGGTTCTTATCTGCCGACACATTCTATGTTTCTAAATATATTTTACCAATTTCAGATCCTGCGATCGAACTTTAATAGTGGTACCTAAAGGGTTAATGATGGACATCGATATAATGGCCAAGCTCCTGTGCTTGCTTTAAAGTCCTGTAGCAGGCAACACAGGGTATACATGTATGTCCTGTGCCCTTAAGAGGTTATGTTTCTGGGTGAGATTTGTGTGCAGTCAGTGGCAGAACTCAACAAATGCAGTGACAGCCTGACTCTCTGTGTCTACGCATAAACGTGAGGAAAGTTATAGAGGCTGTGTCTACACCATGAAAATAATATACTACTATTAAGTACTGAAGCGTTTGCAATCTAGAGTTATTTATTGGACAGTGATATAATCCCATATGACCTTAACTCATAGGATGAAGGAAATATGGAAAAAACGAGGTGCGCTCCTAGTGGAATATTATTAGGGTAAGGTAACTTGTGCACATGTGATTGCACCTTACCATGTAGAGTTGTGCTCAGGGCACAACACCTTTAGTGTGCCTGTAGACTCGCTGCGGTCTGTAGTCCAAATACGCGCGCGGCAGCTTGGGCGACCTCCGGTCGCGTTGCAATCGTGTACATAAGAAAGGAAAAAAACAGGACAGATTGCCCGTGGTGCCTATTCTCAGGTAACCAAAAAGCCTCAAATTATTTGCTAAAATAAAACTGGCATTTATTGGTACAAAATATGGGGTGCAACACATTGGTTTCGAACCCAGGCCGGGTTGTTCAACAACCTTGCCTGAGGAAGAACCCGGCCCGGGTTCGAAACCATTGTGTTGCACCCCATATTTTGTACCAATAAATGCCAGTTTTATTTTAGCAAATATCTTGTGTCTTTTTGGTTACCTGGGAATAGGCACCACGGGCAATACGTCCTGTTTTTTCCCTTTCTTATCTACACTAAATCATAGGATGTTTCAGACAAATTATAACAATAAAAAAATCAAGAAAGTCTAAATTTAATCAGAAGTAACCAAGATCGTATTTTTTCCAGTTGTTAGTTTACAAATTTGTGCAAATTTTTAAAAATCTTTGGGGAAGTTTGGGTGCTTGTTTGGGGGGGGGGGGGGGGGGAGAAGGCGGTTTCCAAATATTAGGTCTCCCCTGGGTACCAAATACTCTGACATTTGAACTAAGAAAAAAATTTTTGGTAAATAAAGGGATTTACAAATGGAGGGAATGATATTCACCATTTACTGGCTTATATTGTGCCGACCTTAACAACCTAACAGAAACAAAAAAATATATATATAAAACACAATAAACCTTTAAAACCAGAATCATATATTTTATTCTTGGTTATAACAAATATATTGAAAGAAAGAGTTACATGTTAAATGTCAAATATTTCCCTTTAGAAAGAAAAAATCACCCAACATAAGTCTGGAAAATGAACACACCACACCAAAGAAGCAACTAAGGTTAGTTTGTGTAAATCTGAAATGATTTGTGTTTCTCAGTCACAAGCAATTCCTTGGATATTCTTTATTTCTTTGGCATCATAAGGACTGTACGGATACTGTAAAATAAAAAATAAAGGTATGCATTAATACTTTGATATTATAGAATAAACTTAAGCAGAGAAACAAAAAGAATACTTTGAAGTACCATTTTTTTTTCTTACAATAATTATGTTTTTAAAATGTACCTGTAAAAAAAAAACAGAAAACCTTTTGACATGTCTTGGGGACATTTGAAAAGTTTTAATCAGTCAGGGTTCGAGTGTTCAGACCTTGACCAATCACTAGAATGAGTGGAATGAGAAGGTTCGATAGACTTGCACTGTGAGACTGTCTCTAAGCAGAGCTGGGAGAAAATGCACTTAACATTCTACTGATCGGGTCAAAAGTTCTGGTAGGTCCCTATGACATATGAAACATTTTTTGTAATCACAGAGTCCATTTAAGTCCTAATTTCTGTGTTGGATAACAAGTCCCACTGTATGGGCATACAGTGATACCTTGTCCATTCAGCACCCAGGCCCGGCGCTTACATGAGGCAGCTCAAGTAGCTTCCTTACGGTGCAAGTGGTGAAGGGGCAGAAAACTCTGAAACCCTAACTGCAGGTAGGGGATTCGGATGAGATGCACATCCCCCTTCCAAAGTAAAATGAGTGGTGATGCGTACGATGTACACATCACCACTCACAGTACTGTAAAGGAGAAGGAACAGCAGTTTTCCCTGCTCCTATACTTAAGAGCGGCGCAGCGCAGCACTTCCAATGCAGGCTATGATATCATCTCATCGTGCGGCTTGCTGAAGAAGTCCTGCACCGGAGCTGTGACCTTAGGAAAGAAGAGGAAAGGAAGGAAGGTGGGTTAAAGTTTTATTGTTTTTGGGGAAGGGGGCAGCATGGCTGCAATACCTTACTAATGGGAGGGGGGGGAGGCTGCAATATCAATGTAACTAATGGGGATCTGCAATACCTACCTGACTAATGTGGGTGGGGTGGGGGCTGCAATACCTCCCTAACTACTGAGGGGCTTCAATATGTATCTAAGCACTGGGTGGCTGCAATACCTATTTAAGTACACCAAATTTGGGGGAGGGGGGACACTAAAATACCCTTCGCCTGTCTAGATGAAAATCCTTGCAATGGCCCTGTCAGCATCTTCTGCATAGCACATACTTAACCCTTACCGAGCTGCAGAATTCTTGACGCACACTGACAAACTACATTTTAACAGTAGTAAATTGTAAGCTTACAGATGGAGCTACATTGTGTATCCATTGTATGTTCCTGCTGGGTGAAGACCGTAACTCTCTTCCCCATTAAGATAATGGTTTATATAGCTCTACTGCCTGTTTCCTCATTGGTGTATATCCCATTTTGGACACATATTGTAAAATGGCTGCAGATGAGAAACATTCGGAGGTGAACAGGAATGCACACAGGGCCACACTGCGCTATGAGAGAGTTCCATGTACTATAAAAGGCCTATGTTTAAAGGGGTTCTCCGTTGAAAAACAAATCAAGTGGTTCCAAAAAGTTAAATCTATTTGTAAATTAGTTCTATTTAAAAATCATAATCCTTCCAATACTTATCAGCTACAGTATGCTTTAGAGGAAGTTGTGTAGTTATTTTCTGTCTGGCCACAGTGCTCCTTGCTGACACCTCTGTCCATGTCAGGAACTATCCAGAGTAGGAGCAAATCTCCATAGCGAACCTCTTCTGCTCTGGACAGTTCCTGACATGGACAGAGGTGTCAGCAGAGAGTACTGTGGTCCAACTGGAATGAACTATACAACTTCCTCTGTAGTATACAGCCGCTGATAAGTACTGGAAGGATTAAGATTTTTTTTATAGAATTAATTTACAAATCTGTTTAACTTTCTGGAACCAGTTGACATGAAAATTTGTTTTCCATTGGAATACCACTTTAAACCTGTGCACTTTAAATCTGTGAACAGGCTTAGTTGAGCATATACTGTAGCTTAGCTGATCTGTTATGGGTGTATCTGTCAGTCTTGACTAATTCCATAAGATAACCAAATGAATTCCTAAAACAGAACTGGATAGAAATAGACTACAATACATGCTTTAACTTATAGGGATTTCCGGATAGTAAAAGTATTTGCAAGTTATTTAATTGGATCCAAATGACATACAGTCTGAAATGGTTAAATGATATTTAGAAGTGAATGTACAATTCACCCAGTTGAAGTGAAGTAAAAAAAAAGTGAATATGCAGCCCACAATAATCTCTGACAGATTTAAATCAAAGGAGACATGAACACTTAACCCCTTAAGGACCAAGCCCATTTTCACCTTAAGACCAGAGTGTTTTTTGCACATCTGACCACTGTCACTTTAAGCATTAATAACTCTGGGATGCTTTTACTTTTCATTCTGATTCCGAGAAAAATTTTTCGTGACATATTCTACTTTATGTTAGTGGTAACTTTTCGTTGTTACTTGCATCATTTCTTGGTGAAAAATTCCAAAATGTGATGAAAAAATTGAAAATTTAGCATTTTTCTAACTTTCGAAGCTCTCTGCTTATAAGGAAAATAGTCATTCCAAATAAATTATATATTAATTCACATATACAATATGTCTACTTTATATTTGCATCATAAAGTTGACATGTTTTTACTTTTGGAAGACATCAGAGGGCTTCAAAGTATAGCAGCAATTTTCCAATTTTCCACCAAATTTTCTAAATCCGAATTTTTCAGGGACCATGCCTGGACAGTCAGTGGCTGTCCGTAAATGTTGGGAGTTATTGTTTTGCAACAGCTGGATGCTCCGTTTTGGAAACACTGTCGTACGATACATTTTCATTTTTATTGGGGTGGGGGGGGACAGTGTAAGGGGGTGTATTTGTAGTGTTTTACCAATTAATTATGTGTTAGTGTAATGTAGTGTTTTTAGGGTACATTCACACAGGCGGGGGTTACGGTGAATTTTCCGCTAGGAGTTTGCCGCAGCTCAAACTTGAAGAAGGAAACTCACAGTTAACCCGCCCGTGTGAATGTACCCTGTACATCCACATGGGGGGGGGGGGGTGCGGGGCAAACCTCCAGCTGTTGCAAAACTACAACTCCCAGCATACACTGACAGACTGTGCATGCTGTAAGTTGTACTTTTGCAACAGCTGGAGACACACTGGTTGGGAAACCTTCAGTTAGGTTCTGTTACCTAACTTAGTATTTTCCAACCAGTGTGCCTCCAGCTGTTGCAAAAGTACAACTTACAGCATGCACGGTCTGTCAGTGTATGCTGTGGCCCTTCAGATCCTGCAAAACTACAACTCCCAGCATGTACTGATCACCGGAGAGCATGCTGGGAGATGTAGTTATGCAACAGCTAGACCACAACTACAACTCCCAGCATACCGAGACAGCTGTTTGCTGTTTGGGCATGCTGGGAGTTGTAGTTTTGCAGGATCTGAAGGGCCACAGTTTGAGAGACCACTGCACAGTGATCTCTAAACTGTGGCCCTCCAGTTGTTGCAAAACTACAAATCCCAGCATGCCCAGACAGCAAACTGCTGTGTGGGCATGCTGGGAGTTGTAGTTTTGCAAGATCTAGAGGGCTACAGTTTAGAGACCACTGTATAGTGGTCTCAAAACTGAAGCCCTCCAGATGTTGCTAGGCAACTACTCACCGGCTTCCATAGGATCGCCGTACCAGGGAGCCGCATCGCCGTCCTCTGCCCCCCCCCCTGCCGCCGATCGACGATGGTAAGTGGGCATCCGGCGCCGGTCACCATCGGTTCCCCCGTTCTGCCCGGACCACTGTGGGTGGGCAGAATGGAGGAACCAAACTTTAACTCCCCACCCCGATCTGCTATTAGTCGATCGCTTCTGACCGACCAATAGCAGGGATAGGAAGGGTGACACCCCTGCCACCTCACTCCTATCCCTTCAGGGGGATCGTGGGTGTCTTGGACAACCCTGATCCCCCTTATTTTCTGGGTCACCGGGTCACCGGAGACCTGTATGACACGAATCACCGCAAATCGTCGATGTGAATTCACCGGTGATTTGCAGTGATCACCGACATGGGGTGTCTCAGGATGGGGGGGTCCTGAGACCCCCCATGTCGGCGATCACCGCCGGGATGCCTGCTGGATAGATATCAGCAGTCATCCTGGTCCGGTCCCCGCCGTGCGTACAGGTACGCCCTGTGTCCTTAAGTACCAGGATGTCAGAGCATACCTGTACGCCCTATGTCCTTAAGGGGTTAAAGAATGGGACTTAAAGGGGAACTCCAGTGGAAAAAAAAAAGGTTTTCAAATCAACTGGTGCAAGAAAGTTAAACAGATTTGTACATGACTTCTATTTAAAAATCTTAACCCTTTGAGTACTTATCAGCTGCTGCATACTACATATATACCACAGAGAAATTTATGAAGTTTTCCAGCTTGACAACAGTGCTCACTGCTGACACCTCTGTCCGTGTCAGGAACTGTCCAGAGCAGGAGAGGTTTTCTATGGGGATATAATTCTAATCTGGACAGTTCCTGACACAGACAAAGGTGTCAGCAGAGAGCACTGTAGTCAGACAAAAAAGAAAGTCACAAATTTCTCTGTTTTATACAGCAGCTGATAAGTACTGGAAGGATCAGGGTTTTTTAATAGAAGTAGTTTACAAATCTGTTTAACTTTCAGGCACCAGTTGATTCGACAACAATTGTGTTCTACTTGTTTCCACTGGAGTTCCCCTTTTAAAATGAGACAAAATGGCACAGATCACTATTAGGTAGAAGCTAAGCTAAGAAAACTAAAATACTAAAGAAGTTAGTAAAGAAGAACTAAGTTTTGAATGTGATGTGGCATACATATTGAATTTTTCTTTCTAGAAAAGTATACATTCTAAGTGAACAAACTCACGTTTTTCCATTTCTCATAAGGTCAAAGCCTTCATTGATCTTCTCCAATGGCAGTCTCCAGCTCACCAGGGGATCAAGGTCAATTTTCCCAGCAAGCATGTCACTGACTATTCCAGGAAAGTCTAGAGGTGCCTTGTAATCTGCAAAACAATGTAACTGGTTTCTTATTCTAAAACAATTACATGAAAATTATAATATTTGAGCAACATCATTGGTGTTGTTAGATGTTACTTAAATTTATCATTTCTAGAACTCACCTCCCAAGAAGGCTCCTTGCACTTTGCGTCCAGTTAGCAGCCACATGACATCAAGGGAAATCCTGTCTGTGGACTTGGGAACACCAATAATGCAGGCAGATCCAAAGGAATAATTAGTGGACTGAATCATGGAGGCCTAAAGACAAATAAAGGATAAATTATTATTTTTTGTTTGCTTTTTGTAGTATACCAGTGTAAACCACAACGTGAACCCAGAATTCTTGGAAGCCTGAGTTTTGGCAGTCTTGGTAACAAATGGTGGCCAATTGGTCATTGCACAGGTATGCAGTGTGTTTATAGGGTTTGGAGCAGGATTTCTGAGTAAAATCCTGACAGGACTCCTAGGAGAGACACTAAGAGTCATTGCCCCGCCCACACAGGCTGATTGACAACCTCATCTGTGCACAATGATACAGGGAAAGCTGTCAATCACTAGATGTGGGTGGGGTAATCAGGAGTCTTCCTGGACACTTGTCAGGATTTTCTCTGCTATTTACTCATGTAAACCTTTTCCTGCTCTCAGTAACATCAACCACCCATAACTATCCTTCATCTTAATCTGGGGATCCTTTAAAGGGATTATCACATCACAAATATAATAATATAGTATTGTTGTATTGTATTACATGGCCACCATTAGATTAATGGTCACAATATGACATATTGATGGCCTTGGTCCGTCAGAGTGAGAACCATTCCTTGTTAGAGTGGAAGAACTTTTGTGACGCCCATGAACCCTAATAGGATATTTAGACTGTGATTATTATTTTATCTGAATAAAAGATGCTTCAGGGTTAACATATGAAATTATAATTCATTTACAGTACTTGGTACTACTTTACAGTAAGGAGAGATGTACCAAGAATGATATTTCTATAATTTAGGTGAATAATACTTAATAAAGTGTACCTGTCATTTCAGGTGACTTTTAAGGATAAGCTGACCTGTGTGTGTACCTGAAAAGCAGCACTAAATAACTTACATATGACATTTTTCTTTCCTCCTCTCTGCAGACTATGTATGATCACATGCTCTTCCCCTCCCATCTCCCTCCACCCCCTCCATAGACTTGTATTACGTGTCTTGCAGTCACAGGACAAAGCTGAGCTGATTTTCAGAGTGAAAGAGGTAAGCAGCAGGAGGGGTTTATGGGTATTAATAATAGGAGAACGATGCCTCTTTGTGTGATAAAATATGTCACAAAGTTGTTTTTTATATTCGCTTGTGCTATTAATCTATGCAAAATGTGTTCAAATAACAGTGACTATAAAGAGAAAGAATGTAACATTGGAAAATGTTGGATACATAGTTACATAGTTAGTATGGTTGAAAAAAGACATACGTCCATCAAGTCCAACCAGGTTGTTTGCTGAAACTTTAATGTACCGTATATACTCGAGTATAAGCCAACCCGAATATAATCCGAGGCCCCTAATTTCACCCCAAAAACCCAGGAAAAGTTATTGACTCGACTATAAGCCTAGGGTGGGAAATACATCATTCCCCCATGTCATCATCCCCCTGTCATCATCCAGACCACCGTCATTAACACCATGTCATCATCACCCATGTCATCATCACCCCGTCATCATCACCCCGTCCTCATCCCCCTCGTCATCATCACCCTGTCATCATCACCCCCATCATCTTCACCCTGTCATTTTCACCACCGTCATCATTACCCCATCATCACCACCTCGTCATCATCCCCCTCGTCATCACCCCCCTCGTCATCATCCCCCTCGTCATCATCCCCCCCCCTTCATCATCACCGCCTGTCAATCCCTTCATCAGTGGTCTTCAACCTGCGGACCTCCAGATGTTGCAAAACTACAACTCCCAGCATGCTGGGAGTTGTAGTTTTGAAACATCTGGAGGTCTGCAGGTTGAAGACCACTGCGGCCTTCGCCATCATCCAGACCCCCCCTTTAGTTTTCTACTCACCTCCCCTCGGTGGGAAGAAAGGGTGAGCTGGTCAGGGCCATCTTTGCTGCAGGGACCGTCCAGGTTAGTCGTTCCAGGCTGTCTATTTTCACCGGGAGGCCCTCTTCTCTGCTCCGGGCCGGCCCCGGCCTAGTGACGTTGCCTTGACGATGATGCACAGGGATGTTCATTCGCAGGTACGTCTGCTGCGCACAGACGTCCCTGTGCGTCGTCGTCAAGGCAACATCACTAGGCCGGGGCCGGCCCAGAGCAGAGAAGAAGGCCTCCCGGTGAAAATGGACAACCTGAAACGACTAACCCTCCCCACTGGACAGTCCCTGCAGCATAGATGGCCCGGACCAGCTCACCCTTCCTTCCCACTGAGGGGAGGTGAGTAGAAAACTAAAGGGGCTCTAAATGATGACGAAGGCCGCAGTGGTCTTCAACCTGCGGACCTCCAGATGTTTCAAAACTACAACCCTCAGCATGCCCGGACAGCCGATGGCTGTCCGGGCATGCTGGGAGTTGTGGTTTTGTAACATCTGGAGGTCCGCAGGTTGAAGACCACTGAGAAGGGATTGACAGGCAGAGAGTTCACTCGAGTATAAGCCGAGGAGGGCGTTTTCAGCACGAAAAATCGTGCTGAAAAACTTGGTTTATAATCGAGTATATACGGTATCTGTCATGGAATATAAAGTGTTTCTTACCATCACATCAACTTTGCCAATACATTCAAAGCCATAATCAGCTCCCCCATCGGTCATCTCGGTGATAACCTCATGGATGGGTTTGCTATGGTCATCTGGGTTCACACACTCAGTACATCCCAGCTCTTTAGCTTTGTTGAACTTGGTTGGATTGATGTCAACTCCAATAATTTTTGTGGCACCAGCTATTTTACAGGCCATGACTGCTGACATGCCTATTCCGCCCAGGCCAAACACTACACATGTGCTTCCTGGCTTCACCTGAAAAAAAAAAGTGTACATTCAGTTAGTCAACAGACAATGTATGACAATAATTAAATATTGGAGAATATGTAAAGTTCATTTTTACTTTCAATGCCACTTCCCAATGTATTCAGATTATCTTAGATGAACTTTGAAGAATAAGTGAAAAATGACAATTTAGTTTTAAATAAAAATCCATCCATTGCTGCATGAAATTAAAGGGGCTTATTTTTTGTCCCAAAAACAGCACCACACATGTCCTCAGTTTGGGTGGGGTATTGCAGCACAGTTATTTGAAGTAAATTGAGCCAAGTTGTAATGCAACACAGAGTTTATTGGCTGTACCTGGATTTGTGACTTGGGCTGACTGACTTGAACACTATACAGTGATCCCTCAACTTACAATGGCCTCAACATATAATATTTTTAACATACAATGGTCTTTTCTGGACCATTGTAACTTGAAACCAGACTCAACATACAATGCTACGGACAGTCCAGATCTTTGAAACGTGTAAATGGTGGGAAGAACTGACCAATCAGAATGGGCATTTTACTGGTAAACCCCTGTATTACTGAAGTGCATGCACTGACTGGCTGTCTGGTAGCGCCCCAGTACAGGGAGGTACAACATGTTCTGTACTACTCTTTACCTGTGCCAGGGATAGCTGCTCCAGGTGGGGACAGCTCCATTATACTTTTTTAGGACACTGCACTTTACAGGACCCTGAAGAAGCTCCTGTCCTCTACATAGACAGTGATTTACAGCTCCCAGCAGCTCTTTCTTACTTTTATATGTAAGGACTTGATTTATCTATATTAGTTATCTACTTATTTTTGTTTAACCCCTTAACGACGCAGGACGTATATTTACGTCCTGCGCCGGCTCCCGCGATATGAAGCGGGATCGCGCCGCGATCCCGCATCATATCGCGTCGGTCCCGGCGGTAATCAACGGCCGGGACCCGCGGCTAATACCACACATCGCCGATCGCGGCGATGTGCGGTATTAACCCTTTAGAAGCGGCGGTCAAAGCTGACCGCCGCTTCTAAAGTGAAAGTGAAAGTGACCCGGCTGCTCAGTCGGGCTGTTCGGGACCGCCGCGGTGAAATCGCGGCGTCCCGAACAGCTGATCGGACACCGGGAGGGCTCTTACCTGCCTCCCCGGTGTCCGATCGACGAATGACTGCTCCGTGCCTGAGATCCAGGCAGGAGCAGTCAAGCGCCGATAATGCTGATCACAGGCGTGTTAATGCACGCCAGTGATCAGCATAGGAGATCAGTGTGTGCAGTGTTATAGGTCCCTATGGGACCTATAACACTGCAAAAAAAATGTAAAAAAAAAGTGTTAATAAAGGTCATTTAACCCCTTCCCTAATAAAAGTTTGAATCACCCCCCTTTTCCCATAAAAAAAATAAAACAGTGTAAAAAAAATAAAAAATAAACATATGTGGTATCGCCGCGTGCGTAAATGTCCGAACTATAAAAATATATCATTAATTAAGCCGTATGGTCAATGGCGTACGCGCAAAAAAATTCCAAAGTCCAAAAAAGCGTATTTTGGTCACTTTTTATATCATTAAAAAATGAATAAAAAGTGATCAAAAAGTCAGATCAAAACAAAAATCATACCGATAAAAACTTCAGATCACGGCGCAAAAAATGAGTCCTCATACCACCCCATACGTGGAAAAATAAAAAAGTTATAGGGGTCAGAAGATGACATTTTTAAACGTATAAATTTTCCTGCATGTAGTTATGATTTTTTCCAGAAGTGCGACAAAATCAAACCTATATAAGTAGGGTATCATTTTAACCGTATGGACCTACAGAATAATGATAAGGTGTAATTTTTACCGAAATATGCACTGCGTAGAAACGAAAGCCCCCAAAAGTTACAAAATGGCGTTTTTTTTTTCGATTTTGTCGCACAATGATTTTTTTTTCCGTTTCGCCGTGCATTTTTGGGTAAAATGACTAATGTCACTGCAAAGTAGAATTGGCGACGCAAAAAATAAGCCATAATATGGATTTTTAGGTGGAAAATTGAAAGGGTTATGATTTTTAAAAGGTAAGGAGGAAAAAACGAAAGTGCAAAAACGGAAAAACCCTGAGTCCTTAAGGGGTTAATCCTCTCTTTTTCCTATTTTTGGATGACATTTTGATGGCTTCAGAACCAATTACCAGGTTTCCATAGAGTTATGATCTCAACATACAATGGTTTCAACATACAATGGTCGTCCTGGAATCAATTAATATTGTAACTTGAGAGACCACTATACAGTGTACTTGGCCAAAAGTTGTGTATTTCAGACACAAAAATAGCAGACCATTTGTATCTAATAGCACATAGCTTCTTTACATCAGCCTCACCACTTAAATTCATCGTGATGTGAACATTGAAGAAAGACTTATTCTTCCATTAGTGCAGGTGACATTTCCTTAGCATTTTGCACTGATATATAATGCTCATAGTGTACTGATGTGCTGCCTATGCCCAGTCTAGTATTATTGTTGACTTACTTTTGCTGTATTGAGAACTGTTCCAAAACCAGTAGAAAAGCCACATCCAACCAGGCACACTTGGTCGAAAGGAGCAGCTTTATCAATCCTGCAAATGGCAAATTCATCCACAACAGTATATTCGGTGAATGTGCTTGTGGACATAAAGTTGTGGATCATTTTTCCCTTGATAGAAAATCGGGTGGTTTTGTCCAACATGAGTCCAACATTTTTTCCAACACTAAAAAGCAAACATAATCAGTAAGTAAATTGCCAAATATTTAGAAATGGGGCAAATAATCAAAGGATTTAGCACCATTTTTGTTGGGGCATTTTGCACCAAATTTGGTTGAAAATTGGCACAAACTTTTATCACCACATTTTGAAAGTTTTCACTCAAATTTTGATTTGAATGCACCATGCTCACCAATCCTGAAAAAAGGGTGTGGCCTATATTTGTGCCTATTCTGCCCAAATTTATAGCTCAGTCATCACGTTTTGGCACTCAAAGATGAGGCCCTTTGGCATGTTTAATTTCTTTTAGTTTTTCAAGGTGCATTTAGGTAATTACAGAAATACTTAGTAATTGAAAATTAGTATTAATTCATTTAATGATTTTCTAAAACTTTTTCGCTTCATTTCCCTCTCTTAGCATGGGGAGTAGTTGCACTTTTGGAAGGCTGACTAATATCAGGTACAGCAACACTGCTCCCTTGCAAACTTGGGCTGCTAAAGTTTTCAAGCATCTCAGCCATGTGTAATCTTTCACTTGACCGGTCCATACTGCTACATGTCACGACCCTGTGAGGGGGAAGTCTGACCTGTTTGTGGATTATTTTACACATGATTCGAGCACTGCTTGGCAATTGCACCTAATTGTCAATACCACGGGCGCCACATTTGAAAATGTTGCCCGCATCACTTTCATGCACACACTGAAAATGCTTAAAATTTGTCTGTTTTAATTATCTCCTTCAATATACTAAGTGCTAGAAATGTAGTTCTTTACTTTGCTTATATAGCTCAAACATATTCCATAGCACTGTACGTGGATTATAATTTCCTATATCAGTCAGTACCCAGTTGAGCTCATAATCGAACTGCCCTATATTAGCCACGTACACATATACACACAAATACACACACAGATACACCACAATACACACACACACTAGACCCAATTTCATAAGAAGACCATTTTACTAATTATATTTATCGATTGTTTTATGATTCTTCATCCACTGCATAGATAATAATAGATACAATAAAATTTAAAGGATAAATAACATACTCATTCTTTTCACAGAAGTTGCTCTCTTCGTGCAGACAGGCTTTACACTTCATGCACATTGGACTGCACAAAAGGATGACATGATCTCCTAAATAAGAAGGAAGGATTCAATAGAAAGTTAAAGTAATATAGTAACAAGAATGATCTTTCTCTCATCAGGTCCATTAAGTTTACCAACGCCTTGAAAATAAATGTGTTATTATAGCCATCTCATATGCTGCAGAGATCCCCTTGTAATAATGAAAGGGATATATATATATATATATATATATATATATATATATATATAGATATAAATATATACACACACACACACACACACACACAAATAGATGAATGAAATGGCCGTTTACTTATTTACTTTGGGAAAATAGTTATGTTTCCTTTTGAGCAATGGGGGTGTTCTGGATGCAGTGCATGCTCATGACCGATCAACCCACCCCCTTTATAAACATTCATCCCTTCTTCCTCAACATGTCGGCATTATGCACCAAGCCAAGTCACGACCCCTGTTTTCCAGCTAGAGCACATGTGCCACTTACTCGCTAACTAAGATAGGCGGTCACGTGATTCCGGAATCTGCATGTAATGCTGACATGTTCAGGAAGAAGGGATGAATATTTATGACTGGAGCTGGTTGATCGGGCAAGGGCAGGCAGCAGAATTACTGCTGACATTGCATCTAGAACACAATTGTTCAAAAAGACTACCGTAATTTGCATATTTTGATTTAAAGCGCTTCTTCTTAGAATCAGGCCACCTGCTCTATTAAACTGTATAATTAGTTTAGTTTGGGTGATCCTGCTGTCAGTTTCCCTTCCATTAGCCATAAAGCTGATCTTGCTGTCTATATACCCATCTTATCAATTAAATCATTGCTATATACAGTACAACTGCATTTGTAGGATGATAGAATTAAAGAAATTCTTTGCATTGATTTTAGGATAATCATATTACATTACCTGGCTGAACTTTGAATACACCTTCCCCAACACTCTCAACAACTCCAGCGCCTTCATGTCCCAAAACAACAGGGAAATTTAAACTGGCCATTCCACCTCCCAGGGCATGGTCATCAGTGTGGCAAATTCCACTAGCACACACCTGTAATATAAACATTTTTGGGGAGATTCATTAAAACTTGTGCAGAGGAAAAGTTGCCCAGTTGCCCATAGCAACCAATCAGATCGCTTCTTTCATTTTTAAAAAGGCCTCTGAAAAATTAAAGAAGCGATCTGATTGGTTGCTATGGGCAACTGGACAACTTTTCCTCAGCACAGCTCTTGATGAATCTCCCCCATAGTGTTGCAAAATGGAGACATAGGCTGCTTTTGAACATAGAATAAAAATAAAGAACAATGGGGCAGATTTATCAAACTTGTGCAGAGGAAAATGTGACCAGTTGCCCATAGCAACCAATCAGATTGCTTCTTTTATTTTTAAAAGGGCCTCTGAAAAATGAAAGGAGTGATCTGATTGGTTGCTATGGGCAACTGGTCAATTTTTTTCTCTACATAGATTTTGATAAATCTCCCCCATATGATTGGCAGTTTACACCAGGTATAAAGCTGTAAAACTGCATCTAGATAAGGATTATATAAGGGTATGTTGTATAACGGTAAGAAGTAGCAATATTTCTGGCTATATTATAATATGTGTATGGCGTTTTTACAGTTTACCAGGCTTCCCTTTTAATTTTCAGCTGTGCTTAAAATAATGGGCGGAAACTAGCAGCTATGATGTTTCCCAGACTCTATAAACTTCAAAAATACAGAAAAAATAAGGTTACCTTCACACGAATTTCATGAGCCTTGGGTGGAGCAACTTCAATTTCTTCAACAACAAATGGCTTTTTGAAGTCATAGGCGACTGCAGCCCTGCATTTGATGACCTGCATTTGGTAGGGGAAAATGTTTTTAAGCTAGAATTACTCCAACATCATTTATAAAGAAAACCCACATCAGTACTAACTTTCAATGTATTACATATTCACAGGAGAGCATTAACATATATGACAAAACTGCTGTCCTATTTTATGTTCTTTTTCTGCATAACTTGAATGTGTATATATATATATATATATATATATATATATATAGCCAAAACAAAAGAGGGAGCCGGCACTGTAAAACTCCAAACCGTCTAAAAGTACAATCCAAGAAAGGAAGCGGCACTCCAAATTGCAAAAAAGCGGTGTGTTTATTCACCCGTTAAGTCAGTGCGACGTTTCAGCCTCACAATGAGGCCTTTATCAATGAGGCCTTTCTCATGAGGCTTGAGAAAGGCCTCATTCTGAGGCTGAAATGTAATGGGTGAATAAACACACCTCTTTTTTGCAATTTGGAGTGCTGCTTCCTTTCTTGGATTTTATATATATATATATATATATATATATATATATATATATATATACTCTGGACTCTCTGACTAGTGCCATTGCCGATGCTTTCACATTAAATAGGTGGCGCTTTGTTAAAGAAACCAAACAAAACACTTTTTTAGTTGGCACAACTATCTATCTGTATCATGTTATGATTAAGGGTCCATCGACCTGAAATGCGTTAGCCTTGGGGGTCTCTTTCCTGTGCATTTTTATTTACTGTATGTCTGTGTGCTTATCTGTCTCCATTGTTTTGGATTTTTTAATGGATCACAAATGAGATGAAGACCTTTTAAATCTGCTAGAGTGCTTACACAACAGAAGTATCTGTAGCATTTATGAGAATATTACCTGTGGGTGCAAGACAGTAAAACATGTATAGTGTAGAGTCCAGATAGACACCCATTGCAGCTTGTCTGTATAAAACAAATGCTAGCCTACCATTTACTGATCAGTTGTGTAACACTTCCTATTGCTGTGTATAACACATATTACTATCAAAAACTTTGTAGAATTATAAACATGAAGGGGGAGATTTATCAAAACCTGTGCAGAGGAAAAGTTGACTAGTTGCCCATAGCAACCAATCAGAGTCCTTCTTTCATTTTTAAAAGAGCCTCTCAAAAATGAAAGAGGCGATCTGATTGGTTGCTATGGGTAACTAAGCAACTTTTCCTCTACACAGGTTTTGATATATCTCCCCCGATATGTTCCCCCATCATATATGTAACTGTTAGATTTTACTAGGGCAGTAAGCAAACCTTAACCGATTGCTGTCTAGGATGAGGTGGCTCGTCCTGAGATAACAACCAATGTATGGTGCAGGCTACCGACTCAAGCCCACGCCATACCAGCCGGTCCCCAGCTGATTCATGTAGCTGGGGGCCGCTGCTAATAGCCGACACGCAGCGATCACTGCGGCCGGCTATTAACCCTTTAGATTGCCGCTGTCAAAGCTGACAGCGGCGTCTAAAGGCATCAGTAGTAAGGAGATTACATGAGGAGGATGTTTGTTACAGTGTGTCACCCCAGTAGTAAGCTAATTACATAAGGAGGAGGCTTGTTACAGTGTGTCATCTCAGTAGTAAGGTGATTACATGAGGAGGGGCTTGTTGCAATGTGTCACCTCAGTAGTAAAGAGATTACATGAGGAGGGGGATTGTTACAATGTGTCACCTCAGTAGTAAGTTGATTTCATGAGGAGGAGGTTTGTTACAGTGTGTCATCCCATTAGTAAACTAACTACATGAGAAGGGGGCTTGTTACAGTGTGTCACACCAGTAATAAGATTACATGGGGAGGAGTTTTTTTTTTTTTTTAAATGTGTCATCCCAGTAGTAAGGTGGGGCATGTCAGAGGGTGGGCAAATGGGCGGAGTCAAGGGGGGGCCACAAAATTAGCTTTTGTCTAGGGTGGCAGAAATCCTTGCACCAGCCCTAGAGGTGGGTCATGGCTGCGAACAGTGGTTGCAACAGAGACCATGCATTGTCAGAAAGATGTAAGGTAAATACAGCCTTTTTATTTATTTATTTATTCATTATTATTATTATTCTTTTTATTAAGCACAGCCTGACTATTTGTGGAGGTAAAATATAAAGCTGGGAACCTCTTTAAATGTATTAAGATATCAGACTTTAGACAGCTTTTGTATTCCTTGCATGTTTATGTACTGTTACAATTCTTTATATGCTGTACTATATAACAGGAAATTAAGGTAGTCATTATCCAAAATGGACAAAGAGGAAAAGACTAATCTCTAGGCTACTTAAGCACATGTAAAGATTTCTTCATGCAACCCACTTACTTCTAGATATGCCCTGTATACTAACGTTATCCTTGTTTAACCTCTAGTAGCAACACTGTGCCTGACAAATACATTCATAACAAAGTAAAAGCTTTCCTGCCCCTCCCTTTTCTCCAGCTTTTGTGTTTATGTCCACATGTAATAGTAGGCTGGAATTCTCACTACACAAGGTTTCTTGGATAAGTGGTGCGTATTTATATGTTCCATTTGATGCGGAAAAAATGTATTTTTAGTTTATTGACATCTTTCACAATCTTCTTTGTCTAAGTGACTGACCAGAACTCAGAAAACCTTAGAAAACTGGCACTTTATGTTAAAGTAATAATATTATTATTATTGCTAATACTACTCTAAATATTATGAGCAGGAAAGCGCATCTCCACTTTCGCAGCTACAGTACCGGATGCACATTTAGTACTGAAGTTTTGGAAATGTGACATCTCCCACTATGTTAGTTGTCATTTGAGGTAACATCACAGTAAAATATTGCTATAGTATTATTGTATTCACATGTACAGTATCCTGTGCAGATTTGATTTTGATTTGATGTGCAGGATTTGAAGCTGTGTTCAGTCATTTAGTTTACATTGAAATCTGCAGCATAAAATCTGCATTAAAGGGGTACTCCGCCCTTAGAGATCATATCCAAATGATAGGGGATAAGATGTCCGATCGCAGGGGTCCCGGCACAATCTCGGCTGCGGCACCCCAGACACCCAGTGCTTGGCGCAAACTTCACTCCGTGCCGGATGACTGGTGATGCGGGGTGAAGGCTCATGACATCACGGCCGTACCCCGCTCGTGACGTCACAGTCACGCCTCCTCAATGCATGTTTATGGGAGGGGGCGTGACAGCCATCACACCCCTCCCATAGAATTGCATTGAGGGGGCGTAGTCGTGACGTCAAGAGCGGGGTACGGCCGTGATGTCATGAGCCTCCGCCCCTTATTGGATAGGGGATAAGATGTCTAGGGGCAGAGTACCCCTTTAAATATGTGCAGGATAATGTTCTGTTCTGAAATTGTGCTTAGAAAATGCTGGCAATGGGATTCTGCTGCACAGTGCACAGTGCAGAGTTTTCTAGGTGGACTTTCCGTCCGCCTGGAAAATCTGCTTCAAAAATCGTGTTGGAACATTGAACTCTGCTCCACAGAGATTGCCATCTATGGGGATGGCAGTGTCTGTGTGGTCCTAGCACCGACTGATTCAGTCAGTGTTGGCCGCACTTGGAATCTCCGGCTGGATTTTATCAGATGGTAAATTCTGAATTGTGAACCCAGCCTTACTGGCCATGGTGGTGTATCACCTGAACTAGAGATTGGCTAAGCCAGCAATCCCTTGTGCTGACATCAAGAAGTGCTGAACAGTTGGACCAGTCTCTATCAGAACGGTGGCAGCAGGAAAGATGAATATAGGGGTCATTTATCATTGCATTAACCCCTTAACGACCATAGACGTAAATGTATCATCCAGCATAGCGGCCGGAGGTCCCCTCACCTGGCTCCGGCCATCTCCCGGGGTCTTCTGCTCTGGTCTGTGATCGAGCAGCCAGAGCAGAAGATGACCGATAAGGCTGGGTTCACATATTTCAGTCGTCGAGCACAGTTTCCCTCCGGCGTGCACTGGAGGGAAACTGATGCTAGAACTGATCCCATTCATTTGAATGGGACAGTTCACAATCATCCAGCGTCTCAATTTTGACGCTGGATGGTTGGACATGCCATTGCCCAGAAACAATGGATGCCGCATGCCATACAACTGATGACAAGTTGTCATCAGTTGTGGCATCAGTTGCGTCGAGATTTAGGCGGAGTTCACCTATGCCGGATGCCGGACATATGTGAACCCAGCCTAATACTGATCAGTGCTGTGTCCTATACATAGCACTGAACAGTATTAGCAATCAAAGGATTACTATAGATAGTCCCCTATGGGGACATAAAAAGTGTAAAATAAAAGTTGAAAAATGGAAAAATAATGGAAAATCCCCTCCCCCAATAAAAATGAAAATTGTCAGTTGTTCACATTTTACCCCCAAAAAGCGTACATTTTTTTAAATAAACATATTTGGTATCACCGCGTGCGTAAATGTCCATACTATCAAAATATAATGTTAATTATCCCATTCAGTGAATGACGTAAACGTAAAAAATTTGAAAAGTCCAAAAATGCTGCTTTTTTGTCACATTTTATAAAAAAATTAATAACAAATGATCTAAAAGTTTTGTATATGCAAATGTGGTATCGATAAAAAGTACAGATAACGTTGTAAAAAATGAGCCCTCATACCGCCCTATATATGGAAAAATCTAAAAGTTATAGGTGGTCAAAATAGGGCGTTTTAGATTACTGATTTTATGCAAAAAGTTTTAGATTTTTTTTAAGCTGTACAAAAATATAAAAGTATCTAGAAATGGGTATCATTTTAATCGTATTGACCCACAGAATAAAGAACACATGTCATTTTTACCGTAAGTGTATAGTGTGAAAATAAAACCCTCCAAAATGCGCAAAATTGGGGTTTTCATAAAAATTTCCTCCCTAAAAATATTTTTGGGGGTTTGCCGCACATTTTATGGTAAAATGAGCAGCGTCATTACAAAGGACAATTGGTCACACAAAAAACAAGCCCTTATATGGGTATGTAGATGGAAATATAAAGGAGTTATGGATTTTAGAAGGTGAGGAGGAAAAAATCAAAACGCAAAAATAAAATTGGCCTGGTCCTTAAAGGGGTACTCCGCCCCTAGACATCTTATCCCCTATCCAAAGGATAGGGGATAAGATGTCAGATCGCCGCGGTCCCGCTGCTGGGGACCCCCGGGATCCCCGCTGCGGCACTGCGCTATCATTACAGCACAGAGCGAGTTCGCTCTGTGCGTAATGACGGGCGATATGGGGGACGGAGCAGCGTGACGTCATGGCGCCGCCACTCGTGACATCATGGCCCATCCCCTTAATGCAAGTCTATGGCAGGGAGCGTGACGACCGCCACGCCCCCTCCCATAGACTTGTATTGAAAGGGGCGGGCCGTGACATCACGAGGGGCGGAGCCGTGACGTAACGATGCTCCGGCCCCTGTACCGCCCATCATTACGTGCAGAGCGAACTCGCTCTGTGCTGTAATGATAGCGCGGTGCCGCAGCGAGGACCTTGGGGCTCCCCAGCAGTGGGACCACGGCGATCTGACATCTTTTCCCCTATCCTTTGGATAGGGGATAAGATGTCTAGGGGCGGAATACCCCTTTAAGGTGAAAATGGGCTTGGTCCTTAAGGGGTTAAGAGCTGTTTTGTTCTCCATATTTGTTGCAGTTTGGGCGCAGTGGAGGTATTTTGTGCCTTTTTTGTGCCTTTTCAAAACAGACATTCTTCACAATGTTGTCTTGCAGTACACCATTCATCCTTTTCTCCATGCTCTGGTCACGTATTTATTAACTGCTACTTTAGTAAAAAATTGCTAATTTTTGCGTAAATTGCAAATTCGAGGAGCAAATGTTCACCATCAAAAAGGAGATGCACAATAGTCCATGCAACGGAGTATTCTATGACCAATCTAGTCTATCCAGTAATTTACATCTGGTATTGATTTAAAAAAAAATATATATATATATATATAATAATAATAATATATATATATATATATATATATATATATATATATATATATATATCTTTTGTAGATGGGTCAGCTATGCTTTCCAGTAAAGCTGATGCAAAGATATATAATTTGTCATATATTTGAAAATTCATTTTCTTTGGCAGTGTTTCCCAACAGGGTGCCTCCAGCTGTTGCAAAACGACAACTCCCAGCATGCCTGGAAATTATGGTTGGAAAACCCTGGTCTATGGGCACATAAAAAACATCTCAATAACAACTGAATTGTCTGGTGTCTGTTGCTAAAGAGCTACACTTTATGGGTTAAAAACAAGGTCATGTTTTAGTTGCCATAGAAAAGTCAATAAATACCTCTTGAAAAAAATGCCTGGTTAGTTGAATATATTGAAATATATTCACTGACTAGAGCAATTAATAAATATAAAAAGACAATTCGGAGTACAAAGTCTATTAGAAACTATAGGGGATAGGGGATAAGATGCCTGATCTCGGGGGTCCCGCCGCTGGGGACGCAGCTGTCACGCCCCCTCCCATAGGCTTGCATTGAGGGGGCAGAGCATCCAGCCCCGTGATCGCCAGTAATCAGACCCGGAGCAAACATGCTCCGGGGACTGATTGCAATGGGGTGCCGCGTGCAAGATCGCGGGGGTCCCCAGTGGCGGGACCCCCGCGATCAGGCATCTTGTCCCCTATCCTCTGAATAGTGGATAAGATGTCTTAGCGCCGGAGTACCCCTTTAATTTGTTTTACAACACAATCACTGATCTGTACTCTGCTTCCTCATTGATAGTATACTGAGGTAATAAGCAGAGACAGTAAAGCATAGAAGTTTAGGTCATAAAATAAATAATATAAATACAACCTCCATACAAGTGAGCTGGAGCCATCTTGGATACGTACTGGAACTTGTATGGGAATTGTATTTATATTTATGACCTAAACTTCCATGCTTTACTGCCTCTGCTTATTACCTCAGTATACTATCAATGAGGAAGCAGAGTACAGATCAGTGATTGTGTTGTAAAACAAATTAAAGCGAATACTTTATAGTATACCCATATATACTGGATATTATATTCTAATGCTATAAAATCCCCCGAGGACGTCCCCTAGGTGCACGTTTTTGCACAGGTGGACAGAAACGTACGTTGGGAATGGAATAGGTAATATTGCAGTATAATTGAATCACAATACTGCAGGGTATACGGATATCAATAGGTATCTGCATGAGATATCATTACATTTATATATACAGTTTATAACAGCACCTAGCTAAAATTGATCTGCATGATCCTATGCAAAGCGAGGTAAAATGAACCAGTTATAGTTTGCACCAGATTTTAATGTTTATCAATAAATATAAGTTTTAGGCACTCTTCTTTTCCATTTTTCGAACCTAGTCAAAACACAGCGGGCACAATTCTCTCTGACATCATCCAGGCTGTATGGTTGATTATCAATAAACATGCATGTCAATCCATATACAGGAACTAGGACCCTCTGGCTGTATGAGCTATGAGACATCAGTACAGAGGTAAATTCGGGGGGGGGGGGGGGGGTGTATCAGCTATAATAAAGACAACTTGCTCAGTGACTGGATTCAATCATTCAAGTAACATTTTTTCCTATAGTATAATAGAAAATACATATGTTTTGCCTGTGATACAAGATATGGTGTTAATGCTTTCTTGTTATAACTGGATATTAGTGTTGAGCGGCATAGGCCATATTCCACTTCGTGATATTTCGTGAATATATGGACGAATATTCGTCATATATTCGCTAAATTCGCATATTCGTAATATTCGCGTTTTATTTTCGCATATGTGGAAATTTGCATAAAGCAAAAATTTACATAAGCGAAAATTTGCATATGTGAAACTTAGCATATGCAAATTTTTGCATATGCGAAAATTCATACGCCAGTCTCACACAGTATTATTAGAGCCTTCTTTACACCACACAAGCTGGAAGCAGAGAGGGATGATCACTGTGATGTGTACTGTGAAAAAAAAAATAACGAATATTCGTAATTGCGAATATATAGCGCATTGCGAATATTCACGAGCAACACTACTGGATATAGATACTTAAAACTATATACAGTACAATAAAACTATTCCATGTTATTTTTCATGCACCCATGTGTTTAGTTAGTAGGATATGTAAACTAAGTTCTATAAGAAAGTGATTTGCCTTCCAGTTTTCCCCTCTTTGCTTTTATGCAAGTTGTCCATCTGATATTACTACCACGTTTAGGTACAAACTATATCTTCTTATAGGAAAAGACCAGAACAAAAGTTCTCTACAGTGAAACCTTCTTCTGGTCCTGGAGGAGAGGTCCTCTAATAGGACAAGGCTATTGCTACACATAGGACATAAGGGAATAAAAGCTAGATTAAAGGTGGTCTTCTCAAGAGGTGGTCTTACAGTAGATGGGAAATAACACAACTGAATATGAGCCGTGCAGTTCTATACATTTCTATGCATCAATAAAATCTGCTTTAACTTGAAGATTTTAGCTTGACTGTTATGTGTTGCATTTGCAATATCTGTTTGGCTAAAGCAAACATCTATTTATAACACACAGAACAAGGTTATTATTAAAACTGTACAAAACATCATACAAAATGTCCTCGTATGACCTAGCAGTTTACTGAAATGTGAGTTTTCTAGTGAATTTAGGATAAAGTCATGAATATGTAAACCGTGGCTTCTTTCTGTCTTTGTTTGTGGGAATTTTGTGTATTGTTCATCATTTGAGTGTTTTTTCTTGTAAATCTGTTTGTTTACGAAAATGTATCTGTAATAATAAAGAATAATAACTTATAATAGATAAACATGAAAATGTCTAAAGGCTTTTAACAGATATTCACCAGGAACAGTTTTGCAGCCATTACTATATATTATACTGTATTATATCATTTGTATCCAGATACATGATAAGTACTTACCTTCCCTGCAGTTGACATCTCTGCACAGGTAGAAAGTCCTGAGATAGAAGGAGAATAGGTTTTTGGGTTTTATCTGCCAGACAAAACGTTTCTGCATTGAGACTCTGCACAGCCACAGTTTATATAGAGGACTGCACCTAAATTTGAATCCACCCATTAAAGTGCCCTTTCTTGGCACCAGATATACAAGCCTCCTCGGTAATCCAGAAGACAATTTTCCCCAGGTGTGCCCGTCCACACAAATACTTGCTGATCATTACCTTTTATTTCCAGCTCTACTCCAATTTTAGCAAAGTCATCCTGCATAAAGTGCCACTTGAGGACAACGAGGACTGTCCTGCAGACTATACACTTAGCTAGTCAAAGTTATAACTAAAAAGCCAACGCTCCATAGTGGAAACATTGTGATAAGATGAATTCTACCAGGTTTGACATGTGTACACGATACGCCTGCTGCTGTCAGCTTTTAATCTCACCTAGTTATTCTAACTTGCTTTACTTTCCGAGAGTCCGATAAAACACGGTCTTAAGGAATATTTATTTGCATTCACTACTCATTGGGGGAGATTTATCAAAACCTGTGCAGAGGAAAAGTTGGCCAGTTGCCCATAGCAACCAGATCGCTTCTTTCGTTTTTCAGAGGCCCTTTTAAAAATGTAAGAACTGATCTGATTGGTTGCTATGGGCAACTAGGCAGCTTTTCTTCTGCGCAGATTTTGATAAATCTCCCCCATTATCTCTAGACCTTAGAGACATTTTTCAGTACTATACAGAAGTTTGCCAAACAGTAGCCCTCATTTACTAGGAGTGGACTGAAGTTTTCTTTGGGGGTATTTTTCCCACAGTATTTACCGTATTTTTCGTCATATAAGACGCTCCGGCATATAAGACGCACCTAATTTTATAGGAAAAAAATCTAGAAAATAAAGATTCTGAACCAAATACAATATAAAGTATAGGACAGTGATCTTCAACCTGCAGACCTTCAGATGTTGCAAAACTACAACTGCCAGCATTCCTGGACAGCCGTTGGCTGTCCGGGCATGCTGGGAGTTGTAGTTTTGCAACATCTGGAGGTCCGCAGGTTGAAGACCACTGGTATAGGAGGTAGTACTCACGGGTCCCCGCCACTCCGCAGCCGTCACCGCTTGTCACCGCTGCCCTGGATGTCACCCTCCATCTCTGTCCCCATCGCTCCGGAACGTCTCTGCTGCCCGGTATCCTCACTCTCCGTCGCCGCCATGATGCCGCTACGCACGCCGCTACGCACGCCGCTATGCACGCCGCTACTATTGGATGACGGGATGGCGTGCGCGACGACGTGATGACGACGAAAGAGAGCGCCTGCCATGCAGGGGATCCCGGCACAGAGCAGACACCGAGGAGGCAGGTAAGGTCCCTCCCGGTGTCCTGTAAGCTGTTCGGGACACCACGATTTCACTGCGGAGGTCCCGAACAGCCTGACTAGCCGGGTTAGTGTTATTTTCGCTTCAGACGCGACAGTCAGCTTTGATCGCCGCGTCTGATGGTTTAATACAGGGCATCAGCACGATCAGTGATGTCCTGTATTAGCGGCGGGTCCCGGATGTTGATGGCTGCAGGGACCGCCGCGATAGGTGTGTATTCGCCGTATAAGACGCACCAACTCCCCCCCCCCCCCAGTTTTGGAGAAAAAAAAGTGCGTCTTATACGGCGAAAAATACGGTACTAATTTTTCCCCACTTTCTGCTCTAAACTGTTTTCGACACTGTCAGAGACACGCCCCTTTTTTTTTTTTTTTTGGGGCGCAATTTCTGACAAAATTTGAGTGCAGAACCTGGACAAAAAAACTGTTTGGATCATATTAGTAAATGACCCACATTGTGTCTTCAGCTTTTTGCAAAACTACAGCTCCCAGCATTCCCGAACAGTGGAAAACACTTATATAGAAAGAACATATATACAAAGTACATCTATTGGCATTGCAATAATAGCCAATAGAAGTCAGTATCATGACAACTCATTTGTCATCTAAGTTTATCACTATTGCACTTTCAAAGCAATATTGCTAATATTACATACAATATTACACACAGTTTATGTAACAAATATGTGTGGTAATAGGCTTCCTGAGATAGTAATACATGT
Source organism: Hyla sarda (assembly GCF_029499605.1). NCBI lineage: Eukaryota > Metazoa > Chordata > Amphibia > Anura > Hylidae > Hyla > Hyla sarda. The sequence continues at coordinate 196,324,477 of NC_079189.1, forward strand.
AATGTCAATACGTACTCTAATAATAGGTTTTAGTAGTCCTACTTACCGGTTGGCTATTGATATATGCACTTTCACTTCTGCACTTTATGGGCTATATGGGCTATATTGCACCCAGATATTATGTATTAATATATAAGGTATGATAGATTTTATGAAGGACTTTAGTTTTTGGATATTACTTTGACATATTTGTGTTGTTTTTATTACAAGTTATGATTATCTCCCTAGAGTTGTATATATTTTTATCTTATGTATACATATCTAGCTTTGCAGTCGTTCTGTCTTATTTTTTCATCCTAAATTTTGGCTGTGCTCATACGTGGTATGACACAACTTTTACCTTATTTACAAATATATGCCTTATTTTTTTGCCACTATAGGTTCCATATTACATTGGTGACAACTTCTAAAATGCAATAACCAAGGGGAGACTATGAATTTGATGTGTATAGGAGATTTTATTATTGTAAATGCAGTAACAGAGCTGGAATGTCAACAATCATGTAGTTTTTTTTTACATTGTAAGGTTGTGTTCACACATACAGTATCCTGCGCAGATTTGATGCACATGTTTCACTGCTGCAGATTTCAATGTAAACTAAAGCACAACTTTTAATCTGCAGTTACAAATCCTGCGCATCAAATCTGCACAGGATCCTGTACATGTGACCGTACACTACATGCAAAAATTAAAGGATCATGGTCATGGATTCGGCCATGGATCCCACCGTGGTACCTCTGCTGGATGTTCCAGAGCTCTCTTTTATTGTGGCCCAGCAGTCCCAGCAAATTGTGCAACAAGCACAGCAGCTGAATCAACTGTCCGCAATGATGCAGCAACTCCTCACAGTCCAGCAGCAGCAACTTCAGCAGCAGCAACAATAGCAGCAACTGCCGCTACAAGCTCCAGTGGTTCCTCCGGTGTCTGCAGCATCCTTCGGTCCCAAACTTCGTTTATCCTTGTCGACGAAGTATGAAGGAGACCCTAAATTGTGCAGGGTATTTGTGACCCAGTGCTCCATGCATGTCAAACTGATGGCCGATCAGTTTCTGACAGAGCGTGCCAAGGTAGCCTTCATGGTTAGTGTGCTCTCTGGTAAGGCTCCGGCCTGGGCTACTCCTTTCTGGGACAGAAGTGACCCAGTGACTACCAACCTGTAAGCTTTCCTCACTGAATTTCGCAGCGTCTTTGAAGAGCCTGCTCGGTCTTCCTCTGCAGAAACTATGCTTCTGAACCTCCGCCAAGGGGATTCTTCTGTTGGCGAGTATGCGGTGAAATTTTTTACCCTGGCTTCTGAACTTGATTGGAATAATGCAGCCCTTTGTGCCCCCTTCACAAAAGGTCTTTCAAGCAGGGTCAAAGATGCTTTGGCCACAGGGGATCCTCCTTCTACCATGAGTGAGCTCATTCTCCTGTCCACTCGAATTGATGTGCGCTTTGCCTAGAGGCAAGAGGAAATTCGTCTCGAGCTTGAACCTGCTCGAACTCGTTTCCATCATCTGGCACCGGTGTTCCAGCGAACCCCTCTGTCACCTGCTGTACCTCTAGCTGAAGAAGCTATGCAAGTGGACTGCGTTCACCTCTCACAGCATGAGAGGTCCCGCCGACGTGAGGAAAATCTCTGCCTTTATTGTGTCTGAAACATTTCCTCAAAGACTGTCCTCTTCGTCCTTCTCGTCTGGGAAACGCACGCACCCAGGGCACGATGGAGAGGCGCCCCTAGGTGAGAATATCTCCTCTCCTCGTTTGTCTATGCCGGTCCAAATCTACACCTATTCTGGGACTTTGTTTCATGCTTCTGCTTTCTTGGACTCTGGTTCTGCAGGAATTTCATCAATGTATCCCTGGTCCACAAGTATCATCTTCCAGTGTCACGGTTCTACAAACCCCTATACATTTCCTCCATCAATGGTGAATGTTTGAACTTTGTGGTACAATACTGCACGGATCTTCTAACTATGCACATGGGGGTTTTACACAAGGAGAAGATCATGTTCAATGTGCTTCCTTTTTGTACTTCTGCGATTCTCTTGGGTTTACCTTAGTTGTAACTTCACACACTGGTTCTCAATTGGCGACCTGGAGAAATTTCTCGCTGGGGTCAAGACTGTCAGAAACACTTCCTGTTGGAACCACAATTGAAGCGCTGTCAGAAATGCAAGCTATGTCTCAGTATATTAAGGAGAACCTCCAGAAAGGTTTTATGCAGAAATCCTCCTTTCCTGCCGGAGTTGGATTCTTTTTCGTGGAAAAGAAGGGCTCTCTTCGTCCTTGCATTGACTACCGTGGTCTTAATAAAATTACCATCAAGAATCAGTATCGTTTACCTCTTATTTCTGAGCTCTTAAACCGTCTGTGGAGCGCCAAGGTCTTCACCAAATTGGAACTGCGAGGAGCATATAATTTAATCAGGATTCGTGAGGGAGACGAGTGGAAGTGTTTTTCGGTTTTTGCGCTTTCATTTTTTCCTCCTTACATTTTAAAAATCATATCCCTTTCAATTTTGCACCTGGATTTCAGGCTTGGAGCAATCAAACGCCGATCGGACAGCCGGGAGCAAGGTAAGACACCTCCCGCTGTCCTGTCAGCTGTTCGGGATGCCGCAATTTCACCGTGGCGATCCCAAACAGCTCAGCTGAGCTAACCGGCAGTGTATTCTCCCATTTAGATGCCGCAATCACCTTTGATCACAGCGTCTAAAAGTTTTATACCGGACATCAACCCGATCAGCCCGGTATTAGCTGCGGGTCCTGGTTGCTGATAGCAAAGGGGACCTCGCAAATACGAAGCGCGCTCAGTGTGCTTCATAGATTGGGAGCAGCCACAGCACGTAAATATACGTCTGTAGTTATTAAGGGGTTAATACATGTGATGGTCACTTTGAGTACTTAGTGATGCCGTTTGGACTCTGTAACGCCCCGGCTGTCTTCCAAGAATTTGTAAATGACATCTTGCGGGATCTTCTTTACATGTGTGTCGTGGTTTCCTCCAGGGAAGTCTTTTGTGACTCCTCTTCCGAGAGGCAAAGTGTTGTTTTGGGGCCATTCTTCTTTACTAGCCGGACATGCTGGAGTACGGAAGTCCATTCAATTGATCATCTGACATTACTGGTGGCCGAATCTGGAGCGTGATGCCACTGATTTTTTACGTTCCTGTACGACCTGCGTCCGTGACTCCTCGGCTCAAGCCTGCGGGACTTTTACTTCCTTTGCCTATCCCGGAGTGCCCTAGGTCACACATTGCTATGGACTTTGTAACCGATCTGCCTCCCTCCTGCAACAACACAGTCATTTGCTTGGTCGTTGATCGTTTTTCCAAGATAGCTCCCTTTGTGCTCCTCCCTGGACTGCCTTCTGCTCCACAACTGGCGGATCAATTCCTTCAGAATATCTTTCGTTTGCATGACTTACCATGTCACATTGTCTCTGATCGTGGGGTTCAGTATGTTTCCAAATTCTGGCGGGCCCTCTGCTCTCGTCTCAAGATCAAGCTTGACTTCTCTTCTGCATACCATCCCCAGTCCAGCAGACAGGTAGAGAGGGTGAATCTGATTCTCAGAGATTATCTTTGTCATTTTGTTTCTGCTCGGCAAGACGATTGAGCCAACCTGCTTCCTTGGGCAGAGTTTTCGTATAACCACCTGGACTCTGAAGCTACCAAAACTTCCCAGTTTTTTATCGTCTACGGCCGTCACCCTTGTCCCTCTCTTCCTCTACCTGTTCCTTCAGAAGTACCTGCGGTGGATATTCTGTTATAGGACTTTTCCTCTATTTGGCAAGAGACTCAGTGTTCTTTAATTCTTGCATCCTCCCGAATGAAGTCGCAGGCTGACAAGAAGAGAAGACCTCCTCCGATCTTTACACCTGGTGACAAAGTCTGGTTATCCGCCAAGTATATTTGTTTTAAGTTACCCAGCTATAAGTTGGGTCCCCGCTTTCTGGGCCCTTTCAAAAGTAATGCAACGCATTAATCCTATGTCTTACAAACTCCACCTGCCTCCATCTCTACACACACAGAACTCGTTTCATATCTCTCTCCTCAAACCCGTTATTCATTTTTTTATGGGGATGTCCCTTCTACTCCTGTCTCTGGTTCCTCTGACATCTTTGAAGTTAAGGAGATTTTGGCCACCAAGATCGTCAGAGGAAAACGCTTCTTCTTGGTGGATTGGAAGGTGTTCGTACCTTAAAAAAGATCTTGGGAACCTGAAGAGAACATACTGGACCAAAGCCTGATCCATTAGTTCTTATGGCCTAAAAAGAGAGGGGGACCTAAGGGGGGGGGGTACTGTCAAAGTTAGCGCTCCAGTCAGACTCGCTGACTGCAAGCGCATCCCTCCGCCTGCTGCCAGCGCCGCTGCAGTTTGCATCCCGTGATGCGAACGCACGTGGACGCCGGTTCCCCTTGTACTTCCTCGCTCCTCTGCTCTCTGTGTCTGCTGGCGCGCGTGCCCCCACCTCCTAGGGCGCACGCATGCCGACTCTAATAGATTTAAAGGTCCAGTGCACCATTAATTGGTGCTTGTGTAGTTTGACCCTATATAGTTTACCCGTGTCTTGCCTTGTGTATCTGACCCCTTTCTATGTATTCTGACCTTGCTCCTGTGCCACCTGCCTTCTGACCTCCTTGCTACGTGACCTGACCTTGCTTCATTGCCGCCAGCCCTCACCTCCTGCCAGTCCTGACTACGTCTGTGCCTCTACCTTCCTGTGCCACGTTGTACCTTTGCTGCCTGAGGGGACAAGTCGTACCAGGGGTACTCCGCTCCCTGGTACGGCCCACACCATCATCCTCACAGGTCAGTGGATCCACCTTACCACAGTCATAACAGCACAGTGCACAGACCGGATGTGACATATCCATGACCTTCACCCTGGAGCTGTAACTGTTTATCAGGTTCCATGCTCTATCAGGTTCTGAATCGAACAGCTAGAGGAAAGGCCCAGTGTGCCTAATGGTCTATTTGGGCATGTTTGTAATGCTTGAAAACGTTAATCTTTTCTATTTGTAAAAGTATAAATACTTATGTTAAAAATTATTATATGGTCCTGACAATCTGATCATTAAGTGATGAGTGTTTCATTCCAATCATTTCTTTTTATAACTCTAAAGAAAAAGTCCCATGCCCAAGTACAGAAAAACTTATTCCCTATTCCATAAACTTATCCCCATAAGTTTTAGATCGCTGGGGGTCCGACCACTGTGCAGCAACCCTCCCCCCCCCCCGTCTCTAGTACAGCTACTATCTTCACCTCTCCAATAGAGATATATGGAGGGGGCGTAGCAGCCCCTGCTTGGGGCAGGGGTCATGACGTGCTGCTCTGGGGGAGAGCTGGGGCTCCATATAGGTGATAATGGGGGGAGGCACACTGGTCGGACACCCGCAATCTAAAACTTATTCCCTATCCTGTGGATAGGGGATACATTTTTCTGTACTTCAAGGCATGAGACTTCTCCTTTAAGTAGGCCATAGACATTAGGTAAGATTTACCAATCTATTTAAACTGGTTTTCTGGCATAAATGCATTATTAATATGTTGTTATGGTAAAACACCATATTTGACTTTCATAGCTGTGCGTAGCTTCACATATTTATAAATGACCAATCACAACTTCCATTTTATCAGAGCACTTTGAAATATGAAAGCTGAGCTAGGATTAGTTGGTATGGGCAAATTAGTTTTTTTTTTGTCTCAGACATAGTGTTAATCTAATAACTAAAGTAGACCTACATACAACAATGTAGAAATTCCCCCAAAAGAAAAGGCCGCACAAAAATAGTACACAGAATGGGGTAGATGCCTCAAGAAAACTTCACTTTTAATATCTTAATCATAAACAGATAGCCCCACAGACAGAAATCAGAACGTACACAATGACGTAATCTCAGTCAGCCAAACACTGGGGGGCACTCCACTCGCACCCATAAATCACCACAGCAAATAGTCAATTGAAAGTGGTTTGGGGAGGCGAAACCAGTGCTTATAAGAAAAATTGTAAGTCTCACCTCGTCTGTTGTTTTTGTTGTCGATGGGCTGGCAGTGGTGATAGTCAGTGTGCCCAAGTCCAGCAGAGAAGTCGTGAAAAGCAGTAGCATGTAGGAGCAAGGGGGAGAAAATAGCAATCCCTGGTAATCGCTTTATATATGCTGGGGTGTGAGCTGAACCTTCTCTCACAGGGAACCAGTGGGGCACTTGCCCTAAATAGAAAGACCTTGTAATAGGGCTTAAAAATCCTTAAACGTGTAGGAGTACCTATGTGTTTCAAGTTACATTGGTAACACTCATCTGGTTTCGCCTTCTCAAACCGATTTCAATTAACTTTTTGTTGTGGTGACTTACGAGTGACGTACGAGTAGAGTGCCCACCAGTGTTTGGCGTTTAGACTGATAATATGTCATTGTGTGCGTTCAGATTTCTGTCTGTGGGCTTATCTTTATATAATTGACATATTAAAAGTGAAGTTTTATTGAGGCATTTACTTAATTCTGTGTACTATTATAGTGTTAATCTGCGCTATTGTGTCTCCTTGCATTTTTTTTTATTATTTTGTCTGTTGAATGTGAAGCATGCTGCACAGGAAAAAGAAAGAAACATAGACACATGAAATGTGTCGGCAGCGAAGAACCATTTGGCCCTTCTGTTCTGCCCAATAATCTGAATATTATGAAAAGTCCCTTTCCCTATCTTATATGAAGAATTGCCCTATGCCTATTATCATCTTATATGAAGGATTGCCCTATGCCTATTATCATCTTATATGAAGGATAGCCTTATGCCTATCCCATGCATTCTTAATCTCCTTCCCTGTATTTGCAAGAAAATATAAGATGCAAGCAAAGAATTATTTTCAATCTTCCTGCTATCATAGACAATAATACAATCTTTAAGAGACTCCAAAGTTACACTTTGTGAGTGGTCTCCAGAGGCCGACCACCCACTGATCTAAAATTGCATCCAAGTGTGAATATTCACTTAAATCCACTACCATCCTCTTGGTTCAGAATCTTCATCCCTGATTTCTAGAATAAAGCAACAAGAAAAGTGCCTGGAAACACTGTAAATGATGGGAATTTATTCTTGACCAAAGTGTTTGGGATGTCCTGCCAACATACTGAAGGCCGCACGGACACTCCAAAACATATGCTACTTCCACAGTTCATTCTGGATTTTATATCCATCTTTTCACCTGTGGCCACGCTAACAATACTTTTTGTTCCAGATTTAATACATTTGCAAGTACCGCACTTCTTTTTATTGAACTTGTATACACCATCTTCTGTATTTGAATGTTTTTATTTTTATTTAAATTTTTGTTCAAACAAGAATAGGAAGATGCAATTTGCTGGGCTATAGTTTTTGCCCTACGGTAAATAAATTTCAGCTTCTTAGTACGTTCACCTATAACATCTTTTAAATATGGGCCGTTCCCTAAAATAGACCAGTACTTTGTAATTATGCTCTCCATTTCTTTGTTATTGCTGGAATATCCTGTGATAAAAGCTGTTTCAAAATTCTCACTATTCTTTATTTTTCTTATACTTATTTCTTCCTTGCGTTTACTCTGCATTTTTATCTTTTCTTCTCTATTTCTTCCATCTGCCTTCTTTCTCTCACCCTTTATTACCATTCTTGGATAATTTTCTTCTTCAAATCTTTTTTCTATAATTTTTGCCTGTACTTGGTATTCTTCAAGTTTTGAGTAATTTCTTTTAATCCTAGTTAGTTGCCCACACTGGATATTTACCTTCCAACTTTTTGTGTTCACTTGCATAGTGTAGGTATCGGTTAGCATCAATTGGTTTAAAAAAATGTTTTTGTATATAATTGTTCATCCATAATATATAATTCTAAATCTAAAAAAGATACTTTCATTACTCACAGTTTCAGTGAATTGTAACCCCCATTAATTTTGATTAATCCCTGTTAAAAATTAATAAAATAAGTCTAAGCTGCCTTCCCATATTATAATAAGGTCATCTATATAACATTTAAAAAACTTACGGTAATATGAAACTTAAAAACACTCTCTTCAATTAAACACCTCTCAAACATACCCATATATAGAGTTGTGAACACCGGTGCGCATCTCGCACTCATCGCGGTGCCGTGATGTTGAAGGTAAAACTCACCATTAAAAACAAAATAATTATGATTTAGTATAAACTCCAAACACTCCACTATAAACTATTTTTCACTATCTGGCATTAAAATATCTTATTTTACATGTATAGCAATTAAATAAAAATTATTATAAAATGGAAAAATAATTTTTATTTAACCCATTAAGGACACAGCCCATTTTGGCCTTCAGGACTCAGACAATTTTATTTTTACGTTTTTGTTTTTTCCTCCTTGCCTTCTAAAAATCATAAAACTTTTATATTTTCATTCACAGACTAGTATGAGGGCTTGTTTTTTGCGCGACCAGTTGTCCTTTGTAATGACATCACTCATTTTACCATAAAATGTATATTGCAACCAAAAAGATACTATTTGTGTGGGGAAATTAATAATTTAGCAAATTTTGGAAAGTTTTGTTTTCATGCTGTACAATTTACGGTAAAATAGACATGTTTTCTTTATTCTATGGGTCAATACAATTAAAATTATACTCATGATTACATACTTTTCTATTGTTGTACAGCTTTAAAAAAATTGCAAACTTTTTAACCAAATTAAAATCCCTCTAACATGGGAAGGTAGCTTAGACTTATTTTATGAATTTTTAACAGGGATTAATCAAAATTAATGGGGGTTACAATTCACTGAAACTGTGAGTAAAGAAGTATCTCTTTTTTAGATTTAGAATTATATATTAAGGATGAACAACACATTTTTAAACCAATTGATGCTAACTGATACCTACACTATGTAAGTGAACACAAAAAAAAGTTAAATATAGTTGATTGCCGCATCTAAAAAATGCATTACGGCAGCTCATTCGAGCTGATCGGGACAATTGCGGTAAAATGGAGATGTCCCGATCAGCTAGGACATGAGCGGAGGGTCCGTTACCTGCCTCCGGTGCGTCTGATCGTCGATTGACTTCTCCATTCCTGAGATCTAGGTAGGAGAAGTCAAGCCCCGATAACACTGATCATCCGCATGTAGTTCTATGCTGATGATCAGTGTTAGGAATAAATGTAATGCATATAATAGCCACTAAATGGGGCTACAACATAGCAAAAAAAGTTGGAAAAAAATTTACTAATGATGAATTAACCCATTCCCTAATAAAAGTAGGAATCACCCCCCTTTTCCCATTTAAAAAAAAGAACAAACTGTGTAAATAAAAATAAACATATGTAGTATGCGGAAATGTCCGAACTATAAAAATATATTGTTAATTAAACCGCACGGTCAATGGCGTATACGCAAAAAAATTGCCAAAGTATAAAATAGCGTATTTTTGGTCACTTTTTATAGCACCAAAAAATGAATAAAAAGCTAATCAATGATCAAAAAGTCAGATCAAAACAAAAATGGGTGAAATGGGATGTGCACCATGTCTGTTTTTCTACCCGAATTCACTCTGTGATTTCTATCCCCTCCTTTTTTTTTTTTGTTTGAACTTGTGTTGCACTCTTCCCCACCCCCTCAGCCCAACCCTATATAAGTAGTAGTTAGCTACACATGGGCCATTTCTTTCCTAGCAGCCTCCCAGTCTGACTGGGAGAGCATGGTAAGTGAGATATTACACCTTGTTCACACAGGTGTGGTGCCGTGCGGCGTCCGTTGCTGCCGTGTCTGCGGGGGGGGGGTACGGCCCATAGACTGGTTTGAGTGGCATTGGGGCCGCTCTGCTGGTGGGTCGTTCCCCGCTGTGGGCATTGGTGTCGCGGCGGTGGTGGTCGCCACCCGGTCCTGCGCCATTTTATGCTAGGGACGTTAGGGACCCACTCTGGATAGGTGGCCTTGACGTGGCGAGTGGGCTTGTACTTTTTGATCAAAAATGTATACTAACAACCTGTTAGTTTTTGATATTATGCTGAGAAGCAATCAGATCATTATACAAGATTGTAGATGTGCACCATGTCTGTTTTTTTACCCGAATTCAAAACAAAAATGGTACTGATAAAAACTTCAGATCACGGAGCAAAAAATTAGCCCTCATACCGGCCCGTAAAAAATTAAAGGGGTCAGAAGATGACAATTTTAAATGTATACATTTTCCTGCAAGTAGTTATGATTTTTTTTCAGAAGTAATGCAAAATCAAACCTATATAATTAGGGTATCGTTTTATCCGTACGGACCTACAGAATAAAGATAAGGTGTCATTTTTACCCAAAAATGTACTGCATAGAAACGGAAGCACCCAAAACTTACAAAATTGCATTTTTTCTACAATTTTGTCGCACAATAATTTTTTAGTCCGTTAGAAAGTAGAATTGGTTGCGCAAAAAATAAGCCCTAATATGGAATTTTAGATGCAAAATTGAAAGTGTTATGATTTTTAGAAGGTGATGAGGAAAAAATTAAAATGCAAAAACAAAAAAAAACCTGCGTCCTTAACCCCTTAAGGACTGAGCCCTTTTTCACGTTAAGGACTGAGCCCTTTTTCGCAATTCTGACCACCATCACTTTAAGCGTTAATAACTCTAAAACGCTTTTACCGAATATTCTGATTCTGAGATTTTCTTTTCGTGACATATTCTACTTTATTTTGGTTGTAAATTTTCGGCGTTACTTGCATCCTTTCTTGGTGAAAAATCCCAAAATTTCATGAAAATTTCACAAATTTTGCATTTTTCTAACTTTGAAGCTCTCTGCTTGTAAGGAAAATGGATATTCCAAATAAATTTTATTTTTATTCACAAATACAATATGTCCACTTTATGGCATCATAAAATGGACATATTTTTACTTTTTGAAAAAATTAGAGGGCTTCAAAGTAGAGCAGCAATTTTCAAAAATTTCATGAAAATTGCAAAATCTGAAGGGACAGATGTTACAGAACTACAACTCCAAGCATGCCTGGGTGGTCTAGGCATGCTGAGAGTTGTAGTTTGGCAACATCTGGAGGGCTACCGTTTGGGCACCACTGTAACAGTGGTCACCAAACTGTGACCCTCCAGATGTTGCAAAACTACAACTCCCAGCATGCCCAGACAGCCTTTGGCTGTCTGGGCATGCTGTGAGTTGCAGTCCGGCCTTCCTAGTGGTTGCCACAGTAAAGATCACTTTACTTTCACTTTCATTTCTCCCCCCCACCGACGATTCCCTACCTGAGCCGTGATCTCCGCTGGATGTCTGCGATGATCGCCGGGCCCCACGCATCTTCTCCTCAGGTACAGGACTCCATCTTCTCCCCCCTGTTCTGCCCAACATCCCCCTGTCCTGTGCTGCCATTGGTCACAACTCATGACTAATGGCAGCGGATAGGAGGAGATCGCAGCACTGCGACCTCACTCCTATCCCTTTAGGCTGATCGGGGCTGTCACTGACAACTCCGATCATCCTTATTTTCCAGGTGATCGGGTCACCAGAGACCCGATCAGCCCGGAATTGGAGAAAATCGCATGTCTGAATTGACATGCGATTTTCTCCGATCGCCGACATGGGGGGGGGGGGTCTCAGGACCCCCCTGGGCGATGTCTCGGGGTGCCTGCTGAATGATTTCAGCAGGCATCCCGATCCGGTCCCCAACTGGCTAGCGGCAGGGACTGGAATTCCCATGGGCTTATCCATATGCCCTGTGTCCTTAAGGAGTCAGGATGCAGGGCGTATGGATACGCCCTGCGTCCTTAACAGGTTAAAGGGGTACTCCCGTGAAAAACATTTTTTTTTTAAATCAACTGGTGCCAGAAAGTTAAACAGATTTGTAAATTACTTCTATTAAAAAAAATCTTAATCCTTCCAGTACTTTTTAGGGGCTATATACTACAGAAGAAATGCTTTTCTTTTTGGATTTCTCTGAGGTCACGACCACAGTGCTCTCTGCTGACCTCTGCTGTCATTTTTGGAACTGTCCAGAGCAGGAGAAAATCCCCATAGCAAACATATATGCTGCTCTGGACAGTTCCTAAAATTGACAGCAGAGGTCAGCAGAGAGCACTGTGGTCGTGAAATCATAGAAATCCAAAAAGAAAAGCATTTCCTCTATAGAATACAGCCCATAAAATGTATTGGAAGGATTAAGATTTTTTTAATAGAATTAATTTACAAATCTGTTTAACTTTCTGGCACCAGTTGATTTAAAAAAAAAAAAAGTTTTCCACGGGAGTACCCCTTTAAGGGGTTATATAAGAAAACCTAATCCTACATTCCCATTGTATATTCTTCATGTCTAACTTTTGGCAGAAGTTGCTTAACAATTGGCAATGTGTCTGATACTTAATCTTTCAGAATAAAACAAATATATGCATGTAGATTAATTGTTCACTTTGGAAACAACACCCATATATACAGACAAGTGAGGTATCATGGGTATGTGATTTCAGTAGAGTCATTGTGACTCTGACTTTTCTTGCTGTAACAGAACTATTATATTTTAATGGAAGATCAAATTCTACTGAGGATAGACAGAAAAAGTTTTGCACTTCATAACTATAAACAGAAGTGATAATCTTTAACTGTACGAAAAAAACATGTTCTGTCTTTTATGGTATTCTGTGTATTTTCATATCTGCATGTACAAAAGGACCCACACAACACCACAAAAAAACAAATGTTTATGAAAAAAGCCTTTATTGAAAAATTGAAAAATATAAAGGTACATGATAAAAATATTTATAATAGACTGGTGTACAAACAGGGGACAGAAAGAATGATGGCTAATGGGTGAATGTAACAATCATTAAAGAATAAAGAGGAATAAAGAGTCACCATACAGGAAGACACAGCTTACAACTTTATTTTAATTTTAATTATTTATCTAAAAATGTTCTGCACTATTGAAGAAAAAGTATTTTCATTGATGTTTTCTGTGCATCACAATCCCTTTTTTTATTCTGGCACTTGTGTATTTTATTGTTGTTTTCATGTGTAGGAACCATCCTCCAACATGTTGCCAAGGTTGGCTTCCCTTTAGATAATATGCATGCGTATACTACTGAAACGTATGAAAAAAAAAAATTCTTTGAGGTAAATTGAAACCTGTGGCTATGTTAAATTTATGTAATAGAAGCATTCTCAGTGTATATGCAAAACATAAATCTAAAACATGTATTTTAACTTTGGTTCTCATGAATGGCTACGTGGCGGAGGGGGTGTGTGTTTGGGGGGAGGTGTTCAAGTACTGTGGAACATGCCTTAGGTGCACCCCTGGGATTGGTTAAATATAATTGTCTGAATATGGCACTTTGAGTTTATTAGTACAAATGATTATCAGTATAAATGGTAAAAACATACAATGCAGTTGTGTTGTGGTTGGCCATAAGCAGTAAACTGCCGTTAACCTGCATCTTCTTAATACTTGCCAGTTTTAGCAATTATCACCTTATTCTGAAAGGGTTACTCTGCCGCAAACATCTTATCCCCTATCCCCCTGCCGGTGGGGACCTCCGCAATCTCCGTGCCGGTGGCGGCAGCGTCAGGAATGCGGAAGCTTCACACCACGCCCCCTCCATTCACTTCTATGGGAGGATATGATGTAGCAGTCACGCCTCCTCCCATAGAAGGGAATGGAGGGGGCGTGGTGGCTGCATTGACAGTCATTGGGCACAAAGCGTAGCTCACTCCGTGCTGCATTAAAAGAACTTTGGTTACTGGAAGCATGTCGCAGACAAGTGGAGTATGTTGTAAATGTCCTCAAAAGAGATGCAATGTTCTGTATATACCACCTCTGACTGATCAAAGAAATGTCCTACACCGGGTTGATCATAGCTGTTCTCCCATTTGTTAACTAAGGCTGGGTTCACACTACGTTTTCTCCCATACGGGAGCACATACGGCAGGGGGGAGCTAAAAGCTCGCATGTCACCGTATGCGCTCCCGTATGTCATTCATTTCAATGAGCCGGCCGGAGTGAAACGTTCGGTCCGGTCGGCTCATTTTTGCGCCGTATGCGCTTTTACAACCGGACCTAAAACTGTGGTCAACCACGGTTTTAGGTCCGGTTGTAAAAGCGCATACGGCGCAAAAATGAGCCGACCGGACCGAACGTTTCACTTCGGTCGGCTCATTGAAATGAATGACATACGGGAGCGCATACGGTGACATACGGGAGCGCGAGCTTTTAGCTCCCCCCTGCTGTATGTGCTCCTGTATGGGAGAAAACGTAGTGTGAACCCAGCCTAAGACAGTTACAATTGTATTTAAGAGAGATGCTCTTTGCATTCATTTTGTAACATGCCTGATGAAGGGACCTAAGAGGTCTTGAAAGCTTGCAATCTATATACTTTTTTTTCTATATTTCTAAGGCTAACATGGTACAAACTCTCATCTGGGAGCATGTCAGAAGTATATACTGCATAATACCAACAGCAACACATCGACATGTATTTTACCCTATAGTGTCCAAATAAATAATCCATGCAAGGAACACTTCTTTTTCCCTTTTTCATCAAACTGTGTGAGACCAATCACAGCTTAGATTTCAATTTACCAGAGCTTGTTAGGTGAGCTGTGATTGGTCGCTGTAGGAAAATTACTCCACTTTTTCTCTCACACAGTTTGATAAATCTGGGCCATTACTTTACATCATCATTTGTATGCATGGAATATATGAGAGAAGAGCTTAATTTCCCTGATTTGTATTCAATGGCCCTTATTTACTAAGAGTGGAGTGGAGTTTTCTTTGTGGGTTTTAATTCCCTACAAGTATTTTTCCACGGTATTTACTAAGCTTTCCCATTGCTTTGCACTTTTCCCTACATTTTGCTTTTTTTTTACACATGCTCGGATCTGTCGGGTTTTCCAGAGCTCAAATCCTCTACATTTTCTGTGGAAACCTTAGTAAATATGTTGTGATTTTTTTTTAAACCTCAGGGACACGGCCCATTTCCCAAAAGACCACGCCCCTTTTTCAGGTTTACTGAGTAAAATGAAGAGTTGGTCGGGTTTTTACATTTTTTGGGTGCAAATTCTGGCGCAGACATCATTTGTCTTGCAATGCGCCAAATTCTGGGGCACAACCCAACAAAACAGGTTGGGTTTACAATAGTAAATCAGGGCCAATGGCCGACAAGTACACAAAACATCTATAGCGCCACATACTGTACAGTCCAAATAGTATTGATTTTCAAAACTAAAATTGAGGCAAAAAACATGGGGGGAATTTATCATTGTTTTCTGTGGTAGACGTGTTTTACAGTCAATAATTTTTAGCTGTAAAGTGCTGACATGCGTTAAATAAACAATACACTGCTAAAAAAAATTACCTAAACACAGTCAATTTTCCTTTCAGTTTGAAAGTGACTGTGTTGTGTGCTGCGTTTTGCTGTATTGCTTTGATGACCCTATGCTGTCGACCTATAACTTTTCTGTATATGGATCTGTATGAGGGTCATTTTTTTTTTGCCATGACCTGTAGTTTTTAGCTGTACCACTTTTGTGTATATGGGATGTTTTGGCCACATTTTTGGTGTTATTTTGGGATGTGATGTGGCCAGAAAATCTGCATTCTTGTACTTTAGTATTTTTTTACGTTTACACCATTCACCGCATCGGACCATTAACATTTTATTTTAATAGTTTGGACATTTCCACACACATTGATATAAAATATGTTTATTCATTTAATTGTTTTAGTTTTTTTTTATTTCTATAAAGAGAAAAGAGGGTACATAATGTTTTTTTGAGGGGACAGGCCCATTCACATTTATTTAAAATCAAGGCATGCTGGGAGTTGTCATTGTGCACCATATAGAGAGACACAGGTTAGGGCAGCAATCCCTAACCTATGACACTCCAGCTGTTGTAAAACTACAACTCCCAACATGTCCTCACTGTCAGGGCATGCTGGTAATTGTAGTTTTGTACCATATAGTTAAACATTTTTAACCCTTTATTTTTGGTGTTGGATCAGTGTACGTGCACCAAATGTATGAAAAGGTGCAGTACATGTGATAAGTATGGGGTGGTACATGTTTTTTTTTACGTCAATACGCCATTTATATGGTGCCTCCTCTGCGACTTTTTGTGCAACTTTTTACATCAAAATTTTTTAGAAAAAATGTTTGACTTTTTAACCCCTTAAGGACTCAGCGTTTTTCTGTTTTTGCATTTTCGTTTTTTCCTCCTCACCTTTAAAAAATCATAACTCTTTCAATTTTGCACCTAAAAATCCATATGATGGCTTATTTTTTGTGCCACCAATTCTACTTTGTACTTACATCAGTCATTTTACCCAAAAATCTATGGGGAAATGGAAAATAAAATCATTGTGAGACAAAATTGAAAAAAAAACAACGCCATTTTGTAAATTTTGGGGGCTTCCGTTTCTACACAGTAAAGTTTTCGGTAAAAATGACACCTTATCTTAATTCTGTAGGTCCATACAATTAAAATGATACCCTACTTATATAGGTTTGATTTTGTCGTACTTCTGGAAAAAATCATAACTGCATGCAGGAAAATGTATCCGTTTATAATTCGGACATTTCCGCATATGGCGATACCACATATGTTTATTTTTATTTACACTGTTTTGGGGTTTTTTTGTGGGAAAAGGGGGGTGATTGAAACTTTTAATAGGGAAGGGGTTAAATGATCTTTCTTCACTTTTTTTTTGCAGTGTTATAGCTCCCATAGGGACCTATAACACTGCACACACTGATCTTTTACATTGATCACTGGTTTCTCATAGGAAACCACTGATCGATGATTCTACTGCTTGACTGCTCATGCCTGGATCTCAGGCACTGAGCAGTCATTCGGCGATCGGACAGCGAGGAGGCAGGTAGGGACCCTCCGGCTGTCATGTAAGCTGTTCGGGATGCCACGATTTCACCGCGGCTATCCCGAACAGCTCCCTGAGCTAACCGGCATACTTTCACTTTAGACGCGGCGTTCAACTTTGAACGCCGCGTCTAAAGGGTTAATAGCATGCGGCAGCGCGATCACTGCCGCACGCTATTAGCCACGGGTCCTGGCCGTTGTTAGAGGCCGGGCCCGACCCGCTATTGCCCCGCGTTATAGATCGGGAGCGGACTCATGACGTAGCGGTACGTCATGATTCCTTAAGGGGTTAAATATGCTGGTGAAAGGCAGTTTTGTAAGCCAGGTATGGGCTGGTGTGGATTTGTGGTGTTTTGGAAGGGGCTTCAACTTTTTAGAAAAAGTCACAGTGATAAATTCCTGACCACTGCATCTGCACAGACAGATGTGACTGCTGTGCAGTAAAAAAATCCCCCATTATGTTTACACCCTTGATGCTGCACTGCTGTAAACAATTGTTCTTTTTTCATCTAAAAAAAAAAAAAAAACAGCACGAGAACACATTCTTCACCACAGTTGATTATGTTGTGCTGGAAGATTTGAAGGTTTCATTGATATCCTTGAATTGTTATATACAGCTTACATACTAGGAGTAACATTAGTAAGATCAAATATGCTAAATATAAAAATGCAGAGTTTCCACAGTTTTTGATTTGCTTTCCTTTCATTGTTTTTAAGATAACCTCTTATCTTGAAGTCTGTATTTGCATATTGAATTTGCATCTTTTCATGAAGTCTACTAAACCATTTACTTGAGGGTATGTATATATATCTTGCATAAATAGAAACAAATAAAATCATTTACATAGTTGTAGTCCAGGGGTTAAACCCCCCGCGATCAGACACTTATCCCTTATTCTGTGGATAGGGGATAAGTTGCCTTTTGCTGCAGATGAAACAATAAATGTCAAGGACAAAATAATTTCAAATATATTTGTTTTGGTTAAACTATATGTGCATCCCTACTATTTTGTGTATACAGCTCCACTGCAGACTTATGCCATAAACCATAAGCAAATCGTGAATGTAGTCTAAATCAGCCATGTGTTACCATTTAACCCCTTAAGGACCACGGGTTTTTCCGTTTTTGTACTTTCGTTTCAATTTTGCATCACAAATTCTACTTTGCAGTGCCATCAGTCATTTTACCCAAAAATCTACAGCGAAATGGAAAAAAAAATAGATGTGCGGCGAAATTGAAGAAAAAATGCCATTTTGTAACTTTTGGGGGCTTCCGTTTCTACGTAGTACATTTTTCGGTAAAAATGACACCTTATCTTTATTCTGTAGGTCCATACGATTAAAATGATACCCTACTTATATAGGTTTGATTTTGTCTTACTTCTGTAAAAAATCATAACTACATGCAGGAAAATGTATACGCTTAAAATTGGCATTTTCTGACCCCTATAACTTTTAAATTTTTCTGCATATGGGGGGGGGTGTGGGGGCTCATTTTTTGCGCCGTGACCTGAAGTTTTTAGAGGTACCATTTTTGTATAGATCGGACTTTTTGATCACTTTTTATTCATTTTTTCATGATATAAAAAGCGACCAAAAATACGTTATTTTGGACTTTGGAATTTTTTTTGCTTGTACCCCATTGACCGTGCAGTTTAATTAATGATATATTTTTATAATTCGGACATTTACACACACGGTGATACCACATACGTTTAGATTTATTTTTATTTACATGGTGTTTTTTTATGGGAAAAGGGGGGTGATTTGAACTTTTATTAAGGAAAGGGTTAAATCATATTTATTAACTTTTTTTTACACTTTTTTTTTGCAGTGTTATAGCTTCCATAGGGACCTATAACACGGCACACACTGATTGCCAGCACTGTTCACTGCAAAGCCATAGCTTTGCAATAATCAGCGTTATTGGCGGTCGATTGCTCAAGCCTGAATCTCAGGCTTGGAGGAATCAATCACTGAGGGGACACACCGGAGGCAGGTAAGAGGACCTCCTCTCGTGTCCCAGTTGATCGGGACACCTCATTTTCACTGCGGTGGTCCCAATCAGCCCCGCTGAGCAGCCGGGCAGCTTTCACTTTCGGTCTAGACGCGGCGTTCAACTTTGAACGCCGCGGCTAAAGGGTTAATACCCTGGAACTTTTCCCACAAAATTATATATCAGTCAGTACAGCAATTTCTGCTCAGTAATATAATGCCAGGAGATGGGACTGCATTTATAATGTGACAGGATCCCCTTAAAATGACAAAGATTTTCCTGCTGTCTATATTACTGTCTGTACACACATCAGCCCTAAACATGGAGAGGGCCCCACCCATAATTATCCACTTCTCTGAAGTTGTTATTATTATGGGGCATTCATGTCTCTACATGAGCTGTGTATATATTAGTACAGTTATCAATATCCTTCACAAACCCTGTGGATTCTATGAAGAATGTACAGAATTGAGGTAACATAACATACAATGGCATTTGGTCATCTCTATATTATCACTGTATAAAACGTTTCTCTATACTATTCGGATAACTGTGCATGAGATAGAAATGCTGAAGATTGTTGGCAGTGAAAAGTGTGCAGCATTTCAGAAGGAGAATCCAAAACAGAAAATCCACAAGTAATCTTGGATTTCCTGCGGTAAAATTTGAGTTTATATTATGCAAAATGTACATCAATGGATCTGCAGTATCACTACAGAAAAGTCAGAAACAATAAAGCATCACTATGTTCCTATGTAAATTGGGCCCATTTTTGCTATGACTAGTTCTCTTTTTTAACCGTATTAACTATCATTGCAGATTTTGACTTTAATAACAAATCTACAATAAATCTACAGGATACCCACAACATAAATTGACAAGTTGTGGATTCTTATCCCCTATCCAAAGGATTGGGAATGAGATGTTAGATCGCAGGGGCCCTGCCACTGGGGACCCCCGCCATCTCCTGGCCGGCAGCAGCGGCATCCGGGACACGGAAGCTTGCAGCTTACGTGTTCATGACGTCACGCCATGTACCCCCATTCTTGTCTGTGGGAGCAGTGATGACGGCTGGTACATAGCCATCACGCCTCCTCCCATAGAAATGAATGGAGGGGGCATGGCGACCCACATTGCCAGTCATAAGGCACGAAGTAAAGTTTGCTCCGTGCATCGAATGACAGGGGTGTTGCGCCGAATATTGTGGGGGTCCCCAGCGGCGGAACCCCCGTGATCTAAGTAAAGGAAGTAGAAGGAGAGAACTCCAGCCAGCTCACCCCGCCTGGAACAGATGGAGCACGGATCCCGGTGCTGGACAGCATGATCTAACATCTTATCCCTTATCCTTTGGATAGGGGATAAGATGTTTCCAGCAGAGCACCCCTTTAAGTTTGAATTGCAGGTCAGTTTCTGGGTGAATTCTGTACTGAGCTGATTTTTTTTTCCACAGGAGCAAATCCCCATAGCAATCCTGCTCTGGAAATTTTCTGACACGGACAGAGGTGGCAGCAGAGAGCACTGTGGTCAGACTGGAAAGAACTACATAACTTTCTCTGTATTATACAGCAGCTGATAAGTACTGGAAGGATTAAGATTTTTAAATGGAAGTAATTTACAAATCTGTTTAACTTTCTGGCACCAGTTGATTTCATTTTTTATTTTTTTTTATTCCAACAGAGTACCCCTTTAACTAATGGAAAGGTAAGGCTGGATCCCTTTTAATCTATGAATTTTGAAAGCGTTCATGATATATATTATTATATTTTAATAGTTAGAACATTTCCACATGTGGCAACACTAATTTAGCTTTTTTTTTGTTTTACATTTTTTTTGTTATGAAAAAAGGAAATAGGGTGTTATTAAGCCTTTTTTTTTTTTTTTTTTTACTTTTTTATATTGAAAGTTTATTTAGTCTTCTTTGGGGACTACAATTTTTGATTGTTCAATTTCTTGTACAGTACTCTGCAATACTTTATTGCAGTGTTCTGTTTTGTGTAATGGGGGTCTTATATAGCTTCTTTGTCACAGCATCTAGGTGGTTAAACCTGCCAGTGTTGGGTATCATCTGAAGTAAGCAATCAGTTTGGAGCAGGCTCATTTGAGAACTGTACCTCTTTTAGGACCTCTATCAATGAGCTTGAACTAAGAACAGCAAAAATGCAGATCTCCATCCATACATTACATAGTAACCTATTTATTTCAAGGAGCGCTATGGAATGCTTACTTTGCCTATATCTCTGCATAGAACTCAAATACAGGGTGCAACTGGTTGCAATTCTCAGCAGTATATAGGTAGGGAAGTACAGAAAAGGCGGGGGTTCTGTATCCCAAGCGCTACTGTTAAATGACACGGTAGGCCAGAAGGTACACAGGATGCTTTTTATTCGTACATAAAAGGTGCAACTGGACAACGCATTTCGGCGTGCTCACACGCCTTCCTCAGGTCCACAATATAAATTATTGTGGCGTCCTGTGTGGAGGTTCCTGTGTACTGGTGGCAGTACACAGGAAACTCCACATAGGACACCACAGTCATTTATGTTGTGGACCTGAGGAAGGTGTGAGAGCATGCCGAAACGCGTTGTCCAGTTGTACCTTTTATGTACGAATAAAAAGCATCCTGTGTACCTTCTGGCCTTCCGGTGTCATTTAACAGTAGCGCCTGGGATACAGAACCCCCGCCTTTTCTGTACTTCCCTACCTATATATAGCCTTTCCGTTGCCCAGCCTTGGGCACAACAGACAAGGGGGTACCAATCAGCAAGCTGTTACAGTCCACCCCACACCACTCCAGAGTTGCGCCATATACATCGCACTGCTTCTAGAGGTTAGTACCACTACACAGGTGTGGTGGTGGGATTCCTTCGTCTGTATTCTTCCTTATCAAGAAGTATACAACCTACTACGCCAGAGAGCGCCCCATATCTTTTTCTTTTCTCCTCCCTCTCCAATTCTCAGCAGTGGAACCCCTTGTGTTGGGGAACAGCAGGGTGTGCACTATGCTTTGTTGTTTTATTGTGTTTTTAAATATACAAATTTTCACCAACCAAAAAAACATGTTAAAAATGTAAGGGTTCCCCAACACAAGGGGTTCCACAGCTGGGGTTTGTAAAGGAATCGTCCAAAGTAGAAATCTTTGTAAAAGAACAGCATTAGGGATTTATAAGTTAAAATGTAGGGGGGGGGGGGGAGGGGGGGCATAGTTAGGGCAATGTTCAGGCTCCCAACTGGGGGACACTTTGTCATAATTTTAATGTAAAGGGACCCTTCCATGAAGTAGGGGTTGTCCGAAGCAGCAACCCCTTTACTATGCATACAATAAATTATCAATAATAAATTATGAACACTTGACATTTTTCATGACATTAATCTCAACAATATGACAATTCAACAATATTAAGGCCAGCAGATGTTAAAGTAGTTAAACAGTATTGTATGTTATTTTATAATGGGATAAATAAATATATCTATCTATCTATCTATCTATCTATCTATCTATCTATCTATCTATCTATATATATATATATATATATATATATATATATATATATATATATATCCTATGGTGGAATTGCTTTCAGTGCAAAAGATAACAGGAAAAAGTTCCATGTATAAGTCATACATTTACAGTACATATTTTACTACGAATATAAATGTAAATAGTGCCCAGTCATCATTACTTACCATTATGTATTGACAGACTGATAAAACTAGTTCTTGTTATATAATCCCTACAAAAATCTGAATTCAATTCCTCAGAGGCTTTTTTTTGGCAGGAAACTGGTCAAACAGCTAAAGGCAATCTCCAGGAAGCGTGGGAAGTTTGGTTTATTAAATACTATGTTCAGCATGAGATTATAGAAGGACGGGATACAACCAAGAGTATGCCACTGTAAACAGTTATTAGTGTAGGGAAATATATGTATTGTGTACAGTAAATGTAAACATATAATATTATATGGTAATGTGCTAGGGATAAAGATGAGGCTAGCTACATCTGTATACATGCACACATTTACACAAACACACACACACACACACACACATATATATACAATGATCCCTCAACTTACAATGGCCTCAACATACAAAAGTTTCAACATACAATGTTCTTTTCTGGACCATTGTAACTTGAAACCAGACTCAACATACAATGCTATGGACAGTCCAGATCTGTGAAACATGTCCATGACTGGAAGAACCAACCAATCAGAATGGACATTCACTGGTAAAACCCCTGTATTACTGAAGTGAATGCACCAACTGAGGTATTACATGTTCTGTACTCTTTACCTGTACCAGGGTTAGCTCCTCCATTGAACACCAGCTGGGGGCAGCTCCATTGTACTTATTTAGGACATTGCGTGTACTGGACAGTACCCTGAAGAAGCTCCTGTCCTCTACATAGATAGTGATTACAGCTCCCAGCAGATCTTTATTACTTTTATATGTAAGAACGTGTTTTATCTATATTAGTTATCTACTTATTTTTCTTTAATCCTCACTTTTTCCTATTTTTTGGTTGACATTTTGGTGGCTTCAGAACCGATTATCAGGTTTCCATAGAGTTATGGTCTCAACGTACAATGGTTTCAACATACAATGGTCGTCCTGGAACCAATTGATATTGTAACTTGAGGGACAACTGTGTGTGTGTGTGTGTGTATATATATATATATATATATATATATATATATATATATATATAAAGTCCAAATATGAACAGCACATCAAGAAAGATAGGTAGTTTTGAACGGGGTGCAAGCATACTTGGAGCCTCGGTCACCGGTTCCTCAATCCATAAAGTACAAATAGATGCAACACACCACAACTTGAAAATCATGGTGCAAAATTTATTCCATAGTGTATTCCAATAGACAACGTTTCACCAGCCTCACGCTGGCTTTTTCAAGTACAAATATGTGATACATGCTGGGCTTTATACACCGCCCACAGGAAATAGAATGACATCATCAACAGTGAATTTACATATGTAAACAAATCAATCAAAGTACAAAATACATGAATAAAGTGCATATTATCATAAAATAGCATATGTACATAATTATATATACATTAACAGTGCTTTCAAATGTCCGATTCGTAATATGTGGTCTATACATCCCACCTCAGTGAAAAGTGCAAGTGCTTGTGTTATTCATCTCCAGGGGTTTCCGGTCACGATTCCTTTCCAATACATCCTGCCGTCTCCAGCGTAGGACGCCGTGGACGGCCTTGTAAATATAATGCGTCTCTTTCCGGTGACATATGCGTCACTTCCGTTTTGTATAGCGTCCATAGTTACACTCTCCAACTACTGATGAGAAGAGCTTGCGCATGCTCAAAGTGTCCACAGGCTTCCCGTTCGCCATCTTAGTGTGGGGCAAAGTAAGGTAAAGTAATTCATATTGTTTTCTTGTAGTTTCAATTACATTCACTGGTGAACATATCGGGACATGTATCCTACATTTGTACATCAGCACGGGGGCATTGTTGACATGATCCCAAGCAACCATTCATGTATACAAGGGCAAGAGTACAGCAATCTCCCAATTTATGGGACCAATGTGCCGTGTCCAGGATAACGTCCGTAGCAACGGACGTCATCCAAGTAGTGACCCCTGGATCACCCCAGACAGAAACTGTTCGGGTGTCGATCCAGATAGTCAATCCAACACTTGTCCCTGCTGTATGGGAGAAGTACTCTATTTCTTTCTGGATACACTTGTCACCATAGAAAACAATAGACTGTCTACCCAACTGACTGCAATACATTACTTAGGTTTGAGTCTTGTCACCCAAGACCGATGGTAACTTCGTTACCTTATAGCCAATTCTTGCGTGCGAACCGCATTACGGATACGGAAGAGAAATACAATGAGGCTACAACAAAAATGGTTAGACAATTTCTACACAGGGGCTATCCACCTAAGGTTATCATGCATCAATTAAAAAAAGTACAACAGAAAGGCGATACCAAGGACAGATTTAAAAACAACAGTAGGATACCTTTCATTACTACATATAATGAATCATCAGAACTGATCTTGAAGGCAGTAAGAAAACACTGGCATATTATTAAGAATACCTATCCACATATTGCAGAATTCAGTGCACCTCCCTTGATGTCATACAGGAGGGCCCGGAATTTGAGAGACCACCTAGTAAAATTGGACTCATCCAACTTTAGTGGCTCAAGACAAAAATATCTTACAGTTGAGGCTAAAGGCTGCTATTCATGCAGACATTGCGTCAACTGTAAATACATGCAGAAAGGCAGGAATTTTTTACATCCTATCTCGAGTAAGACGTATCCCATAACATTCTATTTAACTGGTGAGAGCAGCTTTGTAATATACATTCTATGGTGTCCCTGTAATTTATTTATGTTGGGGAAACAAAAAATGATTTTAAAACTAGATTGAATCAACATCGCTATTCAATTAGAAAAAAACGTATGGACCTCCCGGTGGCAAGCCACTTCGTGGAAGCAGGACACAGTGAATCAGATTTGAAGTGCATGGTGGTGGACCACATTCCATTACCGAATAGGGGGGGGTGATAGAATCACTCTACTACAGAAACGTGAACTGAAGTGGATATTTGAATTGGGAAGCCTAAAACCGAGGGGTTTAAATGTGGAATTTGTGGTCCTGCCCAAAATGATTAATAAATGAGATGTGATTTCCCTATACATCGACTTTCTATATATCTTGTATGTGTTATTTGATGTGATTTGTAACAATTTTATGTTTTGTTTTTATGTAGATTATCTCCATTTGGTGGACCGGTCACGATACGACTTTCCAAGGATTAATTCGGTTTACCTTCATGTCCATACAAGTTGCTTTCCTTTATTCTACTAGTATCAAGCCGGGGACATTTAAGGTGACAGATCCGGTGTGTGATTTCTTGCATGTGGGCAAAATAGAGTACTTCTCCCATACAGCAGGGACAAGTGTTGGATTGACTATCTGGATCGACACCCGAACAGTTTCTGTCTGGGGTGATCCAGGGGTCACTACTTGGATGACGTCCGTTGCTACGGACGTTATCCTGGACACGGCACATTGGTCCCATAAATTGGGAGATTGCTGTACTCTTGCCCTTGTATACATGAATGGTTGCTTGGGATCATGTCAACAATGCCCCCGTGCTGATGTACAAATGTAGGATACATGTCCCGATATGTTCGCCAGTGAATGTGATTGAAACTACAAGAAAACAATATGAATTACTTTACCTTACTTTGCCCCACACTAAGATGGCGAACGGGAAGCCTGTGGACACTTTGAGCATGCGCAAGCTCTTCTCATCAGTAGTTGGAGAGTGTAACTATGGACGCTATACAAAACGGAAGTGACGCATATGTCACCGGAAACAGACGCATTATATTTACAAGGCCGCCCACGGCGTCCCACGCTGGAGACGGCAGGATGTATTGGAAAGGGATCGTGAACGGAAACCCCCTGGAGATGAATAACACAAGCACTTGCACTTTTCACTGAGGTGTGATGTATAGACCACATATTACGAATCGGACATTTGATGGCACTGTTAATGTATATATAATTATGTACATAGGCTATTTTATGATAATATGCACTTTATTCATGTATTTTGTACTTTGATTGATTTGTTTACATATGTAAATTCACTGTTGATGATGTCATTCTATTTCCTGTGGGCGGTGTATAAAGCCCAGCACTTATTACACATTTGTACTTGAAAAAGCCAGCGTGAGGCTGGTGAAACGTTGTCTATTGGAATACACTATGGAATAAATTTTGCACCGTGATTTTCAAGTTGTGGTGTGCTGCATCTATTTGTACTATATATATATATATATATATATATATATATATATATGTATATAAGTGTCTGTGAGAAAACCTGTTAAGCCTGTGTGGAGTGGGCATACATAGCAGTATAAGAGAGCAATCTTAAAAAGGGGCATGGAGAGCAGTCTGTTTAACATAGGGGGCATGTGAAGCAGTCTGTAGGGAGGGAGAGAGAAGACTGTGTAAGAAAGAGGGTATGAGTGCAGTCTTTACAAAAGGGGGGCTTAAAGGTAGGGGAATTGTATTGTTTGGGTAGCTATAGTTATGACAATTTTTAAGGGTAGCTATAGTTATGACAATTTATCTGATTAATGTACAGTATTTGAGAACACTACAGCACACAGCAGATATAGTAGAAGGAGCATATTGGACAGCATGGACTCAAGATGGGGAACTTGGGCATTACTTAATTGCTACTGAACCATAGCCCAGAGGCAAGGTGTTATTAACTTCTAAATGTTATTGATGCCAGGGCGTGGTTTTCCCAGTAACCACCTGAATGGTAGCACCGCTATCCCAATGTTAGGCAGGGCAATAATAGTCCAAGACTAGGTTAGGGTTAATGGTAGCTTTACTGAGTTAGACAGATGGAAATAATCTTTACAGCTAGGCTAGGATCCCAGAGAGGTGGCTAGTAACACAAAAGGACCTCACAGCTTGCTGGGATTTGTAGTGGCTGACAGACTTTAGTTCAGCCACACAGACTATAATAGACTTGACTTTAGGCTTGACTTAAGACTGCACTGTGTTGTAGATAGTGACAGCAGACATAGACTTGATTTACTGGAATATGGCTGTAGGGGGCTTGAGGCCTCCAGATATGCTGGACACTAGATCTGAGATGTCTGGTCTTTACTGTTCCTCAGCAGGAGTGATAAGAGATTGTAATGGCTGCCCCTCTTATAAAGGGGGGCTAAGCCAGAAGCCAATAGGTCAAGCTGCAGGTCACCTGGTTAGCTGGTGCTCTCTGGGTAACAAACACATGTGAACACATTATCATGTGACAAATCAAGCACATAACACTATACATTATCATGTGACAAATCACAGGTCCTTAAAAGGTCCTTTATCCATAACACACATAACACTATACATTACATATATTATTATGGGGGAGACACTGCAGATGGGCCCCTAGGACACAGAGGGACTCAACCTGACAGGGCCTAAGGACTGTATGGGACTATATCCCGTACTGGGACATCACAGTATATAAACCCCATTGTAAACAACTATTAACAGCCATAACAAGCAGAATGTACCTAGCAAAATAGTTAGGCCTATTCCAAAGAGTTATGTGCCTGGCAATAAAAAGAAGTCTAGTGGCATTAGTACACAATATAACGCTAATTCCTACAATTGAAAATAGCTTATCTAAAGGGCTTGACTATTGCATGCAGTGCCTCACCAGTGAACGTTTTGCTACAGCTTAGTCAGGAGGCATGGGCAAGGAGAATTTCCTATTTAAATAGAGACTGCTCATTAACCAGATGTCCTCACAAACTGTAGTCTTCTTTAACATTGTTAAGTTAAGAGGATATTAATGATTAATAAAATTTAGTAAGAGGCTCCTAGGTCTTTCTCCACCATGTGTTTCTAACATGTTAATCATAATTTTGTAATATGTACATTACACTTTCTCCATGATTTTTTATTTATCTGACAATTGGGAACCCAACCAATCACCAAAATGGGCAATCCTTGTACCCCTAGCTGCAAAACTGTGGCTAAGAGGAGTTTCATGGAAGAACAGTTTGGCATGCACCCTGACACTACGTTCAAATTCTATGCCAAAAATAGCCAAGAATTGTGCTCAATCGTTTTTATTAGTGCAATAGACTTTACATAGAGTGGCAGGACGTATTCTCAACCTCAGCTAGGAAGAATGCAGTAGGGTTGGTTCCCTATTTTTACGATCATTGGGAGTCCTTCTGTTTGGATTCCCAACTACCGTATATACTCGAGTATAAGCCGACCCGAGTATAAGCCGAGACCCCTAATTTCAACCCAAAATCCCAGGAAAAGTTATTGACTCGAGTATAAGCCAAGGGTGGGAAATACATCATCCCCCCCCTGTCATCATCCAGACCCGTCATTAACATCCTCATCATCATCACCGCCTGTCATCATCCAGACCCTCATCATCATCACCTGTCATCATCCCCTTGTCATCATCCCACACCCCCCCCCCCCTTCATCATCCCCTTGTCATCATCCCCACCCCCTTCATCATCCACTTGTAATCATCCCACAACCCCCCCCTTCATCATCCCCTTGTCATCATCCCACAACCCCCCTTCATCATCCCCTTGTCATCATCCCCACCCCCCTTCATCATGCCACACCCCCCCTTCATCATCCTCTTGTCATCATCCGCCCTCAGTGGTCTTCAACCTGCAGATCTCCAGAGGTTTCAAAACTACAACTCCCAGCAAGCCCGGGCAGCCATCGGCTGTCCGGGCTTGCTGGGAGTTGTAGTTTTGAAACCTTCGGAGGTCCGCAGGTTGAAGACCACTGCGGCCTTCGACATCATCCAGCCCCCTCTCACCCCCTTTAGTTCTGTACAGTACTCGCCTCCGCTCGGCGCTGGTTCGGTGCTGCAGGGTGGTTCCGGGCTGCTATCTTCACTGGGGGCGCCTCTTCTCCGCGCTTCGGGCCCAGAATAGAGGCGTTGCCTTGACAATGACGCAGAAGTACGTTGACAATGAACGTACCTCTGCGTCGTTGTCAAGGCAACGTGACTATTCTGGGGCCGGGCCCGAAGCGCTTAGAAGTGGCCTCCCCGGTGAAGATAGCAGCCCGGAACCACTATCCCACCGGACGACCTCCTCTCCGGACAGTCCTGCAGCACCGGACCAGTGCCGAGCGGAGGCGAGTACTGTACAGAACTAAAGGGGGTGAGAGGGGGCTGGATGATGTCAAAGGCCGCAGTGGTCTTCAACTTGCGGACCTCCGGAGGTTTCAAAACTACAACTCCCAGCAAGCCCGGACAGCCGATGGCTGCCCGGGCTTGCTGGGAGTTGTAGTTTTGAAACCTCTGGAGGTCCGCAGGTTGAAGACCACTGCGGGTGGAGAGTTCACTCGAGTATAAGCCGAGGGGGGTGTTTTCAGCTCGAAAAATCGTGCTGAAAAACTCGGCTTATACTCGAGTATATACGGTATGTACAATTTACCATTTATTCCATAGATAGGTGAAAAATGCTTTAGACTGGAACAGTGTCTCATTTCAGACTTTTTATATTTAATTTAGATTACATATGTGGCAAGCTATCACAATTAATTAATATTTCATAATTGGCTGGACTTGGACACATTTTTGGTTCATTATGCAATTGCTTTCCTAAAGGGCTGCTCTTATTTTGCAGGTCGGTCTTGTAATAATATACATGGTACAGTGATTTGAACACATATACTGTACTGTAAGGAGTTGGTGATATTGGGATATAATGTTCTGCTTTGTTTTTGCTACGCTCCAAAATATTTACAAGTTAAAGGGGTACTCCAGTACCAAGGTGTGGGCGCCCTGGATGTCCTCTCCCCATGCCCCGTATATGTCTTAGTAGTTGTCTTAGACTGGATGCTCTTTTTGGTATGATGCTTCTTGTACACTGTATTTTTGTACTGGAAGATTTTCTTATTGCACCTTTGCCAGTGTATCCCCCTTCCCTCCCCTTCTTTTATTGTTGGGAATTATTGCAGTCTTTTATTCTGTTTTTCATGTACATTTGTATGTATAATTTACAATTTAGAATTTATCACCATTGTACCTTTACTTTTTCTGTTCAATAAATATACCTTTTGACACTAAAGGGGTACTTTTTTAAATCAACTCATGCTAAAAAGCTAAACAGATTTGTAAATTACTTCTATATAAAAATCTTAATCCTTGCAGTACTTATCAGCTGCTGTATGCTCCACGGGAAGTTCTTTTCTTTTTGAATTTCTTTTTCTGTCCAACCACAGTGCTCTCTGCTGACACCTCTGTCCATGTCAGGAAAAGCCAGAGCAGGAACAAATCCCCTTAGCAAACCTATCCTGCTCTAGACAGTTCCTGACATGGGCAGAGGTGTCAGCAGAGAGCCCTGCGGTCAGAAAAAAAAATCTAAAAGAAAATAATTTCCTTTTACAGCAGCTGATAAGTACTGGAAGGATTAAGATTTTTATATAGAAGTAATTTACAAATCTAAAAAAAATTGGGGTATGTGCAGCTCACAAAATAAATTAGTCGAGGCTATACGGAAAGTATTTACACCAAAAATTACCAAAATAAAATAATATAAAAGGAGAAAAGGGGTACCAAATGCCTCTAGACTAATACCATAAATGGTACATGATTATATAAATTACAGAAAAATGAAGTCGGACTGTGCTTCACTTTAAAAGATGTACAAAATTTTATATAAAATAATTACAAGTGAGACATAAAATAAATATAAATAATAGAAATCAAATACATAAATATCTCCTTCCACAGGGCCCTTGTGGGGAGGTAATGATATTAAAATAAAAAGGATATTTTAAAATCTGCATGTATATTATATTCTTCCGCTACTCCAATTTTGTGCAAACCGGCATGATACACTTTTTATAAAGTACACTCCGTTCTCGGAAGGTTTGAAACAGTTCATAAAA
Source organism: Hyla sarda (assembly GCF_029499605.1). Taxonomy (NCBI): domain Eukaryota; kingdom Metazoa; phylum Chordata; class Amphibia; order Anura; family Hylidae; genus Hyla; species Hyla sarda. The sequence goes on from NC_079189.1 coordinate 196,355,789, forward strand.
TGGTATAGTTACCAACTCCCATAGATGATTTTTGGCTGGATGTCCGAGAGATAGATGGCAAGTGCTGTGGAGGCTGTGTCCAGCGCTGGCATGCGCTTACGGTGACGGGCCCGGTTGCCTCAGGCCGAGGAGAAGTCACCGGTCACGGAGTAACTCCGGAGATGGAAGCACACTCGAAGACAGATGGATCTACTCCGGGAACAAAGGAAAGCCTCGTGGAGGATCTCTCGGCGTCTGATGGTATGGCAGATGGAATGCAGCCAGGTGTAGAAACAGCAGATAACGAAGTTTGACAGGAGTGGTATCGGAGGTAAAAATTTGCGGTTTGTGGATTGTGGTGGTCATGCGGTAATAGTCTCTTTCTCTAGATGCGTTTCAGGGTACTTTATAGACGACGCTTTCCTCAGTAGAGATAACTCTACTGGGCCCGTCATCGTAAGCGCATGCCAGCGCTGGACACAGCCTCCACAGCACTTGCCATCTATCTCTCGGACGTCCAGCCAAAAATCATCTATGGGAGTTGGTAACTATACCATTTTATGAACTGTTTCAAACCTTCCGAGAACGGAGTGTACTTTATAAAAAGTGTATCATGCCGGTTTGCACAAAATTGGAGTAGCGGAAGAATATAATATACATGCAGATTTTAAAATATCCTTTTCATTTTAATATCATTACCTCCCCACAAGGGCCCTGTGGAAGGAGATATTTATGTATTTGATTTCTATTATTTATATTTATTTTATGTCTCACTTGTAATTATTTTATATTAAATTTTGTACATCATTTAAAGTGAAGCACAGTCCGACTTCATTTTTTCTGTAATTTATATCATCATGTACCATTTATGGTATTAGTCCTTTTAGATTAATTTACAAATCTGTTTAACTTTCTGGCACAAGTTGATTAAAAAAAAAAAAAAAATTCCACCGGAGTACCCCTTTAATACAACCAAAGAATACATACGTTTCTATTTATTTTCAATACTAGCCCATTTCAGAGCTTTTCCTGTGCTCCGTGCTATGTGAGCTAGAAGAATGTTTAGATTGGCCTACAGCAGGGTACATGAATTAACTGAAATTAAAGCTGGATTATTTGATATCAACATCTTAACAGGCTTCCCACAGATGAACATTGTATGACGTGCCAACATGTCTTGGAGGGTCATTCTTGTTTTGAATTCTTTTGGCACGCTCCATTTTGTATATCAAATTTACATACAAGGATAAAAAATAACTTCCATGAGTGCAGTCAGTATTCAGATCCTGTACCCTATCCAAATTATTCTAACACCCCCCCCACATCAGACTCAGAGGTCACTAGATAGGTAAAGATGTTCAGAATTTTTAGCTGGAGACTTTTTCAGTGGGAAAAGTGGACAAACTACCTTTACTGATCAGTGTCCAGCTTAATGTTAGCAGCAGGTGAACAGTTTTAAACCCAAGCATTGCAGTTACGGTATGTAGCACCCTCCTCACTTCAGAGGAAAAGTAGCGCCCCCTGTACAGTTGCATGGGTAGCACATCCCTAAGACCATCCCTGATGCTCTACTGCCTCTGTATGCTGCAGATGTTTGTGCTGACTTATGGTGGATGCTTACATTAGTAGCAGCCTTCCTATCCCCAGGCTCTGTCTGTCCAGTCTTGAAGGGTCTAGTAAATCTCCCTCAGGTCTGTAGAGTCACCAGTATTTCTCATAAAACGTTCTGTACATTCAAAGTAAAAAAAGGGCATAGACAAGAAGTTAAAGAGTAGCTCCCACTACTCATCGGTCTGAATTCAGGTGTGACGTCACGCCAGCCTGCAGCCGGCCACTAGGAGGGAGACCCCTAGTGGCCGGTTTTCAAATGTAAATTAAAACGTATTATAAAAAAAAAAAAATGAAACTATATTAGAGATATGTTGTAGGACATATGTACTACAACATAAAAAAAAAAAAAAAAAAGTTGATGACAGTGCCCATTTAATCAAGTCAAACAATGGTAGTAGCAAATAGACAGATCTAGTTACATACAGTTGTTACAAAGTTGCTAAGACTAAGAAAATGGGGTGCCCCCAAGGAGGAGTGGTAGTGCAGGGCAGCTGGGAATAGTAGTACCTCTAGCAAAGTCTATTGTATTTATGATAGCCTTGTGGTCCAGTTGAACCCTGTATGTCCTCCTGTGGACCCTGTAACTTATATGGCTAGGGATTCTACACACTTATGTTCTTGAAGTTAAGAAACACTATGCTATATTAGTCTGGGTGCTAGTGTGCCCATGATGGTATGTGCGAAAAACTTGATCCAGACGCAAGGGTAAACTTGAAAACAAGAACATCTGTTAAACAGTAAAACTATCCTGAAAAACATGTAGAAAGCTGCCCAGTCATCATGCCTATAGCTAAATTAAATATTCGTCAGTACAGTATATCCCCATTCTTCTGTGTTGTAGCCAATGTCTTCACTTCACTTTGCCTCTCAGTATTAGTGTAAATAAGAAAACACCTATGAATGTATTGTATTATAACTTAAGTCAATATTGTTATAGCTGTGATGCAACAAAGCATCAAAACCCTAAGCCAAGTGGATAATAGGACGCTAGGTGAGCATTGATAGTCTTAAATGGTGTGTGGTAACTTGCAGCAAATCTAAACATTTGTTTAACTTTTATGCATTATAGTGATGTTTTAGTAACCTACCTATATAGCTATATGCCCTATACTTTAAAATCTTTGAGTTGTAGATACATGCTTAATATACAAGCATCAGTACTGATAGAGAAGCTCAGTATATCAGTTTGACACATGAGCTCTGAGAATGATTTAGAGCTGACAGATCCCCTTTAAAAATGCCTCCAAAACCACTTTATTTTATACTTCATGCTAACTTTTTTTATACTTCAGGCAATTGGGGGCTTTTTTCAAAACAGTGGTTCAGATTTACCGTTCTTGTAGGTTTTTAGACTGTTTTTTTTTATTTTTTTTATTAGATGTACTAATTTGGCGTTTGCCTTAGGAAAATTGTGGCACACATATAAAAAGTTGTACATTGAGCTCCAACTGGGTGTAAACAAACCACTAAATTATGATACAAAAAAAAACCTGTTATTTTTCCTATCTATACAATTCTCTTGGATTTTTTCTGATAACTTTAAGATATTAGAAAGAAAGCCAGCATCTTTGTATAAGTTTCATTAATAAATAAGTAGAGTTTGGGGAATACAGTGACCCCTCGACCTACGATGGCCCAGACATACGATAATTTCAACATGCGATGGCCTCTCAGAGGCCATCGCATGTTGAAGGCTGCATCAACATATGATGCTTTTTTATGTTGGGGCCATCGCATAAACGGCTATCCGGCAGCGCTGACTGCTTCAGCTGGATAGCCGTTTACGGTGCCCCTGTGAGCTCCGGTGATGTCTCTTACCTTTCCTCTGGGCTCCGGCGCATCCTCTTCGGGATCCTCTGCATCGTCGGCGCTCTCCATCATCGTCATCACGTAGCTGCGCACGCCGTCCCGTCATCCAATAGGAGCGGCGTGCGTAGCGACGTGATAGCGGCGACCAAGAGTGCGGTTGCCGGGGAAGCAGAGGCCTTGCCGGAGTGTCGGGGACACCTCGGGGACGCGGCGACAGCGATGGACGGCGACATCCCGGGCAGCGGTGACGAGCGGTGACGGCGGGGACAGGTGAGTACAACTTCCTCTAACAGTGGTCTACAACCTGCGGACCTCCAAATGTTGCAAAACTACAACACCCAACATGCCCGGACAGCCGTTGGCTGTCCGGGCATGCTGGGTGTTGTAGTTTTGCAACATCTGGAGGTCCGCAGGTTGTAGACCACTGTCCTATACTTTACATTGCACGGATCCCTCAACATGCGATGGTTTCAACAAACGATGGTCCGTTTGGAACGGACAGAGCCGGCGTTAAGGGGGGGCAAACCGGGCAATTGCCCAGGGCTTCCATCACCCAGGGGGCCCCCTGCAGGCGGCTACAGGGTTTTGCAGCTCAGGGAATGTGTGAAGTGAGACTCGCTGCTGCTTAAAGGCTTTCAGCAGAAGCCTTCCATGTAGTGCTGGCAGGGAGAGACTGGGCACCTTTAACACCCCCCCCCCCCTCACCTGCTCCTCCTCCCCCCTCTTGCTGCTGGTAGATCGCAAGTGTATGGCCTGTCTGCCGATGCATGAGGGAGCCTGTAGGATCCAGGAAGCACTGAACCCGCCATCAAAACCTAGATGCTGGAGTACTCTCTGCCCCAGCATGCTCTCACTAAAAGTAAGTATATTTAGATCTAGTGCAGTGTTTCCCAACCAGGGTGCCTCCAGCTGTTGCTTAACTACCACTCCCAGCATGCCCAGACAGCCAGAGGCTGTCCGGGCATGCTGGGAGTAGTAGTTTTGCTACAGCTGGAGGCTCCCTGGTAGGGAAACACTGATCTATAGTGTGTGAACATGTGTAACTATCCTTACATGCATTTATAGTGTGTGTGTGTGTGTGTGTTTGTGTGTGTGTGTACAGCATGAATATATACAGTATATGGGTGTATGTGTATATATATATATATATATATATATATATATGTATATAGTGTGTGTGTATATATATATATATGTGTGTGTGTGTATATATATATATGTATATAATGTGTATGTGTGTGTGTGTGTACAGCATGAATATATATGTGTGTGTATGTATGTATATGTGTATATATATATATATATATATATATATACTGTATATATATATAGATATAAATATGTGTGTGTGTGTATATATATATATATATATATACATAATGTGTGTGTAGAGCATGAATATATGTGTGTGTGTGTGTGTGTGTGTATATATAATGTGTGTGTGTGTGTACAGCATGAATATATGTGTGTGTATATATATATATATATATATATATATATATATATATATAAAATGTGTGTGTGTGTATATATATATATATATATATATATATATATATATATATAGTGTGTGTGTACAGCATGAATATATATGTGTGTGTGTGTGTGTGTGAGTATGTGTATGTATATATATATATATAAATATATATATGTGTATATATAATGTGTGTGTGTGTACAGCATGAATATATATGTGTTTGTGTGTGTATATATAATGTGTGTGTGTATATATGTGTGTGTGTACAACATGTGTGTATATATATATATATATATATATATATATGTGTGTGTGTGTGTGTATGTATGTATATATATATATATAAATAAAATGTGTGTGTGCAGCATGAATGTATATATAGTGTGTGTGTACAGCATGAATATATATATATGTGTGTGTATGTGTGTATATATATATATATATATATATACACAGTATATATATATGTATATATATATATATATAATGTGTGTGTGTACAGCATGAAAATATATGTGTTTGTGTGTGTATATATAATGTGTGTGTATATATAATGTGTGTCTGTACAGCATGTGTGTATATATATATATATATATATATATATATACAAACAGATGAGCAGCATCTATATATATATATATATATATATATATATATATATATATATATACAAACAGTGAGGCGACGTTTCGGTTTACTCACCAAACCATTTTCAAGCAACAAATGACATATCAGGTGTCTTTTTATGGTCACGCAGGACCAGGTCATCAATTAAATAATCAAGTGTATAAGTACATAAAAACATACAATATTAAAAATAAAGTGCAAGATGCATCATTACGGGGAATATGGATACATGATTCAAATCATTATATATACATAAACGTACATAAAACAGTGCATATTATAGAAAAAGATCATACTACCTAGCGGCTGAACAATAATATCATGCAAACAACGTATTGCCTTTGTCTCCACGTATTCAGAGGCTTCTAACAAAATTACATCAATTGTAAGGAAACATTGGCACATACTGGGCAGTTGTCACGGTAACATCCCTGAATTTGCCAATCCTCCATTAATGTCTTTTAAGAGAACCCCCAACCTGAAAGATAAAATTGTAAAAACTGACGTGTCCACCAAGAAGTCTATTCAAAGGTCCCTAACTACGATCAGAAAGGGCTCCTATCCTTGTCTTAACTGTATAAGTTGTACGTACATGAAAAAAATTACAGAATTTACTCATCCTTCTACTCTCAAAAAATACCGGATTAATTTCTACCTGACCTGTGACACCGATTACGTCATATATGTATTGAAATGTCCCTGTAATCTCTTGTACGTAGGGGAGACCACCTTAAGTGTAAAAACAAGAATTAATCAACATAGATATTCGATTAGGAAAAGAAGGACTGATTTGCCCGTACCCAGTCACTTCATTGATATGGGACATTGTGAAAAAGATTTAACTTTCAGTGTGATTGATCATGTGCCCCCACTAAAGAGAGGTGGAAATTGTACCGCAGTTCTCAAAAAAAAGAGAACTGTGGTGGATTTTTACGCTTAATTCATTAAAACCAAACGGATTGAATGTCGATTTCAAGTTTACACAAGATATCTATAATGCTTGATAATCTGTGGCACAGTCGTTGTATACGTTATGAACTACCAGTGCATTTTAAGTATTATGTTCTATTTATTTTGGTCATTTTTAACACAAATCCTTTTTGTTTTATCTATTACAGATGTAATTGCGGATGGGATGGACCACTCACTGTATTATTGCTTCACTGTCTCCTACGCTATATATTTCTCTATGTTTGCATGATATTATTGTTTAGCCGCTAGGTAGTCTCGCTTTCTACTGTAATATTAAGTGTTCTTACTTCTCTAATGGCGTCACATGGCACCTTAGCACCTGGTGACAGCTGCCTATGGTGTGCTATGAGCGGCTTAGGCAGGTGCGATATTGACTTGTCGCACCGCCGTTATGCCCTGTGCAGATTGTGAATGCCCGAGATTGCTGTAAGACATTTGACCACTATGCCCTTAAACAAGATGACCGCGACGCTTCATGAACAAGTAGGACGCATGCGCGCCCGATGTTGATGCGTCACCTAGCAACGGCGAACACATGATCTCTACCCCTGAAGTAATTTCCGGTTTGCAAAGCAAGACACAGGAAACGCCGGGACTTGGCGTCCGCATGGAGTACAGTGTTACCATGTATGAATGGTGAGTGGATCCATCCCCCCGCCCATCTGTTATGATTCACAGCTGCACGTAATTAATAATTAATGGGAATATGATCTTTTTCTATAATATGCACTGTTTTATGTACGTTTATGTATATATAATGATTTGAATCATGTATCCATATTCCCCGTAATGATGCATCTTGCACTTTATTTTTAATATTGTATGTTTTTATGTACTTATACACTTGATTATTTAATTGATGACCTGGTCCTGCGTGACCATAAAAAGACACCTGATAGGTCATTTGTTGCTTGAAAATGGTTTGGTGAGCAAACCGAAACGTCGCCTCACGTTGTGTGAATAAAGACAATATCTTGCACTTTACAACGGTGTTGCTGCTGCTCATCTGTTTGTATCTACTTGGACTCCTGGACCTGGGATCTCGCTGACGGCACCCGTGCACTTTATCGGGGATGTGCGGCTTTCCTTGTGGTATATATATATATATATATATATATATATATATATATATATATATATAATGTGTGTTTGTTTGTGTCTGTATGTGTGTAGTTGTGATTAGTTTTTTTCTTTTTCCCCCTGTATGTGATATGTAGTGGTAAATCTGTCACTAGGCCAATATGACGCCCCTGTCACCGCTCACACTGTCACAAGCGCTGTCAACGCTGCACAATGTGATCTCCCAGGGTCCCTCCAGCTCCATATAGTTATAGATTAGGCATGTGTTAGAAATATACCCTGCAAGGGAGGGGGATAAGAGATGGATATCTATGTATGTGTATAGATGTGTGTTATTGCAGTGTTATTCAGTCACGGTATGTGTTTTTGCAGTGTTCTGGTATAGCATTTTTATTTAGTCATGGTATGGCGGTATTCTGTTCTGGTATGGCATTTTTATTCAGTCACGGTGTGGGGGGTATTGTTCTGTTCTGGTATATTGTTATTCAGTCACTGTATGGCAGTATTGTTCTGTTCTGGTATGGCGGTAATGTTCTGTTCTGGTATGGTGTTGTTTTTCAGTATGGTTTTGTTCTAGTATGGCGTTGTTATTTAGTCACGTTATGGTGGTATTGTTCTGTTCTGCTTTGGCGTTATTTAGTCACGGTATGGTGGTGTTGTTCTTTTCTGGTATAGCGTTGTTATTCAATCACGGTATGGGGGTATTGTTTACAAATGTTAGAACACATGTTTGCAGATGCTGGGAGGCGGCAAAATAAGGTTTTGCCTAGTGCGGCAAAAATTCTTGCCCCAGCCCTGCCGCCCCACCCACCCACCCCCCTTTTGGGGCCCCACTTTTAATTTTGCCCAGGGCCACACTAAGCCTAAAACCGGTCCTGGGAACGGATTACCATCGTATGTTGAGGGACCACTGTATCTTGTGGGCATGCCAATTTTATCAGGATAAAATGCAATTTGTGGGGCCATTTAGGTTTCTTGTAAGTTTTTCTTGTAAATTTGCAAAAATTTGCCAGAAATTTTCTTATACATTTTTTCCAATACAATTTATGTGCCTCATTTCTTACATGATTCAGAATTTCTCTTCAAGAATGTGAAAAAATTATTCAGAAACACACCAAAATGCACAAACGTAAACAGGTAAAAAAATAATAATAAAAAAAAGGAGGTCTTTAAGGGGAAACAAACATTATGGCCTACAAAAATGCTACATATAGATCCCCCCCCCCCCCCAAAAAAAAAAAAGACCCCAAAAGAAAGTACTAAAATAAATCCTGGCACCAGCTTCTTCAATGCTTAGCGGTATTTTATTAGTAATATAGCATATTACATATACGCAAGACGCGTTTCGGCTTTCTGCCTTTACCAATTGTATACAGACAGTGAGACATATCAAGCTTATATAATTAACTTCCTGTTCATTAGGAAGAACAGCTGATAATGATAATGAATGGCGTCTCCTCACAGGGTAAATGGAAAGAACAAAAAAGACAGGTAACGGAAATGACATCAAAAGCACATGGAAAAGATAAACAAAACATCACAACATCGTAGACTCCCATCATATTTACATTCCAACAGGGTCAGACATTTGTATCTGAAAAGAATGAAAGTACAAATGATTTATATAGAAGCTACTCTATCCACGTGCACAGCAAGCTACCTCGAGTGCCGCCCTCAGTTGCATATACAATGGTTGGGAGACACTATTTTGCAGTATAAGATATTCTTGTTATAATGAAGGTTCCTTGACAAGAATCAGATCTTGCTAACCATGAAGAATTACTACAAAAGGCACCCTGGGAAACTATATGACGTTTCATTACACAAAGAATTACACAGATTTTCTGAAACCAGAGTAAAGGTAAAAGTGGTACACTGTTTGGGTCATACAATGAAACCTCTTCAAAAGACCACCACTTTTGAAAATACCACCTTATTCAGACCAGATTTCCTGGGACAAATTGGAAGTCCACCATACTTTATGCATAGTAGCCATTTTCTCTAAGACGACCGTTCCCATGAAAGACCACTTTTCAATACAATTTTGGGTGGTCTTCTTAACCCCTTAAGGACCATGCGCATTTTGGCCTTAAGGACCAGACCAATTTTATTTTAGCATTTTCATTTTTTCCTCCTCATCTTCTAAAAATCATAACTCTTTTATATTTCCATCCACAGACCCATATGAGGGCTCGTTTTTTTTTTGCGTCACCAATAATACTTTGTAGTTACATCACTTATTTTACCATAAAATGTACGGCACAACCAAACAAATATTATTTGTGTGAGAAAATTGAAAAGAAAACCGCAATTTAGCAAATTTTTGAAGGTTTTGTTTTCACGCTGTACACTTTCTGGTAAAAAAGACATGTTTTCTTTATTCTGTGGTTCAATACAATTAAAATTATACCCATGTTATATGCTTTTCTATAATTGTACCTCTTAGAAAAAATCTCAAACCATTTTAACAAAATAAGTATGTTTGAAATTGCCCTATTTTGACCACCTATAGCTTTCTAATTTTTCCGTATATGGGGCTAAATGAGGGCTCATTTTTTGCGCCATGATCTATAGTTTTTATCAGTGCCACTTTTGCATAGGTTTTACTGCAGGCGATCCTATCATCCATTCAAAGTACCACAGATGCCGTGATCCGTATTGATGACGGCGTCTGAGGGGTAAATTACCGGCAGGTCCCTTGCTGCTGATAGCAGCCAGGACCTCCAGCGCTCCGGTGCTCGCGATCATGATGGCGCTTAAATGTATGTCATGGTGCGTTAAGTACCACGTCATCATGGCGTACATTTACGTCCATTGTCGTTAAGGGGTTAAAGAAGTTTAACTTTAAAGAGCCTTGAAACCACTTTAATAATAAGGAATCACCTATCCCTGAACCTTATTATCAACCTTATTGGTTAGCATTCTTGAGACATCATCATTGTCCTAGAATAGTACATTTTTTAGATGTTTTTGGATAGAAAATATAACATCTGAACATCATTAAGGAGAAGAATATAAACAAAATGTCATCCTACAAATGTACTCGGCTTGAACACACACATCTTCCACACAGAAAATTAGTTAAAAAAAATAACTAAACATTCATTTAATTGCAGCCATATTTTATAATTCTGATGATCTGCATTCAAGCTACTTTTAACTCATTTTTTGACACTACTTTCATAGGGCCCAGTGGACACTAGTTGAATTAGTTGATCCCTGGGATGTTGGTGTTGAAGGGAACTGGAAAGGCTTCTTTTGGAAAATCTGTGACAACTTACAGTACATGTAGTTGTGGTTTATAAGACACCATTCAAACATGAGTGAATTTATAAAAATGAAGCTCCACAGCATTTACAGTCCCATTCCAAGATGATGCAGTGCTGTAGCTGTTTTGATGGTGTCCGATCCCTGCTGTTCAGCACTTCCTAGCGATATCCAACACATGAAAGGGCCTGTTTAGCTAATCATTGTCTGCAGTGATAACTCATCTCAGCCAGAGATTGGCTGGGCAGCACTTCTGTGTGTCAAGACTAAAGATGAGCAAACTTGAAAAGTTTGACTTGTCGGTTTCGCAAAACTTTTTCTATTTGGCTCGGTTCGACGTGAACCGGCACTAAAATAAGCCCCAAACACATTTCTAACACTAACAGCTGTGAAGCCCCCTACAATACTGCAAGTATGTATTCAAGTAGTTTTTTTGTGATTTAAGGCTAAGTTATGGCAATATGATGAAATACATGGTAACTAACAGCTTCTTGAATGCGCTGGTGGATTTATGAGGCTTATTCACACTATAATAAAGCGGTGTCAAGTAACCCTGGTGGTTGACAGATGCAAAATCTCAGGCTGCAGTGCCTTTTTCCAAGCATTCCAAAAATTATCCCATTTTGGGAGTACCAAGAGCTTTAAAGTTTGCTAAGCGAAACGCTCAAAAAATTATCCCTTTTTGGGAGTAGCTACAGAATTGGCAGACTGTTATTAGGCAGCGTAAAGCAGAAGGACTGGCGTTACTAGCATCAGCCAGCAGAAAGTAGGAGGTGGTGGACTGGTGTTACCGGCATCAGCCAGCGGAAAGCAGGAGGTGGTGGACTGGTGTTACCGGCATTAGCCAGTGGATATCAGGAGGTGGTGGACTGGTGTTACCAGAATCAGCCAGTGGATAGCAGGAGGTGGTGGACTGGTGTTACCGGCATCAGCCAGTGGATAGCAGGAGGTGGTGGACTGGTGTTACAGGCATCAGCCAGTGGGCAGCAGGAGGTGGCAGACTGACTCCATCCCTCCTTCTTCAATCATCACCTTTCGAAAACAAAAGGAGGGTGGACTTCCAGCTCCTCCAAACGGTATGGGTAACAACACGGTTAAACATAACTTTTACTGTGATCATTAAAATTCCATGGATGTCTATTGTCTGGAAGTCCATCGTCTTTTTATTTTCCATTGTCCAGGAGTTGGCCCGCTCTGATCTTTCTGTGCTCTCCAGAAGAAAGCGTCCAAACGTGAATCTGCTTCTGGTGAGGTGAGCTGATGTATCCCTATTTTTTCTATTTGTTTGTATTGCATCCCCTTTAGAGTTTGTTGTAAAAGGAATATCAGTGACATTATGTTGCTAATTACGCTGCTCACCTTCCCGACAAACCTGGTAGCCTCCTCGAAAGGCCGGAGCACGCGACGGTGTCCCTGATTAGCTGCCAGTCCCTCAGTTAAAAGTCACACTGCTGCATTAGGAAGTCTATCACTGCTTTGCGCTGCTGGAATGTTGAATTCTATCATGTTCAAATGTCACTAATGTGGCGTTGTTGAGTTAGACTGTTATGGTGCTGTAGGTGAAGGAAGGCATGTTTAAAAGCATATGAATGGCTGAATTAAACGCACACTTTCCTGCACATATCCAGCACATGCGTGAGACCATTACAAGTGTTCAAGAAACGTTTCAGGACAAGATTTAGCACATGTGCCAAACAGGGCTAGTGTGTCATGCCACCTAAACAGTGTTTTGACTATGTTTGTGCAGTAATAGATCATGTTTCCTAATGTCAGATCATGACCAGAGAGCCAGTGTGAAACTTCCTGTTGCAAACAGGGCAGCAGCTCTTCTGCTGGGTGGATTTTCTCGTCCAGGCTCAGCAGATGCAATGCAGAACGGCAGCACTTGATTTTGCAGCGATGAAAGGAGGGTGGGGTAGGAGGATCTGCTACACCCTTTCCTGTGAAATGGTGCAAGATGTCTGTGGAGGAGGAGGAACCGCATGGGGACGAGGATAGGTGGGTGGTGTCAGCAGTTGAGCCTGATCGGCGAAACCATGGAGATGTTATCAGGATTTCCTGGCCTCGTTGTGTGGGCTAGCACTCCTCTATTCTCTTTCCTGTCTGATAGGACAGGAGAGAGCACAGAGGAGTCCTATCAGACAGGAGAGAGCACAGAGGAGTCCTATCAGACAGGAGAGAGCACAGAGGAGTACTATCAGACAGGAGAGAGCACAGAGGAGTGCTATCAGACAGGAGAGAGCACAGAGGAGTACCATCAGACAGGAGAGAGCACAGAGGAGTACATGAGACTGGAGAGAGCACAGAGGAGTCCTATCAGACAGGAGAGAGCACAGAGTGCTATCCGACAGGAGAGAGCACAGAGTGCTATCCGACAGGAGAGAGCACAGAGGAGTGCTATCAGACAGGAGAGAGCACAGAGGAGTACATCAGACAGGAGAGAGCACAGAGGAGTACATCAGACAGGAGAGAGCACAGAGGAATCCTATCAGACAGGGGAGAGCACAGAGGAGTGCTATCAGACAGGAGAGAGCACAATTCTCCCAATCAGTCCTAAATTGATCGCAGAATACAGTGGTGAGGAACTTTCTGATCCATAAGCCCTGCGGAACCATATTGCTTTCCACATAATTTTTTTGATACATCCCACCAAATTTTCGTCTCCTCAGAGCTTGCTCCAACTACTCAATTTGGATCTTTAGGTCCAATGCTGACTGTGTGTGTGTGTGTGTGTGAAATGTTAAACATCTTAGACACGCATTCCGTCCAAGCTTGACGATCATCGCTTTCCGGCATGAGGCAAGAACTCATGCCAAACCTCTGGAATAGCCCGTTCGTCACTTCCATCAGGTGGTATGGCCGCTAAATTGACGATCTCATATTCATATGGGAATCGAATGTAGCGGCCATACAGGGGTTTGCCAATTTCCTTAATCATAATACCATGAATTTGCATTTCACTGTTTCTCATCAAGCGCAAACCATGCCATTTTTGGATTTGCCACTGATGGGGGATAGTAATTTAGGGTCCATCACAACGAGAACTTAATCGTAAAGAAACAGCTGTTAATTCTATTCTTCATAAGGACTCGTGCCCCACATAATAAAAAATTTGCTGGTGGGGGAGATGGTGCTCGCCCGCCGAAACTGTTCTCGTGATGAGGACTTTGAATGTGAAATTGGCAACATTGCGTGCCGTCTTAGAGATCGGGGCTATCGACCCTGTTTTGTGGATTGGGCGATTCAAATAGCCAAAAAACGACCACGGGAAACTCTTCTCAAAGGCCTAAACAGTCTGGCAACAGAGAACAGCCTTTAGTATTCTCTACACAATACAACGGGGATTTTCCAGTTATACATAGGATTATTTTAAAGTACAGGGTGGGCCATTTATATGGATACACTTTAATAAAATGGGAATGGTTGGTGATCTTAACTTCCTGTTTGTGGCACATTAGTATATGTGAGGGGGGAAACTTTTCAAGATGGGTGGTGACCATGGCGGCCATTTTGAAGTTGGCCATTTTGAATTCAACTTTAGTTTTTTCAATAGGAAGAGGGTCATGTGACACATCATACTTATTGGGAATTTCACAAGAAAAACAGTGATGTGCTTGGTTTTAACGTAACTTTATTCTTATTTACAAGTTTCTGACAACTTATAAAATGTGTTTATTTACAAGTTTCTGACCACTAAAATGTGTTCAATGTGCACCCATTGTGTTGGATTGTCAATGCAACCCTCTTCTCCCACTCTTCACACACTGATAGCAACACCGCAGGAGAAATGCTAGCACAGGCTTCCAGTATCCGTAGTTTCAGGTGCTGCATAATGGGCAAAACAAAAATTGGAACAGGACCCTCAGTTTACGCAGAAGATTTTGTTCAGTGATGAGGCAAACTTTTATGTGAATGGTGAAGTTAACAAACAAAACCACCGCTATTGGTTTGACACTAACCCACATTGGATAGATCCCTCCAAGGCTGGAACACAAAAATTTATGGTATGGTGTGGTATATGGCGTACAAAGATAGTGGGGCCATTCTTCATCGATGGAAACCTCAAGGCCACTGGATATGCGAAATTACTACATGATTATGTGTTTCCCTCTTTATGCACTGAAGCTGGCATGTTCCCTGAGTTTTTCCAGCAAGATGGTGCACCACCACATTATGGGTGTCAGGTCCGAGCATTCTTAGATGAACAGTTTCCTGGAAAGTGGATTGGTCGTCGTGGGCCAGTTGAATGGCCCCAAGGCCTCTTGATCTGACCCCCTTAGACTTTTATATTTGGGGTCATCTGAAGGCAATTGTCTATGCTGTGAAGGTACAAGATGTGCAGCACCTGAAACTATGGATACTGGAAGCCTGTGCTAGCATTTCTCCTGTGGTGTTGCTATCAGTGTGTGAAGAGTGGGAGAAGAGCGTTGCATTGACAATCCAACACAATGGGCAGCACATTGAACACATTTTATAAGTGGTCAGAAACTTGTAAATAACTCATGAAAGAATAAAGTTATGTTAAAACCAAGCACATCATTGTTTTTCTTGTGAAATTCCCAATAAGTATGATGTGTCACATGACCCTCTTCCTATTGAAAAAACAAAAGTTGGATTCAAAATGGCCAACTTCAAAATGGCCGCCATGGTCACCACCCATCTTGAAAAGTTTCCCCCTTCACATATACTAATGTGCCACAAAAAGGAAGTTAATATCACCAACTATTCCTATTTTATTAAGGTGTATCCATATAAATGGCCCACCCTGTATATCCCCAAGATTAGTGGGGATCCTACATATTCCAACGTATTTCGTAATTGCGTTCGCTGTGTATCAAGAAAGGCTGCCACCATTGCCGGTATTGTTTCACCCAGTTTTTTTACTAGCCAGACCCAATCTAAACTTACTGGCTTACATGTCCAGGATCCCACAAATGTGGACATCGCAAATGCATTTGCTGTTCTGTTATGAATAGCAGCATGGAGTTCATTTAAAATTCAGCAGTATATTAACTGCAATACCACATTTGTTGTATACATGGTCATGTGTCGGGAATGTAATGTCCAGAATGTGGGATGTACGATGAATGCTTTAAAGGTGAGAGTTCGGAAGCATTTGTCTGACATCCCACATTTTGGTTCGCGACATGTGTCCATGGTCAGCAAGCATTGTGCTGACCATCATCAATGTAGTTTTTCCAACATTTCCATCCAGGGCATCGAACGGGTCAGTGCTCCTATACGTGGTGGTGATCACAAACAAAAACTGCAAGACCGAGAGGTCTTTTGGATACTCAAATTGGGGACCAGGTTTCCCGCAGGAATGAATGAAAGACAAGATGTCATCCTGCATTATTGAAATTTTTGGTCTCTGAGGCATACCAGTCTATTTAAGGCTACAAATATTGTTAATATCAGATGTTTATATTTTAATTCTCCCATATATCAAAACAATGCTTATATGTAGGATAACCCCCCCCCCCCATTTCTTTTGGTTTGCATTTCACCTTTGCGGTGGGTGGAGCTCTTCCCTATATAGAAGGAATGGATTGTTGGGTTTGTGTAGTACGGCTAAGGCGGCTATGCCCACCGAAACGCGTCACTCCTTGGTTCGTGCATGCTGTGTTACATGTTCCTGTCGATGAAAATATAATAAATAGCAGCATTCTTATTCCGTGGTTGTGGTGCTGGATAGAGTAGTGCTATCAGACAGGAGAGAGCATAGAGGAGTAGTATCAGACAGAAGAGAGCTCAGCAGAGTACTATAAGACAGAAGAGATCACAAAGGAGTACTATCAGACAGGAGAGAACACAGAGGAGAACTATCAGACAGGAGAGAGCACAGAGGAAGACTATTAGACAGGAAAGAACACAGAGGAGAACTATCAGACAGGAGAGAGCACAGAGGGGTCCTATCAGACAGGAGAGAGCACAGAGGAGTACTATCAGACAGGAGAGAGCACAGAGAAGTAGTATCAGATAGGAGAGAGCACAGAGGAGTACTATCAGACAGGAGAGAGCACAAAGGAGTGCTAGCCCATCCTTACTAACTGGAATTTGCCCATGCCTGTGCTTCAGCTTGGACAAAGCCATCATTTTATAAGTCATCATTTCTATAAAAAGGAAATTAAAGGGGTACTCCGGTGAAAACCTTTTTTTCTTTTAAATCAACTGGTGGCAGAAAATTAAACATATTTGTAAATTACTTCTATTAAAAAATCTTAATCCTTCCTGTACTTATTAGCTGCTGAATACTA
Source organism: Hyla sarda (assembly GCF_029499605.1). NCBI lineage: Eukaryota > Metazoa > Chordata > Amphibia > Anura > Hylidae > Hyla > Hyla sarda. Next base: position 196,372,868 of record NC_079189.1, read on the forward strand.
CAGAGGAAATTATTTTCTTTTTGGAATGCTCTCTGATGACATCACGAGCACAGTTCTCTCTGCTGACATTATTATAATAATAATGCTTTATTTATTGCTTTCCTTAGTGTGATTTGAACCCAAGTCCCCAGCACTGCAAGGCAGCAGTGCTAACCACTGAGCCACCATGCTGCCCTTAGCATACATCTGCTATGCATGGTTGCTAAAATGGACAGAGATGTCAGCAGAGAGCACTGTGCTCGTGATGTCATCAGTGTTCCAAAAAGAAAGGAATTTCCTCTGTAGCATTCAGCAGCTAATAAGTACTGGAAGGATCAAGATTTTATAATAGAAGTAATTTACAAATATGTTTAACTTTCTGCCACCAGTTGATTTAAAAGAAAAAAGGTTTTCACCGGAGTACCCCTTTAAATTTTCTTATGAAGTATATTAGAAAGGTTAATGTTTTGCCAAGATGTACAACATATGAAAAGTTTTTGTATCTGACAGTGCCCATTTAAGGTCAATAACAGAAACAAAAATTTATAAAAAAGAAAGTAAATAATCAAAAGGGTTACCCAGGGGGCTTAGGGTGTTTTTATTTAAATAAAGGTTTTTAAAACCTGACGTGTGTGTCTCCTTCTTTTTCTTACTTATATTTGTCTTAATATTGGAAGCTGTCTGATAGCCGGCATCCATTACTAAGACAGGTTGGTTCTATCCTGTAAAATGTCTAATGCTGTCTAATGCTAACCCCTCCCCATTATTACAACAGTATTCACCTGCACTGAGAAGAGTTGGTTTCTGTCAGGTTCGCAGAATCAAAAAAATTATTATTAAGCCAGGATGCTGAGGTTTGGACTTGTATCTGGCTAGGTATGTAAAATTGGAGGGACCTCACATTATTTTATTTATGTACTTGAGGGTACCCGGAATTTCCCAGTCTACCTTCCTAAACCTTGTGGGAGACTCTTGTCCTTATATCCCAACCTCATATCCCATTCTCATATGCCATTTTCATATCCCATCCTCATATCCTGCCCTTATATTTGGTCCCAATATTCTGTGCTCATGTCCCGGCCTCATATCCTGACCTTACATCCTGATCTCATATATTGCCCTTAAAGGGGTACTCCGCCCCTAGACATCTTATCCCCTATCCAAGATCTCTCCTGCTGCACCCCTGTACATCAGCAGCCTGGAGCTGTTTGCCTCGTGGCTGATGGCGGATGATACAGGGTACGGGGTATCAAGACCTCAAGGTTGTGGCTTGTATAAGGGGGCATGGCTTACAACCCGGACTGACACATTCACCTGGAGATGCAGAGGTTGTTGAGTAAGGTGGGGCTGAGCTGTGATAAAGAGATGGTCGTTGAAAGACCTGTGATGTTGTTGTATTGGGCAAAAATTGGGTTTTTGGCCTTGAGATTAAACAAAAAATGGCATAAAATAGAAGGGGCATGGCTCCTGGAAAGAGTGTGGCTGCGGGAGGGCGTGGCTTGCAAGCTGGACTGACACACTCACCATGAGATGAAGAGCAGAGCTCAATGATTAAAGTACCAGAAGTCCTGAAGACTTGCATGGGACTTTAGACAAAAACCCTGACTCTCACAAATGGAGGTAGGTAAGGCTTAAATTAACTATCCTATATTTTTAGTTGACATATAAGGAATATATGTACTAAGTTTCATTGAAATATCTGCAACCATTAGAAAGTGATGTTGTACACATACATACAACCCTGACCTCTGGGACCCCTGTAAATAGGGGATACATTTTTTTATGAGTACACCTTTAAAGGCATCTAAGCATTCCATGAAAAGGTGTTAAGTCAATTGAAAATCAAAAAGAAAATGGTAATCTATTTACTTCAAACCAGACCAGCATTATGGGATCAAAATGACCCCTGCCATTCTGATAATCTAGTCACATGGATATTATGTTGTCTGCCATGCCTGCGCTAGCCAGACTCATCTGTTTATTAAATTGTACTTCAATTATTCAGCTCCTGCCAGAGCTGTATCCCATACTCTCTATGGCCTTCCGAGACTCAGTAACGGTTACTGCGCAGGTGCGAGCCTGCCAGTCCTTTGGTTGCCATCACGCCACTGATGCCCATCACTGATTGGATGTAGCGATACATAAATCAGATGCAGGCTTGCGTGATGACGTGTCCCTGGTACGCTCCAGCTGGGCAATGAGTCGCGTCCAGCGCCATTGAATATTAACACGCTGTTAACTGATGCACAGAAATGTATTTATGCTCGGCCGCTCTGTTATTGTAATGTTTTATTACACTGTAATCACCAACTATTGTTTGTATGAGGTATTGATTTTATGCACTTTTATGTTCTAGCATATGATCACTGTTTTTACGCTACATGTGATTTATAACGTATTTTGATATGCTTGTTTATACATGTGACTCACTAATTAATTGATTGCTATCATTGTTAACATTTGCATAAAAGACAACATTTATATCACTTTTGTTATGCTTGAGAAAGGTTGCAATCGGGCAACAGAAACGTCGCAAGACACTGGGTGAATAAACCACGTTACGCCAAGCGCTCCGGGTCCCTGCTCCTCCCCGGAGCACTCGCGGCGTTCTCCTCTCTGCAGCGCCCCGGTCAGACCCGCTGACCGGGAGCACTGCACTGACACTGCCGGCGGGGATGCGATTCGCATAGCGGGACACGCCCGCTCGCGTATCGCATCCCAATCCACTTACCTGTCCCAGTCCCCAGCTGTCACGTCCTGGCGCGCGCGGCTCCGCTCTCTAGGGCGCGCGCGCGCCAGGTCTCTGAGATTTAAAGGGCCAGTGCACCACTAATTGGTGCCTGGCCCAATCAGTGTAATTAGCTCCCCCCTGCTCCACGCCTTTATAACCTCACTTCCCCTTCCCAGCATTGCCAGATCTTGTTGCCTTGTGCCTAGTGAAAGCGTTCCTGTGATTGCCTTACCAGTGTTTCCAGACCTTCTGCCGTTTCCATTGACTACGAACCTTGCCGCCTGCCCTGACCTTCTGCTACATCTGACCTCGCCTCTGTCTAGTCCTTCTGCCCCACGCCTTCTCAGCAGTCAGCGAGGTTGAGCCGTTACTTGTGGATACGACCTGGTTGCTACCGCCGCAGCAAGACCATCCCACTTTGCGGCGGGCTCTGGTGAATACCAGTAGCAACTTAGACCCGCTCCACCGGTACGGTCCACGCCAATCCCTCGCTGACACAGAGGATCCACATCCAGCCTGCCGAATCCTAACACCACAATTTTTCACTATCCATCGTGTGCTGCTTTAATTTTTGCTATTTTGGATATCTTAAATAGACTCCTGACCAGAGTCCTGTCCTCTTGCACCCAGCATCTCTTTTTCCTTCTTTTGGGTTGTGCTGCCTCCTTCCTTGTACCTCTGTATGTATGTATAATATATATATATATATATATATATATATATATATATATATATATATATAAAAATATTGATTGATAGATAGATACAGTGCATAGTGAAAGTATTCGGCTCCCTTGAACTTTTCGACCTTTTGCCACATTTCAGGCTTCAAACATAAAGATATAAAACTGTAATTTTTTGTGAAGAATCAACAACAAGTGGGACACAATCATGAAGTGGAACGAAATTTATTGGATAGTTCAAACTTTTTTAACAAATAAAAAACTGAAAAATTGGGCGTGCAAAATTATTCAGCCCCCTTAAGTTAATACTTTTTAGCGCCACCTTTTGCTGCGATCACAGCTGTAAGTCGCTTGGGGTATGTCTCTATCAGTTTTGCACATCGAGAGACTGACATTTTTGTCCATTTCTCCTTGCAAAACAGCTCGAGCTCAGTGAGGTTGGATGGAGAGCGTTTGTGAACAGCAGTTTTCAGTTCTTTCCACAGATTCTCGATGGGATTCAGGTCTGAACTTTGACTTGGCCATTCTAACACCTGGATATGTTTATTTGTGAATCATTCCATTGTTGATTTTGCTTTATGTTTTGGATCATTGTCTTGTTGGAAGACAAATCTCTGTCCCAGTCTCAGGTCTTTTGCAGACTCCATCAGGTTTTCTTCCAGAATGGTCCTGTATTTGGCTCCATCCATCTTCCCATTAATTTTAACCATCTTCCCTGTCCCTGCTGAAGAAAAGCAGGCCCAAACCATGATGCTGCCACCACCATGTTTGACAGTGGGGATGGTGTGTTCAGGGTGATGAGCTGTGTTGCTTTTACGCCAAACATAACGTTTTGCATTGTTGCCAAAAAGTTCAATTTTGGTTTCATCTGACCAGAGCACCTTCTTCCACATGTTTGGTGTGTCTCCCAGGTGGCTTGTGGCAAACTTTAAATGACACTTTTTATGGATATCTTTAAGAAATGGCTTTCTTCTTGCCACTCTTCCATAAAGGCCAGATTTGTGCAGTATACGACTGATTGTTGTCCTATTGACAGAGTCTCCCACCTCAGCTGTAGATCTCTGCAGTTCATTCAGAGTTATCATGGGCCTCTTGGAGGCATCACTGATCAGTCTTCTCCTTGTATGAGCTGAAAGTTTAGAGGGATGGCCAGGTCTTCGTAAATTTGCAGAGATCTGATACTCCTTCATTTCAATATTATCGCTTGCACAGTGCTCCTTGGGATGTTTAAAGCTTTTTGGATCCAAATCCGGCTTTAAACTTCTCCACAATAGTATCTCGGACCTGCCTGGTGTGTTCCTTGTTCTTCATGATGCTCTCTGCGCTTTAAACGGACCTCTGAGACTATCACAGTGCAGGTGCATTTATACGGAGACTTGATTACACACAGGTGGATTCTATTCAGAGATCCTCACTGAACTTCTGGAGAGAGTTTGCTGCACTGAAAGTAACGGGGCAGAATAATTTTGCACGCCCAATTTTTCAGTTTTTTATTTGTTAACAAAGTTTGAAATATCCAATACATTTAGTTTCACTTCATGATTGTGTCTCACTTGTTGTTGATTCTTCGCAAAAAATTACAGTTTTATATCTTTATGTTTGAAGCCTGAAATGTGGCAAAAGGTCGAAAAGTTCAAGGGGGCCAAATACTTTCACTATGCACTGTATATATTAAGCTTCATAAACGGTATTCTATTCAGTATATGACTGAGGATCAGATATAATGAAAATACATGTATATCATTTGTTTTCTACACACATATGGGCAGAATGCTCTACTGTTTGATCTGGCTGCTGGAATGGTTCTTCCCATTACTAACATGCTGTAAAATAAACATTAGTTTAACTAACCTTTGGGAAACAAATATTTATCCATTACCATATCTGCTTACAGTGAACAATCCCATTGATTTTACAATCCACATCACGTGGATAAGGCCTCTCTGAAAGCTAAAGCTGCTTTTCTGTGTCCGCGGGTATCCTGCCTCTGCCAGTGATCGGCTAAGCTGTCAGGTTCTGCACTGAGTGTTCTTCTTGGAAGCTGTCCAGCACAATATTAATTTTCATCAATTTTAGCCAGAATTTACATTAATGGCAGAAATGTTTATTTAGGGTACATTGGCATGTGCATAGTTTCTGCTGGAGAACTGCTGAAGATTTGCTTTATCAGATTTTGCCACCCATTGAGGTCAATGGGATGCAAACTCTGCTGAAGCAAATCTGCATCAGATCTGCAGCAGAAAATATGCACATGTGAACTTACCCTTAATAAACATTTCTAAGGTCACCCTAAGGGTACGTCATTCGCACGTACATGATCTGCTGCATATTTTTCTGCATATATTCTGCATCTGACTTTGCAACCTATTAAAATCAATGGGTATGAAAATCAGTAGCAGAAAATATGCAGCAGATCATATACATGTGAATGTAACTTGAGATAGATTTTGTAATGTCTGTTTCTGTCTGCACCCGTAGTGTTTATTCTGCATAGCTCTGTTGTTTATGTTGGTTACTGGGACAACAACCTGAGCTGCTTGGGTGTGGTTGGAGTTTCTTCCCAGCCTATCTGTACTCTGGTTTCTTCTATCAATCAGGATTCTTCTTTCACCTATGCTCTCATGTATGAGAAAGTCACTTTCACTTGTGCTTTGCTTGTGAAAGTTACTAGTGGACTAAAGCTAGCACTCCTTATATCTCTATTGTCTATTTTGGTACTCTGATCTTTTGGCTTGGTTCTTGACTTCTTTTCTGATATTTGCATTGTAACTTCTCTATCTCCTGTTACCGACCTTGGCTAGACTGACAATAATTTGACTGACTGCTTGTCTTAGTGCATCTCTGTTAGTTTGTGTGCCTCCAGCTGTTCCTAGACTCCTACTGTTTTGTAGTTTATTATTTTGACTCTGTCTGACCTTGCACGTAGTTAGGAAGGAACCGTCTTCATGGCTGCAGACCCGTTGTTTAGGATGGGTATGCAAGTAGGCAAGGACAGAGGGTGTGGACAAGATTAGGGCTTCACTTTATCCCTGCTCAACATGACAGATTTATCAAAGAATCAGAATTTGTTGCAATATGTGTCAAACAAACTAGAAAATATTTTTAGCAAAAAAAGCATCCAGCAATCCAATGGCATTGTAAAACTTGCAGCTTAATTTAATCCATATGAAAGTCCAAATGAATATACAGTCTAAAAACAGGAACACAGAGGAATTTACACATTTCGTTGCAAACTATTTAATCATAAGTCTAAGGAAACTGTGTTCACTGCAGTTAACCCCTTAAGGACTTTTACCCTTTTTCACCTTAAGGACTCGGACGTTTTTTGCAATTCTGACCACTGTCACTTTAAACATTAATAACTCTGGAATGCTTTTAGTTATCATTTTGATTCTGAGATTATTTTTTCGTGACATATTCTACTTTAACATAGTGGTAACATTTTGTGGTAACTTGCATCCTTTCTTGGTGAAAAATCCCCAAATTTTATGAAAAATGTGAACATTTTGCATTTTTCTAACTTTGAAGCTCTCTGCTTGTAAGGAAAATGGATATTCCAAATATTTTTTTTTATTCACATTTCCAATATGTCTACTTTATGTTTGCATCATAAAATTGACGTGTTTTTACTTTTGGAAGACACCAGAGGGCTTTAAAGTTCAGCAGCAATTTTCCAATTTTTCACAAAATTTTGAAACTCGCTTTTTTTCAGGGACCAGTTCAGGTTTTAAGTGGATTTGAAGGGTCTTCATATTAGAAAAACCCCACAAATTACCCCATTATAAAAACTACACCCCCAAAGTATTCAAAATGACATTCAGTCAGCGTTTTAACCCTTTAGGTGTTTCACAGGAATAGCAGCAAAGTGAAGGAGAAAATTCACAATCTTCATTTTTTACACTCGCATGTTCTTGTAGACCCAATTTATGAATTTTTACAAGGCGTAAAAGGAGAACATTTATACTTATATTTGTAGCATAATTTCTCTCGAGTAAGGACATACCTCATATGTCTATGTAAAGTGTTCGGCGGGCGCAGTAGAGGGCTCAGAAGCGAAGGAGCGACAAGGGGATTTTGGAGAGTATGTTTTTCTGAAATGGTTTTTGGGGGGCATGTTGCATGTAGGAAGCCCCTATGGTGCCAGAACAGCAAAAAAAAAAAAACACTTGGCATACTCTTTTGGAAACTAGACCCCTTGAGGAATAAAGTGAGCCTTAATACCCCACAGGTGTTTCACGACTTTTGCATACGTAAAAAAATTTATAAAAAAATCTCACAAAAATGTGTTTCCCCCCAAAATTTGTAACCCCATCTCTTCTGAGTATGGAGGTACCCCATAAGTTGGCCTGAAGTGCACTACGGGCAAACTACAATGCTCAGAAGAGAAGGAGTCATATTTGGCTTTTTGAGACCAAATTTTGCTCTGGGGCATGTCGCATTTAGGAAGCCCCTATGGTACCAGGACAGCAAAAAAAAAAAACACATGGCATACCATTTTGGAAACTAGACCCCTCGGTGAACGTGACAAGGGGTTAAGTGAACCTTTATACCCCACAGGTGTTTCACGACTTTTGCATATGTAAAAAAAATTTTTTTTTTTACCTAAAACGTTTGTTTTCCCAAAAATTTCACATTTTTAAAAAGGGTAAAAGCAGAAAATACCCCCAAAATTTGTAACACAATTTCTCCTGAGTACGGCGATATGTGGCCCTAAACTGTTGCCTTGAAATACGACAGGGCTCCAAAGTGAGAGCGCCATGCGCATTTGAGGCCTAAATTAGGGATTGCATAGGGGGGGACATAGGGGTATTCTACGCCAGTGATTCCCAAACAGGGTGCCTCCAGCTGTTGTAAAACTCCCAGCATGCCTGGACAGTCAACGGCTGTCCGGCAATACTGAGAGTAGTTGTTTTGCAACAGCTGGAGGCTCCGTTTTGGAAACAGTGGCGTACCAGACGTTTTTCATTTTTATTGGGGAGGGGAGGGGGCTGTGTAGGGGTATGTAGTATTTTTTACTTTTTATTTTATTTTGTGTTAGTGTAGTGTAGTGTTTTTAGGGTACAGTCACATGGGCGGGGGTTCACAGTAGTTTCTCGCTGGCAGTTTGAGCTGCGGCAGAAAATTTGCCGCAGCTCAAACTTGCAGCCGGATACTTGCTGTAAACCTCCGCCCATGTGAGTGTACCCTGTACATTCACATTGGGGGGGGGGGGGGGGACATCCAGCTGTTGCAAAACTACAACTCCCAGCATGCGCTGACAGACTGTACATGCTGAGAGTTTTAGTTTTGCAACAGCTGTAGGCACACTGGCTATGTATCACTGAGTTTGTGACCTTACTCAGTGTTTCACAACCAGTGTGCCTCCAGCTGTTGCAAAACTACAACTCCCAGCATATACGGTGCATGCTGGGAGTTGTAGTTTGCAACAGCTGGAGGCACACCGGTCGTGAAACACTGAGTTAGGTAAAAAAAACTCTGAGTTTCACAACCAGTGTGCCTTCAGCTGTTGCAAAACTACAACTCTCAGCAGTCACCGGCAACCAATGGGCATGCTGGGAGTTGTAGTTATGCAACCAGCAGATGCACCACTACAACTCCCAGCATGCACTTTAGCTGTTTGTGCAAGCTGGGAGTTGTAGTTATACAACAGCTGAAGGTACACTTTTCCATAGAAAAAAATGTGCCTCCAGCTGTTGCAAAACTATAAGTCCCAGCATGCCCATAAGGGAATGCTGGGAGTTGTGGTGGTCTGCCTCCTGTTGTTGCATAACTACAGCTCCCAGCATGCCCTTTTTGCATGCTGGGAGCTGTTGCTAAGCAACAGCAGTAGGCTGTCACTCACCTCCTGGTGCTGCTCCGCTACAGGACAGTCCCTCGCCGCGGTCGTCGCTCCTGGGGCCCCGATCCCAACAGGGATACCGGGGATCTGGATCCCCAGCACCCGGGGTCTTCTTCCCGCACCCGCTCATGTCCTCCGGAAGAGGGGTGGAGCGGGTTGCGGGAGTGACACCCGCAGCAGGCGCCCTGATTGGTCGGTCGGTAAACCGGCTGACGAATCAGGGCGATCGTGAGGTGGCACCAGTGCCACCTCACCCCTGCTGGCTCTGGCTGTTCGGAGCCGTCAGAGACGGCCTCGATCAGCCAGTAATTCCGGGTCACCGGGTCACTGGAGACCCGAATGACCCGGAATCGCAGCAGATCGCTGGACTGAATTGTCCAGCGATCTGCGGCCATCGCCGACATGGGGGGGCATAATGACCCCCCTGGTCGATATGCCGGGATGCCTGCTGAACGATTTCAGCAGGCATCCGGCTCCGGTCCCCAACCGGCTAGCGGTGGGGACCGGAATTCCCACGGGCGTATGGATACGCCCTGCGTTCTTAAGGACTCAGAATGCAGGGCGTATCCATATGCCCTGCGTCCTGAAGAGGTTAAGGACCGAGGGTTTTTCCGTTTTTGCATTTTCGTTTTTTCCTCCTTGTCTTTAAAAAAATCATAACTCTTTCAATTTTGCACCTAAAAATCCATATGATGGCTTATTTTTTGCGCCACCAATTCTACTTTGTAATGACTTCAGCCATTTTGCCCAAAAATCTACAGCGAAACGGAAAAAAAAATCATTGTGAGACAAAATTGAAAAAAAAAAAAGCCATTTTGTAACTTTTGGGGGCTTCCGTTTCTACGTAGTACATTTTTTGGTAAAAATGACACCTTATCTTTATTTTGTAGGTCCATACGATTAAAATGATACCCTACTTATATAGGTTTGATTTTGTCATACTTCTGGAAAAAATCATAACTACATGCAGGAAAATTAATACGTTTAAAATTGTCATCTTCTGACCCCTATAACTTTTTTATTTTTGCGTGTATGGGGCGGTATGAGGGCTCATTTTTTACCATTTTTGCAGTGATAGGACTAATTTTTTCATGATATAAAAAGTGACCAAAAATGCACTATTTTGGATTTGGGAATTTTTTGTGCATACGCCATTGACCGTGCAGTTTAATTAACAATATATTTTTATAATTCGAACATTTCCGCACGCGGCGATATCATATATGTTTATTTTTATTTACACTGTGTGTTGTTTTTTTAGGGGAAGGGGTTAAATGATTTTTATTCACTTTTTTTCAAAATGTTTTTGCAGTGTTATAGCTCCTATAGGGACTATAACACTGCACACACTGATCTTTATCATTGATCATTGGTTTCTCATAAGAAACCAGTGATCGATGATTCAGCCGCTTGACTGCTCACGCCTGGATCTCAGACACTGAGCAGTCATTCGGCGATCGGACAGCGAGGAGGCAGGTAGGGACCCTCCTGCTGTCCTGTAAGCTGTTCGGGATGCCGCGATTTCACCGCGGCTATCCCGAACAGCCCACTGAGCTAACCGGCATACTTTCACTTTCACTTTAGACGCAGCGTTCAACTTTGAACGCCGCGTCTAAAGGGTTAATAGCGTGCGGCACCGCGATCAATGCCGCACGCTATTAGCCACAGGTCTTGGCCGTTGTTAGAGGCCGGGCCCGACCCGCTATGACACAGGGCCACGCTGTGGCCCCGCGTTGTAGATCGGGAGCGGACACATGACGTTCCAGTACGTCATGTGTCCTTAAGGGGTTAAAATACCTCAGGGCTTTTTTAACTGCAGTGAATACAATTTCCTTAGATTATGTACATAATCCACTGTGGATTTTCCTCTGCAGAAATTTAGCTGCTGAATTTCTGCAGCAAAGAATCTTCTGCAGATTTTTTTGTTACCTATTGACTTTAATTGTTGGGAATTTTCTGCAGCAGAATTTCCATTTAGAATTTCTGCATACTTCACTCAACTCTTTCTAGTGAATGGTTGAGGTCTGAACACTCAGACCCACACTGATCGAAATTTTTAGTTGACATAACAGGCAAACTTTAAGGCCATGTTTACACACAGTATAGGTCTCTTTGACCAGTAAAACGGACCAAAGGCGGATGGTTTAAAAATGGATAAAAAATGCAGTTTTTTAAATTCCATTGAATATCAAAAAAAAAAAAAAAAAATGGTTGGTAAATCTCATTTACTAAAACCTTACAGCTGTAATTTTACAGGATTCCTCAGTCAAGGTTTGGTGTCGGCACTGATTACTATAGCTGGTTATCCTGGGGAATAGCCATGAATTACTGCATGCTGTTATAGCTATGTGGTCTGTGGTCTCAGATGAATCGCATAACGGCCATGCCCCCCTACATCATACTATTCCCCCCATGCCCCCCCCCCCAAATTAAAACATGTTTTTTCCCACTGAAGATGACTGTGTAATGATCGAGCAAAGCGCTGCTAAGTTGATTTGGCCGAACATAGGGTGAGCAGTGCAGCATTTATCTACAGTTTTCTTCCTGTACTGATCTTTATGATCACTGCAGGAGTTGGCCAAAAAACAAGTTCCTGGGGTCTTATCAGGAAATCCTTTTACCAGCCTGTACTGTCACTGAGCCATGAGAAGGAGAGAGAAGAGAATGGCAGCAGTATGTGAGAGAAGGGGATGGGCATGCATGAAGGAAGATGTCCTACAGCCCATGAGCTACAAGTCTACCAAGATTTTGTCTAAAGGTCAAGGGGAGGGGTGTGGAAACACTCAACTATTTGTCACCACTATCAGTCAGCCCCACCATTAAAGTGGCACTCCGTCGCTAGACATGTTATACCCTGTCCAAAGGATAGGGTATAACATATCTGTTCATGGGGGTCCAGCCTCTGGGGACTCCGCCGATCACTGCAGCGGGATCCCAGTCATGTGGTGGGGTGTATATGTATATGCAGTGTTTTACTTTTTATTATGTGGTAGTGTAGTGTTTTTAGGGTACATTTGCACTGACAGGGGTTCACAGTGAGTTTTCCACTGGGAGTTTGAGCTGTGGCGGAAAATTTGCCACAGCTCAAACTTGTAGAAGGAAACCCACTGTAAACCCGCCCGTGTGAATGTACTCTGTACATTCACATGGGGGGGGAGGGCACCCCAAACTCTCAGCTGTTGCAAAACTACAACTCCCAGCATGCATTGACAGACCATGCTGGGAGTTGTAGTTTTGCAACAGCTGGAGGCACACGGGTTGGAATCACTGTGGAGCATACAGCAGCTGATAAGTATTGTAAGGATTAAGCTTAAATAGAAGTAATTTACAATTCTGTTTAACTTTCAGGCACCAGTAGATTTAAAAATAAAAAAAAAAACATTCCACTGGAGTACCTCTTTAAGGTAATGCTGCATGCAATACCACATTTTTTGTGTTATTTTTTTCATTTGGAAAATTGGGGTGATTTGAACTTTTATAATGGAAGGAGTACATTTAAAGTTTTAAAAACTATTTTGGAAAAGTGTATTTTTACACTTTCTATGGGGCCAAAGGGACTTGCATGAGCTATCATTGGATCGATCATGCAGATCAATGCAGTACTATTGGTTAAGGCTGCCAAAGGAAGAATCCCAGCAGCCACAGAGGCCTCAGGCTGCCGGGACAACAAATCACCTCCTTGCAACTGCATTGTGCACATTCATATGCACATAAAGGAGATTTAGATGCCACTGTAGGTTTTGACAGCAGCATCTAAATCGTTATTAGCTGGCAACTAATGGATAAATGGGCACTTTCACTAAAAACTTTTGACATGTAACAAGGACATGTCAAATGTCTTAATCAGTTGGGGTCTTAATGAACACCCACCAATCAGGAAAATGAGAGAAGTGCACAGTAGCATAATTCATTCTCTTGCTCCTAGCGATCTTTGTCTCACTGCCCCATAGGCGTATAATGGAGCAGCAAGAGAAGGATCTCTAGCTTTCCTGATTGACATGTTACATTTTTTAAAGTTTCGGGTGCACTGTAATAGCATTTAAATGTTTGGTAGCCTAATGCCTAATGGATAAAAGCTGCAAGGGGTTTAAATATTTCAAGAGTACCTATCATTTGTCAAAATTTATGACATGTCCTAGTGACATGTCAAAAACTGAGCGTTCAGACCTCCACCAATCAGGAGAATCAGCCAGTAGAAGTCAGCGCTCCCACAAGCTCCTCTCCCTGCCTCTGTGTCACGTGATCTAGACAACCTTCATAAACTTACATTGTGAGTTTGTCTTGATCATGTGACATGGAGCTGGGAGAGAATAAGCTGAGTACATACTTGAACCAATTTGTTCTCCCGATCGGCGGAGTGTCTGGCACCACTCATTGGGCGGAGAAAGACGTGATGGGCAATGTAACAACAGAATGTGACATGGTCCCCTCTACTTGGCTCCCTCAAAATAGAATAAACCTAAATTTCCTACTGTACAAGCGCCATTCAAAGTTATGTTGCAGTGCAGCGTCATCTATTGAAGAATGTGAACCCATGCTCAGAATACTGTTGCAATAAAGTTTCTGGGGCAACATGCAAGTGATAGATTTCTTTTAAATATGTCTATACCTTTGCACTAATAAGCCACCATAATAATCTGTTTAAGATTCAGGGAAAAAAGCCTTAGGCTCTGGTAGATCTAGATAAACAGATTCTTATCTAAAATTACAATGTGGCAAGATTAGCAATTCATTGGATATAATTTATGATACTATAAACAATATTATTACAAGACAGTTGTTAGTTACCTTTGATCTGATTTTTTTTTGAATTAGTGTAATTGTTAAGATTTAAACAGCAGGAATGTATTAAGGTATGATGAGATGGAACATACCGATATCCCAGTTATCACAATATCTGAAATACAAATTGTAAAGCCCTATTGTAATATATTTATTAGAACCCTTTATATAACATATAACCAACTATTTTAGTCTGAAAATTACTAAATTAATTATAAAAAAAAACTTATGCCCAGGCTCTTGGCCAAATCCAGCCTAAAAGCTATAATAATAATAATAATGATAGTAATGTTTATATAGTGAGAACCTATTCTACAGCACTCTATAATTCAGAGGGTGCATGTATAGACAAAATCAGGCATTACACAGTAACATGGGAATTGTCAGTTTAAACTAGTACAGCAGCTTTGTTTTGTCCAGCCTTTGCCTTTGGATTTGTTTTTTGGAGAAGCAAACTGGTGATGAAATGTGGGTGTATTTGTGAGAGACAACAATGCTTGTAATATTAGCCTAGCTGGCATCAGCAGGAATTTGCAGAGCCATGATAAAGTATTTTCCACGTATCTACTTACTAAACTTACAAGAAATAACTTGTAGTCACACTTTTTATTTCAGTTTTTTTTAATAGCTTCCATTTACTTTGATGATAAAGTAACCATAAATAATCCTTTTTTCCTCCGTTTGAGTCCTATATGAATAGTGTTGTTTGTCAAAAACAAAATATTTTTGTATATAGTTTTTACATCTCTTGTTGTATTTTGTATAAAATGAAAACTTTTTTTTTTTAAAAGGTCTATCCTCAGGAGAGGCCATTAATATTAGATCAGTGTGATAAGATTATAGAAATGGTATTATTTTACATCTACAAGAGTACGGCCACGTTCACACGGATCCGCAGTGTATATTACGCTGCGGATCCTCTGATGATAGACACCTACATTGGGCCGTCATCTGTGCCTGCTTGTAGCAGCAATCTGCCACTACGATCAGACACGCTGTGATGTACAAATCGCTGCGCGCATGTGCAGTATAATCGCACACATCACGGCTGCTCTCGGCCTTACTCAGGGAGCTTGGGAAGTGGCCGCAATGTGTGCGAGTATACTGTGCATGCGTGCGGCAACTGCTCGAAGTGGCGGGTTGCCGCTATGAACAGGCACAGATGGAGGTGCAATGTAGAATTGGTGGTGCAAAAAATACGCCATAATACAGATTTTTAGGCACAAAATTGAAAGAGTTATGATTTTTAAAGGTAAGGGGGAAAAAACGAAAGTGCAAAAAACTAAA
The DNA here is from genome assembly GCF_029499605.1 of Hyla sarda. Classification (NCBI taxonomy): domain Eukaryota; kingdom Metazoa; phylum Chordata; class Amphibia; order Anura; family Hylidae; genus Hyla; species Hyla sarda. Next base: position 196,388,169 of record NC_079189.1, read on the forward strand.
AATGCCTGGTCCTTAAGGGGTTAAATTAGAGGGGCAAAGGATTAAAAGTAATATCAGGAAGTATTACTTTACTGAGAGAGTAGTGGGTGCATGGAATAGCCTTCCTGCAGAAGTGGTCGCTGCAAATACAGTGAACGAGTTTAAACATGCATGGGATAAGCATAAGGCTATCCTTCATATAAGATAGGGCCAGGGACTATTCATAGTATTCAGATTATTGGGCAGACTAGATGGGCCAAATGGTTCTTATCTGCCGATACATTCTATATTTCTATATGTTTCTATCTGAGGGGTTAATGGTGGACATTAGCATGATCACTAATGTCCGCCATTACCTGTGGGTCTCTGGCTGCTGATAGCTGTTACGCCGAGCGCTCCGGGTCCCCGCTCCTCCCCGGAGCGCTCGCTTCACTCTCCCCGCGGCAGCGCTCCGGTCACGTCCTCTGACCCGGGGCGCTGCGATTCCGCTGCCAGCCGGGATGCGATTCGCGATGCGGGTAGCGCCCGCTCGCGATGCGCACCCCGGCTCCCCTACCTGACTCGCTCTCCGTCTGTTCTGTCCCGGCGCGCGCGGCCCCGCTCCCTAGGGCGCGCGCGCGCCGGGTCTCTGCGATTTAAAGGGCCACTGCGCCGCTGATTGGCGCAGTGGTTCCAATTAGTGTGTTCACCTGTGCACTTCCCTATATCACCTCACTTCCCCTGCACTCCCTTGCCGGATCTTGTTGCCTTAGTGCCAGTGAAAGCGTTCCTTGTGTGTTCCTTGCCTGTGTTTCCAGACCTTCTGCCGTTGCCCCTGACTACGATCCTTGCTGCCTGCCCCGACCTTCTGCTACGTCCGACCTTGCTTTTGCCTACTCCCTTGTACCGCGCCTATCTTCAGCAGCCAGAGAGGTGAGCCGTTGCTAGTGGATACGACCTGGTCACTACCGCCGCAGCAAGACCATCCCGCTTTGCGGCGGGCTCTGGTGAAAACCAGTAGTGGCTTAGAACCGGTCCACTAGCACGGTCCACGCCAATCCCTCTCTGGCACAGAGGATCCACTACCTGCCAGCCGGCATCGTGACAGTAGATCCGGCCATGGATCCCGCTGAAGTTCCTCTGCCAGTTGTCGCTGACCTCACCACGGTGGTCGCCCAGCACTCACAACAGATAGCGCAACAAGGCCAACAGCTGTCTCAACTGACCGTTATGCTACAACAGTTACTACCACAGCTTCAGCAGTCATCTCCTCCGCCAGCTCCTGCACCTCCTCCGCAGCGAGTGGCCGCTCCTGGGATACGCTTATCCTTGCCGGATAAATTTGATGGGGACTCTAAGTTTTGCCGTGGCTTTCTTTCCCAATGTTCCCTGCATCTGGAGATGATGTCGGACCTGTTTCCCACTGAAAGGTCTAAGGTGGCTTTCGTAGTCAGCCTTCTGTCCGGAAAAGCCCTGTCATGGGCCACACCGCTCTGGGACCGCAATGACCCCGTCACTGCCTCTGTACACTCCTTCTTCTCGGAAATCCGAAGTGTCTTTGAGGAACCTGCCCGAGCCTCTTCTGCTGAGACTGCCCTGTTGAACCTGGTCCAGGGTAATTCTTCCGTTGGCGAGTATGCCGTACAATTCCGTACTCTTGCTTCAGAATTGTCCTGGAATAATGAGGCCCTCTGCGCGACCTTCAAAAAAGGCCTATCCAGCAACATTAAAGATGTTCTGGCCGCACGAGAAATTCCTGCTAATCTACATGAACTTATTCACCTAGCCACTCGCATTGACATGCGTTTTTCCGAAAGGCGTCAGGAACTCCGCCAAGATATGGACTCTGATCGCACGAGGCGTTTCTTCTCCTCGGCTCCTCTCTCCTCTGGTCCCCTGCAATCTGTTCCTGTGCCTCCCGCCGTGGAGGCTATGCAGGTCGACCGGTCTCGCCTGACACCTCAAGAGAGGACACGACGCCGTATGGAGAACCTCTGCCTGTACTGTGCTAGTACCGAACACTTCCTGAGAGATTGTCCAATCCGTCCTCCCCGCCTGGAAAGACGTACGCTGACTCCGCACAAGGGTGAGACAGTCCTTGATGTCTACTCTGCTTCTCCACGTCTTACTGTGCCTGTGCGGATGTCTGCCTCTGCCTTCTCCTTCTCTACAGTGGCCTTCTTGGACTCTGGATCTGCAGGAAATTTTATTTTGGCCTCTCTCGTCAACAGGTTCAACATCCCGGTGACCAGTCTCGCCAGACCCCTCTACATCAATTGTGTAAATAATGAAAGATTGGACTGTACCATACGTTTCCGCACGGAGCCCCTTCTTATGAGCATCGGATCTCATCATGAGAGGATTGAACTTTTGGTCCTCCCCAATTGCACCTCGGAAATTCTCCTTGGACTTCCCTGGCTTCAACTTCATTCCCCTACCCTGGATTGGTCCACTGGGGAGATCAAGAGTTGGGGGTCCTCTTGTTCCAAGAACTGTCTAAAACCGGTTCCCAGTAACCCTTGCCGTAACTCTGTGGTTCCTCCAGTAACCGGTCTCCCTAAGGCCTATATGGACTTCGCGGATGTTTTCTGCAAAAAACAAGCTGAGACTCTACCTCCTCACAGGCCTTATGATTGCCCTATCGACCTCCTCCCGGGCACTACTCCACCCCGGGGCAGAATTTATCCTCTCTCTGCCCCAGAAACTCTTGCCATGTCCGAATACGTCCAGGAGAATCTAAAAAAGGGCTTTATCCGTAAATCCTCCTCTCCTGCCGGAGCCGGATTTTTCTTTGTGTCCAAAAAAGATGGCTCCCTACGTCCTTGCATTGACTACCGCGGTCTTAATAAAATCACGGTTAAGAACCGCTACCCCTTACCCCTCATCTCTGAACTCTTTGATCGCCTCCAAGGTGCCCACATCTTCACTAAATTGGACTTAAGAGGCGCCTATAACCTCATCCGCATCAGAGAGGGGGACGAGTGGAAAACGGCATTTAACACCAGAGATGGACACTTTGAGTATCTGGTCATGCCCTTTGGACTGTGCAACGCCCCTGCCGTCTTCCAAGACTTTGTCAATGAAATTTTTCGTGATCTGTTATACTCCTGTGTTGTTGTATATCTGGACGATATCCTAATTTTTTCTGCCAATCTAGAAGAACACCGCCAGCATGTCCGTATGGTTCTTCAGAGACTTCGTGACAACCAACTCTATGCCAAAATTGAGAAATGTCTGTTTGAATGCCAATCTCTTCCTTTTCTAGGATATTTGGTCTCTGGCCAGGGACTACAGATGAATCCAGACAAACTCTCTGCCGTCTTAGATTGGCCACGCCCCTCCGGACTCCGTGCTATCCAACGCTTTTTGGGGTTCGCCAATTATTACAGGCAATTTATTCCACATTTTTCTACCATTGTGGCTCCTATCGTGGCTTTAACCAAAAAAAATGCTGATCCCAAGTCCTGGCCTCCTCAAGCAGAAGACGCCTTTAAACGACTCAAGTCTGCCTTTTCTTCGGCTCCCGTCCTCTCCAGACCTGACCCTTCCAAACCCTTCCTATTGGAGGTTGATGCCTCCTCAGTGGGAGCTGGAGCTGTTCTTCTACAAAAAAATTCTTCCGGGCATGCTGTCACTTGTGGTTTTTTCTCTAGGACCTTCTCTCCAGCGGAGAGGAACTACTCCATCGGGGATCGAGAGCTTCTAGCCATTAAATTAGCACTTGAGGAATGGAGGCATCTGCTGGAGGGATCAAGTTCTCCTGTTATTATCTACACCGACCACAAGAACCTCTCCTACCTCCAGTCTGCCCAACGGCTGAATCCTCGCCAGGCCCGGTGGTCTCTGTTCTTTGCCCGATTTAATTTTGAGATTCACTTTCGTCCTGCCGATAAGAACATTAGGGCCGATGCTCTCTCTCGTTCCTCGGATGCCTCAGAAGTTGAACTCTCTCCGCCACACATCATTCCACCTGACTGCCTGATCTCCACTTCTCCTGCCTCCATCAGGCAGACTCCTCCAGGAAAGACCTTTGTTTCTCCTCGCCAACGCCTCGGAATCCTCAAATGGGGTCACTCCTCCCATCTCGCAGGTCATGCGGGTATCAAGAAATCTGTGCAACTCATCTCCCGCTTCTATTGGTGGCCGACTCTGGAGACGGATGTTGTGGACTTTGTGCGAGCCTGCACTATCTGTGCCCGGGATAAGACTCCTCGCCAGAAGCCCGCTGGTTTTCTTCATCCTCTGCCTGTCCCCGAACAGCCTTGGTCTCTGATTGGTATGGATTTTATTACTGATTTACCCCCTTCCCGTGGCAACACTGTTATTTGGGTGGTCGTTGATCGATTCTCCAAAATGGCACATTTCATCCCTCTTCCTGGTCTTCCTTCTGCGCCTCAGTTGGCTAAACAATTTTTTGTACACATTTTTCGTCTTCACGGGTTGCCTACGCAGATTGTCTCGGATAGAGGCGTCCAATTCGTGTCTAAATTCTGGAGGGCTCTCTGTAAACAACTCAAGATTAAATTAAATTTTTCTTCTGCATATCATCCCCAGTCCAATGGACAAGTAGAAAGGATTAACCAGATCTTGGGTGATTATTTGCGACATTTTGTTTCCTCCCGCCAGGATGACTGGGCAGATCTCCTCCCATGGGCCGAATTCTCGTATAACTTCAGGGTCTCTGAGTCTTCCTCCAAATCCCCATTTTTCGTGGTGTACGGCCGTCACCCTCTTCCCCCCCTCCCTACTCCCTTGCCCTCTGGTCTGCCCGCTGTGGATGAAATTTCTCGTGACCTTTCCATCATATGGAGAGAGACCCAAAATTCTCTCTTACAGGCTTCATCACGCATGAAGAAGTTCGCGGATAAGAAAAGAAGAGCTCCCCCTGTTTTTTCCCCTGGAGACAAGGTATGGCTCTCCGCTAAATATGTCCGCTTCCGTGTCCCTAGCTACAAGTTGGGACCACGCTATCTTGGTCCTTTCAAAATTTTGTGTCAAATTAATCCTGTCTCTTATAAACTTCTTCTTCCTCCCTCTCTTCGTATCCCTAATGCCTTTCACGTCTCTCTTCTCAAACCACTCATCCTCAACCGTTTTTCTCCCAAATCTGTTCCTCCCACTCCTGTTTCCGGCTCCTCGGACATCTTCTCGGTCAAAGAAATTTTAGCTGCCAAAAAGGTCAGAGGGAAAAATTTTTTTTTAGTGGACTGGGAGGGTTGTGGTCCTGAAGAGAGATCCTGGGAACCTGAGGACAACATCCTAGACAAAAGTCTGCTCCTCAGGTTCTCAGGCTCTAAGAAGAGGGGGAGACCCAAGGGGGGGGGTACTGTTACGCCGAGCGCTCCGGGTCCCCGCTCCTCCCCGGAGCGCTCGCTTCACTCTCCCCGCGGCAGCGCTCCGGTCACGTCCTCTGACCCGGGGCGCTGCGATTCCGCTGCCAGCCGGGATGCGATTCGCGATGCGGGTAGCGCCCGCTCGCGATGCGCACCCCGGCTCCCCTACCTGACTCGCTCTCCGTCTGTTCTGTCCCGGCGCGCGCGGCCCCGCTCCCTAGGGCGCGCGCGCGCCGGGTCTCTGCGATTTAAAGGGCCACTGCGCCGCTGATTGGCGCAGTGGTTCCAATTAGTGTGTTCACCTGTGCACTTCCCTATATCACCTCACTTCCCCTGCACTCCCTTGCCGGATCTTGTTGCCTTAGTGCCAGTGAAAGCGTTCCTTGTGTGTTCCTTGCCTGTGTTTCCAGACCTTCTGCCGTTGCCCCTGACTACGATCCTTGCTGCCTGCCCCGACCTTCTGCTACGTCCGACCTTGCTTTTGCCTACTCCCTTGTACCGTGCCTATCTTCAGCAGCCAGAGAGGTGAGCCGTTGCTAGTGGATACGACCTGGTCACTACCGCCGCAGCAAGACCATCCCGCTTTGCGGCGGGCTCTGGTGAAAACCAGTAGTGGCTTAGAACCGGTCCACTAGCACGGTCCACGCCAATCCCTCTCTGGCACAGAGGATCCACTACCTGCCAGCCGGCATCGTGACAATAGCAGCCGGGAACTACCGTTCATGATGCAAGCGCAGCTTATATGCTCAATTCATAGATGCGGCGGGATGCAGGACGTACGTGTACATCCTGGGGCACTAAGTCCCAGGTGTCCAGGGCATACTTATATGCTCTGCATCCTCTAGGGGTTAATACATTTAGTGACATAGTGTCATAAAATCATGTTATTGTAAAGCTGGTAATCTTACACCATACATCTCAATACACAGTATATTGAGTTTAAAAATAATGGGGTATTCCAAAAAAAAACAAACTTTTTTCTTTTTTAGGTCAACTGGTTCCAGAAAGTTAACCCCTTAAGGACTCAGCCCATTTGGGCCTTAAGTACTCAGCAAATTTTATTTGTGCATTTTTGTTTTTTCCTCCTCGCCTTCTAAAAATCTTAACTTTTTTATATTTTTATCCACAGACAAGTATGAGGGCTTGTTTTTTGCATGACCAGTTGTCCTTTGTAATTACATCACTTATTTTACAAAAAAATGTATGGAGCAACCAAAAAAATACTATTTCTGTTGGGTAATTTATAAGAAAACCCCAATTTTGCTAATTTTGGAAGGTTTAGTTTTCACGCTGTACAATTTATGGTAAAAATTAAATTTCTTTATTCTGTGGGTCAATACAATTAAAATGATACCATGGTTACATACTTTTCTATTATTGTACCGCTTAAAAAAAAATCTCAAACCTTTTAACCAAATTAGTATATTTAAAATCCCTCTATTTTGACAACCTATAACTTTTTATTTTTCCATATAAGCGGCGGTATGATGGCTAATTATTGGCACCGTGATCTGTACTTTTTATTGGTACCACAATTGCGTATATAAAGCTTTTATTAAAAATGTTATTGCTTTTTTTTTGGGAATATGATGTGACAAAATTTTGGATTTTTTTAAACTTTATGCCATTCACCATACGGGATCATTAACATTATATTTTGATAGTTCGGACATTTACACATGCTGCAATACCAAATATTTTCATTAATTTATTAATTTTTTTTACACTTTTTGGGGGTAAAATCTAAAAAGAGACAATTACATTTTTTTATTTTTTTTGGGGGGGAGGGGATTTTTCACATTGTTTTCTTTTATTTATTTATTTTTTTACACTTTTTATTTATTGCAATCACTTGATTGCAGATACTGAACAGTGCTATGCATAGGGCATTGCATTGATCAGTATTATTGGCTATCTTTTGCTCTGGTCTGCTCGATCGCAGACCAGAGCAGAAGACCCGAGAAAGACAGTGGAGGCAGGTGAAAGGACCTCCATCCACCTTTCTGGATGATCGAATCCCTGTAGCAGTGCTGCGGGCGATCCGATCATCCATTTTAGTGACTGCATTGACACAGATGCCATGATCTGTGGGGTTAATGGCACATATCAGCGTGATCACTGATGGACACCATTACCGGTGCATCCATAGATGCTGATAGCAGCCGGGACCTGCCACGCATAATGCGAGCACCCCCCGGGTGCTTGCAGTCATATACAGGACGTAAATGTATGTCCTGGTGCGTTAAGTACCAACACACCAGGATGTACATTTACGTCCTGCATCGTTAAGGGGTTAAACAGATTTGTAATTTAAATACGGGTAGAAAAACAGACCTGGTGCACATCTACAATCTTGTATAAAGATCTGTTTGCTTCTCAGCATAATATCAAAAACTAACAGGTTGTTAGTATACATTTTTGATCAAAAAGTACAAGCCCACTCGCCACGTCAAGGCCACCTATGCAGAGTGGGTCCCTAACGTCCCTAGCATAAAATGGCGCAGCACCGGGCGGCGACCACCACCGCCGCGACGCCAATGCCCACAGGGGGGAACAACCCACTGGCAGAGCAGCCCCAATGCCACTCAAACCAGTCTATGGGCCGCACCCCCCCGCAGACACGGCGCCACGGCAGCAACGGACACCGCACAGCACCACACCAGTGTGAACAGGGATGTAATAGCTCACTTACCATACTCTCCCAGTCAGACTGGGAGGCAGCTAGGAAAGAAATGGCCCATGTGCAGCTAACTACTGCTTATATAGGGTTGGGCTGGGGGGTGGGGAAGAGTGCAGCACATGTTAAAACAAAGAAAAAGGAGGGGATAGAAATATCAATGTGAATACGGGTAGAAAAACAGACATGGTGCACATCTACAATCTTGTATAATGATCTGTTTGCTTCTCAGCATAATATCAAAAACTAACAGGTTGTTAGTATACATTTTTGATCAAAAAGTACAAGCCCACTCGCCACGTCAAGGCCACCTATGTAGAGTGGGTCCCTAACGTCCCTAGCATAAAATGGCGCAGCACCGGGCGGCGACCACCACCGCCGCGACGCCAATGCCCACAGGGGGGAACAACCCACTGGCAGAGCAGCCCCAATGCCACTCAAACCAGTCTATGGGCCGCACCCCCCCGCAGACACGGCGCCACGGCAGCAACGGACACCGCACAGCACCACACCAGTGTGAACAGGGATGTAATAGCTCACTTACCATACTCTCCCAGTCAGACTGGGAGGCAGCTAGGAAAGAAATGGCCCATGTGCTGCACTCTTCCCCACCCCCCACAGCCTAAACCTATATAGGTGGTAATTAACCACAACAGGGCCATTTCACTCCTAGCAGCCTCCCAGTCTGACTGGGAGAGCAAGGTAAGTGAACCATTACACCTTGTTCACACTGGTGTGGTGCGGGGCGGCGTCTGTTGCTGCCGTGGTGCTGTGTCTGCGGGCGGGTGCGGCCTATAGACTGGTTTGAGAGGCATTGGGGCCGCTCTGCCAGTGGGTCGCTCCCCCCCGTGGGCACTTGTGTCGCGGCGGTGGTGGTCGCCGCCTGGTGCTGCGCCATTTTATGCTAGGGACGTTAGGGACCCACTCTGAATAGGTGGCCTTGACGTGGCGAGTGGGCTTGTACTTTTTGATCAAAAATGTATACTAACAACCTGTTAGTTTTTGATATTATGCTGAGAAGCAATCAGATCATTATACAAGATTGTAGATGTGCGCTATGTCTGTATTCTACTTGAATCCAGATTTGTAATTTACTTTGATTAAAAATCTTAATCCTTCCAATAGTTATCAGGTGCTGAAGTTGAGTTGTTCTTTTCTGTCTGACAACAGTGCTCTCTGCTGACACCTCTGTCTGTCTTAGCAACTGTCCAGAGCATAAGAGGTTTGCTATGGGGATTCATTCCTACTCTGGACAGCTCTCGAGACAGGAGTCATCAGAGAGCAGTTAGACAGAAAAGAACAACTCAACTTTAGCAGCTGTTAAGTACTGGAAGGATTACAATTTTTTAATAGAAGTAATTTACAAATCTGTTTAACTTTCTGGAGCCAGTTGATACATAAAAAAAAGTTTTCCCCTGGAATGCCCCTTTAACCCCTTAACCACATATATTTACATCCTGCGCCGGCTCCCGCGATATGAAGCGGGATCGCGCCGCGATCCCGCATCATACCGCGTCGGTCCCAGCGGCGATGTGCGGTATTAACCCTTTAGGTGAAATCGCGGCGTCCCGAACAGCTTGCAGGACACCGGGAGGGCCCTTACCTGCCTCCTCGGTGTCCGATCGGTGAATGACTGCTCCGTGTCTGAGATCCAGGCAGGAGCAGTCAAGCGCTGATAACACTGATCACAGGCGTGTTAATACACGCCTGTGATCTGTGTAGAAGATCAGTGTGTGCAGTGTTATAGGTCCCTATGGGACCTATAACACTGCAAAAAAAAGTGTTAATAAAGGTCATTTAACCCCTTCCCTAATAAAAGTTTGAATCACCCCCTTTTCTAATAAAAAAAAATAAAACAGTGTAAAAGAAAAAAAAATAAACATATGTGGTATCGCCGCGTGCGTAAATGTCCGAACTATAAAAATATATACGGTCAATGGCGTACGCGCAAAAAAATTCCAAAGTCCAAAAGAGCGCATTTTTGGTCACTTTTGATACCATTAAAAAATGAATAAAAAGTGATCAAAAAGTCCTATCAAAACAAAAATCATACCGATAAAAACTTCAGATCACTGTGCAAAAAATGAGTCCTCATACCACCCTGTATGACAAAATCAAACCTATATAAGTAGGGTATCATTTTGAAATATGCACTGCGTAGAAATGGAAGCCCCCAAAAGTTACAAAATTGCGTTTTTTTCTTCGATTTTGTCGCACAATGATTTTTTTTACGTTTCGCCGTGCATTTTTGGGTAAAATGACTGATGTCACTGCAAAGTAGAATTGTCGACGCAAAAAATAAGCCATAATATGGATTTTTAGGTGGAAAATTGAAAGGGTTATGATTTTTAAAAGGTAAGGAGGAAAAAACTAAATTGCAAAAACGGAAAAACCCTGAGTCCTTAAGGGGTTAAGAAAGGGCATATATCTCATTTTAAAATCATCCTAGAAGGAACAGATTCTAGTGACAATACATTAATTTTAACGTTAGCACCAAATTAATTGTCTCCTTATTTTGTCAAAGCCTGGGCCTACTAAAGTTTGTTCTCCAAACCTACCCCCCCCCCCCCCCCCCCCCGCAACACTCTACAACTTAAAAGAGTACTATGTCGCTTTTTTTATCAACCCTCCGTGCCCGGGCTGCAAGATGAAACAAAACAAACTTTAACTCACCTGCCTACGTTCCCCCGTTGCTCCGATGTCAGATCCCTGTCTTCTTCCGCTTCCTGCGGATCGGTGAGTCACGTTGCTCTCGGTGTATCACCAGCCGCAGCAGGACATTCATGCGGCTGGTGAAATGCTGAAAGCAGCGTGACTCACCGATCCGCAGGAAGCGGAAAAAGACAGGGATCGGAGAACGGGACACTGACATCGGAGCAACGGGGGAACATAGGTAGGTGAGTTAAAGTTTGTTTTGTTTCATTTTGCAGCCCGGGCACAGAGGGTTGATTAAAAAAAAACACCATAGTACTCCTTTAATAGAATATGTGCATGTTGACATGTATTTAGAAGCATAAAAAGCTCTTTAACTATAGTTCAATATATGCAGACCATTCTATCAAAAATAATATGTTATAAACATAAAAATGTTTACATAAAAAACAGAAAAGTGATTACATAAAAAAAACTAAAAGTGATTACATAAATAACATAAAAGGGATTACATAAAAGTGATTAGATAAAAGGGATTAGCCATTGGGTCTTGTGATTAGACTATTAAAACTGTTCAAAAGATAAATTTAATAGCTGGAAATTGGATATCATAAATAAGACAGTTCATAAAAATAGTATTTGCTATTTTATTTTATTATTTTGTATTTCTTTCAACAAATAGATTTTATCATGATAGGAGGAAATGTTACACATAAATCTTTTGGGTAATAAATTTTAACATTTTGTTCATACAGTGTTAACATATAATTATTACCCATAAAACTGAGAAGATTGACAGGTTATTTCCTATTTAAGGTTGTAAAAATGAAAATCATATTAATATTAGAGACACTGGTTATTTTAAAACAGAGATTGTGTAGTTCAAATGTATCTATATTTACCACAACAATGTTAAAATATGAGTACAACAATGTTAAAATATGAGTAAATAGTTTTGCTTCTAAAACTACACCATGTGCATCTTGTGACTATAGGGAAGTGCTATAGCTGTCACCCAACACCAAAGTGGGAGCATTTAGGAAGAGTTTAGTGACAAGAAGCCGGAACACTTTCCTCGTACAATAATGCCCAGCATAACAACTGGCACAGAGTGAGATATTTGCTATTCCACATGGATGAGCAGCACATATATATAATTATACGTTCATGTATATTATATAGTACTATGAGTGGTTTGGTAGACTAAATTATTCTTTCAACAAAGAAAGACACTGAATAGAACCTACCTATCTACAAAATGGAGCTGATATAACAGAAACATGATGTGGAAAAAATCTTTTTTTCCAATGACAAATAACTGTCCAATATACATTATATATAACCCAACTTCCAAATTACATGTGCTACACAACTGGTACATACTGGATAGACCTGTTGAAGATTTGTTCCCATCCTTTTGACATTTATAAACTGCAATTACACTTTTGTGAAATTAATTTCTTTTACTGTATATTGCAAAAAAGAACTACAGTAAATTGTCTTTTTGGCTCAGAATTCTCTCTGCATGATGTATGAACATACGGTGTAAATACTATTTTTTTCAGCATGCTCAGCTTAAGGTGTCACAATGATAAAAAATAACAATTGACATATAACTGGCATAGGCTCTGTCTTGAAAATGTGACACACACATAGCTAGCATCAGAGGGATGAAACCGGGGACTTTCTCCGGGCCTCATTACCCCCAGGAGCACCCCCAGTATTAATATTTTTTTTATATTACCGTAATGGTGTTGGTTAAAATGTCCCTCCCCTTAAATATAGAGAAGTATGCAACCATATAGTTACAGATCCACAATCCTCTATCTCCATACTGCACTGATCCCTATGATCAATACAGAAGTAACAAGGAAACTGAACCATGAGTGTTCATATTTTGACTATGGACTGTGAAAGGTAGGAGAGCATAAAAGCAGCCTGTGTGAAGGGAAAAGTAGTATGTGTGGAGAGTGGGAGGGGCCATAAAGAGAAGTCTGTGTTGAGGGGAACATGAAGAGTAGTTGCTGTGAGTGCAGATGTTGAAGCAATCTGTGAGAGAACAAGAAGCTGTGGGAAGTAGCCTTTGAGAGATTGGGGCATGAAGAGAAGTCTGTGTAAGGGAGTATAAGGGGCCATCTGTGACTAACAAGGTGGGCATTGGTAGCCGTTTGTATGAAATGAGTACATAGGTAGCAGTCTGTGTCAAAGTGGTCATAGGGAATAACAGTGCCATAGGGAGAAATCTGTGAGAGATGATGGCATAAGAGGCAGTCTACGAAAGATCAGTGCATGAATACATTGTGTTCAAAGGAGGGTGGCATGGGAGAGCAGACTGTGTGAGAGGTGCGACATTGTCAGCAGTCTGTATAACAATAAAGGCATGGTGAGCACCCTGTGTGAGAGAAGGGGGCATGGGAGAGCAGTCTGTGTGAGAGGTGGGACATTGTGAACAGTCTGTATAACAATGAAGGCATGGTGAGCACCCTGTGTGAGAGAAGGGGGCATGGGAAGCAGTCTGTGAGAAAGGGGTCATGGATAGAAGTGTGTGGAACATATTGAGGCACCATATGGAGTAGTTTATGTGAGTTTGGGGGTGGGGCATGAAAGCAGCCAGTGTTTTAGGGTCTAGCAGTATCCATGGAAATACTAGAGCTAGTTCTCTGCTTAAGACCTTCTTATATTTTTTCAGTTTTTTATCTCCCCACTTTTATGTTTGGCAAGACCCACAATAAAACTGAGCCCACAAACATTTGTGAAATGCTTATAAATACTGTATGCCACATGTGTACCTTTTACAAATGCCGATTTACACTAAAAGTTTTATATGTCTGCCTTTGTTCTGTACTGCTTGCATACTATAGTGCTTGCATACTAAACAATAAAAAGATTAGCATGTCTTCCCCCAGCAGGATCCAGTTACTCGTATGAAGTCAAGAAGGAAGGAATAACATATTATCAAGCAACCTTAGGAATTAATGCTTTCTCCATGGAACAGAAGCGGGTTTTCTGCTGAACACTGAATGGTTTCAGAACTCAAGAACTGTACGTATGCTGTAGACAAAGATAGGCAGGAAAACAAGATTACTGCTATTGAACAAAGTAAAACATTCAGAAAAATACAAGTTATAATTAAGACCACAGACCAGAGCAGAAGACCCGTGGAAGGCAGCAGAGGCAGGTGAGGAAACCTCCGGCTGCCATGTTGGATGATCGGATCGCTGCGGCAGCGCTGCAGGCGATCCGATCATCCATTCAAATTACCGCGATGCTGCATTGATCACTGCATCTGAGGGGTTAATGGCGGACATCCGCGCGATTGCGGATGTCCGCCATTACCGGTGGGTCCTTGGCTGCTATCCGATGCTCGCGGTAATCATAGGACGCAAATGAACTTCCTGGTGCGTTAAGTACCAGCTCACCAGGACACACATTTACATGCTGCATCTTTGAGGGGTTAAAAAAGGAAAACATACATTTCTCTTGGACATAAGTATTCAGACCCTTTGCTATGACACGGGGCTTTCAATTTTTCTTAGTCATCTCTGAGATGTTTCTACATCTTGATTGGAGTCACCTGTGGTAAATTCAGGTGATTGGACAGGATTTGGCAACACACAGCCCTGTGTGTATAAGATCTCATAGCTGACAAGGCTGACCTGTGGGCTAAAGATTGCCTGGGTTATTCCTGCTGTCTATGTGTTTGGGCCACTGCTCCATTGTCTGACCTGTTATACTGTGATATATTATTGTGTTATGTTATGTTTTAATTTATACATTTAAGGGATTGTGGCAGAGTGACCAGGTGACCCTGATGCCCAAATGGAAGACCCCTAAACCTGGCCCTTATGTAGGGGGGGGGGGTGAGTGTACAGTCTAGTCAGAGTTGCAGTAAGGAGTGGAGTTCATGTACCAAAAGGAGAAGTCTAGGGAGAAGAAAACTATAAAATTCCACAGCTATGCCAATCTCAGGAAAAAACCCGGCACACACATGAATGTTAAAGCCTGGTGGTAAGCTCTTGGGGAAAATCTCTTCTTCAGTCATCAGTCAATTTAAATCTTTCAAGTCAGCATGGGTTACTAATAATCTTAAAGCTGCATTCAACATCAACTACAACTCCCATCAAGCAACAGGCTCCCTGGGTTATACTTTGTCCATCCTACTGCACAAAAGACTGTACGGTTTAAGATCTACTACTTCCAGCAACAGTAAAGGTGCCTGGCCCAGAAGAAGCAATTTCATCCTCGGACTGAGGAGGTTAACAGTGCCCAACAGTGTCAAACATCACTTCAGCCCTCCACCAATCTAGGCTTTATGGAGGTTAACAGTGCCCAACAGCGTCAAACATCACTTCAGCCCTCCACCAATCTGGGCTTTATGGCATAATGGCCATAAATAGCTTTAATGAAACATGAAAGCCCATCTGGAGTTTGCAAACAAAAAAGCATTTTAAAGAACTCTTAAACTGTGCAAATCAACATTATCTGGTCTGGTAAATCAAAATTAAACATTCTGGCCTCAGCTTTAAGTGTACTGTCTGGAGGAAACCAGGCAAAGCTCATCACCTGCTTAACATCATCCCAACAGTGAAGCATAGGGTGGCAGCACCATGCTGTGAGGGTGTTTTTTCCGTGGCTTGGACAGGGAGACTGGTAAGGGTTGAGAAAAAGTTAAATGAAGCAAAGTACAGAGATATTCTTAATGAATACCTAATCCAGAGCTGGGCCAAAGTTTCCCCTTACAACAAGATATTGACACTAAGCACACCGCCAGAAAAACAGACTTTAACTCAATCAAAGATCTCTGGAGAGACCAATGTTCCCCATCCAATATGACTTATCTTAAGAGGATCTACTGAGAAGAATGGCAATAAAACCCTAAAGCTAGTTGTGTAAACGTTGTGGCATCATAGACTGGAGGCTGTAATCACTGACAAGGGTTCTTCAACTAAATACTGAGTAAAGGGTCTGAATATTTATGTCATAATTTATGTCATTCATTATTTATGTCATGTATTATTTGATTTTTTCCTTTTAAATATCTATTTTAAAATGTGTAGAATAATGGGGAAAACTTGATTATTTTTTATTTTAGCATGCGGCCACAACCTAATAAAATGTAAAAAACAAAGTGTATCTCAGGACTTACAAATAAGTGTTTGAGGCTTGTTTCCATATGAAGCATTTTATCTTTTTTAATGTTTTTTTTTTTTTTACCTTGTAGTAAAAATACCAATCAGTTTCTTTTCCTTTGTATTATTTTTAATAAAAGCTGAAATTTGAATGTTTTATTTCTACAAGAAGGCAATTGTGTAGTTCTTACCAGTCTGAACTGTCCAGAGCAGGAACAAATGCCCATAGCGAAAACCTATCCAACTCTGGACAGTTCCTGACAAGGACAGAGGTGTCAGGAGAGAGCACTGTGGTCAGACAAAAGAAATTCAAAAAGAAAAGAGATTTTTAAATAGAATTGATTTACAATTTATCTTTAACTTGCTGGCACCAGTTGATTTAAAAAAATAGTTTTCCTTCGGAGTATCCCTTTAACCCCTTAAGGACCAGGCCATTTTACACCTTAGGACCAGAGCGTTTTTTGCACATCTGACCACTGTCTCTTTGAACATTAATAACTATGGAATGCTTTTAGTTATCATTCTGATTATGAGATTGTTTTTTCAAGACATATTCTGCTTTAACATAGTGATAAAATTTTGTGGCAACTTGCATCCTTTCATGGTGAAAAATCCCAAAATTTGATGAAAAAAATGAAAATTTAGCATTTTTCTAACTTTGAAGCTCTCTGCTTGTAAGGAAAATGGATATTCAAAATAAAAAAAATTTGGGATCACATATACAATATGTCTACTTTATGTTTGCATCATAAAATTTATGAGTTTTTACTTTTGAAAGACACCAGAGAGCTTCAAAGTTCAGCAGCAATTTTAAAATTTTTCACAAAATTTTCAAACTCACTATTTTTCAGTGACCAGTTCAGTTTTGAAGTGGATTTGAAGGGTCTTCATATTAGAAATACCCCATAAATGACCCCATTATAAAAACTACACCCCCCAAAGTATTCAAAATGACATTCAGTAAGTGTTTTAACCCTTTAGGTGTTTCACAGGAATAGCAGCAAAGTGAAATTTTTAAATTTTTGCAAGGGGTAAAAGAAGAAAATTTTTACTGGTATTTGTAGCCCAATTTCTCTCGAGTAAGCACATACCTCATGTCTATGTAAATTGTTCGGCGGGCGCAGTAGAGGGCTCAGAAGGGAAGGAGCGACAAGGGGATTTTGGAGAGAACATTTTTCTGAAATGGTTTTTGGGGGGCATGTCACCCTAGGGTGCCAAAACAGCAAAAAAAAAAAAAAAAGAAAAAAACACATGGCATACCATTTTGGAAACTAGACCCCTCGGGGAACGTAACAAGGAATTAAGTGAGACTTAATACCCCACAGGTGTTTCATGACTTTTGCAAATGTAAAAAAAATTAAAATAAATTCCAAAAATTTTACATTTTTACAAAGGGTTAAAGCAGAAAAAAAAATTGAAGCCCAATTTCTCTCAATTCAAAAAACACCCCATGTGGGGGTGAAAAGTGCTCTGCTGGCGCACTACAGGTCTCAGAAGAGGAGTAGTCACATTTGGCTTTTTGGAAGCAAATTTTGCTCTGGGGGCATGCCGCATTTAGGAAGCCCCTATGGTGCCAGGACAGCAAAAAAAAAAACACATGGCATTATATTTTGGAAAATAGACCCCTTGGGGAACGTAACAAGGGGTAAAGTGAACCTTAATACCCCACAGGGCTTTCACAACTTTTGCATAAGTAAAAAAATATATATATTTTTTCACTAAAATGTTGGTTTCCCCACAAATTTCACATTTTTGCAAGGGTAAATAGTAGAAAAGACCCCCCCAAAATTTGTAACCCCATCTCTTCTGAGTATGTAGGTACCCCATAAGTGGACGTCAAGTGCACTGCAGGAGCGCCACAATGCTCAGAAGAGAAGGAGTCACATTTGCAAACTTTGCTGAAATGGGGGGGACATGTCGCATTTAGGAAGCCCCTATGGTGCCAGGACAGCAAAATACCCCCCACTTGGCATACCATTTTGGAAACTAGACCCCTTGAGGAATGTAACAAGGGGTAAAGTAAGCCTTAATACCCCACAGGGGTTTCACAACTTTTGCATATGTAAAAAAAAAAAAATGTTTTCACTAAAATGTGTGTTTCCCCCCCAAATTTTACATTTTTGCAAGGGTTAATAGCAGAAAAGACACCCCACAATTTGTAAATACATTTCTTTGGAGTAAGGACATACCCTATTTTTTGATGATTTAGGCTTGGCGGGTGCACAGCAGGTCTTGCTTGAGTGGGATCTTGAGCTTGATGTTGAGCCAGGATGTGGGACCCCCCCTTAAGGAGCGTTAATGGGGGAGCACTGAGCCCTAAAATAGGGGAACACTATGGGGGACAACGGGCCATAACTGGGGTAGACAGGTGGGGTACAGAGGCCCATAATATGGGGTACAGTGGGACAGAAAATTATAAAACATAATAAAACAGGATATGTTCCCAGAATGATGACCCAGAGCATAGCCAAAACTAAAAAAAATATGCCCGCCCCAAACCCTATGCTCTGAATCATCATTCTGGGAATATGATGTGTGTGGCCGTCCCTAACCTGTTGCCTCAAATGCGCACCCGCTCAGGTGGAGAGAGAGCGCTGCGCATTTGAGGCAACATAAAAAAGTCCCGGATGATAGTGACTCAGTGACCTTTGACCCATTTTTGACAAAACACCCCCAGAGGTCTTATCAGGTTTTTTTTTTTTTTTTAAGGTTTTTTTGGGCAATTTAGTGATTTATGTGGGTTATATTTTGGAATGTACTCTGGACTTGGTACATTGGTCAAATTATGGAAAATTCAAATAAAAAGGGAAAATTTAGGGCTCCATTGAAGTGTTATACTCCCTGAAGCAGCCTATGCAGAGCCCCGGATTATCTGGGCAAGTGTCACATTGGTACCTGGTGTCCCTACGCATCCCCTTCCTGTAACACACTCTGCATTTTTTCTGGGATCGTCCCTTCTTTCCACTGTGGGGGATCACACCTGGAAAGTGCTGGCCTGGGACGATCCTGGCGCCTACAACTCCAGACCCTTGGGAAGTCCGGCCTGATCTTTCCCGGTCAGCAAAGATCAGGAACCTTAGGACTTCTTCTTGGTACCGGAGGAATGTCCCTGTGTTGCCAGTGTACTGGGATAGTACAAAAGCGTTGTACATGGCAACCTGTACCAAGTAGACCGCAACTTTTTTGTACCATGCCCGTGTTTTCCGCATGGCGTTGTATGTCTTGAGGACTTGATCTGAGAGATCAACTCCCCTTATATACCGATTGTAGTCCAGAATACAATCGGGCTTGAGGAGCGGTCCCACGGTACCTCGCACAGGGACAGGGGTGCTGCCATTCCCATGAATAGTGGTGAGTATAAGGAAATCTCTCTTATCCTTATACTTCACCAACAAGAGGTTATCATGGGTCATGGCAAGGGACTCACCCTTGGGGATAGGCGTCTGGACCAAATTTAGAGGGAGGCCTCTCTGGCTCTTCCGCACGGTCCCACAAGCGGACGTGGATCTGGCGGAAAGGGATTTGAACAGAAGGATGTTGGTATAAAAGTTATCCACGTATACGTGGAAACCCTTATCCAGCAATGGGTGCACAAGGTCCCAAACGAGTTTCCCGCTAATACCCAGAATGGGGGGACATTCTGGGGGTTCAATACGGGAATCTCATCCCTCATATACTCTAAACTTCTAAGTGTACCCAGAGGTACTCTCACAAAGTTTGTAGAGTTTCATGCCATACCGCGCCCGCTTTGAGGGAATATACTGGCGGTAGATGAGTCTCCCCTTAAAACTGATGAGAGACTCATCTACCGAGAGGTCCCTGAGGGGTACGTAGGCCTCCAAAAATTTGGCCCCAAAGTGATCGATGACTGGCCTCACTTTGTAAAGCCGGTCATAGGGGGGGATCACCTCGGGGCGGACATGCCGCATTATCTGCATAATGCAGGCATTTCCGAATCGCCTAGTACTGCCTTCGTGTCATCGCCATACTTTAAAGCGGGGTCTGGTAGAGGACGAACCCGCTCCAGCAATGACGAGCACTTGTTTTTTTGACCAGGCCCATATGCAGCGAGAGGCCCCAAAATGTCCTAATTTCCGCTGCATCAATGGCGCGCCATTCATTGGACCTGGCCAAAAGTGAATCGGGGTGGTGGGCAATGAACTGCACTGAAAAAAAACTTTAAAAAGTCCAGATCAGTGAAGCCAGCATGGTCAATCCGGATTCCTGAGTCGTCAACAAACTCAGGAATCCGTGGCTGATAACCCTCTGGGGGGCTCCAGACAGGGTAATCGGAAGGGGGCTCTGGTGCACTTGTCTGGGGGGCCGGACTCCTATTACGAGCGGCATTGTCACTCGTACTAGTGTCGGCCACTGGGTCACTCTCATGGGGGGTGTGTGGCCTCGCCTGGCGGCGTCTCTGCCGCCGTACGGGGTACTCATCATCACTACTAGATGATAAGGAGGGCAATGAAGAACACAAAAATTTTGGATCTTCATCATCCTCACTGACAGATTCGGAGTCGGAGGCTAAAAAAGCGTAAGCCTCCGCTGCCGAAAATTCCCGGCGGGCCATCGCCTTTTTTCTACGGTGGCGGGGGGGGGGGGGACAGTGATGGTGGGGGGGGGGGGGGAAGTATGTACTGTGTGGTGCTTGGTGTAAAAAGTGTATTACAGTAATAGGAAGAAGAAAAAAAAAGCTGCCGCCAAAAAAAAGGGGTGGCAAACGCAGCTCCCAGAACCCCTAATAGGACCCGGGTTAAGGGATCAGACCCTAATAGGACCCTGGGGGACCTATTAGGGGGTCAGAAGGGGTTTATAAAAAAAAAAAAAAAAAAAAAAGCTGCGGCCAAAAAAAACAAGGGGGTTGGCGCACGCAGCTCCCGGAGCCCCTAATAGGACCCGGGTCAGGGATCAGACCCTAATAGGACCATGGGGACCTATTAGGGGGTCAGAGGGGGGGGGGATACTTTTTTTTTTACTTTCTGTCACTTTTTAACTTATTGAACTCCTACCTGTCCCTGCAATAAGCTTACCCTATTCTAAGGCTCCTGAGGGGGCTCCGGAGCTCCGAGGGGGGATCCACGGCTTCTTCTCCCTGCTGCACCAGCTGACTGAATGAAAACAGCGGGTCCAGCAGTGGGAAGGAGCCGTTAACCCCTCCTCTGCTGCTCTGCTATTGGCCGGACGATCGCCGGCCAATAGCAGCGTTGCTGGGGCGGTGACAGTATTGTCACCGCTCCCCAGCAACGGCAGGTGATTGGCGGTGAATTGTACACCACCAATCACCATTTATTCCCGGGTCATCGGGTTACAAGTGACCCGAATGACCTGAATCGCCAAAGATTGCTTGCGTGATTTCACAAGCGATCTCTGGCGATCGCTGAGATGCGGGGGTCCCGGGACCCCCCTCGGCATTTGCATGGCATGCCTGCTGAATGATTTCAGCAGGCATGCCGTTCCGATCTCTGCCCGGCGCGTGGCAGGGATCGGAAAACGCCAGGACGTACGGGGACGTCCTTGGTCCTTAAAGCCCAGGGTGCAAGGACGTCCCCGTACGTCCTTGGTCCTTAAGGGGTTAAAGGGGTAGTCCAGTATCACAAACCATATCACCTATCTGCAAGATCCTGGCTCTGCATACATGCAGTGTTTCCATCATGGCACAAAGCTGGGGCCGACAAAGTTGGAGTTACCCAAACAATGTATATCCGGCTCTCCCATAGAGATGCATGGTTGGGACATGTCTGCCACCACTTTGTGCCATATTTCTACTCATGAGGAGTGCGGGGCACCATATGGGAGATCTCAGGGGGGTCCCAGTGGTTAGACCCCCCCCCACGATAAGACACTTCCTGTGGATAGGGGATACATTTATTGAAACTATATTACTCCTTTAAATTAATTCTGCCATTACTAAAGCATTTATTCTTAAAAGTTGGTAAAAAGTGAAAAAATAAATAGATTAAAATTCGTTTTATCATTCATAAGCTTGCAAGACTATGAAAACCCTTGATATGAATTATGAACTTGAATATTTTGACCAATATGCATACCAGGGCCTCATATTTATCATTTGTCAGTAAACAGTTTGGCTTTGTGGTATTGAGGTGTCATGGGGTGTCAGTAGTTCATGTGCTGTACTGAGAAGGTGTGTGTAGCTCGCCTAATATAACAGGACTTAAGCCAGCATGGTGCACTACACAACTTTGTGACTGGCACCCTATAAAAGTTTTATCTACATGCAACTATAATACTTGTGATATACTTATGAATGGTATGTTGTGTGAGTGGCTGTTTTTCAATGTTTTGCGACTTTTCTAACTACTTCATACAACATTGTGGTTTGTTGAGAACTACCGTATTTATCGGTGTATACCACGCACCGGCCTATAACACGCACCCTCATTTTACCAAGGATATTTGGGTAAAAAATGTTTTTTACCCAAATATCCATGGTAAAATGAGGGTGCGTGTGTGCGCGTGTATACCCCGATATACCCCCAGGAAAGGCAGGGGGAGAGAGGCCGTCGCTGCCCGCTTCTCTCCCCCTGCCTTTCCTGGGGTCTAGATTGCTTCTGTCGGCCCTTCTCACCCCCTGGTTATCGGCGCCGCTGCCCGTTCTGTCCCCCTGACTATCGGTGCCGGCGCCGATAGCCAGGGGGAGAGAAGCGGCGCCGACAGCCAGGGGGAAAGAAGGGGCAGCGGTACCCATTGCCGGCGCCGCTGCCCCGTTGCCTACCCCCATCCCCGGTGGCATAATTACCTGAGTCGGGTCCGTGCTGCTGCAGGCCTCCGTCGTGCGTCCCCAGCGTCGTTGCTATGCACGGCGCGGCGCACTGACGTAATGCGCCGCGCCGTTCAGCGCATAGCAACGACGCCGGGGACGCACGCCGGAGGCCTGGAGCAGCGCGGACCCGACTCAGGTAATTATGCCACCGGGGATGGGGGTAGGCAACGGGGCAGCGGCGCCGGCAATGGGTGCCGCTGCCCCTTCTTTCCCCCTGGCTGTCGGCGCCGATAACCAGGGGGTGAGAAGGGCCGACAGCAGCGCTCTAGACCCCAGGAAAGGCAGGGGGAGAGAAGCGGGCAGCGACGGCCTCTCTCCCCCTGCCTTTCCTGGGGGTGTATCGGCGTATAACACGCACACAGACTTAAAAAGTGCGTGTTATACGCCGATAAATACGGTAGTATTTGAACCTGCTTTTGTATCAGTAAGTCTGGCCTTTTTCTTTAATATTAAGTAAATGTGGCCCCATTTTGTATGATGTTTGTTATGTGGGCCCATGTAGTGTTATATGTTTGAGCTTTTAGTCTGAGGTATACGTTAGGAAATACTCTCAATTGAAAGTTCAATAGCGTTATGAGTCCTATTCCCACAGGAAGCTTCAAGAAATGATTTCATGTCCGTTAATGGCATTTAAACAGGTTACATAACAAGTTATGTTTAATAACATGTAGTTTGAATGAATAATGAAATTCCCCCCCACCCCTATCACCCTGTTACCACTCCCTGCATAGATTCATCCCCAAGCTCTATGCCGTAGAGCTTCAAAGTCATTTAAGGTACTCGAATTTGTGATCAGGTTTAAACTAGAATATTTTTCTATTGAGTCATATGTGGTCTAGAATAACAAGCAGTTGGCTGTGTTGACAGGGATAAGAATATAATTAAAGGCAGAGTGAGCAAAAAGTAACTTCTTAAAAGGTGTAGAAGTCTTTAAATACAAATGGCTTTACAGTCATTTGCTAAGGCTTCTTAGAATCAGCACATATTGTAAAACAATACTCTAAGGATTTATATCTATAGTTCTAAGACAATACGTAATAAATGAAAATAAAAGAAACTCTTTGATGATATGTAAAACATTCTTAACATACTACATGCTACACAACTTTTGGGACGGAAATCACACAAATCATTTAAATTAAATTTACAGCTCGAACATACAAACAGCATTGCAACACATGGTGCTGTATGTTACTGGACTGATTTTGGAAAGTAGGATATGCAAAATAGTTTTCTGGCACCACCTTTTGCAAATACCTTTTTCTTCAAGTCAGATTGTTTATTTTTTAAGAAGCCTCAGAACATAACTGGAGATTTAATAATAGTGTTGAGCAGCATAGGCCATATTCGAATTCGCGAATATTCGCGAATATATGGACGAATATTCGTCATATATATTCGCGAATATTCGCATATTCGTAATAATCTCGTTATATTTTCGCATATGCGAAAAATTAGCATATGTGAAAATAACATACGAAAATTAGCATATACAAAATTAGCATAAGCAAACATTCGCATATACGAAAATTAGCATATGCTAATTTTCGCATATGCGAAAATTCGTGCACCAGTCTCACACAGTAGTATTAGAGCCTTCTTTACACCACACAAGCTGGAAGAAGAGAGGGATGATCACTGTGATGTGTACTGTGAAAAAACAAAACAAAAAAAAAAATGAATATTCGTAATTACGAATATATAGCGCTATATTCGCGAATATTCTCGAATTCGCGAATATGCGATATTCGCAAATAAAATTCGGATTGCGAATATTCACGAGCAACACTATTTAATAAGCCAAGTTAAACAATTTACCCAGAAGGAAAAGTGACCACTATGCAGAGTTACATAGTTTCATAGTATGGTTGAAAAAATGCACATGTCCATCAAGTTCAACCAGCAGGGAGAGGGAAAGGGTATGGGGGAATGAAGGGGAGGGGATGTGATTCTATATTTCTGCATATCCATTAATGTTATTTTGTTCTAGGAATTTATTTAACCCTGTTTTGAAGCTTTCAACTGTTCCTGCTGTGACCAGTTCCTGAGGTGGACAGTTACTGTGAATAAACTCACAATTCTTATGGTAAAGAAGGCTTGTCGCCCCTTGAGACTTAATCTTTTTTCTCCAGATGGAGGGAGTGCCCTCTTGTCCTTTGAGGGGGTTTAACCTGGAACAGTTTTCCCCATATTTTTTGTATGGGCCCTTTATATACTTAAATAATTAAATAAGTTGATAATATGCCCCTTAAAGATCTCTTCTGAAGACTAAATAAATTTATTATTTTTATCTTTCCTCATAGCTGAGATGTTCCATGCCCCTTATTAGTTTAGTTGCTTGTCTCTGCACCCTTTCCAGCTCCATAATGTCTCTTTTATGTACTGGTGCACAAAACTGGTGAGGAAGCAGTTGCCTGACATTTCATGCTATTCTGTAGTCTATGATTTACTTCAACCTGCGGACCTCCAGATATTTCAAAACTACAACTCCCAGCAGGCCCGGGCAGCCATCGGCTGTCCGGGCTTGCTGAAAGTTGTAGTTTTGAAACATCTGGAGGTCCGCAGGTTGAAGACCACTGCGGCCTTCGACATCATCCAGCCCCCCCACCCTCTCACCCCCTTTTGTTCTGTACTCACCTCCGCTCGACGGGACGTTAGGGTGCACTGGTCCGGGCCATCTGTGCTGCAGGGACCGTCCGGTGAGGAGGGCTAATTGTTCCGGGCTGTCCATCTTCACCGGGGGGGGGCCTCTTCTCCATGCTTCGGGCCCGGAATAGAGACGTTGCCTTGACGACAACGCACAGGGAAGATGCTCATGGTACTGCTTCAGTACCTTGAATGCTGGCAAAACCGCCTCCCATGTCACTCTCCCAAGCTAAACCCACAGCATAAGATTCTTCTTTAGGGGAGGGAACAGCATAGGACAGAGGCAATAGGAGGACAGGGACTGCTCCTGGGCCATGCCAACTAAGGGTTGTGTCTGATGAACTGACCAACTGTTGACTGGGGGTATCAGATGTCACTTGTGATAAAGTGGATGACCGTGTTAACCAATCGATGACGTCAGAGGGGTTGCTGGTCGAGACACAACCGCTAGCTGATACCGGGAGATCAGGCCTCTCGCTTCAACTCCTGCTGCAACTCACCCCTAGTATGCTGCACTCTCTGTCTGCGCCTGATGAATTTAGGCCTCTGCCACTCCTTGCTCTTCTCTGCCTGACATACTTAGTGCGTGTATGAGGGGAGTACAATACGCTTCACTACGCTTAAAACAGTATTTGTCTAGAACAGCAGCAGATGTGTACTTTTGGCTGTCCTTTCACAGTATCTAGGCCCTTGACAGATTAACAGGTACAAAATAGTACACTACTTAGATGTAGGTATGTGGCAAGCACTTATGAGGGCAGAAAAATGCGCTACAGTACGCTTAAAAAAGTAGTTGAGTAAAACACCAGCCGGTGATTACTTTTCCCTGGACTTTCACAGTATCTAGGCCCTTGACAGATTAAAAGGTACAAAATAGTACTGTTACAGTCTGCGCTCCGGCCGCACATTTCGGTCGCGAGCACATTGTCCCTGCTCCCGGCAATGCACACCCGCATGCGAATCCTGGACTGTCACTTACCTGCTTCCTCTGACTCCTCCTACTGTCCCGTAGGGCGCGTGCACTGGAGCTTTAAAATTTTAAGGGCCAGTGCGCCCATAATTATCACTCACACCTGACACTATTCTTTAAAGTCCCTGCACCTCCCCCACTTCTCTGCCGGATCTTCAGTGCCATTTGCCTGACAGAAAGCGTTCCCATTGCCTGTTTTGCCATTCAGACATTTGTATCCAGACCTTCCTGCTATGTTTTTGACTACGAACTTTTGCCGCCTCCCTTGACCTTCTGCTTCGTTTGACTACGATACAGCCTCATCCTTCGGTACCTCGCCTTGCCCAGTTACGTGTGTGGTCGAGCCATGTCGGGGATAGCGACCTGGGTGTCGCCTGCCGCAGCAAGCCCATCCTGCCTTGCAGCGGGCTCTGGTGAAGACCAGTGGCACCTTAGACTCCGCTCCACAATATGGCCGAGCCATCTGCCATACAGGTGAAGGATCCACTTCCAGCTTTGTGACAGCCTACATCCAGGTGAATGACAGCAAGATCCGGCCATGGATCCAACTGGGGCTCCTCTGCCAGATAACTCGGATTTTGCATCTATTGTGGCGCTCCAGTCAGAGCAGTTGGCCCAGCAGGCACAGCCACTTAACAAGCTCTCCGCCATGATGCAGCAGTTGCTTTCTGCTCTGCAGCAGCTGCCACAGCCTCAGCCACCCTCCTCGAGCTCCAGTACAGCCTCTCGCTGCTGCAGTCTCCTCCAGAACCAAACTCCGTTTGTCCCTTCCAGAAATATAATAGGGGGATCCCAATTCCTGTTGTGGTTTTGTGATGCAGTGCTCCATGCACATTGAACTCATGACGGATCAGTTCTCCACAGAATGTGCAAAGGTGGCCTTCGTCATTAGTCTCCATGGGCAACCCCGCTGTAGTCGCCTGGGCAACCCCTCTATAGTCGCCTGGGCAACCCCGCTGTGGGATCACAGTGATGTCATCGCTACTAATCTCCAGGCATTCCTGACATAATTTTGCACTGTCTTTGAGGAACCTGCTCGAGCTTCCTCTGCAGAGACGGCTCTGCTGAATCTTTCTCAGGGCAACTCCACTGTTGGAGAGTATGCCATCCGGTTCCGAACCCTGGCGTTGGAGTTGTCCTGGAATAATGAAGCTCTCGGCGCTACCTTGAAGAGAGGATTATCAAGCCAAATTAAAGATGTCCTCGCTGCCCGGGAATTGCCATCTACATTGAATGAACTTATACAATTGGCATCCTGGATAGATATCCGCTTCTCCAAGCGACGAGAGGAACTACGACAAGAAAGGGAGTCTGCACAACCTCGGCACTTCCCTCATCTGGTGCCAGTCTTCCACCAACCACCACAACCTTCTACGTTGCCTCCCGCAGTGGAGGCTATGCAAGTGGATCAGTCTCGCTTGACCCTGCAAGAAAGGACTTGCCGAGGAACCGAAAATCTTTGTCTTTACTGCGCCAGTGCAGACCACTTCCTTAAGGATTATCCCCTGCGTCCTCAGCCACAGGGAAACGCTCGCACCTAGGGTTCATAGGAGAGGACTCCCTAGGTGTGAATTCCTCCTCTCCACGCCTAAATTTAACTGTCCAGCTACTTCTTCCCTCCAAAGAGACCATCTCCATTCTGGCCTTCCTGCACTCTGGCTCTGCAAGAAACTTTATTGATGCCTCCCTTGTGCATAAGTATTGTCTGCCAGTGTTCCACCTCCTGAAACCCCTGTACATCTCTACGGTCAATGGAGAAAAACTGGACTGTACAGTGCTGTACGACACAGAATGCCTGTCAATGCAGGTCAGAGTCTCGCATAAGGAGAATTTGTCTTTCTACGTCCTCCCACACTGTACTTCTCCGCTCCTGCTTGGTCTACCTTGGTTACAACTCCATACCCCACTGCTGGATTGGAACACTGGAGAAGTCCTACGCTGGGGTCCACATTGCAACAGCCATTGTATCCATCTATGTGTAATTAAATTGGAACCAACTTCTAGACCTCTGCCTGGTCTGCCCTCTTTCCTCCAAGACTTTGCTGACGTCTTAAGCGAAAAGCAAGCTGAAAAGCAAGAATTGCCTCCACACCGTCCCTACAATTGCCCTATAGATTTACTGCCCGGCACCACTCCTCCCAGGGGGCAGAATTTACCCCTTGTCTGTCCCAGAAACTCAGGCCAGGCAGACTACATCCAAGAAAACCTTCGGAAGGGGTTTATCAGGAAGTCCTCTTCTCCTGCCTGAGCCGGGTTCTTCTTCTTCAAGAAAAAAGACGGTTCTTTGCGACTTTGTATCGACTACCGTGGTTTGAACAAAATTACTGTAAAGAACAGCTATCCACTACCTCTAATCTCAGATTTATTTGATCACCTGAGAGGTGCCAGTGTCTTCTCAAAACTTGATCTACGTGTGGCTTACAATTTGATTCGTATTCGTAAAGGGGACGAATGGAAGACTGCGTTTAATACCCGTGATGGACATTTCAAGTATCTTGTCATGCCATTTGGACTCCGTAATGCTCCAGCAGTCTTTCAGTAGTTCGTCAATGATATTTTCGAGATCTTCTATACTCCTGTGTCGTTGTCTGTTTGGATGACATACTCATCTATTCACCCAATATTCAATCTCATCGCTCCCACCTCCACCAAGTCTTGCAGCGTCTCTATGCCAAACTCGAAAATGCACTTTTGAAAAAACCAGTCTTCCTTTCTTGGGCTATATTGTTATGAGTCAAGGTCTCCAAATGAATCCCGGCAAGTTGTCTGCAGTTCTGGACCAAAAAGACGGCTAATCCAAAGTTATGGACACCAGAGGCTGAAGAAGCTTTCAAACAGTTGAAGTCCATCTTTGCTTCTTCTCCTGTTTTATCTAGACCTGATCCTAACAAGCCATTTTCCTTGGAAGTGGATGTGTCCTCATTTGGAGCTAGGGCAGTATTAACACAAAAATCTACTAAGGGAAAAACTTTAACCTGCTTTTTTTTTTTTCTCTAAAACCTTCTCCCCTATGGAGAGAAATTACACTGTCGGAGCTCTTAGCCATTAACCCCTTAACAACGAAGGACGTATATTTACGTCCTCCACCGGCTCCTGCGATATGCCACTGCGTGACCCCGAGTCATATCGGGTCGGTCCCGGCGGCTATCAGCGGCCGGGACCCGCGGCTAATACAGGACATCACTGATCGCAGGGATGCCCTGTAGTAACCCTTCAGACGCGGCGATCAAAGCTGACCGCCGCGTCTGAAGTGAAAGTGAAAGTATCCCGGCTGCTCAGTCGGGCTGTTCGGGACAGCTGCGGTGAAATCGCGGCATCCCGAACTGCTTACAGGACTCCGGGAGGGCCCTACCTGTCTCCTCGGTGTCCGATCAGCAAATGACTGCTCCGTGCCTGAGATCAGGCAGGAGCAGTCAAGCGCCGATAACACAGATCACAGGTGTGTTAATACACGCCAGTTATCTGTGTAAAAGATCAGTGTGTGCAGTGTTAGAGCCCCCTATGGGAGCTATAACACTGCAAAAAAAAAAAGTTAAAAAAAAAGTGTTAATAAAGGTCATTTAACCCCTTCCCTAATAAAAGTTTGAATCACCCCCCTTTTCCCATAAAAAAATAAAACAGTGTAAATAAAAATAAACATATGTGGTATCGCCGTGTGCGTAAATGTCCGAACTATAAAAATATATAATTAATTAAACCGCTCGGTCAATGGCGTACACATAAAAAAAAGTCCAAAAAAGCATATTAAAAAATGAATAAAAAGTGATCAAAAAGTTTGATCAAAACAAAAATGGTACGGATAAAAACTTCAGATCACGGTGCAAAAACTGCCCTGTACATGGAAATATAAAAAAGTTATAGGGGTCAGAATAGGACATTTTTAAACGTATACATTTTCCTGCATGTAGTTATGATTTTTTCCAGAAGTACGACAAAATCAAACCTGTATAAGTAGGGTACCATTTTAACCGTATGGACCTACATAATAATGATAAGGTGTCATTTTTACCGAAATATGCACTGCGTAGAAACAGAAGCCCCCAAAAGTTACAAAATGGCGTTTTTTCTTCGATTTTGTCACGCAATTATTTTTTTCCCCGTTTCGCCGTGAATTTTTGGGTAAAATGACTAATGTCACTGCAAAGTAGAATTGGTGATGCAAAAAATAAGCCATAATATGGATTTTTAGATGGAAAATTGAAAGGGTTATTATTTTTAAAGGGTAAGGAGGAAAAAAACTGTGCAAAAACTGAAAAACCCTGCATCCTTAAGGGGTTTAGCTGGCCTTAGAAGAGTGGCATCACCTCTTGGAAGGCTTGGTACATCCTGTCACAATTTATTCAGACCACAAGAATTTACTTTATCTTCAGTCAGCCCATTGTCTTAACCCACGACAGGCCCGATGGTCTTTATTTTTCTCCAAATTCAACTTCTTCATCCACTTCCGTCCTGCAAAAAAGAATGTCCAAGGTGATGCCCTTTCCAGGTTTTCAGATGTGCACGACGGTGAATCTCTCCCACAGCATATTATCCCGCTGGAGCGTCTAATTTCTACAGCACCAGCAAGTCTCCAACATCTACCTCCTGGAAAGACTTGCATATCTCCTCGTATGAAACTCAGAGTCTTGAAATGGGGACATTCTTCTCTTTTGGCCGGCCATCCTGGTATTCGTAAGTCTCTACAGCTCATCTCCAGACATTATTGGTGGCCAACTTGTAAAAAGGATGTCTTTGATTTTGTTCGGTCCTGCTCAGTCTGTGCCTGGGACAAGACACCCCATTCCAAGCCAGCAGATCTGCTTCAGCCCCTGCTAGTTCCTGAGCTTCCTTGGTCCGATATTGCCATGGTAATACTGTCATATGGGTGGTAGTTGATTGATTTTCTAAAATGGCTCATTTTCTACCACTACCTGGCCTTCCATCAGCACCACAGCTTGCCAAGCTTTTCCTTCATCATATCTTTCGTTTGCATGGACTCCCTTCCCATATTGTTTCCGACCGAGGGGCTCAGTTCGTCTCTAAATTCTGGTGGGCCCTATGCTCACGTGTACAAATTAAGTTGGATTTCTCCTCGGCTTATCATCCACAATCCAATGGACAGGTTGAGAGGGTGAATCAGGTTTTGGGACACTATTTACGCTATTTTGTTTCAACGCATCAGGATGACTGGGTCGATCTGCTATCTTGGGCAGAGTTCTCCTACAACCACAAGGATTCCGATTCCACAAGTGCTTCACCCTTCTTTGTGGTCTATGGACTTCACCCTCGTCCTCCTCTTCCCTTGTCATCTTCCTCTGGTGTTTCTGACATTGATGAACAAGTGCAGAATTTTTCTTCCATCTGGCAAAAGACACGTCTTTCACTTCTACAGGCTACTTCTCACATGAAATTTCAGGCAGACAAGAAGAGACGTCCTCCTCCTGAATATTCTCCTGGCGACAAAGTCTGGCTAAATATATCCGTTTCAAGATACCCAGTTATAAACTAGGTCCTCATTATCTCTGTCCTTATAAAGTTAAGAAACGGCTCAATCCTGTGGCTTATTCCCTTCATCTTCCCTCCTCTCTCCAAATCCTGAATTCCTTTCATGTTTCCCACCTGAAACCAGCCATCTCCAACCGTTTTTCTCAAAGGGACATCTCTCCTTCTCCCATCTCTGGTACCTCAGATGTTTATGTTGTCAAGGAAATCTTAGACCCTAAGTTTGTCAGAGGAAAATGCTTTTTTTTTTTGGTAGATTGGGAGGGTTTCGGTCCGGAGGAGAGGTCTTGGTAGCCGCAGGACAATATTCTGGACAAAGACCTTCATAAGAAAATTTTGAGCTGCAAAAGGAGGGGAGACCAAAAGGGGGGGTATTGTTATAGTCTGCGCTCCGGCCGAACATGTCGGCCGCGAGCGCATTGTCCCTGCTCCCGGCAGGGCTGGGATTCGCATTGCGGGATGCACAAGCGAATCCCTGCATGTTACTTACCTGATTCCTCTGACTCCACTGCTACTGTGCGTCAGCCCCGGCGCGTGTCCCTGTACCGTAGGGCACGCGCGTGCCGAAGCTTTAAAATTTAAATTGGATTCGTCAGATTCCATGCACTCATCTCTAGAAGCCATCATAGCAGCAAAGAATGAGCTGCTGATGGCTCCCCACCGCACATGTCACACACCTCTTAAAGTCAGCTCTGGTGGTGATTCTATTAATCGCCACTTACATGCCTGAACAATACATGGCCCAATGACTACTCACTAAGGTGTACAGCATATGCTGGGGTGCCAAACTACAAGGAAGAATAACATACAGTACCTGTCAACTTTTAAGGAGTCACATCTGTTTTTGTGGATTTACAATGTCTTATATCAATATAACTGTTATTCCTTAGTTTAACCCCTTAAGGATGCAGGGTTTTTCCGTTTTTGCATTTCAATTTTTTCCTCATCACCTTCTAAAAATCATAATGCCTTAAATTTTTCACCTAAAATTCCATATTATGGCTTATTTTTTGTGCCACCAATTCTACTTTGCAGTGACATTAGCAATTTTACCAAATTATCCACGGCGAAGCAGAAAAAAAAATTCATTGTGCGACAAAATTGAAGAAAAATTTCATTTTGTAACTTTTGGGGCTTCAGTTTCTACACATAGCATTTTTCGGTAAAAATTACATCTTATCTTTATTCTGTAGGTCCATACGAATAAAATTATACCCTATTTATATAGATTTGATTTTGTATTACTTCTAAAAAAAAATCATAACTACATGCAGGAAAATTGAAATGTTTCAAATTGTCATCTTCTGACCCCTATAACTTTTTTTATTTTTCCACGTACGGGCCGGTATGAGGGCTCATTTTATGCGCCGTGAAGTTTTTATTGGTACCATTTGTATATTGATCAGACTTTTTGATCGCTTTTTATTCATTTTTTAAGATATAAAATGCGACCAAAAATATGCTATTTTGGACTTTGGAATTTTTTTGCAAATATGCCATTGACTGTGCGGCTTAATTAATTATATATTTTCATATTTCGGACATTTCTGCATGCACCCCCTATTGGCTATTACACTGAACATACCGATCTCATACACAGATCATTGTCGTGCATTGACACAGCAAAGATCAGTGTTGTCGGCGGCATGACCCTGCATTATATACCGGGCGCAGGGCGTACACATATGCCCTGCGTCCGTAAGAGGTTAAAGAACATGACATTTAAAATATTCTGTATTTATTTTTTTTAGTTAAAAAAAACTGTTAAAACATACCTTTCACCTTGACGTAACATTTCAAAACCTTTATTTATTTCGTTGAATGACAATTTGTGAGATAGCAAAGAATCCACTTTGAACTTGTCAGCCATCAGATCTGTTACTAGTTGAGGTACAGATTCCTTACCCTTAAAGCCTGCACAAAAGAGATGAAAATGAGAATAATATTGGGCAAAATGTGTATGATGGCCAAGATTTACTAATGCAAATGACTTACAGATTTATTAAACAGCCTGAGCCATTTGAAAAAAATCATATTCTTATAGGAGTGTTCTGGCATTAAAATTTTTTTTTATTTTTCTGGGGCTGCTGGAAGAAGAAAAAAAAAGTGATTCTTACCTACCTTGTCCCCAGCAGCTCCCATTTTAACAACTTTTGGTCTCTCACTATCTTTTTGCTTTCTCGTTTCTTTCTGCTTCATAGATGAGACATCAGAGCAGGACCTGCCCGCTCAGGCAGTCACTGGTCTCAGCAGCGTCCTATCATGACCAATAATTGGCTGAGAAGGCAGAGAGAAGCAGTGTGCTAGGGGGGGAAAGGAAGTCCCTAAAATGCGAGTTGCAGGGGACTAGGTTGGTAAGGGTAGGATTTGTATTTCTCAGATCAGTTGTAATTGTAATGACACCATAGAATATGCTACAAAACAAACAAACAAAAAATGTCTGTGGGATGAAATTGGAAAAAAAATCATTTTGTCAATGGAAAGAGTGGGGGGGGTTAGTTTTCACATAACACTGCGCACACTGATCTTTTACACTGATCTCTGCAAAGCCATAGCTTTGCATAGATCAGTGTTATAGGCGGTCGATTGCTCAAGCCTGGATCTCAGGCTTGGAGCAATTAATCGCTGATCGGACATGATGGAGGCAGGTAAGGGGACCTCCGCTTGCGTCCTAGCTGATCAGGACATCGCAATATTATTTTATCGCAATGGTCCCAATCAGCCCGACTGAGCTGCTGGGAAGCTTTCATTTTAGACGTGGCGATCAAATTTTATCGTCGCATCTAAAGGGTTAATAGCGCGTGGTACAACGATCGGTGCCTCACGCTATTAGCCCAGGGTACCGGCTATCATTAGCCACTGGGACTGACCCGGTATGACGCGGGGTCACGTGACCCCACGTTATCTACCGGGACCGGGCGCAGGGCGTACAGGTATGCCCTGCGTCCTTAAGATTCTAAGGACCAAGCTGATTTTCAGCCAGGACATCTTCTCCCCTATCCAAAGGATAGGGGAGATTTTCACCCGGGACATTTTCTCCCTATCCAAAGGGATTTTGGAGAGTAAGTTCTGCTGAAATGGTTTTTGGGGACATGTCACAATTAGGAAGCCACTATTGTGCCAGAACAGCAAAAAAAAAAAAAAAGACCACATGGCATGGTATTTTGGAAACTGTGCCACTCAAGGAACGTAACAAGGGGTCAAGTGAGCCTTAACACCCCCGCAGGTGTTTGACGACTATTAGTTAAAGTTGGATGTGCAAATGAAAATTTATTTTTCACTAAAATGCAGGTATTTCCCCAAATTTTAAATTTTTACAATCGGTAATAGGAGAAAATGCCCCCCAAAATTAGTAACCCCATTTCTTCTGAGTATGTAAATACCCCATGTGTGGACGTCAAATGCTCTGCTGGCGCACTACAATGCTCAGAAGAAAAGGAGTCACATTTGGCTTTTGGAAAGCAAATGTAGCTGAAATGGTTTTTGGGGGGCACGTCACATTTAGGAAGCCCCCGTAGTGCCAGAATAGCAAAAAAAAAAAATTATAATCTACATGGCATACTAAGTATGAAAATACCCCATATGTAGATGTAAAGTGCTCTGCAGACGAACTAGAATGCTCAGAAGAGAAGGAGCGCCATTGAGCTTTTGGAGAGAGAATTTGTTTGGAATGGGATCGGGGGGCCATGTGCGTTTACAAAGCCCCCATGGTGGCAGAACAGTGGACCCAACCACATGTGACCCCATTTTGGAAACTACACCCCTCACAGAATGTAATAAGGGGTGCAGTGAGCATTTACACCCCACTGGCGTTTGACAGATCATTGGAACAGTGAGCTGTGCAAATGAAAAATTTAATTTTTCATTTTCACAGACCACTGTTCCAAAAATCTGTCAGACACCTGTGGGGTGTAAATGCTCCCTGCACCCCTTATTACATTCCATGAGGGCAAATTCTCTCTCCAAAGCCAAATGGAGCTCTTTCTCTTCTGGCATTGTACTGCACCGGCAGAGCACTTTATGTCCACATATGGGGTATTTCCATACTCAGAAGAAATGGGGTTACAAATTTTGGGGGCTTCTTTTCCTATTTCCCTTGTGAAAAGGAAAAATTTAGGTTAACACCGGCATTTTTTTAATTTTCACATCCAACTTTAACGAAAATTCGTCAAACACCTATGGGTGTTATGGCTCACAATATCACTTGTTTTATTCCATGAGGGGTGTAGTTTCCAAAATGGGGTCACATGTGGGTATATATTTTTTTGCGTTTCTGTCATAACTGCTGTAAAATCAGCCACCCCTGTACAAATCACAAATTTAGGCCTCAAATGTACTTAGTGCACTCTCACTCCTGAGCCCTGTTGTGCGCCCGCAGAGTATTTTATGCCCACTTATAGGGGCTACACCTGCATGTTAGTGTAAAATGTTAAATTTTTTTACACTAACAGGCTGGTGTAGACCCAAACTTTACCCTTTCATATGGGGTAAAAGGAGAAAAAGACACCCAAAAACGCAATTGCTACTGATGTGGCCCTAAACTGTTTCCTTGAAATATGACAGGGCACCGAAGTGAAAAAGTGCCATGCGCATTTGAGGCCTAAATTAGGGATTTGCATAGGGACGGACTGGGATGCAAGTGTTACAATTGCCTGCGCTACCAAAAATATTCTACGCCAGTGATTCCCAAACATTCCCAAACAAGTGTATTTGTAGTGTTTTGCCCTTTATTTTGTGTTAGTGTAATGTTTTTTGGGTACATTCGCACTGGCAGGGGTTTACGGTGAGTTTCCCGCTAGGATTTTGCCACAGCTCAACTTAAAGTAGGAAATTCACTGTAAACCCCCACCCGTGTGATTGTACCCTATAAATTCTCATGGGGGGGGGGGGAAACAAACCTCCAGGTTTTGCAAAACTACAACTCCCACTAGCATGTACTGATCGCCGAAGGGCATGCTGGAAATTGTAGTTATACAACAGCTTGAGGCACGCAACTACAACACCCAGTATGCTGAGACAGCCGTTTGATGTTCGTGCATGCTGGGAGTTGTAGTTTTTAAAGAATTAGAGGGCTACAGTTTACAGACCACAACACAGTGATCTCCAAACTGTGGCCCTCCAGATGTTGCAAAATTACAAATCCCAGCCTGCCCAGACAGCAAAATGCTGGGAGTTGTTGTTTTGCAACAGCTGGAGGCTCCGTTTTGGAAACGCTGCCGTGTTTTTTCATTTTTATTGGGGGGGGGGCGGTGTAAGGGTGTATTTGTAGTGTTTTACCCTTTATTTTGTGTTAAATTTAGCAAAACTACAAATCCCAGCATGCCCAAACAGCAAACGGCTATTTGGGCATGCTGGGAGTTGTAGTTTTGCAACATCTGTAGGGCTACAGTTTAGAGACCACTCTATAGTGGTCTCCAAACTGTGGCTTTCCAGATGTTGCTAGGCAACATCGCTGCACCAGGGAGCCGCACCTCATCGCTGCCGCTGCACCAGGGAGAGGATTGCCGCCCGTCACCGATCATCGACGCTGGTAAGAGACCTCCGCCGCCGGTTGCAGGACAGTTCCCCCGTTCTGCCTGGACGACCATTGGTGGGCAGTGCGGGGGAACCGAACTTAACCTCCCCACCCTCGGTCTGCTATTGGTCGGTCGCTTCTGACCGACCAATAGCAGGGATAAGAGGGGTGGTACCCCTGCTATTTTACTCCTATTCCTTCAGGGGGATCGGGGCTGTCTTGGACAGCCCCAATCCCCCTTATTTACCGGGTCCCTTGGGACCGTATGACCTGGAATCGCCGCAGATCGCCGGTCTGACTGGCAATTTGCGCCGATCGCAGACAATAGGGGGTTTCAGGACCCCCCAGGCTTTGGCAAGGGATGCCTGCTGAAAAATTTCAGCAGGCATCCCGTTCTGTTCACCGTCCGGTTACCGGCGGTGAACAGAAACGCTGAGGGCGTACAGGTATGCCCGTGGTCCATAAAGGGGTACTTCACTGGAAAACATGTTTTTCTAAATCAACTGGTGCCAGAAAGTTAAATAGATTTGTAAATTACTTCTATTAAAAAATCTTAATCCTTCCAGTACTTATCAGCTGCTGCATGCTCCACAGGATATTCTTTTCTTTTTGAATTTCCTTCCAGTCTGACCACAGTGCTCTCTCCTGACACCTCTATCCATGTCAGGAACTGTCCAGAGCAGGAGAGGTTTTCTATGGGGATTTGCTCTTACTCTGGACAGTTCCCAAAATGGACAGAGGGGTCAGCAGAGAGCACTGTGGTCAGACAGAAAGGAAATTCAAAAATACAAGAACTTCCTCAGCAAATGATAAGTACTGGAAGGATTAATATATTTTTTAATAGTAATTTACAAATCTGCTTAACTTTCTGGCACCAGTTGATAAAAAAAAAATGTTTTTCAGTGGAGTACCCCTTTAAGTCCCGGGAAGCGAGGGTGTACCTGTATGCCCTTGGTCCTGGTGGGGTTAAAGTTGTTATTAAGGATTTAAAAACCAGTGCTGATTTCTTAGAATAACAGCACAACTCTTGTCCTGTGGTATGTGTGATATTGCAGCTCAGTTCCATTGAGGTGAGTAGAGCCAAGTTTTAACACCTCTCACAAACTGAGGACTAGTGTGGTGCTGCTTTAAAAAAAGAAATTGCTCTGTATTTTTATTCCTGGATAACCCCTTTAACCCCTTAATGACGAAGGACGTATATTTACGTCCTTGGCCGGCTCCCGCGATATAACGCGGGGTCTGATGCTGGGACGCGGTGCCGCGCGCTATTAACCCTTTAGACGCGGCATTCAAAGTTGAATGACGTGTCTGAAACGAAAGTGAAAGCTGCCCGGCTGCTCAGCGGGGCTGATCGGGACTACCGCAATGAAAATGCGGTGTCCTGATCAGCTGGGACACGAGCGGAGGTCCTCTTACCTGCTAGTGTTGCTCGCGAATATTCGCAATGCGAATTTTCTTCGTGAATATCGCATATTCGCGAATATAGCACTATATATTCGAAATGACGAATATTCGTTTCTTTTTTTTTTTTTTTTTCGTCACAGTACACATCACAGTGATCATCCCTCTCTGCTTCCAGTTTGTGTGGTGTAAAGAAGGCTCTATTACTACGGTCTGAGACTGGCGTACGAATTTTCGCGTCTGTGAAAATTTGCATATGATAATTTGCGCATATACGTATTTTCGCATATGCGAATTTTCGCTTATGCTAATTTTTGCATTTGCGAATATTCGTATATGCGAATACTTGTATGCGAAAATAAGCGCGAATATTATGAATATGCGAATTTAGCAAATATATGACGGATATTCGTCCATATATTCGCAAAATATCGCAAATTCGAATATAGCCTATGCCGCTTAACACTATTACCTGCCTCCGGCGTGTCCCCTCGTAAATGTCCGAACTATAAAAAAATTAAACCGCACGGTCAATGGCGTACGCGCAAAAAAATTCCAAAGTCCAAAATACAAAAATGGTACCACTAAAAACTTCAGATGACGGCGCAAAAAGTTAGCCCTCATACCGCCCCATACGCGGGAAATAAAAAAAGTTATAGGGGTCAGAAGATGACAATTTTAAACGTATAAATTTTCCTGCATGAAGTTATGATTTTTTACAAAAGTACAACAAAATCAAACCTATATAAGTAGGGTATCATTTTAATCGTATGGACCTACAGAATAAAGATAAGGTGTCATTTTTACAGAAAAATGTACTGTGTAGAAACGGAAGCCCCCAAAAGTCACAAAATTGTGTTTTTTCTAAAATTTCGTTGCACAATGATTTTTTTTACATTTCACCGTAGATTTTTTGGTAATATGACTGATGGCACTGCAAAGTAGAATTGGTGGCACAAAGAAATAAGCCATCATATGGATTTTTAGGTGCAAAATTGAAAGGGTTATGATTTTTAAAAGGTGAGGAGGAAAAAACGAAAGTGCAAAAACAGAAAAACCTGTGGTCTTTAAGGGGTTAAGGGCCCCATGATGAAAATATACATCTTTGGTAGTTAAGAGATTCAATTGTCTTAAGAACTAGACAGTTTTCATAAATCCGGTGACAGTATTTAACAGTAATATCATTTGTGAATTCTCAATGTGTGGGTTTGTTACACACCTCCAAAAAATGCTGATTTTAAGGTTCGTCCTGTGAGAAGCAATCTTGGTGCAAATGAGAGTGTTGAAAGTGAAGGAGCCACTCCAACTATAACAGCAGTGCCACAACTCATATGGCTGGAGAGTAGTGCAGAAACCTGTGAAGAAACACATGAAGGTCACTGAGATAAAATCTTAGGGTGTATTCAGACAAGGAAAATGTGTTGCACCTGTTTTTGTCAGCTGTCCAAATGACCTCATTGGGGTCTGAAGGAATCCATGGCCAAGCTGCAGAAACAACCTTATTTACATGTATAGAACAGATTTCCAGTCACAAACATTTCTGCAACAAATCTGTACCCTACATTAACCCCTTAAGGACTGAGCCCTTTTTCACCTTAAGGACTCGGCCATTTTTTGCAATTCTGACCACTGTCACTTTAAACATTAATAACTCTGGAATGCTTTTAGTTATCATTCTGATTCCAAGATTGTTTTTTCATGACATATTCTACTTTAACATAGTGGTAACATTTTGTGGTAACTTGCATCCTTTCTTGGTGAAAAATCCCCAAATTTTATGAAAAATTTGAAAATGTTGCATTTTTCTAACTTTGAAGCCTAACTTTGTAAGGAAAATGGATATTCCAAATAATTATTTTTTTATTCACATATACAATAT
Source organism: Hyla sarda (assembly GCF_029499605.1). NCBI lineage: Eukaryota > Metazoa > Chordata > Amphibia > Anura > Hylidae > Hyla > Hyla sarda. Next base: position 196,428,594 of record NC_079189.1, read on the forward strand.
GTCTACTTTATGTTTACATCATAAAATTGACAAGTTTTTACTTTTGTAAGACACCAGAGGGCTTCAAAATTCAGCAGCAATTTTCAAATTTTTCACAAAATTTTCAAATTCACTATTTTTCAGGGACCCGTTCAGGTTTGAAGTGGATTTGAAGGGTCTTCATATTAGAAATACCCCATAAAAGACCCCATTATAAAAACTGCACCCCCCAAAGTATTCAAAATGACATTCAGTCAGCGTTTTAACCCTTTAGGTGTTTCACAGGAATAGCAGCAAAGTGAAGGAGAAAATTCACAATCTTCATTTTTTTACACTTGCATGTTCTTGTAGACCCAATTTTTTAATTTTTACAAGGGGTAAAAGGAGAAAATGTATACTTGTTTTTGTAGCCCAATTTCTCTCGAGTAAGCACATACCTCATATGTCTATGTAAAGTGTTCGGCGGGCGCAGTAGAGGGCTCAGAAGCGAAGGAGCAACAAGGGGATTTTGGAGAGTACGTTTTTCTGAAATGGTTTTTGGGGGGCATATTGCATTTAGGAAGCCCCTATGGTGCCAAAACAGCAAAAAAAAAAAAACACACATGGCATACCATTTTGGAAACTCGACCCCTTGTGGAACATAACAAGGAATTAAGTGAGCCTTAATACCCCACAGGTGTTTCACAACTTTTGCATATGTAAAAAAAAAAAAAAAAAGAATTTTCACTAAAATGTGTGTTTCCCCCCAAATTTCACAAGGGTTAATAGCAGAAAATACCCCCCAAAATATGTAACCCCATTTCTTTTGAGTATGGAAATACCCCAGGTGTGGACATCAAGTGCCCTGCGATCGAACTACAATGCTCAGAAGAGGAGGAGCGCCATTGAGCTTTTGAAGAGTGAATTTGTTTGGAATGGTAGTCAGGGGCCATGTGCGTTTACAAAGCCCCCGTGGTGCCAGAACAGTGGACCCCCCACATGTGACCCCATTTTGGAAACTACACCCCTCACAGAATTTAATAAGGGGTGCAGTGAATATTTACACCCCACTGGCATTTGACAGATCTTTGGAACAGTGGGCTGAGCAAATTAAAAATTAAATTTTACATTTTCACGGACCACTGTTCCAAAAATCTGTCAGACACATGTGGGGTGTAAATGCTCACTGCACCCCTTATAACATTACATGAGGGGTGTAGTTTCCAAAATGGGGTCCCATGTTGGGGAGTCCATTGTTCTGGCACTATGGGGGCTTTGTAAACACACGTGGCCTTCAATTCCGGACACATTTTCTCTTCAAAATCCCAATTGCGCTTCTTCTGTTCTGAGCATTGTAGTTTGCCCGCCAAGCACTTTATATCCACATTTGGGGTGTTTTCTTACTCAGAAGAAATGGGGTTACAAATTTTGGGGGGCTTTTTTCCTATTTTCCCTTGTGAAAATGAAAAATTTAGGGTAACACCAGCATTTTAGTGGAAAAAAATATTTTTTTTCATTTTCCCATCCAACTTTAACGAAAATTGTCAAACACCTGTGGGGTGTTAATGCTCACTGTACCCCTTGTTACATTCCATGAGGGGTGTAGTTTCCAAAATGGTGTCACATGTCGGTATTTATTTTTTTGCGTTTATGTCAGAACCGCTGTAAAATTAGCCACCCTTGTGAAAATCACCAATTTAGGCTTCAAATGTACATAGTGTGCTCTCACTCCTTAGCCTTGTTGTGCGTCCGCAGAGCATTTTACGCCCACATATGCGGTATTTCCATACTAAGCAGACATTGCGTTACAAATTTTGGGGGTCTTTTTTTCCTTTTACCTCTTGTGAAAATAAAAAGTAAAGGGCAACACCAGCATGTTAGTGTAAAACATTTTTTTTTTACACTGACAGGCTGGTGTAGACCCCAACTTTTCCATTTCATAAAGGGTAAAAGGAGAAAAAGCCCCCCAAAATTTGTAGTGTAATTTCTCCCGAGTACGGAGATACCCCATATGTGGCCCTAAACTGTTTCCTTGAAATACGACAGGGCTCCGAAGTGAGAGAGCGCCATGCGCATTTGAGGACTAAATGAGGGATTGCATAGGGGTGGACATAGGGGTATTCTACGCAAGTGATTCCCAAACAGGGTGCCTCCAGCTGTTGCTAAACTCCCAGCATGCCTGGACAGTCAGTGGCTGTCCAGAAATGCTGGGAGTTGTTGTTTTGCAACAGCTGGAGGCTCCGTTTTGGAAACACTGCTGTAAAATATGTTTTTAATTTTTATGGGGGGGGCAGTGTAAGGGGGTGTATATGTAGTGTTTTACCCTTTATTTTGTGTGAGTGTAGTGTAGTGTTTTTAGGGTACATTCACACTGGCGGAGGTTTACAGTGAGTTCCCTGCTAGGAGTTTGCGCTGCGGCGAAAAATTTGCCGCAGCTCATACTTGAAGCAGAAAACTTACTGTAAGCCTGCCCGTGTGAATGTACCCTGCTGTTCACATGGGGGGGGGCAAACCTCCAGCTGTTTCAAAATTACAACTCCCAGCATGTGCTGACAGACCGTGCATGCTGGGAGTTGTACTTTTGCAACAGCTGGAGGCACACTGGTTGGAAAACCTTCAGGTAGGTTCTGTTATCTAACTCAATATTTTCCAACCAGTGTGCCTCCAGCTGTTGCAAAACTACAACTCCCAGCATGTACTGATCACCGAAGGGCATGCTGGGAGATGTAGTTATGCAACAGCTGGAGGGATCGCAACTACAACTCCCAGCATGCTGGGATTTGCAGTTTTGCAACATCTGGAGAGCTACAGTATAGAGACCACTGCAAACTGTGGCCCTCCAGATGCTGCAAAACTACAAATCTCAGCATGCCCGGACAGCAAACAGTTGTGTGGGCATGCTAGGAGTTGTAGTTTTGCAAGATCTGGAGGGCTATAGTTCAGAGACTACCATATAGTGGTCTCTATACTGTAGCACTCCAGATGTTGCAAAAGTACAATTCCCAGCATGCCCAAACAGCTGTCTGGGCATGCTGGGAGTGGTACTTTTGCAACATCTGGAGTGCTACAGTATAGAGACCACTATATGGTGGTCTCGGACTGCAGCCCTCCAGATGTTGCTAGGCAACTTACCGGCTTCCGTCGGATCCAGGGAGCTTGCTGCACGACATCGCCGCCCGCCGATCTCCGACGCCGATCGTCGCCCGCAGCCTCCGCAGCTCGGTAAGTGGACTCCGCCGCCGATCCTCTGTCGTTTCCCAGTTCTGCCCCGCCTATTGTGGGTGGGCAGAATGGGGAAAACGAAAGTTAACCCCCCGCCCCCGATCTGCTATTGGTGGTCACGTCTAGACCACCAATAGCAGGGATAGGAGTGATGGCACCCCGGCCACCTCACTCCTATCGCTTCAGGGGGGTTGTGGGTGTCATGGACACCCGCGATCCCCCTTCTATTCCGGGTCACCATAGACCAGTAATGACCCGGAATCGCGCAAATCGCAAGTGTCATTTGCGCGGGGTGCCTGCTGATAGATATGGTACGCCCTTGGTCCTTAAGTACCAGGGAGCAAAGGCGTACCTGTACGCCCTTGGGGTTAAAGGGGTACTCTGGTGAAAAACTTTTTTTTTTTTTTTTTAAATCAACTGGTGCCAGAAAGTTAAACAGATTTGTAAATTACTTCAATTAAAAAATCTTAATCCTTCCTGTATTTATTAGCTGCTGAATACTACAGTGGAAATTATTTTCTGTTTGAAACACAGAGCTGTCTGCTGACATCACGAGCACAGTGCTCTCTGCTGACATCTCTGTCCATTTTAGGTACTGTCCAAGGTAAAAGTAAATCCCCATAGCAAACATATGCTGTTCTGGACAGTTCATAAAAGGGACAGAGATGTCAGCCGAGAGCACTGTGCTCGTGATGTCAGCAGACAGTTCCGTGTTTCAAAAAGAAAAGAATTTCCGCTGTAGTATTCAGCAGCTAATAAGTACAAGAAGGATTAAGATTTTTTAATAGAAGTAATTTACCAATCTGTTTAACTTTCTGGCACCAGTTGATTTAAAAAAATATGAAAGTTTTTCACCGGAGTACCCCTTTAAGCTACCTTAAAATAAGTATATATATATATATATATATATATATATATATATATATATATACTGAATATTAATAAACTAACAAATAATAAAAATCGAAATTAAAAGTGATTGTCAGAGTTAAGGGCAGTTACTGAAAACTTTTTTTTCTCTAGAGTACCTGGTGTATCAATAAGAATATTAATAAATCTTTATTTATATAGCGCACACAAATTCTGCAGCAATGTACACTCATATTGGTCCCTGTCCCCATTGGGGCTCATAATCTGAATTCACCTATTAGTATGTTTTGTAGTCTTGGAAGAAACTCACAAAAGCATGGGAAGAACATGGAAACTTGTTGCAGATGTTGTCCTTGGTAAGATATGAACCTAGGACCCCAGAGCTGCAAGTCACTGTTTCGCATTGCACAGAAAAATCCACAGATATTATTAGGAACTGAGGTGGCCCAGTACAGGAGTTGTTACCCCGTACCCTTGCTGCCCTGTCAGGCAGCCTCCCTGCAGTGTCCCCTGGGCCCCCTTCACTTGTTCCTTATTTACAGTTGGTTTTATGCTATGTATTGTACATAAGAGTGTTGTACCTTTAAGAATATTTGTCATGTGGCTAAACTATTGTCATGTGAGTGTAACCCAGTGATGTGTCAGTGACCATGTGACCTAAGGGTGACCTATGGGACCCCACCAGAGTCTCCCCTATATAAGTCCTGGGAGGAGTCTCTTCGCTCTCTTTGAGCTCAGCTCTGAGTCTTTGCTGAGATCCAGCCAAGTCAAGTCCTAAGAGTGTGTCTGGAGTCCATAGGAGGCCTCAAGTCAGTCCAGCAGCCACAAGTCTTCAAGTAAAGTACAATTGGGGTATAGTCAGCCCCATTCAAGTCAGTCAAAGTCATCTGTCTTCAGTCAGCGTGGCCAACAGCAATATTGTCCAAGTCCACTACAAGTCCCAGCAAGCCCTGAGGTCTCTGAAGTTACTGGTCACCTCCGTGGGCCTGGCTAAGCTGTATAGACTGTTCCATATGTCACTCCGTAAAGCTACGGTTGTCCGTAACTTGGCGTCTGAGTTATTATTGCGCCCCCCCCCGGGGCTAGCCCACGATCCAGCGGTATACCTTCGGGTGGTATTGAGGATAAACCACGCCCTGGCATCACGAATACAATGGGTTCATGCCTTCTGCCTCTAGGGCAATTCCATCTACCCTGCATCACACCCCTGTATAATGTACTAGCAGTCCAGCTTTTAACAATACAAAATGTAACCATCATGTTCAGGAATTTAGACAGAATCTTCGATGCAGATGTACAGTGGGGAGAACAAGTGTTTGATACACTGCCAATTTTGTAGGTTTTCCTACTTAGTGTAGTTCTGGCTTGATCCCTCACCTTCCTCATGATCATTGATGCCCCATGAGGTGAGATCTTGCATGGAGCCCCAGACAAAAGGAGATTGACCGTCATCTTGCACTTTTTTCATTTTCTAATAATTGCGCCAACAGTTGTTGCCTTCTCAACAAGCTGCTTGCCTTTTGTCCTGTAGCCCATCCCAGCCTTGTGCAGGTCTACAATTTATCCCTGATGTCCTTACACAGCTCTCTGGTCTTGGCCATTGTGGAGAGGTTGGAGTCTGTTTGATTGAGTGTGTGGACAGGTGTCTTTTATACAGGTAACGAGTTCAAACAGGTGCAGTTAATACAGGTAATGAGTGGAGAACAGGTGGGATTCTTAAAGAAAACATAACAGGTCTTTTAGAGCCGGAATTCTTACTGGTTGGTAGGTGATCAAATACTTGTATTAAAATTTATTAAAGTTATTATTTTTTTAAATCATAAAATGTGATTTTCTGGATTTTTGTTTTAGATTCCGTCTCTCACAGTTGAAGAGTACCTTTTAAATAAATAACAGACCTCTACATGCTTTGTAAGAATGAAAACCTGCAAAATCGGCATTGTATGAAATACTTGTTCTCCCCACTGTAAATGATACCTTATCCAGGGAGTGCTAATGCACAGCAAGCAACGTGAACCCTGTGTAGTCTGACTGTAGTAGCTTTGGATAAAAGGAAAACCTTTCTGAGGTGTTGATTTGTTGTACAATCTGTCGCAGTTGATGTTTAGAGACTTTTCATTGTGACTTTTACTTTAGATGCTTTTTGTAGAATTTTGTTAGCTATGCCATAGTCTGGTTAAAAGGAAATTGACATCAGTTTCACTCACGCTATCCTGTTGGTACAGGTGTGTAGTGCAGGTGACACTCATGATAATGATACTTACCTGTCCTTGATCCGTGGCCCGTTATTTTCCTCATTCGGGTGGCAGGCTTTGGGGTGCAGGCAGAACCTCAACATGATTCTAAGCATGCACCAAGTCTGCTGCCCAAGTGAGGAAGATAACAGGCCAAGGGACTACGGATCAAGGACAGGTAAGTATTGTTATTATCAGTGTCATCCACACTACACACCTGTACCAATAAGTTAGTGCGGGTGAAACAGATGACAGTTACCATTTAACTTTTTGCAGTGGTCGTGAATTTATTATGTGTGATTTGTTGCACAATTTGTCACCTCACCAGCCTTGACCTGGCTTACAAAAGTAGCTGTGGACAGCATTTGTAAAATGTTACATGTTTGGCAGAAAAAGGTTGCAGAGGATGAACTATACAAAGTAGTATACTGAAGTGTAAAAATATGTACTAGCCCCATATTTATCACATGCCATGCAACTATTTAATACATTTGGTGCACATACATATTTTTACCCCACAAATTAAAGGTGTAGAAAAATTGTTCACTTACACCACCCTTAATACATTTCCCCCAATGACCCAGAATGACCCTGGCATTTACAATCCATGATAATAACAAGAGACTACATCCTGGCCATCATTGTTTTGAAGGAGTTTACTTTGCCTTGTTTTGCATGTAAAGTAAACACAGCTGGAATAAATTGTTTCCATACCATTTTGTCTTTTATTTTTTAGCATTTGAGGGAATGCCAATCCTCAATTATTCTCTAAAGCAATCTTGTATTGTTTGGACCTTGAATAGACCTTGGACACAAAATAAGCTATTGTTACATTTGTTTTTTTTTACATCAAATCTCTTTTGTTAGGGTTATGTTGTAGGTGTACCCTTGTAGTACATATTATGTTATAAAAGTTTTTGTATAACTTAGCACTACATCAGAAAATATAAAACTTTATAATCTATCTAATTAGAGGACTGAATCATTTTCTATAACCTCCACCAGCCAGTAAGTCCACATTCCCTGTCTTCAGGCAAGCTTTACATGTTACTATAGTACTATAGTGCAGGACAATTTATCCCTTTTTCAAAGGATAAGTGTCTGATCGTGGGGGGTCCGACCTCTGGGACCCCCTTAAATCTAAGAGCCGAGGAACATGCTCTCGAATCACCCAAAGTGCAATAAAAAGTGCAAACGTGTTACACTAAAAAAACGTGCACAAATAATGCGGTCCATCGCAAGCCCTCCTCCAATAGGAGAGAGGCCCCCCAACAAACCTTACCCTTCACTTCTGGACCAAAAGGTACCTGCGAGGTTCCAGGTTCGATGTCCCTTTTCGCCGAAGCTACTAAGGGACCACAAATGCTCCCGGCATCCCCCTTGGGGTTAGCCAAGGTATCTGCCCGCAGAGCCGATGACAGTTGGTACCCTGCCAAAGCAGGAGTACCCAGGGTGTTTGCAGGGAGGTGCGGAACCTAATGGCCACACAAACCTCCCCTAGACCGCCAGGAGGGACACCCAGAAGGGCTACCGCATCCTGACAAATCCTGTGGACGCACAACATGTAAAAAGTGACACAGTGAGACAGACAGAAATAAATAAATTTGTGAATGTGTGCAGATATACTGCCCGGACATCCGGCCAGATCTATAAAAATTTCTCTGATCCTAGCCAGAAGGCCGGGAATCAAGAGGTGAGTGCCACAAAGGTGAAGATATCATGGTGCCCGTGCTTTAACTCAGTGAGCCAATACACCCAGTGAGTTTTGGCACCTCGGGGTCACCACTCCCCGAGGCACTGAAGTACCTCGGCTCTAGACCCTCTCTGCCTCATGGCGAGACCCGGAGGAAGCAGGTCACATCAGGGCAGCCGTCAAGCTGATTCCTCAGAACCAGCCCCGGAACACCCCGCTACACCTGCTCCCCACCAGCTCCATACTGTTGTCACCTGCCACCAGCATTAAACTGATAAAAACAGATACTACACTTGATCTTAGCCAAAGGCCGAGAAGAGATAACCCCCCTGTGATGGCCTGCATTGCACTTCGGGTCATCTCAGGAAAGGACAGTGTCGACCCCCGCACAAATTGGCGGCCGACACCCCCTCCGTGTATCTCAATGGGAGAGTGGGGGATACAGCATAAAGGTATCTCTAGTGCTCCCATAGAGATACATGGTGGGGGTGTGTTGGCCACTGCTTCGTGGGGGGTTGATACGCTCCATTCTAGGGGAAAGCTGGGGTGCCGTGCAGGAGATCATGGGGGTCCCAGCGGCCAGACCCCCTGCATTGAGATACTTATCCACTATCCTTTGGATAGGGGATAAATTGTCCTGCACAATAGTACTCCTTTAGTAAAAATCTTCAATCAATAAAAGTTCTGTACAGTGGAAAATACTAGAAAGGGAGGGTGGAAAGAAGAAGATGCAGCTGCAGTATATCACTCAAAGTGTGTGAGCAGGAAGCAGGGATATTAGGGAGAGACATTGAATATCTCAGGAGGGACTGACCACTTTGCAGGCATGGATCTAGAAAACTAACATTATGCAGAGCTTTGGGGAGGAGGAAACTAACCCAAAATAAGCAGGTTTGACAAATTTCTGGATCCACTACAGCTCATAGGATAAATAGTTTTTCACTCCAGGGTCATACACAGCCATTCATTGTAGTATTAATTTCTATTTTTATTTTATTTAAAAAATATATATTTATTTTTTAAATGAAAACAGATGCCAAGGAGAGGAGAGGAACACTGGAAATTCATGAGGTTCAAAAATGTAAAAGCATCCAATGTGTTAGCCTTGTCTAATAATAAAAGCAAGAAAACTGTTGTTAAACTTGTAAATATCAGAAAATATAAGCAGTATGAATAATAACTCTAAGCTGTTGAGACAGAAATATATTACGGGGTATTCCAATCTCCAAAGTTAGGGTGCTATAAAATAAAAAAGAATCTATACTCACCTGTCCTGATGCACTGCTGCTGCCTGCTTGTCTTTACGTATTTATTGCTGTGTGTTGTCCCTGCACGAACTGCCTCCTGAGCCAATGACTGCAAGAACCACCTGTGTAACAGAAGGGTCCTCACTAGGCCCCCAGCTGCCATGATGCCTCCTTGGACTAACAACAGTTGCATCTTGGGGACTCGATTGGGTGACTCAAGGAGCCTCCTTTTATTCCCTGAGACACTGAAGGCTGCTGACAGAAAAATATTTCTGTGATAATCCTACAAAATAAGATGTTCTACCTGTGACGAGTCGTGGACAGGGACCTGATCTCCTACCAAGTCATACAGTCCTGGACTTACAAGAAGGCTACAATGGCATTTGGCTCATGGTCAGTGTGGAGATAAAGCCAAGGCCACAACACCTTGCTGATGGGCTACAAGGCCCCCCAGAGTCACATTTTTAGAAGGCTATTGTTACATTGCTGGTTGGCAGTCCCCGATGTTCAGCATGTCCAGCTGCTTGCCTCAGCAAAGTTGCGCGCTCAGCTTCTCCTCCCCACTGCAGGCGACAGGTGGCAACAGTTTCAGGCATACCCCATGCACCTGCACATACAGTTTCTTTAAGAGTTTGTGCATGCCCCTAATTCTATTCCTGCTCCAATCCCTGCCAGGTGCTGCCTATATGCCTAACACTGCTCCACTCATTTCAGCTTGCTTGAGCAACATTGTAGTTTACTACAGCAAAGGTGTTTGTCTGCATTGTTTCCATTTACTGATTGTAGTATTTTCAGTCAGCTATATAATGGTGTTATCCAAATATACATACACGAGCATGGACTGAGTCTGATAAACTGCTCTACTAAAATGGAGGAAGAGATGAGAGGAGGAGGAAAATAACTGACACAACAAGGCATAATAATCATCATAAGCAGAGGGAAACATGATTCGGGATTCTAAAGCAATCACAGCACTAATATTTACAATGGCTCTAACTATATACATTACATATATACACCTACAAGACCGAAGTCTGTTTCCTGACTCCATCTTTGTCTAATCCTCCTTTACCTGTCAGCCTTGTAACTCTGCTCCCAAGTGGCAAAGTGGGTCCACAACCATTGAGGCGTTATAGCTATTATCATTCTGTGGAGTACTATGGTGGTGATTTAGATTAGGTATACAGTATGAAATCAGCAAAATTGTTTATGCAAAATGTGTTAGCAATTACACTATTTACCATGATATCAGTGTTTCCAATACATTCAAAAGAGTAATGGACTCCCCCATTTGTCATCTTCTGTATCACCTCATGGATGGGATTTTCATAATCCTTTGGGTTGATACATTCAGTGGCTCCACATTCCATGGCTTTTTCAAATTTTTTGCTGTTTACATCAATTGCAATAATTCTGGAAGCTCCTGCTTTTTCACATCCAATAATGACTGATAAGCCAACCCCTCCCAAACCAAATACAGCGCATGTAGTGCCGGGCTCCACCTGAAACAGGAAATATAATTATAGTATAAAATTATTAAATGTGATTATTATCAAAGTTAAAATGGTTGTTATGTTCTCTCTTTGTTTTCCTTATACTTTTTGTACATACAAAGAGATGCGAGGGTAAGGCTTTGTTCAAATATAGTGGTAGAGCAAAGAGCCACATCACTAACACAACATACAGACTGTCATAGCAGGCTATAACTACCCCTCCCCCTTACTACAGTAAATAATTAAATAATAACTGACACAACAACAATTTAACTTTTTCGTGGGTGGGGGTCAGCCACAGCTTTATTTATAAAATAACTTAACTGTAACAAAGACACCGATTGGCTTCTTGCCAACCCGAAAGATGCTGCCACACAGTCATGTGTGCAGGTTGACCCCGCTTTCACCGTCTTCTTACCGCCAAGCTGTGACTTACAAAAAACAGAGATACAACAAAGGGAGGGAGGGCAAAACTCCAGGTCCTGGGCAGGTTGAGGGGGGAAGGGAGACACCACAGCTATAAATACCCAGGGGAGGGCCCCTGAAAGCCCGGGAAACTATTAAACCCCTGATTGGTGCACTCCTTCCCCCCCCACCCATGGGACATACCACTACTGTTACTGACAAATTTGCCAGGTCCCAAGATGGCGCACGCCCGGACGGTACAGAAGGGCGCATGCGCGAGTGGCTTCACATGGACCTTTTGTTTACGTACGTCACTTCCGCCTCCAGACCGGAAACGGTGCAAACGCCATTGCACCATACTCCGCACAGCGTCTCCACTAGCTCTGGTGTGCGCCACATGTGCCGGGATTCCGCCTCCGCCAGAAGGTACACTTATCATGCTATTATGCACATCCTTTTTATGGACTCTATGAATACAGTATTCAAGTTTGTTATGGATTTTCTGTTTTTTCATACGTGGCATACATCTGATGTATATGCAGTGTTTGTAATTTGTCTGTCCACCTATGATCATACTGTCACTGCTTTTGTTTTGATATTCATTTGTAAACACAATCCGGTGTTGGGACACCACAAACCCCCTTACTTAAAATAAGTCAACCCCCGACGCCTGTCCCCTAAGACAGAGGAACTGGAACAGACTTAAGCAGGATCTCTAACTGACAGAATCCATATCCCGACAAACTTTTATACACATTAGGTACTTTTAAACCTACTAGACATTTTCTAGGCATTTTAAACATTTTGTAGACTAGTAATCCTACTAGACATCTAAGAAGGCTTCTAAGACATTTATAAAGTTAACTAAGCAACTATGAAGCTATCTAAATAATTATGAACACTGCATATATATCAGATGTCTGCCACGTATGAAAAAACTGAAAATCCATAACAAACTTGAATACTGTATTTATAGAGTCCATAAAAACGATGTGCATAATAGCGTGATAAGTGTACCTTCTGGCGGAGGCGGAGTCCCGGCAAATGTGGCGCACACCGGAGCTAGAGGAGACGCTGTGCGGAGTATGGTGCAATGGCGTTTGCACCGTTTCCGGTCTGGAGGCGGAAGTGACGTACGTAAACAAAAGGTCCATGTGAAGCCGCTCGCACATGCGCCCTTCTGTACCGTCCGGGTGTGCGCCATCTTGGGGCCTGATCCACCTATGATCACACTGTCACTGCTTTTGTTTTTATATTTATTTGTAAACATATGACGTCACTAATTGTGTCACACCTGTATGATATAAATATCACACACCTTGTACTTATCACTGCTTGACAAAGGCCTTGTGAGAAGGCTGAAACGTCGCAACTTCTGATGTTTTGGTGAATAAAGCCACACATTACTCATGTATACCTTGGAGTGCTGCTGTTTTTCTACATATACATTTGGGACTTGGGACCGAGTCAACCAGCTAGCACCACCGTCAACCTGGCTGTGCTGCCCGCTTTTCTTTTTTCTAAATAATTATGAAGCTATCTAGACCTTTAGTTTCTAGCTTCTAAAACATTTTTATTAAGTTTACTATACATTTTAAAGCTTACTAGACAATTAGGCAGCTATCTAACATTTAGTTTCTAGTTCCTAAGACATTTAATTAGCTCTCTACACATCTTTATGAGGCTAACTAAACATTAGCACAGCTCTTTATTCCTTTAGTTTCAAGCTGACTAAACAATTTTATTATCTCACACATTTTATTCGCCAACAATGAGTTTCCTGTTAGTACACATAAGGTATACTGTCTAGCCAGAAGCTAGGTCACAGTAAGATTGGCTGCTAGGGTCTATTGGCTACACACTACTCACCCCCTTACTTACCCCGCTACTTATCCCGTTTCATTTGTTAGCTCGCAAGAGCACCTACTGGCCAGGTAGAGCATCTCACACACGCAAAGAAGGAGAAGAAGAAGTGTACCTAACAGTGGCAGAAATTGAGTTTCAATAGGCTACAATCCCTAAAGTGTTTTCTTAAGTGAGATATTTACTTTGGTGTATGTACTAGAGAGAAGTAGTACATTTAAGTCAGTTAGTTAAGGTACTATGTGTGCAAGTACTATTTTAAGGGCAATCTTCCCTATATAAGCGGGCGCTTTAAATCAATGAACTGCAGCGGCTTTGCAGGTGCAGAGACCTGCCGTCGCTGCTGGCTTTTCTGCTCCTGCCTGTCCTGGGGTCTAGAGCCCTGCTGCCTGCCCTTCTCTCCCCCTGGCTATGGGTGCCGCTGCCTGTTCTCTCCCTGGCTATTGGTGCCGCTGCCCCATTGCCGGCACCGATAGCCAGGGGGAGAGAAGCGGCGCCGGCAATGGGGCAACGGCGCCGACAGACAGGGGGAGAGAAGGGGCAGCGGTACCCATTGCCGGCGCCGCTGCCCCATTGCCTCCCCCATCCCCTGCTTCAGGCCTCCGGTGTGCGTCCCCCTGCGTCGTTGCTATGTGCTGCGAGACGCAATGACGTCACTCGTCATTGCGCCGCGCCATGCAGTGCATAGCAACGACGCAGGGGACGCACACCGGAGGCCTGAAGCAGCGCGGACCCGACCCCGGCAACAGGCAATTATACAACCAGGGATGGGGGAGGCAACGGGGCAGCGGCGCCGGCAATGGGTGCCGCTGCCCCTTCTCTCCCGCTGGCTATCGGCGCCGCTGCCCCATTGCCGGCACCGCTTCTCTCCCCCTGGCTATCGCTGCCGGCAATGGGGCGCCGGCACCGATAGTCAGGGGGAGAGAACGGGCAGCGGCGCAGATAGCCAGCGGGAGAGAAGTGGCGGCAGCAGGGCTCTAGACCCCAGGAAAGGCAGGGGGAGAGAAGCGGGCAGCGAAGGCCTCTCTCCCCCTGCCTTTCCTGGGGGCTTCTGCGGGGTCAGAAACAGTGTATCGGGGTATACGCATGCACACACACACGCACCCTCATTTTACTAAGGATATTTGGGTAAAAAACTTTTTTTACCCAAATATTCTTGGTAAAATGAGGGTGCGTGTTATAGGCCGGTGCGTGGTATACCCCGATAAATACGCTAATTAAGAAAAAAACTGCAAAATGCACCTTACTATGGGGGAGATTTATCGAAAGCTGTCCAGAGGAAAGGTTGCTGAGTTGCTCATAGCAATCAATCAGATCGACTCTTTCATTTTTCAGAGGCCTTTTCAAAAATGAAAGAAGGAATCTGATTGGTTGCTATGGGCAACTTTTATTCTGGACAGGTTTTGATAAATCTCCCCCTGTATCTTTTATTCATTACTCCTCAACTACGGACACAGATTACCTAATTTCTTTAGTCACATTTTTCATTAGTATTTTTATTAGTTTGTAATATTTTTTCTTGATCAAGGTTACCTTTTTATATAAAATACATCAGGATTTAAATAGAAGGACTGTAAACGTGTTACTTGTTTTTGTTCATTTATTTTACAAATGGGGTATTGTGTACTACAATACTCTCGATGAACCCTTTTACTGTAGTTTTAGTGTGAGCTGCACAAATTCTTTTGTTGTTAATGTAATACTGGAACAGGCAGGTTAGACACCAAATATAAAGGAGAAGTTAATAAATTTGGGCAGGATTAAATTTTTTTTTCACTTACTTTACCTTAGCTAATTGAACTACTGAACCGTATCCAGTGGAAAAGCCACATCCGATAACACATACTTTATCTAGGGGGGCATCGTCGTGTATCTTGGCCACTGATATTTCATCCACCACAGTGTATTCAGTGAATGTGCTGGTGTTCAGGAAATTGTGAATCAATTTCCCCTTGCAGGTAAATCTGCTGGTTTTATCTGACATTAATCCAGTACGCTTGACAATGCTGTTATAAAACATTGTGATAAGTATATTTAGATAGATAGATAGATAGATAGATATAATACAAAAGACATTAAACTTAACTAACAAAGTTCACAAAACAACTACCGTATATACTCGAGTATAAGCCGAGTTTTTCAGCACGATTTTTCGTGCTGAAAACACCCCCCTCGGCTTATACTCGAGTGAACTCCCCCACCCGCAGTGGTCTTCAACCTGCGGACCTCCAGAGGTTTCAAAACTACAACTCCCAGCAAGCCCGGGCAGCCATCGGCTGTCCGGGCTTGCTGGGAGTTGTAGTTTTGAAACCTCCGGAGGTCCGCAGGTTGAAGACCACTGCGGCCTTCAACATCATCCAGCCCCCTCTCACCCCCTTTAGTTCTGAGTACTCACCTCCGCTCGGCGCTGGTCCGGTCCTGCAGGGCTGTCCGGAGAGGAGGTGGTCCGGTGGCATAGTGGTTCCGGGCTGCTATCTTCACCGGGGGCGCCTCTTCTAAGCGCTTCGGGCCGGCCTCAGAATAGTCACGTTGCCGTGACAACGACGCAGAGGTGCGTTCATTGCCAACGTACTTCTGCGTCATTGTTAAGGCAACGCCTCTATTCCGGGCCGGAAGCGCGGAGAAGAGGCGCCCCCGGTGAAGATGGCAGCCCGGACCACCTCCTCACCGGACCACCTCCTCACCGGACCACCTCCTCACCGGACAGCCCTGCAGGACTGGACAAGCGCCGAGCGGAGGTGAGTACTCAGAACTAAAGGGGGGGAGAGGGGGCTGGATGATGTTGAAGGCCGCAGTGGTCTTCAACCTGCGGACCTCCGGAGGTTTCAAAACTACAACTCCCAGCAAGCCCGGACAGCCGATGGCTGCCCGGGCTTGCTGGGAGTTGTAGTTTTGAAACCTCTGGAGGTCCGCAGGTTGAAGACCACTGAGGGCGAATGATGAGAAGAGGATGATGAAGGGGGGGGGGGGTGTGGGGATGATGAAGGGGGGTGGGGATGATGAAGGGGGGGTGTGGGATGATTACAAGGGGATGATGAAGGGGGGATGTGTGGGATGATAAGGGGATGATGAAGGGGGGATGTGCGGGATGATAAGGGGATGATGAAGGGGGGATGTGTGGGATGATGACAAGGGGATGATGAAGGGGGGATGTGTGGGATGATAAGGGGATGATGAAGGGGGGATGTGTGGGATGATAAGGGGATGATGAAGGGGGGATGTGTGGGATGATGACAAGGGGATGATGATGAGGATGTTAATGACGGGTCTGGATGATGACAGGGGGGGATGAGGTATTTCCCACCCTAGGCTTATACTCGAGTCAATAACTTTTCCTGGGATTTTGGGTTGAAATTAGGGGTCTCGGCTTATACTCGGGTCGGCTTATACTCGAGTATATACGGTACTAATGTAATTCACAAATATGCATACTATTTAAATAACAGCATGGCAAGACAATTTTCTACGTATGATAATTTACCTCTAAACAATAGTCTGCAGTGACAGTCAGGAAGACGTTGAGGTGTAGGCTAGTTCTAGCCGCAATGAGTACTGTCTGGGGGAAGTGGTGCAGTTGCCCATAGCAACCAATCAGATTGCTTCTTATATTTTTAAAGAGAAGAGGCCTGGGAAAAATGAAAGAAGCAATATCATTGGTTGCTATGGGCAACTGCACCACTCTTCCTCTAGACAGGTTTTGATAAATATCCCCCTCTGGGTCTACCTTACTGTCTCCCTACTGACTCTGACTCAAACATCTGTGATCATGTCTGCAGCGTTAGTAAATGGTCACCGGCATTAAAAAGAGATACCAGAGGCAGAAGAAAATTGGAGCAATGTGGCGATGGTTGATAAAATTTTTTTTGTCCTTTAAACATGCGCCTTTCCCCTCCTGGAGCCCTGCCTACTTTTTGGGGAGCTAAACTAAGAAGCCTTAGGCTTCATTTCCACCCATTTTTATTCTTAAATTTTTTGGAAAACTGACAATGCAGTTTTTGAGCCAAAGCCTGGAGTGGATTCAAGAGGTATGGGAAGGACTTATACTTCTTCTTTCTACTGGATCCACTTCTGTCTTTGGCTCCAAACTGCAGAGGCAGCTTTCCAAATAACATTAGGAAACATAGCCTTAATGCCTTAACTGTAAAAGTGCGCCTTAACTGTAAAAGGGCGCATCAGGGGACATATTAGAGGTTAAATAATGATAATAATAATGAATTCATATTTATAGCATTAATATAATAGCACTCAAAAACACATACTCAGATTTGTAACATAAGTTACTCTTAGGTTCAGTACAGCCTCTGCATTCTCCACAATAAGCAAGAAACAATGGTATCACTTTGTCTCCTAGAATGAAAAAAAATGTTTTTGAACATTTATCAGCAGGTCCATAGTCGCAATACAAAATTATATGGAGTGAGAATCATACATGGGAAGAAAAAGCATAACTTCTGCATGTATAATGAGGGTCAGTAAAGTTGTTTTACATTTTTACCTTTAATAACATGATAATGTTACGGTTAGGGCAATTATACAATTTAGCACAGTGATGTTAAAAGGGGGCATTGTGATGTCACATTGGAGCATTGTGACACGGTGAAAGGTAAAATGGTAAACATAGCACTGGCTCTCAGATGCAGCGATGAAGAGCCTTTATTAAAGAAACTTTACGGTGCACAAACATATGATTAAAGGGGAAAAAAGGACCAGGGGGCTCCAAAGAGCTCTGGAGAGAAGCAATGGCTCAGTTTCGCTGTCAACCAGCTTGGTCACCTCTGCACATGGCACCAGGCTAAATAAACATGGTCTCCATGGAGGTAAACAGCTGACGATCTGGAGAAACCATGGCAACAAGTAAACAATGTATACTGTAATATGAAGCCTAATTAAGTAAGGGGATCAGCGAAACCAACACCACCAACTGTAATCCTTGCAGAATCTATAGGGAGAGAAAAAGGGTTAAAGAGTACCTGTCATCAAACCATATTTTCTAAAGTAACTCAGATTGTGATGGCACAATGTGACATTGTTTTGTCACAATGGAGAATTATGATATCATAATTTATAACTGCGTCATATGTCACATGTCATATGTCAAAATGATAATGTTCCAATAAGGCATTGTGATGTCACAATCAGGACAGGACTACTCAGGTGGCCTGTGATTGCAACACAGAAGTCCAAAGGAGTGGCATGGAGCTCCCTTTATAGCTGTGCAACCTGCTGTTGTTGGTGCAGGTCTGGCATTTGAGCCTTCACCGACACAGAGCAATAAATGTTACACAGATTGTGTTAGGTTTTATGTGGCAATGTCATGATTATACAGTGTGTGATACTAAGGGGTTAATAAACTGCACTGTATTACTCTAAATACAAAATAAATAAAAATGTTTTCTGGACTATCCTATGTTTGATTGGTCAAGATCTGACCCTCTTTTTGTAGGACTTACCAGGCTTTACAGAAGTTACTCCGTTCCCAACACTTTCTACTATACCGGCTCCTTCATGACCTAAAATGACTGGATACTTGCTGTCCTTTATCAGTCCTTTAATTGTATGGTCATCAGATCGACATATTCCAGTAGCAGCTATCTATAACACATTAGACATATACAACATTGTGTTAAGAAGTGGTTATCATGATTTTGTTATTTATGTTATATATATATATATATATATATATATATATATATATATATATATATATATTATTCAAATTTCAGCATTGTTATGTAATTTAAACCTAAATTTTAAATATTGTCCTTCTTTAACCATCAAAATCTTAAAACTCCTGAATGGTAGGGCGGCTCTGTTGTTCTCTTCATAGGCCAAGATAAATGTGGCCTAAACAGAAAGTGGAAAAATTAAGGAGAAAAAAAAGGTAGTAAAGCATAGTTAAAACTAAGACAACACTAGGGGGGAGATTTATCAAAACCTGTCCAGAGGACAAGTTGCTGAGTTGCCCATAGCAACCAATCAGCTCGCTTCTTTCATTTTTAACAATGCCTCTGCAAAATGAAAGAAGCAATTTGATTGGTTGCTATGGGCAACTGGGCAATTTTTCCTTTTCACAGGTTTTGATAAATCTCCCCCTAGGTTTTTAAATGGGATGAATGGAAACAATAAGCTATGATTTGCTTAGTTATGTCTGTTTTTTGGAAAGTTGTTAGTTAATGGATGCAGGGGCAGCTCTAGACTTTGGGAGGCCTTATACATGAAGCCTTCTCTAAAATAAATAAATAAACAAAAGAGATATCGATAATTTAAAAAATAAACTACCGTATATGCATTGCATATTTTAAGACAAGCCTTAAAGGGGTACTCCAGCTATAAGACATCTTATCCCCTATCCAAAGGATAGAGGTAAGATGTCTGACCGCGGGGGTCCCGCCACTGGGGATCCCCGCAATCTTGCATTCGGCACCCACCTCTTGGAGCTGCACACCACATTGCCAGCTCACAAACTGCCGGGTGCTGACCACGGGGCCGGAGTATCGTTGCTAGACTTGCATAGCGGGGGCGGAGTGTGATGTCACACAGGGGTGGAGTCGTGACATCATGATACACTGGCCCCGTGGTCGGCACCCGGCAGTTTGTGAGCTGGCAGCACGGTGTGCAGCTCAAAGAGGTGGGTGCCGAATGCAAGATTGCGGGGGTCCCCAGCGGTGGGACCCCCACGGTCAGACATCCTTTGGATAGGGGATAAGATGTCTTAGGGTTGGAGTACCCCTTTAAATCCCAACAACTAGAAATTCACAGCTTCAGGAATTTTATTGATCTGATTGCTCTTCAAATATGCATCATATTCTTAATTCAAAATTTAAAAATGCAATTCATTTGTTAATAATGAATCATATCTATCATATCTCAATAGGACAATTCATTGAAAAAGCACCTCAATGCACATATTTAGTAATGTATCTTCTAGGATATAATTTAAAAAATAATTCTATTTTTTGACAAATGAACAGCTAAATGCTTTTATATGAGATTGAAATTTCAATTTAAATAAGTCAGTAACACGCATTGGATTGATAGGGTTGTTGAACAGCCCTCTCCCTGTCTTGAAAATGTGGGTCACAGCTGCAGCAGCTCTAGTAGAGGGTGCATTGTCCCAACAGGAAAGGGGGCCCATCTGGGGATTTGATTTTGTACATGTCCCAGATCCACAGAGTGCTGCCAATGAACTGTACATTCGCCTCTAAGATGAAGTTGGACATACATTGCATTGGCGAAAGGACATCAGCTCTGTTCTGTCATTGCAGCTTAAAGGGAAACTCCACCCATAGACATCTTATCCCCTGTCCAAAAGAAAGATGATAAGATGTCTGATCGCGGGGGTCCAAAGTTGTTGGCTGCGGCACCCAAGACATCCGATGCACAGAGCAAACTTCGCTCTGTGCCGGATGACTGGTGATATGAGATGGAGGCGCGTGATGTCACAGTCATGCCCCGTTCATGATGTTATGGCCACGTCCCCTCAATGCAAGTCTATGTAGTACGATATCTGGTGACGTGGATGCCATCTAGTGTTATGGCAAGTGCTGTTATGTGTAGGGCTAGTGCTGTGCTGTGTAATTAGGGTTAGTTGTATACTGTGTAAATGTAGCCTAAGGCTAGGTTTCCACACAGCTTTTTTTTATGGCATTTTTTGAAAAGCTGCCACTGCAGTTTTTGAGTCAAAGCCAGAAGTTGATTCAAAAGGAATGGGAAATATAAAGGAGGGACTTAAAAAAAAAAGATATGCTAGTGACAATAAAAAATAAACTGTATAAATTGCATATTTTAAAAGGGTACTCCGGTGGAAAACTTTTTTTTTTAATCAACTGGTGCCAGAAAGTTAAGCAGATTTGTAAATTACTTCTATTAAAAATATTAATCCTTTTAGTATTTATTAGTTGCTAAATACTACAGTGGAAATGTTTTCTTTGTGGAACACAGAGCTGTCTGATGACATCATGAGCACAGGGGTCTCTGCTGACATCTCTGTCCATTTAAGGAACTGTCCAGAGTAGGAGAAAATCCCCATAGAAAACATATGCTGCTCTGGACAGTTCCTAAAATGGACAGAGATGTCAGCAGAGAGCACTGTGGTCATGATGTCAGCAGAGAGCACTGTGTTCCAAAAAGAAAAAAATTTCCTCTGTAGTATTCAGCAGCTAATAAGTACTGGAAGGATTAAGATTTTTAATAGAAGTAATTTACAAATCTGTTTAACTTTCTGGCACAGGTTGATTAAAAGAAAAAAAAGGTTTCCAACGGAGTACCCCTTTAAGACATGCCTTATACTTATACTTATTTTTCCTACTGGATCCACTTCTGACTTTTGGCTCAAAAACTGCAGTGGCAGTTTTCCAAAAAACACCCAAAAAATACCTATGTGGAAATCTAACCTTACACTGACATTTATTCTTTTTTCTCACTATCCATTATAGCTGGAGTCAACTAAAATGGAGAGTCTCCAGCACTACGGCTAATGTTGATACGGATCAACCAACTTAAAACAGTAGCTGATTAAAACCAAAAAGGAAAGTCACAGCCACCAAAGCTCTCAGTTTTAATGATCTTTCTCACAAGCTTTAAAGGGGTTCTCCGGTGCTTAGACATCTTATCCCCTATCCAAAGGATAGGGGATAAGATGCCTGATCGTGGGAGTCCCACCGCTGGGGACCCCCGTGATCTTGCACGCGGCACCCCGTTTGTAATCAGTCCCCAGAGCGTGTTCGTTCCGGGTCTGATTACCAGCGACCACAGGGCCGACGGCGTGTGACAGCACGCCTCCGCCCCCGTGTGACGTCACACTCCGCTCCTCAATGCAAGCCTATGGGAGGGGGCGTGATAGCTGTCACGCCCCTCCCATAGGCTTGCATTAAGGGGCAGAGCGTGACGTCACATGGGGGCGGAGGCGTGACGTCACATGCTGTCGGCCCTGTGGTCGCCTGTAATCAGACCCGGAGCGAACACGCTCTGGGGACAGATTACAAACGGGGTGCCGCGTGCAAGATCACTTTGGTCCCCAGCGGCGTGACTCCCGCGGTCAGGCATCTTATCCCCTATCCTTTGGATAAGGGATAAGATGTCTAAGCACCGGAGAACCCCTTTAAGCTAGGTTCACACTATGGAATTTCTGGACGGAGGCATTCTGTCTGGAGATTCCAAGTATGCCCAGCACCAAAGGATTCTGCCTAAAGAATGAGCAAGAATGTCGGCTGCTGAAATTCCGTAGTGTGCACTGTGCAGCATTATCCCATTGCCAGCATTACAGATGGAAATTCCATAGTGTGATTTCAGCCTTAGGGTACGTTGACATTTGTTTGCAAAGGATTTTCTGCTGCAGATTTCATTGTAAACTAAATGACTGAGCACAGCTTCTAAACGAAAATTACAAATCCTGTGCATCAAATGTGTGCAGGATCCTGTATGTGTGAAAGTACCCTTAGGGTGTATTCACATGTTCAGTATCTGCTGCATATTTATTGCTGCAGATTTGATGCTGTGTTCAGTCATTTCATTTACATTGAAATCTGCAGCATAAAATCTGCACCTTCAAATTTGCAGCATCAAATCTGCAGTAGGTCTTGTACGTGTGAATAGAAACTAAAAAAGCTTTTTACTTATGATTCAGCTACATTCAGGATGCAAGATGTCCCCTACCCATCAATAAAACAAAGAAAAATTAGCTTTATTCTAGGTTTCCACACAGTATCACAGAATGTAGTACGGCTCTTATTAAAATGTAACTTTTTCTATTTTCTCATCAAAATACAATAATCCTCCAGTACCAACAAGTGTGCAAAACAGATACAAACATGTAGATTTAAAAACAAAATACTTGAGTGAAAAGATATGACACTATCATTCTAGGGTATAGGCCAAGCAAATAAGGTCGAAGATATCAACCCACAGAAACATGTCCAAGTACTGAAAACACTTGGCCACATTTATCAAACGGTGTGAGAGAAAAAGTGGAGTGATTTTCCCACAGCAGCCAATCACAGCTCAGCTTTCACTTTACCAGAGCTTGTTAGCTGAACTGTGATAGGTTAATGTGGGAAAATCTCTCCATGTTTTCTCTCCCTCAGTTTGATAAATCTGGGTCATTGTTGCTTTGGTTTGTCTACTCATTCTGATCTTCCCTATTGAATCTAATGGTATCCAAAGTTGTGGATTACAGATTTATGTAATGCATTCATTTCTCATCTGCTATTTTTATTCATTTAGAATTAAAGTTTTAAAATGATAAAATCTCATGGACTTTTATGTTTATGAGATTTTAGTTTTTTAAACTTTCTTTCTAAATTAATAAAAATATCAGATGAGTAATGAATCTGTATATAGTTTACCTTAATACGGACTTCATGGGCTTTTGGTGGGGCAACTTCAATGTCTTCAATCTTGAGTGGTTGATGCGGCTCCCACAAGACTGCGGCTTTGCACTTAATTACCTGAAAATACAGTCACTAAGCCATACAGAACTGGAAGATAACAGGTCATAACTTTTTCATTTTCGGTTGTAAAGCAGTATGGATTCATGGTGGATACAATTACTTTAAACAATAATGCTGTCTTTGGTTCCAAAAGCTGTTGTGTACCTCTAGGGAGTAAAGTTATATCTGAATGATTTAAGATCTTAAAGTGTTGTTGCGGCAGAATCTCTATATTTCTGTAAGATCATTGATGTTACAAACTTCAAGGGAGTCCAATGGAGGAAGAAAGGGAGGATCCCAATGCTGAAACAAACAAATCCTTAAAATAATTACTACATCTTAATCTAAAAGTTGGGTGTATTCCAAAATGGGGCCATTGAAAATCACAACACATCATGCAAAAAATTTAAAAAGCTTCATGTCGGGATTTATTCATTACATTGACGATCATCCTTTACCTATAGACAAACTGTCTTTTATATGGCTGTTTTGGCTGGTATACTCCTTATCTCATAGTGAAGGCACTAGTTTTATACAAAGAATGTGTTCTTTGATTCTCAATTGTGTGCTTAAGTATAGGAAATCAGAAAATATCATGGGTTGAAAGGGCTTCAGTTGGGCTACTAAACATTGACCTAAGTTACATAAAAAAGACCATGGTAGTCTAAAGTGTCTTTGACATCTACAACCAATTTACAGAGGATGATAAAATTATGAGAACAAGTAGAAAGATCTAGGTTAAAAACAAGAAGAAAGTTGTGTCATAATTTGTCATCAAGAAAAAACATGACAATTATGATATCATAGCAGTAACTCTATGTAAATGGATAATAATGAAGTCTCTATAATGTGAGAAATTAATAAGAAAAGAAATTAAGGAAACTACAATATGGGGAAAGAATACTAGAAGGTGGAAAATGAAAGAATGGAGCACACTAAAACATTTACTTTGGCTGTCAGATTTGGGGTGGAACGAGGTTATGTTATATTTGGAAGCAGTCCGTAAAGTTTTTGACAAAACTATGTAGGGATAGATACCATGACAAAAGGAAAAGCTGAAGTTCTGTTTTGGAAAGGAAGATTGTTGAAGACTGATAGAGATGGAATGTAAGATATCAAAGGGAAATTATGGCCTATTTGTTTTACTAATTAAAACCATCGTTTTAGTTTCTGGTTGTATATGTTTTCTGTGGTTATTTGGCAGTCAGAAAACAACCCATTGATTCGTATGGGAGAGCATATTACGTCGGCCACACAGATGGCATAGCTAGCATTTACTTCTCCACTAAACACCCCAAAATGGCAACAGATGCAAACTGTTAACCTACAACATATGTGTGTATATATATATATATATATATATATATATATATATATATATCAAAGTAAAAGAGGATGTGGAGATGGCTACTATTAGCTCTATGCGGCAAAAGAATCCTTTAAACCATGGGACTGTAATGAAGCTGACATGGAGGCCAATATAAACCAAAATGGTTCAGCGGAGGTGATAGGATAAATAAAGGATACAGGTATCAATAGTGGGGTATGAAGAGACAACAAAAGATATCTGCACTCAAAAGGTGAGCTGGAAGTAAAAAATTTACTAAATAAAAGTTAGTTAAAAAGGGGCTGAGAAATTAATATTTAATATTATAGAAAAGGGGTCATATCAATTCTATCATTAAAAATTATTTTTGTTCCATACATGATCTGATTACATGCAGAACCACACATGTAGTGTGTTTTATTATGTGCAGCTGCTTGCGCTATTATATTGGGAAAACTGTGAGACCTCTTAGAATTAGAGTACAAGAACATCTCCATTCTATTACTACAGGCTTAGGAGCCCCTGGCTTTATACAACATATGCGAGAGATACATAACAGCAAAACTGAAGGGGTTAAGTTTGGAGGCTTAGAATTAATTAAACACTTATCCTCCACTGTGGATGGCGATACTCGTTTGCTCCGCTCCAAGGCCAAGTGGATACTGTGCCTGGATGCGCAGGGTCTGCTTGGTTTTAATGATAGAATTGATATGGCCCCTTTTCTATAATATTAAATATTAATTTCTCAGCCCCTTTTTAACTTAATTTTATTTAGTTTATTTTTTAGTTCCAGCTCACCTTTTGGTTTTGTTTTTTGTGTTCGTTTTCTTGATCACCTTTTGCGGTCATGTGACCCTTGCACCTGTGCACTAGCAGACAAAAACCTAGCGTGATGACATAATGGAAGGCCGGACGAAGCAATTAGTGTGCAAAATCACCGGTAATCGCCTTTCTGAGCGCTATGCACCGTCTACCTCCCGGACCTCACGGCATCTCTACATAGGAGCAGTTGGTCGTTTACTTAGCGGTGAGTGTGGATATCTTTTGTTGTCTCTTCATACCCCACTATATATATATATATATATATATATATATATATATATATATATTCCTCTTTGTATATTGTATTATTGGTGGTAATGGTCTCAGTATACAGGATTTGGTTAGTAACAGTATAATGGCAATATTTATAATGATAATATTCCTCCTTGTATATTGTATTATTGGTAATATTATTCTCAGTATACAGGATTTGGTCAGTAACAATATGATGGTAATATGCATGGTGACAATGTTCCTCCTTGTATACTGGTATTGTTTGTAATATTGGTATCCGTATACAGGATTTGGTCAGCAACAGTATGATGGTAATATGTATTGTGATAATATTTCCTACTTGTATACTGGAATTATTGGTAATATTACACTCAGTACACAGTATTTGGTCAGTAACAGTATGATAGTATTATGTATGATGATAATATTCCTCCTTGCTTACTGGTATTATTAGTAATATAATGTTGGTCTAAGTATACAGGAAATGGTCTATAACTGCATGATGGTAATTAGAGATGAGCGAGCTTACAGTAAATTCGATTCGTCACGAACTTCTCGGCTCGGCAGTTGATGTCTTATCCTGCGTAAATTAGTTCAGCCTTCAGGTGCTCCGGTGGGCTGGAAAAGGTGGATACATTCCTAGGAAAGAGTCTCCTGGGACTGTATCCACCTTTTCCAGCCCATCGGAGCACCTGAAAGCTGAACTAATTTATGCAGGAAAAGTCAACAACTGCCGAGCTGAGAAGTTCGTGACGAATCGAATTTACTGTAAATTCGCTCATCTCTAATGGTAATATGTATGGTGATAATATTCCTCCTTGTATACAGGTATTATTGGTAATATTGGTCTTAGCATACAGGCTTTAGTTAGTAACAGTATAGTGGTAACATGTATTGTAATATTAGCTCCTTGTATATTATTATTATTATTATTATTAATATTATTATTATTTTGCAATATTGTTATGTTGTAACCATATTACTATCTTTTAGGGATTATGTATATTTTCTTACTTTTCTTTTAACTTAGTATGTGAGCTAATTCTAAGTAATCTACACCTTCCAGGTAAGGGGCCCGGTGTCACACTTCTTTTGTAATATTGACGTGATGCCGATGTGCAGGGTCTTGCACCTTCTGCACACCAGCCAGGGGGCAGCCAATCTTTTTGCTTTAGCAAACAGCTTGCAGAAAGATCTTTTTTTTTTTTTTTACATAAGCTCCTTTTCTTTAATTTTACAGACAAATCAAACATAAAATTAAACAACAATATTCATTAATACATAATAAAGGACAATAAAAATGAAATTAAACCTATCCATCCATCATCAACACACCATATTCATACTAGCCGACATTAATACTAAATCACATAATGACACTATTATTTCACCACTTCTGCTATCTTACTGTCCATATGTTCTCTTCTCTGTTTTAATTTATATTAAGCTCCTTAATTTCTCACTGATTTAATCACACACATGGAAATTTGGTAGAGCAAAGTCTTAGAATTCCCCAATCTTTTTAACCTCAATCTTTCCATAATACATCCCTGTTGAAAAGTAGCAATTATTTCAGCTCTTTTTGGTAGGTCTGTGGTGTTCCATCCTTTTGCTATAGCCATACGAGTAATAGATAATATATGAATAATATACAGAGGGGATCAAAAGTTTGGGCACCCCAGGTAAAAATTTGTATTAATGTGCACAAAGAAGCCAAGGAAAGATGGAAACATCTCTAAAAGGTATCAAATTACAGATTAGACATTCTTATAATATGTCAACAAAAGTTAGATTTTATTTCCATCATTTACACTTTCAAAACAAACAGAAAACAAAAAAAAATTTCATCTGCAAAAGTTTGGGCACCCTGCAGAGTTAATATCTTGTACTGCCCCCTTTGGCACGTATCATAGCTTGTAAACGCTTTTTGTAGCCAGCCAATCTGGGTATCTTTGCCCATTCTTCCTTACAAAAGTCTTCCAGTTCTTTGAAATTTCTGGGCTGTCTGTCACGCACTGCTCTTTTAAGGTCTATCCATAGATTTTCAATTATGTTGGGGTCAGGAGATTGTGAAAGGCATGGCAAAACCTTCAGTTTACGCCTCTTGATATAATCCCCCGTGGATTTCAAGGTGTGTTTAGGATCATTATCCATTTGTAGAAGCCATCCTCACTTTAACTTTAAGCTTTTTCACATATGGCATCAAGTTAGCATCCAAAATTTGCTGAAATGTTATTGAATCAATTATTCCTTCTACTTGTGAGATGTTCCCTGTGCCACTGGCTGCAATACAACCCCAAAGCATCATTGATCCACCCCCATGCTTAGCAGTTGGACAGAGGTTCTTTTCATTAAGTTCTGTTCCCCTTCTTCTCCAAACGTACCTTTGCTCATTCCGGCCAAAAAGTTCAATTTTAACCTCATCGGTCCACAGAACTTGTTTCCAAAATGCATCAGGCTTGTCTATATGTTCATTTGCAAAGTTCAAACGCTGATTTTTGTGGTGAGGACGTAGAAGAGGTTTTCTTCTGATGACTCTTCCATGAAGACCATATTTGTACAATTATCTCTTTATAGTGGAATAGTGTACCACAACTCCAGTGTCTGCCAGATCTTTCTGGAGGGATTGCGCAGTCAAACGTGGGTTTTGAATAGTTTTTCTCACAATCCTGCGAGATGTTCTATCTGATTTTTTTCTTGGTCTTCCAGATCTTGCTTTAACTTCCACTGTTCCTGATGACTGCCATTTCTTAATTACATTCCGAACAGAGGATATTGACATCTGAAAATGTTTTGCTATCTTCTTATAACCTTCTCCAGCTTTGTGAGCGTCAACTATTTTCAGTTTCAGATTTCTAGACAACTGCTTAGAAGAACCCATGGTGCTGATTGTTGGGGCAAAGTCAGATGAGTCTGGGCATTTAAAACCTTTGAGATTGATATCACCTGGTCTTCCCAGATGATGATTGAGAACAATCCGTGACACTGGCAGGTGTGCATTCTATAAATTCTGCAGGGTGCCCAAACTTTTGCAGACACCATTTTTTTGTTTTCTGTTATTTTGAAAGTGTAAATGATGGAAATAAAATCTAGCTTTTATCGAGATAATATAAGAATGTCTAAACTGTAATTTGATGCCTTTTGGAGATTTTTCCATTTTTCCTTGGCTTCTTTATGCACATTAATACAAATTTTTACCTGGGGTGCCCAAACTTTTGATCCCCTACTGTATGTAGCTTCATCATTTAGTGGTAAATTTTAGTCCACAACCTCTGTACCGGAGAACACCCACACCAAATATGCATCATTGAGCCTTCTTTAGAAGATTGTAAAACTTTATATGCCTTAGATATGCCGCCTTTATCTTCCTGAGATCTAAGAATATGTTTCATAGATACTGCGGGGTTCTTCAGTTTCCATTTCAGAGTTGTAAATATTTAAAAAACTTTACTGAAGATTTTAAAGTGATCACATATATTAGAGGATAATAAAATTTTCTTTTCACTAATATCTCCGAGACATAATGTAATTCCACTTCAGACCCACTTCAGAAAAGTTTGTAGTGGGGAGAAGGGATTGTAAAATCTGAAGGGGGGTACGGTTATATCTAATAGAATTCAGAATATGATGAGAAAGGGCATATAACTAGGGATGAGCGAATCAAATCTGACGAATCCGAATTTGTAACGAATTTCAGGAAAAATTTGATTCACAACGAATGTGAATATCGCCAAGATTCTATAATCGCTTCATTAAACTCCATTTAGTGCGGTCTAGGCTCCAGGGCATCTAAAATGGTGGATCCACATGTGAGAACATGGGGCAAGGAATCCTGGGAAGGCGTGAACATGGGAAGGCAGGATGACCCTGAATCACATGCAGCATGCAGACTATCAGCAGCCAGTCACCCCTGCGATGTCACAGCCCTATATAATCGGCAGCCATATTGTGGCCATTCACTTAAGCCTTTCACTGCAGAGAGATAGATAGGGATAGACAGTGCTGTATGTTGCACAGAAAAGCTGTTTTCCAGCAGCGATTCACCTCATAGTCAAGTCAGCGTGAGAGAGGGATAGAGAGCAGTATGTGTTTCACAGAAAAGCATTCTTACTGCAGCGATTCACCTCTCAGTCACTGTCTACAGCGTTCTATTACAGGGAGGGACAGATAGCAGCATGTTGCACAGTGTGTTCCACAGAACAGCAGCAATTCAGCTCAAGCACAAATCCTGCCTAGAAGCACTGATAGGGAAGGGAGAGAGATTGAAAGAGAAAATGCAATTTTGGGTGTATTACACAGCGACTGTGTCCTGCAGCACTGGTGTGTACTGCTGGTGTTATGCACAAATACTTTTTTAAGAGTACTGTAGCTCATTTTTCTCCTCTCATCAGTGCATACCACATATGTACATCTAAGTGGGGTACAATTTTTTTCCTGTTAAAGTCTCAAGGGCATAGATACTGTTAATGGCCAAGCAAAAGTACTCACTGGCTCGTGTTGTACACAAATACTTTTTTAAGTGTACTGTAGTGCATTTTTCTCCCCTTATAAGTGTATACTACATGCATACATCTAAGTGGTGTACTATTTTGTTCCTGTTAAAGTCTCAAGGACCTGGATACTGTGAAAGGCCAGGCAAAAGTACTCACTGGCTGGGGTTGTACACAAATACTTTTCTGAGCGTACTGTAGCACATTTTTCTCCCCTCAGAAGTGCATACTACATATGTACATCTAAGTGGTGTACTATTTTGTACCTGTTACAGTCTCAGGGGCATAGATACTGTAAAAAGGCCAGGCAAAAGTACTCACCGGCTGGTGTTGTACACAAATACTTTTCTAATTGTACTGTAGCACATTTTTCTCCCCTCATAAGTGCATACCACATGCGTACATCTAAGTGGGGTACTATTTTGTTCCTGTTAAAGTCTCAAGGGCATAGATACAGTGAAAGTCCAGGCAAAAGTACTCACTGGCTGGTGTTGTACACAAATACTTTTTTAAGTGTAGTGGAATGTATTGTACTCCCTGTTACGCCGAGCGCTCCGGGTCCCTGCTCCTCCCCGAAGTGCTTGCGGCGTTTCTCTCCTTGCAGCGCCCCGGTCAGACCCGCTGACCAGGAGCGCTGCACGGACATTGTCGGCGGAGATGCGATTCGCATAGCGGGACGCGCCCGCTCGCGAATCGCATCCCAGGTCACTTACTTGTCCCGGTCCCCGGCTGTCATGCTCTGGCGCGCGTGGCTCCGCTCTCTAGGGCGCGCGCGCGCCAGCGCTCTGAGATTTAAAGGGCCAGTGCACCAATGATGGTGCCTGGTCCAATCACCCTGATTAGCTTGCACCTGTTCCTTGCCTACTTATACCTCACTTCCCCTGCACTTCCTTGTCGGATCTTGTTGCCTTGTGCCTTGAGAAAGCTTTACTGTGTTACCCATACTGTGTTCCAGACCTCCTGCTATTCCACCTTTGACTACGAACCTTGCCGCCTGTCCCGACCTTCTGCTACGTCTGACCTTGCTCTTGTCTACTCCTTTGTACCGCGCTTATCTCAGCAGTCAGAGAGGTTGAGCCATTGCCAGTGGATACGACCTGGTTGCTACCGCCGCTGCAAGACCATCCCGCTTTGCGGCGGGCTCTGGTGAATACCAGTAGCAACTTAGAACCGGTCCACTGACACGGTCCACGCCAATCCCTCTCTGGCACAGAGGATCCACCTCCAGCCTGCCGAATCATGACAGTAGATCCGGCCATGGATCCCGCTGAGGTTCCCCTGCCAGTTGTCTCTGACCTCCCCACGGTGGTCGCCCAGCAATCCCGACAGATCGCCCATCTAAGTCACCAGCTGTTGGAAGTGTCCACCATGGTACAGCAACTTCAGTCGCAGCTACGGCATCTGCAACAGCAGCTACCATCTCCTCCACCAGCTCCTGCACCTCCTCCGCAGCGAGTGGCCGCTCCTAACCTCCGCTTGTCCCTGCCGGACAAATTTGATGGGGACTCTAGACTCTGCCGTGGTTTTCTGTCACAATGTTCCCTACATTTGGAGATGTTGTCGGATCAATTTCCTACAGAACGGTCGAAGGTGGCTTTCGTGGTCAGTCTCATGTCTGGGAAGGCTTTGTCTTGGGCCACACCGCTCTGGGACTGCGATGACCCTGTCACCGCCTCTGTACACTCCTTCTTCTCTGAGGTTCGCAGTGTCTTCGAGGAACCAGCCCGAGCTTCTTCTGCCGAGACTGCCCTGCTGAACCTGGTCCAGGGTAATTCTTCAGTAGGCGAGTACGCCATCCGATTTCGAACTCTCGCTTCCGAATGATCTTGGAATAACGAGGCTCTCTGCGCGACCTTTAAAAAAGGCCTATCCAGTAACATCAAAGATGTGCTGGCCGCACGAGAGATTCCTGCCAACCTGCATGAACTTATTCATTTGGCCACCCGCATTGACATGCGTTTTTCGGAAAGACACCAGGAACTCCGCCAGGAAAAAGACCTTAATCCCTGGGCACCTCTCTCACGGTATCCCTTGCAATCTACCCCTGTGCCTCCCGCCGAGGAGCCTATGCAAGTAGATCGGTCTCGCCTGACTATTGAAGAGAGGTCTCGCCGTAGGGATAAAAATCTATGTCTGTACTGCGCTAGTACCGAACATTTCTTGGTGAATTGCCCTATTCGTCCTCCACGTCTGGAAAATGCACGCACGCAACCTGCTCATGTGGGCCTGGCGTCTCTGGGTACAGAGTCTGCTTCTCCATCTCTCTCTGTGCCCGTACGGATTTCTATTTCTGCCAACTCCTCCTTCTCTGCTGTGGCCGTCTTGGACTCTGGTTCTTCTGGAAATTTTATTCTGGCCTCTTTGCTTGATACGTACTGCATCCCGGTGACCCTTCTCATCAAGCCGCTCTATATTTCTTCGGTCAACGGGGTCAAGCTGCACTGCACTGTGCGTTATCGCACAGTGCCCCTGCTTATGAACATTGGACCGCATCTCGAGGAAATAGAATTTTTGGTTTTGCCCGGCTGTACCTCTGAAATCCTCCTCGGTCTGCCATGGCTCCAGCACCATTCTCCCACCCTTGACTGGACCACCGGGGAGATCAAGAATTGGGATCCTGCTTGCCGCAAGGAGTGCCTCACGTCTGCCCCCAGCCCCGTCTGTCGGTCCTCAGTGTCTCCTCCTGTGCCTGGTCTCCTCAAGGCCTGTCAGGACTGTGCCGTGCCTCCTCATAGTCCCCGTCCTGGTGACACTCTGCTCCGTGCCAAGCCTCACCTTCTGCCCCCCCCCCATTCCCACTCCTTCTGACCGGTCTGCCATTCATGAGTGTACCCGGGACTTCACTGTCCCCCAGAAGGAGACTCTACAGTCGCTCCCAATGTCCTCGTCCCAGGTGGAGCGATATCCCGACAAAAAGAGGGGGAGACCTAAGGGGGGGGGTACTGTTACGCCGAGCGCTCCGGGTCCCTGCTCCTCCCCGAAGCGCTCGCTGCGTTTCTCTCCTTGCAGCGCCCCGGTCAGACCCGCTGACCGGGAGCGCTGCACGGACATTGCCGGCGGAGATGCGATTCCCTTGTCCGGTGACTTACTTGTCCCGTTCCCCGGCTGTCATGCTCTGGCGCGCGCGGCTCCGCTCTCTAGGGCGCGCGCGCGCCAGCACTCTGAGATTTAAAGGGCCAGTGCACCAATGATGGTGCCTGGTCCAATCACCCTGATTAGCTTGCACCTGTTCCTTGCCTACTTATACCTCACTTCCCCTGCACTTCCTTGCCGGATCTTGTTGCCTTGTGCCTTGAGAAAGCTTTACTGTGTTACCCATACTGTGTTCCAGACCTCCTGCTATTCCACCTTTGACTACGAACCTTGCCGCCTGTCCCGACCTTCTGCTACGTCTGACCTTGCTCTTGTCTACTCCTTTGTACCGCGCTTATCTCAGCAGTCAGAGAGGTTGAGCCGTTGCCAGTGGATACGACCTGGTTGCTACCGCCGCTGCAAGACCATCCCGCTTTGCGGCGGGCTCTGGTGAATACCAGTAGCAACTTAGAACCGGTCCACCGACACGGTCCACGCCAATCCTTCTCTGGCACAGAGGATCCACCTCCAGCCTGCCGAATCGTGACACTCCCTCATATACGTACTAAGTATGTCACGCAGAGAAGTGTCAGGATGTGCACAGAGGAGTTGCAGAGGCATAAATCAGGCAGAGGTTGTAGCAGACTAGGGGAGAGTGGCAGCTTGAGTTGGAGCGAGAGGCCTGAGCTCCCGGTATCAGCTAGCGGTCTTGTCTCGACTAGCAACCCAACTGCCATCATCGATTGGTTAACACGGTCATCTACTTCATCATAAGTGACAACCCTCAGTCAACAGTTGGTATGGCTTGGGAGCAGTCCCTGTAATCCCATTGCCTCTGTCCTATGCTGTTCCCTCCCCCACAGAAGTATCTTATGCTGTGGGTTCAGCTCCACTATTTAGTGAAGACGATCTGGAGCACAGTCAGCAGCTACTGCCCATCCAAGAATTGGATGAAACATCCGCTGCTTCCTATGCTAGGCAGGCAAGTAGTGATGAGGAGAGTGGCATGGTAGGTGGTGTTGCAAGCATTCAGGCTCCTGAAGCAGACACTGTTGGGGAACCTAAGGAGGACATCAGGGACATGCAGACACAACTCAATGATGATGATGATGATGAAGCCGGTTGCAGTTGGGAGCCAGATGCAGAAGGTGATTCATGATCATCAGGAGAAGAGGGTTGCAGGTTGCCCGTGAGGCAGCAACTGAGCCAGCAGGGTGGTAGCATGGTTGGCAGTCAGCATGGCAGCAGAAGTGGAAAGTCTGGAGACAAATATACCCGGGGTAGACCACCTGCTACCGGGAGGTAGTGAAACAGGGGTTCCCGGAGTCGGCGGCAGTAGAAGTTAATTAGTGAGGACTATTGGTGGGAAAATCAGCTACTCGGCGGTGTGGCAGCTTTTCATCAAGCATCTGGAGGAGGTTAACCTGGCCACATACAAGATGTGTCGGCAGAAGGTGAAGCATGGCCAAAGTCCCAATGTTGACACCACGGCCCTGCATCAACATATGCAGTGTCACCATAAAGCGGTCTGGGAGAACCGTGGCTCAGATGTGGTGGTCCAGCCTGCGGCATCCACCACCTCAGCCGAACGGGGCTCCACCACCTCAGCCGAACGGGGCTGTGTGTCATATCCATCTTCTGTTGCTCCAGATGCTCCTCCTACTTCCAGTCAGTCATTCTGTCAGCAATCCATCGGAAAAGCCATGTCCAAGAGTCAACAGTATGCGCCCACTCATTCAATGGCTCAGAAGCTGAATGTGCTCCTGTCCAAGTTGCTGGTGCTGCAGTCCCTTCCCTTTTCAAGTGGTGGACTCTGTACCTTTCAGAGAACTGATGGCTTGTGCCAAGCCGAGGTGCAGAGTGCCAAGCCGTCATTTCTTTGAGAAGAAGGCAGTACCAGCCCTGCACAATTTTGTGGAACAGAAGGTGGGCCAGTCCTTGAGCCTGTCGGTGTGTACCAAAGTGCACATCAGCGCCGACATGTGGAGCTGTAACTAAAGCCAGGGACAATACATGTCCTTTAGAACCCACTGGGTGAATGTGGTTCCTGCACAGCCACAACAACAGCAGCTTGGACAACTTGCCACTTCTGCCTCCATGCTCTCAGGCCGTTGGTCTTGTGACAGTGTGCAACTCTACCTCCTCATCCTCCACCGTGTCCTCAGCCTCAACAGCACGGACAAGTCTGAGTGCCCCTCCAGCATACCATGTGTGCAGGGCACGGCAGTGTCACACTGTTCTTCACATGGTTTACCTTGGAAAACGGAGTCACACAGGGACGGAACTGCTAAAAGTAATTCATTAAGAAATCGAGTCATGGGAAGAACATCTTGTCTGCTTTGCAACAAGGAAGCCTGAGACATGTGCCCTGCATGTCACACTTGTTCAATCTGGTTGTCAAACGGTTCCTACATGTTCCCCCCATCTGCAAGACATCCTAACAATAGGAAGGAAACTGTGCATGCACTTCAGCCACTTGTACACCGCAAAGCACACCCACCTTGAGCTGCAGCTTTAGAACAGAATCCCCCAACATAGTCTGATTTGTGACGTTTCCACACACTGGAATTCCACCCTCCATGTATTGGACCGACTAAACAAACAGAGAAAAGCCATCAACGATTTCTTGATCATCCAAGCGGATAGGCAGACTCCCCTGTTTAACTTCAATGTCAACCAATGGCAGCTCATACGTGACACCTGCCGTTTGCTCAGGCCCTTTGAGGAAGCCACATTATTAGTCAGTCGCCAGGATTACAGGATGAACTACATCATTCCACTGCTTCATCTACTACAACACGTGTTGGAAACGATGGCTGGTCAGGGCACTGGAGAAATGGCGCCTACATGTCATGGCCACATGAGCCCTGTGGGGGCTGAATTGGAGGAGGAGGGGGAGGGGCACAGTGGAGCACAGTTTAGGTTTTGTGAGATGGGCAGTTTTTCTAGTCATCTGACAGGAGAGGAGGAGCAGGAGCAGCTTGAGGAGCTACAAGGTTATGAGGAAGATGAGACACAGGACCCAGACACACCGTGGCAGTATGCAGTGGAGATGGAGGCAGGGAGTTCCTCCGAGTCACTTGCACAAATTACACGATGCATATTCACTTTCTTGCGTAGTGACCGCAGAATTGTCACCATTCGGCAGCGGGATGACTTCTGGCTCTCCACCTTATTGGACCCTTGCTTTCAGCACAAAATGGGGGCCTTTTTCTCACCCATTAAAAGGGAGGACAAACTGACTTGCTACAGAGACATCCTACATAGTCAGTTGGCAGATGCCTATCTGTGTCATTGTCCATCCTTTCGGGGGGGCCCTCTGCGCTCACCTTCCACTGCCATGGCTGCTGGGGAGGGGTGGCAGGAGCAGTACCAGCTCTATCAGCAGCAGCCTGAGTTTACAGTCACTGATGGGTAGCTTTCTTTCCCCGCATAGTGAAGCGACTCATCAGCTGCAGGTAGACCTGGAGCAGGACCTGAACCAGTAGGTGATGGCATACCTTGACATGCCCATGCCATCACACCTTGAAGATCCGCTGGACTTCCTTTTTTTTTAAATCAAACAAATGAAAAGGTGTGAAAAAGACACAATGTGCCACCTACACCACCAAGTATTGATGTGATGCAAAGACCTCTAACAGGTGGAAGGGAACAACATTTGGTGCATTGTAACCGGTGGGGGTAAAGACTTCCCCTGTAGGGCCCTACTCTCGCATTATTAATTCCCTTCTTTGCAAGTGTTACTCGCCCTTAAAAGGGTGGCCCCACACAGGAACTTCTCCATATATCCCCCTACAAACACTGCCATTTCCCAGGGTTTTTAGGTGGAAATAGAGAGAGTTTCCAGTGTGGGGCCGCCCTTTTTAGTATGAGTAACACTTGCTAAGAAGGGAATGAATTGGGTGAGAGTAGGGCCTTACATGGGAAGTTTTTACCCCCACCTGCTACAATGGACAATACGTTGTTCCCTTCCACCTTTTCGAGGAAAGTGTTACTTGTCTTAAAAACCCTTCCACCTAAAAACCCTGGGAAATGGCAGTGTTTGTAGGTGGAAATAGAGAGAGGTTCCAGTGTGGGGCCGCTCTTTTTAGGGTGAGTAACACTTGCCAAGAAGGGAATTAATAATGCGAGTGTAGGGCCTTACAGGGGATGTTTTTACCCCCACCGGTTACAATGGACCAAATGTTGTCCCCTTCCACCTGTTAGAGGTCTTTGCATCACATCAATACTTGGTGGTGTAGGTGGCACATTGTGTTTTTTCCACACCTTTCCTTTGGGTTGATTTAAAAAAAAATTGTGGGGCCATATATTTTATCCTAAACATATTATGAAATGTTAAGTTTTACAAAAGAGACTGTTTTCTTCTGCCTACCTGCCCCAGCTACTATTCTGATCCTGCCGCCCGCCTGTTCCCACACATCTGATGCCAAGTTCTCCTTTTTCACCCACCTATATCACCGGGTACTGGTATTGCCCCCCACCACACCACTCTATCACTGATTCACTTTCAGGACTCCTGATGCTGCTGCTGCCACCTACAGGTTGTCTCATTCTGCCACCATATGTTCTCCTCATGCTGATGCTAGCTTCAAGCTGTTTCATACTGTCAACACATGTTCTCCTCATGCTGCTGCCACTTCCAGGCTGTGTCATTCAGCCACTATATGTTCTCTTCATACTGCCGCATACTCCAGGCAGTGTCATTCAGCCACTATATGTTCTCCTCATGCTGCCACAAACTCCACACTTTGTCATTCAGCCACTATATGTTCTTCTCATGCTGCGCCACCTCCACGCTGTGTCATTCAGCCACTATAGGGTCTCCTCATGCTGCCGCCAACTCAGGCTGTGTCATTCAGTCACTATATATTCTCTTCATGCTGCCGGTACCTCCACGTTATGTCATTCAGCCACTATATGTTCTCCTCATGCTGCTGCCACCTCCACGCTGTGTCATTCAGCCACTATATGTTCTCCTCATGCTGCCGCCATCTACACACTGTGTCACTCAGCCACTATATGTTCTCCTCATGCTGCCGCCAACTTCAGACTGTGCCATTCAGCCACTATATGATCTCCTCATACTGATGCCACCTTCAGGCTCTGTCAATGTGCCACCATGTGACATGTTAGATTTGGTCTTTTGTAACCACACTATTTATTCAAAGTAAATGCTGTGGCCCGGGACATTAAACTTGGGAGTATAATATTACATCTAAATTTCAAAATCTTAAATTTAAATTTCAAAAAATCGATGTAATCTTTTCAAGACTGAGGCCCTATGGTCGTTGACATCATATATGCTGTGGAATTACCACAAGAAACCAATGAAACAGGTTGGAGCGATAACAATGAATAATAACTGATTAAATGAAACATTTGCAGTGGGGCGGGGGGGGGGGGGGGTTGGGCTGGAAAAGGTGGTAGCTCACCTCGCTGCGGACCACCAGCTGAATGGTTGCCAAAATGGGTACTCAAAAAGTGGAAATAAATTCAAATTAGATAAAACTAAAATAAAAAATCTATTTATTCTCTTCAATTCTGGTCTCCCTGCTGCCACATCCAGATGCTCTGGCAGTGATTCTAATAGTGATGCCTGTAATCTGCATGTTATACTGAATAACAGTATTATTTCACACTCCCTATGCATGTTAGGACAAGGCAATGTGTTCTACACCCCTATTGAGACTCTCTGTAGGCCAGAATTTTTTTATAGCAATTTGCCGCGAATAAATTCAGAACAAAACAAATTTTGGGGGAAAATTTGGTGAATCGGCCGAATTGAATTCTCTACAATCGCTCATCTTTGATATATTTTAGATTAATGAATGTTGAATAACTTTCCAATAGCATGTTAATGAAAAATATACTTCTTTCTATTGTATTTTTCCCGATCAGTCCTGTCAGCAAGCATTTCTGACTCATGCTGGAGTCCTAAACACTCAGAGCTGCCAGCCTGCTTTGTTCACAGCCAAACAGGCTGTGAACAAAGCAGGCTGGCAACTCTGAGTGTTCTCCTTTGTGAACAAAGCAGACTGGCAGCTCGTAGTGTTTAGGACTCCAGCATGAGTCTGAAATGCTTGCTGCCAGGACTGGTAGGGAGACCCCTAGTGGTCATTTCTTCAAAGTGGAAAATGACATAGAAAGAAGCATATTTTTTAATAACATGCAATTGTAAAGTTATTCTGCATACATTAATCTATAATATATCAAAAGTTTTTTTTTGATGAGAGGTACCCTTTAAGATCACTATTTAATAAATATATAGGTCTAAAATGAGAGAGTATTATTGGACTCTTTCCTGGTTTGTGTAACATTTCCCTAGGGATAACTCTCAATATTTCGTTAAAGAGGTTGGGCAACTATCTTAATCAACTGGATCTTATAAAATTAATTTGCCAGGCCATAAGGGCCAGGGGATTTGGCTGTATTAAGTTGTTGTATAAGTTGGTTTACCTCCTCTGTCGAGAAGGGTGCAGTGAGACTCACTTTTAGAGATTCAGGCAGTGAGCGCAGAGAAATATTGGAGAGAAAGGTCTCTGGCTGGCATTAATGGCTGAGGAACCGAATGATCGTCCTTGAGGTTCTATAAGTTTTCATAATATGTAGCAAATGCATTTGCTAGTCCCTCAGGATTTTGAGCCTTTCCTCCAGATGGCAGATTTAAATATCCAATTTGGTTCTGCTTTTCTCTCTTTTTAACCCCTTAAAGGGGTACTCCATCCCTAGACATCTTATCCCCTATCCAAAGGAGCGAACCCGCTCTGTGCAGTAATGATGGCGGGGTGCCGCAGCGGCGATCCCCGGGGTCCCCAGCAGCGGGACCGCAGCGATCTAACATCTTATCCCCTATCCTTTGGATAGGGGATAAGATGCCAGGGGCGGAGTATTCCTTTAAGGACACAGCTCATTTTGGCCTTAACCCCTTAAGGACCAATATAAATAAACCTGTACGCCCCTGAAAGACCAGGCCTGTTTTTTCAAATAGGGGATGTCTGTCTTTATTAGAGAATAACTCTGGTAACGTTTTGCCAATCACGATAATTCTGACATTGTTTTTTTTTGTCACAAGTTGTCCTTCATGTACATAGTAAAAGTACGCCGATATCATTTGTAGTTTTTTTTTATAATGCAAAAAATCATGAAATTTTTACAAAAAATTACGATTTTTTGCTATTTTAACACTAATAGGGTGCATATATTTATACATTCTGACCAAATAGTTTATGAAACTTATACTTTCAGATGTCTACTTTATTTTGACGTCATTATTTTGTTTTTAATTAACATTTTAAATTAGTTAGAAGCCTAACAATTTAACTTGAAATTTTGAAAATTTTGAAAATTTGAAAAGTACATCTTTTTTTATGTGCTATGCAAGGTTTGCAGAAATTAAAAGGTAGTAGAACATAGAACCCCCCCCCCCCCAAATGACCCCATTTTAAAAACTAGACCCCTTAAGGTATTCGCTAGGGGGTACAGTGAGTATTTTAACACCATAGTTTTTTGGCAGGAATTATTACAAAGTCAGTGTTAAAAATTCGAAATTTGCAATTTTTCACAAATGCATCATTTGGGGGGCATATTTTTTGTACATCACTTCTGATATTGAAAGAAATGCACCCTATATTTTATTTAGCTGCTTGTCCCATGTTCGGAAATACCCCCGCTTTGGCCATATATGGTTCCTTGGCTGCGTGGTAGGACTCAGAAGGAGAGGAGCGCCATTTGGCTTTCAGGGCAGAACAGTACCCCCACCCCCACAAGTGACCCCATTTATATACCGCACTCCTACAAGTTATTGGCTGCACCAGGGACCACTCTGATTATTCCTTGGTCGGCTGGGGGTATAACGCGTCTGTCTGTGACAGTTAAGGCTCCTGATGGATATATCCGCCATGTTGTGGGAATAAGCACCCGCTCATGGCGAATATATCCATCACTGCTGTGGCTGGGTAGCTCAGTGTGTCCGCTCATGACTGCTGGCGGGAAATCCGCCGCTATGAGTGGACACACAAAGCTACCCAGCCGCAGCAGGGAGCTCATTACCGTGACTGCTGCATAATGTGTAGGATCACATGGTGGACATCCGCAGCATATTACATGCTGTGGATGTCCGCCAATGCGATCCTACACATTATGCATTTTTTTAAATTAGATTAATTTAATAAATGTATTTTTAATATATATATATATATATATATATATATATATATATTATATATATATATATATATATATATTTAATTATTTATTTTTTTATTTTTTTACACTTTTATTATATTTTTTTTATTTTTACACTTTTATTTTATTTATTTATTTATTTTTACACTTTTTAATGCTTTGGAATACTTAGTATTCCAAAGCATTATAGTTATATGCTACCTGCCAATTTTCACTAGCAGGCAGCATATTAGGACGTGCCTCTGGCACGTCCTTTCAGGCAATACCCAGGGCAGACCTGGGGGTCTTTGTAGGACTCCCGGCTGCCCAGGTATGAAGCAGCACCCCGCGATCGCGCTGCGGGGTGCTGCAGGAGAGACAGAGGGAGCCCCCTCCCTCTGTCAGAACTCCTTACAGCGCGCGGTCACTTCTGACCGCGGCTGTAAGGGTTAAACTGCTGGGAGTGAAGTGAACTTCACTCCCGGCAGTGCGGGAGGTCCCGGCCAGCCGCGGACACACACAGCACCCCGCGATCGCGATGCGGGGTGCTGCAGGAGTGACAGAGGGAACTGCCTCCCTCTGTCATAACACTTACAGCCCGCGGTCACTTCCGACCGCGGCTGTAAGGGTTAAAACTGCCGGGACCGAAGTTTACTTCGGTCCTGGCAGTGCAGCAGGGTCCCGGCTGTGTGATACAGTCGAGTCCCTGCCGCGATCTCGTGGGTGCACTGGGCAGCACCCACGAAAATAATGGACGAGTATAGACGTCCAGGTGCGGGAACGGCCGCCAACCTGGACGTCTATACTCGTCCGTGGTCGTTATCGGGTTAAGGTCACAGCCAATTTTATTTTTGCATTTTTGTTTTTTCCTCCTCGCCTTCTAAAAATCATAACTCTTTTATATTTTCATCCACAGACCCATAAGAGGGCTTGTTTTTTGCTCGACCAGTTGTCCTTTTTAATGACATGACTTTACCATAAAATGTATGGTGCAACCAAAAAATTTTTAAATGTGTGGGGGAATTGAAAAATATATGAAACTTTTAAGTCACTATTTATTATTTATTTCTAAAAATTTTTTATAAAATGTGAA
The DNA here is from genome assembly GCF_029499605.1 of Hyla sarda. Lineage (NCBI taxonomy): Eukaryota > Metazoa > Chordata > Amphibia > Anura > Hylidae > Hyla > Hyla sarda. Next base: position 196,471,207 of record NC_079189.1, read on the forward strand.
AATTAGCAACAATTTCTGTTTTTCTTACGTTTACGCCGTTCACTGTACGGGATCGTTAACATTATAGTTTGATAGATCTACAGTCAGCGATACCAAATATGTTTATACATTTTTTTATACACTTGTTTATATCTTTTTATTAGTTGTTTGTTTTGTTTTGTGTGTAAAGATTCTTGTTAAAAATACAGAATTTGTAATCTGGGAAATGAAGGGGTGGGGCAGAAGTGGGACAAGGTGTGGAGTCTCACAGGGGGCCCTTAATTAATTTGGGCCAGCGGCCCTAAGTGTTGCCAGTCTGCCACTGGCCAGCAGCACTCATGGAGGCCCAGACCATGACACTTGCACCAACATGCATGACTGTAGGCAAGACACGCTTGTCTTTGTACTTCTCACTTGGTTACCGCAACACATGTCTGACATTATCTGAGCTAAAACGTCTATACTTGGTCTCCAGTAATACATATCCTTAGTCTGCTTGTGTTTCTGGGCTTACTTGTGCATCATCTTTAGAAAAGGCTTCTTTCTGCGATGACAATCGTGCATTTACAAAAATGTGAAGGGTGTACTCACTTATATGAGATACTGTATATCCTGCAGAAGGTAGTTTGTGACTTGCCTTACACAATTGTGAGATGATTCTAATTTTTACTGGTAGAAAATCTGGACACTATCCCTATAAAACCTCATCTTCTTTTGGTACCATTTCACTATGTATAGTGAATTCTAAACAACTTTATTTTTATGCAAAAGAGCAGTATTACTCTAAAACACTAGGTGGTGCTATTGTGCTGCATAAATAACTCTCCTAATCAGTGCTATCCTTTATCTCATATATCGTATCTGCCCAATCCTTGGCCTGAAAAAAAAAAAAAAAAACAACTAACATCATATTATTCGAAAACTGTAATTCCATGTACATCCCATTCCCATTCAGCAATATTTTCTCCTATTCACAACTTTCATCAATAGTACTAAAAAATTGCTCTCAAGTGTGTCCTAACACATAGATCGAGTTAATAAATCACCTAATGCCATTGGGCATTTGCAAACCTTTAACAAACCCTACTTGATCGTACTGGATTAAGGACCCCATATCAGCATGGCTTTCTAAGGGATTGGTCCTGTCAAACTAACCTGATCAGCATTTATGAGGAGGTGAGCTCCAGACTGGACCAGGGGCAATCGCTGGATGTTGTATATCTGGATTTTTCCAAAGCATTTGATACGGTGCCACATAAAAGGTTGGTGCATACAATGAGAAGGATGGGGCTGGGGGAAAATGTGTGCAAGTGGGTAAGTAACTGGCTCAGTGATAGGAAACAGAGGGTGGTTATTAATGGTACTTATTCTGATTGGGTGACTGTTACTAGTGGGGTACCACAGGGGTCCGTCTTGGGTACTGTTCTATTTAATATATTCATTAATGACCTTGTGGAGGGGTTGAATAGTAAAGTAGCAATCTTTGCAGATGATACTAAACTCTGTAAAACGGTAAACACTATAGAGGACAGTGCACTGTTACAAATGGATCTGGATAGGTTGGAGGTTTGGGCTGGGAAGTGGCAGATAAGGTTCAACACTGATAAATGTAAGGTAATGCACATGGGGAAGAAAAATCCAGGCTGGGATTATATATTAAATGGGAGCACACTTGGGAGAAAAGGGGTCTGGATGCATTTTTGGAGAGTAATAACATTGCTGGTTGTGTATTCTAGATTTATAGGGACAGAATGTTGATCTAGGGATTTATTCTCATGCCATATTGGAGTCGGGAAGGAATTTTTACCTCTAGTATGAGGGTTTTTTGCCTTACTCTGGATCAACTCAGTAGGGACTCATTAGGGTTATAGGTTGAACTTGATGGACTCTGTTCTTTTTTCAACCTTATGAGCTATGTAACTATGTTACTGTGTTACTATTTAAATGGGCCACTTAAAAGTTTTGTGAAAATTTTTTGATGGTAAAATGGGAAATTGGCCATAAGGTTTCCATAAGATCAGATGGTTTACCAGGTTTAGGTCGTGTTACAAAGAAGGCTTGTATTTTTTCTGAAGGGATCAAACCAGAAATCTGGAATGATTAAAAATAAAAGCAAGATGGCAAAATACAAGATAAGTGAATGACTTATAATACTCATTAATAAACCACTCTTTTGACAGGGATACAACCAATTTGACCTCCTGAATTGTGATTGACCTCCAGCTGTTTGTCTAACCCTGGATAACCCCTTTAAAGGGGTACCCCGGTGGAAAACTTTTTTTTTTTTTAAATCAACTGGTGCCAGAAAGTTAAACAGATTTGTAAATAACTTCTAGGAAGTTCTTTTCTTTTTGCATTTCTTTTCTGTCTGTCCACAGTGCTCTCTGCTGACACCTCTGTCCATGTCAGGAACTGTCCAGAGCAGTAGAAAATCCCCATAGCAAACATATGCTGCTCTGGACAGTTCCTCCTAACATGGACAGAGGTGTCAGCAGAGAACACTGTGGTCAGACAGAAAAAAAATAAAAAAATAAAAGCATTTCCTCTGTAGTATACAGCACCTTATAAGTACTGGAAGGATTAAGATTTTTTTTATTAGAACTAATTTACAAATATATTTAACTTTTTGGCAGCAGTTGATTTAAAAAAAAAATATTTTCCACCGGAATACCCCTTTAAATATAGAAATATAATTTTCTAAGAGATGAGTTTCTTGAATACACATTTTTTCACAATTCCATATTAATTTTCTTTCAAAAATCCTTTTACATTTTGAAAACCATACTGAATTGGTTATATATTAGTCAGAAGCCCATGATAACTATATGTCTTATTAGGATGAACAGTAAGATTTCGGCTAAACCATATGGTGTCTCATATAAAATATAAAATAAAATGAATCAAAGGCAATTATCAAAACTGTAAAAAAGCAGTTCGCCTACTACAGAAAATCGAACGTAGATGTGGAGTATAACAAATATGTTGTTCATAGTTCACTAAAAAATATCACTTATATATACGGATATTGCATATCTGCATATTACAGTACCAGCAAAGTGAATGACATTGTAACAGACCTCACCCAGATGCTGTGGAATGATCAATACCGGCGAATGTCAGCTACCTGTCACGCAGCCACAATTCATGTATGGCAGTTGGGCATGAACGGGTTAATAAAGATGTGAACGTGTAAACTTCTCCCACCCCCAAGTCATACCTTCAGAGCTGGGTCAATGCAAACTAAGACATGATGTAAAAGCATAATAGTGAGTACAGCTCAGGAGGTGACTGAAGGATAAGACATGATGTGGCAGCAGAATAGTGCCTGCAGCTTTAAAAGTGAACAGAGGATAAGATGTTATATAACAGCAGAATAGTGAGTGGAGCTTTGGGGGTAACTGAAGAATAAGACATGGCGTAGTATCAGAATACTGAACACAGCTTTTAAGGGGACTAAAGGATAATGGTATTATGGTATTATGCTCAATAAAGGTATTATGCTCAAGTCACCTCCAGAGCTGCTCCACAATCCTTCTTTTACATCATACTTGTACATGTCACTGTTCCTGCCTGAGCATAGTAGTTGTTACGCCGAGCGCTCCGGGTTCCCGCTCCTCCCCGGAGCGCTCGCTTCACCTCCTCCGCTGCAGCGCCCCGGTCACGTCCTCTGACCCGGGGCGCTGCGATCCTGCTGCTAGCCGGGATGCGATTCGCGATGCGGGTAGCGCCCGCTCGCGATGCGCACCCCGGCTCTCCTACCTGACTCGCTCCCCGTCTGTTCTGTCCCGGCGCGCGCGGCCCCGCTCCCTAGGGCGCGCGCGCGCCGGGTCTCTGCGATTTAAAGGGCCACTGCGCCGCTGATTGGCGCAGTGGTTCCAATTAGAGTTATCACCTGTGCACTCCCTATATTACCTCACTTCCCTTGCACTCCCTTGCCGGATCTTGTTGCCTTAGTGCCAGTGAAAGCGTTCCTTGTGTGTCCCTTGCCAGTGTTTCCAGACCTTCTGCCGTTGCCCCTGACTACGATCCTTGCTGCCTGCCCCGACCTTCTGCTACGTCCGACCTTGCTTCTGCCTACTCCCTTGTACCGCGCCTATCTTCAGCAGCCAGAGAGGTGAGCCGTTGCTAGTGGATACGACCTGGTCACTACCGCCGCAGCAAGACCATCCCGCTTTGCGGCGGGCTCTGGTGAAAACCAGTAGTGGCTTAGAACCGGTCCACTAGCACGGTCCACGCCAATCCCTCTCTGGCACAGAGGGTCCACTACCTGCCAGCCGGCATCGTGACAGTAGATCCGGCCATGGATCCCGCTGAAGTTCCTCTGCCAGTTGTCGCTGACCTCACCACGGTGGTCGCCCAGCAGTCACAACAGATTGCGCAACAAGGCCAACAGCTGTCTCAACTGACCGTTATGCTACAACAGTTGCTACCACAGCTTCAGCAGTCATCTCCTCCGCCAGCTCCTGCACCTCCTCCGCAGCGAGTGGCCGCTCCTGGGATACGCTTATCCTTGCCGGATAAGTTTGATGGGGACTCTAAGTTTTGCCGTGGCTTCCTTTCCCAATGTTCCCTGCATCTGGAGATGATGTCGGACCTGTTTCCCACTGAAAGGTCTAAGGTGGCTTTCGTAGTCAGTCTTCTGTCCGGAAAAGCCCTGTCATGGGCCACACCGCTCTGGGACCGCAATGACCCCGTCACTGCCTCAGTACACTCCTTCTTCTCGGAAATCCGAAGTGTCTTTGAGGAACCTGCCCGAGCCTCTTCTGCTGAGACTGCCCTGTTGAACCTGGTCCAGGGTAATTCTTCCGTTGGCGAGTATGCCGTACAATTCCGTACACTTGCTTCAGAATTGTCCTGGAATAATGAGGCCCTCTGCGCGACCTTCAAAAAAGGCCTATCCAGCAACATTAAAGATGTTCTGGCCGCACGAGAAATTCCTGCTAATCTACATGAACTTATTCACCTAGCCACTCGCATTGACATGCGTTTTTCTGAAAGGCGTCAGGAACTCCGCCAAGATATGGACTCTGTTCGCACGAGGCGTTTCGTCTCCTCGGCTCCTCTCTCCTCTGGTCCCCTGCAATCTGTTCCTGTGCCTCCCGCCGTGGAGGCTATGCAGGTCGACCGGTCTCGCCTGACACCTCAAGAGAGGACACGACGCCGTATGGAGAACCTCTGCCTGTACTGTGCTAGTACCGAACACTTCCTGAGGGATTGTCCCATCCGTCCTCCCCGCCTGGAAAGACGTACGCTGACTCCGCACAAAGGTGAGACAGTCCTTGATGTCTACTCTGCTTCTCCACGTCTTACTGTGCCTGTGCGGATGTCTGCTTCTGCCTTCTCCTTCTCTACAGTGGCCTTCTTGGACTCTGGTTCTGCAGGAAATTTTATTTTGGCCTCTCTCGTCAACAGGTTCAACATCCCTGTGACCAGTCTCGCCAGACCCCTCTACATCAATTGTGTAAATAATGAAAGATTGGACTGTACCATACGTTTCCGCACGGAGCCCCTTCTTATGAGCATCGGATCTCATCATGAGAGGATTGAACTTTTGGTCCTCCCCAATTGCACCTCGGAGATTCTCCTTGGACTTCCCTGGCTTCAACTTCATTCCCCAACCCTGGATTGGTCCACTGGGGAGATCAAGAGTTGGGGGTCCTCTTGTTCCAAGAACTGTCTAAAACCGGTTCCCAGTAACCCTTGCCGTAACTCTGTGGTTCCTCCAGTAACCGGTCTCCCCAAGGCCTATATGGACTTCGCGGATGTTTTCTGCAAAAAACAAGCTGAGACTCTACCTCCTCACAGGCCTTATGATTGCCCTATCGACCTCCTCCCGGGTACTACTCCACCCCGGGGCAGAATTTATCCTCTCTCTGCCCCAGAGACTCTTGCCATGTCCGAATACGTCCAGGAGAATCTAAAAAGGGGCTTTATCCGTAAATCCTCCTCTCCTGCCGGAGCCGGATTTTTCTTTGTCTCCAAAAAAGATGGCTCCCTACGTCCTTGCATTGACTACCGCGGTCTTAATAAAATCACGGTTAAGAACCGCTACCCCTTACCCCTCATCTCTGAACTCTTTGATCGCCTCCAAGGTGCCCACATCTTCACTAAATTGGACTTAAGAGGCGCCTATAACCTCATCCGCATCAGAGAGGGGGACGAGTGGAAAACGGCATTTAACACCAGAGATGGACACTTTGAGTATCTGGTCATGCCCTTTGGACTGTGCAATGCCCCTGCCGTCTTCCAAGACTTTGTCAATGAAATTTTTCGTGATCTATTATACTCCTGTGTTGTGGTATATCTGGACGATATCCTAATTTTTTCTGCCAATCTAGAGGAACACCGCCGGCATGTCCGTATGGTTCTTCAGAGACTTCGTGACAACCAACTCTATGCCAAAATTGAGAAATGTCTGTTTGAATGCCAATCTCTTCCTTTTCTAGGATATTTGGTCTCTGGCCAGGGACTACAGATGGATCCAGACAAACTCTCTGCCGTCTTAAATTGGCCACGCCCCTCCGGACTCCGTGCTATCCAACGCTTTTTGGGGTTCGCCAATTATTACAGGCAATTTATTCCACATTTTTCTACCATTGTGGCTCCTATCGTGGCTTTAACCAAGAAAAATGCTGATCCCAAGTCCTGGCCTCCTCAAGCAGAAGACTCCTTTAAACAACTCAAGTCTGCCTTTTCTTCGGCTCCCGTGCTCTCCAGACCTGACCCTTCCAAACCCTTCCTATTGGAGGTTGATGCCTCCTCAGTAGGAGCTGGAGCTGTTCTTCTACAAAAAAATCCTTCCGGGCATGCTGTCACTTGTGGTTTTTTCTCTAGGACCTTCTCTCCAGCGGAGAGGAACTACTCCATCGGGGATCGAGAACTTCTAGCCATTAAATTAGCACTTGAGGAATGGAGGCATCTGCTGGAGGGATCAAGATTTCCTGTTATTATCTACACCGACCACAAGAACCTCTCCTACCTCCAGTCGGCCCAACGGCTGAATCCTCGCCAGGCCCGGTGGTCTCTGTTCTTTGCCCGATTTAATTTTGAGATTCACTTTCGTCCTGCCGATAAGAACATTAGAGCCGATGCTCTCTCTCGTTCCTCGGATGCCTCAGAAGTTGATCTCCCTCCGCAACACATCATTCCACCTGACTGCCTGATCTCCACTTCTCCTGCCTCCATCAGACAGACTCCTCCAGGAAAGACCTTTGTTTCTCCACGCCAACGCCTCGGAATCCTCAAATGGGGTCACTCCTCCCATCTCGCAGGTCATGCGGGCATCAAGAAATCTGTGCAACTCATCTCCCGCTTCTATTGGTGGCCAACTCTGGAGACGGATGTTGGGGACTTTGTGCGAGCCTGCACTATCTGTGCCCGGGATAAGACTCCTCGCCAGAAGCCCGCTGGTTTTCTTCATCCTCTGCCTGTCCCCGAACAGCCTTGGTCTCTGATTGGTATGGATTTTATTACTGATTTACCCCCTTCCCGTGGCAACACCGTTATTTGGGTGGTCGTTGATCGATTCTCCAAAATGGCACATTTCATTCCTCTTCCTGGTCTTCCTTCTGCGCCTCAGTTGGCTAAACAATTTTTTGTACACATTTTTCGTCTTCACGGGTTGCCTACGCAGATTGTCTCGGATAGAGGGGTCCAATTCGTGTCTAAATTCTGGAGAGCTCTCTGTAAACAACTCAAGATTAAATTAAATTTTTCCTCTGCATATCATCCCCAGTCCAATGGACAAGTAGAAAGAATTAACCAGATCCTGGGTGATTATTTGCGACATTTTGTTTCCTCCCGCCAGGATGACTGGGCAGATCTCCTTCCATGGGCCGAATTCTCGTATAACTTCAGGGTCTCTGAATCTTCCTCCAAATCCCCATTTTTCGTGGTGTACGGCCGTCACCCTCTTCCCCCCCTCCCTACCCCCTTGCCCTCTGGTCTGCCCGCTGTGGATGAAATTTCTCGTGACCTTTCCATTATATGGAGAGAGACCCAAAATTCTCTCTTACAGGCTTCTTCACGCATGAAGAGGTTCGCGGATAAGAAAAGAAGAGCTCCCCCCGTTTTTTCCCCTGGAGACAAGGTATGGCTCTCCGCTAAATATGTCCGCTTCCGTGTCCCTAGCTACAAGTTGGGACCACGCTATCTTGGTCCTTTCAAAATTCTGTGTCAAATTAATCCTGTCTCTTATAAACTTCTTCTTCCTCCTTCTCTTCGTATCCCTAATGCCTTTCACGTCTCTCTTCTCAAACCACTCATCCTCAACCGTTTTTCTCCCAAATCTGTTCCTCCCACTCCTGTTTCCGGCTCCTCGGACGTCTTCTCGGTCAAGGAGATTTTGGCTGCCAAAAAGGTCAGAGGAAAAAATTTTTTTTTAGTAGACTGGGAGGGTTGTGGTCCTGAAGAGAGATCCTGGGAACCTGAGGACAACATCCTTGACAAAAGTCTGCTCCTCAGGTTCTCAGGCTCCAAGAAGAGGGGGAGACCCAAGGGGGGGGGTACTGTTACGCCGAGCGCTCCGGGTTCCCGCTCCTCCCCGGAGCGCTCGCTTCACCTCCTCCGCTGCAGCGCCCCGGTCACGTCCTCTGACCCGGGGCGCTGCGATCCTGCTGCTAGCCGGGATGCGATTCGCGATGCGGGTAGCGCCCGCTCGCGATGCGCACCCCGGCTCTCCTACCTGACTCGCTCCCCGTCTGTTCTGTCCCGGCGCGCGCGGCCCCGCTCCCTAGGGCGCGCGCGCGCCGGGTCTCTGCGATTTAAAGGGCCACTGCGCCGCTGATTGGCGCAGTGGTTCCAATTAGAGTTATCACCTGTGCACTCCCTATATTACCTCACTTCCCTTGCACTCCCTTGCCGGATCTTGTTGCCTTAGTGCCAGTGAAAGCGTTCCTTGTGTGTCCCTTGCCAGTGTTTCCAGACCTTCTGCCGTTGCCCCTGACTACGATCCTTGCTGCCTGCCCCGACCTTCTGCTACGTCCGACCTTGCTTCTGCCTACTCCCTTGTACCGCGCCTATCTTCAGCAGCCAGAGAGGTGAGCCGTTGCTAGTGGATACGACCTGGTCACTACCGCCGCAGCAAGACCATCCCGCTTTGCGGCGGGCTCTGGTGAAAACCAGTAGTGGCTTAGAACCGGTCCACTAGCACGGTCCACGCCAATCCCTCTCTGGCACAGAGGGTCCACTACCTGCCAGCCGGCATCGTGACAGTAGTAGCATTAAAGGGGTTCTGTCATGACCTGGGGTGGACAGGGAAAGTAAGCCCTAAACTGACCCTAGAAAAACTATCCCTGTCTATTTGCCCATCCACCCACCCTAAATGGTGGACCGACAACTTGGAGCCGATCCCTCCCTACGCTAAAGTGCAGTGGCGTAAAACAAATAATGAACATACAAACATTTCAGGTAGAGAAAAAGGATAGTCAGCAACCCACCAGTGTTTGTCTTCAATCTTGCCTTTATTAGTACATACTCACATAAAGCTATGCAGGAGAGGGACAGTGGGGGGGGGGGGGGGGTACAGCAGGCAACGGTAGCCGTTCCGCACAGACTAGTGCTTCATCTGGCCTATGGAGCACTAGTCTGTGCGAAACGGCTACCATTGCCTGCTGTACCCCCCCACTGTCCCTCTCCGGCAATGCTTTATCTGAGTATAAACTAATAAAGACAAGTTTGAAGACGAATACTGGTGAGTCCTCCGACTATCCTTTTTCTGTACCTGAAATGTTTGGATGTTCGCTTACCTGAGTCAGTACCATTACACTCTTCTTAGCAACATACCTCACTTCTAGTACCTGTCCATAGTGTGCTTATATATGCCTAGCAGTGCCGGACTACACTTCTATTTGCTATAAATAATAAAGTCGGTCACAGGCCAGAAATAGTATGGGAATACTACCAGAAAACCAAATATACCAGACACAATATAAACTCACAAACAAGGCAGAATATAGTATGTTAACAAACAATTCATAAATCAGAATCCAGATAAACGGCAGACATGATAAAAAGAACTGACACCTAATGCCTGTATCAGGAACTGTCCAGAGAAGGAGAAATTCCCCATTGCAAACCTATGCTGCTCTGGACAGTTCCTCACACGAACAGAGGTGTCAGCAGAGAGCACTGTGGGCAAGACAAAAAAGAAATTCAAAAACAAAAGAATTTCCTCTGTAGCATACAGCTGCTAAAAAGTACTGGAAGGATAAATATTTTTTAACCTGTTCAGGACTAAGGGCGCACAGGTACGCCTTTGCTCCTGGTACTTAAGGACCAAGGGCGTACCTGTAAGCCCGTGGGATTTTCGGTCCCCGCCGAGCGCCGGGAGGATACCGGATCGGGGTGACTGCTGATATTGATCTGCAGGCACCCCGCGCAAATGCCCAGGGAGGTCATCAGACCCCCCCCCATGTCGGTGATTGGCGCAAATCGCAAGTGAATTCACACTTGCGATTTATGCGATTCCGGGTCATTCCGGGTCTATAGTGACCGGGAAAATAAGGGGTATCGCGGTTGTCCAAGACACCCACGATCCCCCTGAAGGGATAGGAGTGAGGTGGCAGGGGTGCCACCCCTCCTATCCCTGCTATTGGGCATCTAGAAGCGACGTCCAATAACAGATCGGGAGCAGGGGGTTAACTTTAGTTTTCCCCGTCCTGCCCACCCACAATAGGCGGGGCAGGAGGGGGAAACGAAGGGGACCGGCACGTAGATCCACTTACACAGCGGGCGAGGCTAAGGGCGACGATCGGTGTCGTGATCAGCGCGGGTGGCATGTTGTGCAGCAGAAGAGGACGGCTCCCTGTGTCCGACGGAAGTTGGTAAGTTGCTTAGCAACATCTAGGGGACTACAGTTTGAGACCACTATACAGTGGTCTCTACACTATTGCCCTCCAGATGTGGCAAAACTAAAACTCCCAGCATGCCCAGACAGCTGTCATGCTGGGATTTGAAGTTTTGCTACAGCTGGAGGGTCACAGTTTTGAGATCACTGTGCTGTGAACTGTGGCCCTCTAGATCTTGCAAAACTACAACTCTCAGCATGCCCACATAGCAGTTTGCTGTCTGGACATGCTGGGATTTGTAGTTTTGCAACATCTGGAGGTCCACAGTTTGGAAATCACTGTGCAGTGGTCTCTAAACTGTAGACCTGCAGATGTTGCAAAACTGCATATCCCAGCATGCCCAAACAGCTTTCTGAGCATGCTGGGAGTTGTAGTTGTGTACCTCTAGCTGTTGCATAACTACATCTCCCAGCATGCCCTTCGACGATCAGTACATGCTGGAAGTTGTAGTTTTGCAACAGCTGGAGGCACACTGGTTGGAAAATACTGAGTTAGGTAACAGAACCTAACTGAAAGTTTTCCAACCAGTGTGCCTCCAGCTGTTGCAAAAGTGCAACTCCCAGCATGCACGGTCTGTCAGTGCATGCTGGGAGTTGTAGTTTTGAAACAGCTGGAGGTTTGCCCCCCATGTGAATGTACAGGGGGCATTCACACGGATGGGTTCACAGTAAGTTTCCTGCTTCATGTATGATTTTTTGCCGCAGCACAAACTCCTAGCCGTAAGCTCACTGTAACTCGCCAGTGTGAATGTACCGTAAAAACACTACACTACACTAACACAGATTAAAGGGTAAAACACTACTTATACACCCCTTACACTGCCCCCCCCCCCCCCCCCCAATAAAAATGAAAAACGGAGCCTCCAGCTGTTGCAAAAAACCAACTCCCAGCATTTCCGGACAGCCACTGACTGTCCAGGCATTCTGGGAGTTTAGCACCAGCTGGAGGCACCCTGGTTGGGAATCACTGGTGTAGAATACCCCTATGTCCACCCCTATGCAATCCATAATTTAGTCCTTAAATGCGCATGGCGCTCTCTCACTTCGGAGCCCTGTCGTATTTCAAGGAAACAGTTTAGTTCCACATATGGGGTATTTCCGTACTCGGGAGAAATTGCACTACAAATTTTGGGGGGCTTTTTCTCCTTTTACCCCTTATGAAAAGGAAAGGTTGGGGTCTACACCAGCCCGTTAGTGTAAAAAAAAAAATTTACACTAACATGCCGGTGTTGCCCTTTACTTTTTATTTTCACAAGAGGTAAAAGGAAAAAAAAGACCCCAAAATTTGTAACACAATTTCTTCTGAGTACGGAACTACCCCATATGTGGGCGTAAAATGCTCTGTGGGCTCATAACAAGGCTCAGGAGTGAGAGCGCACCATGTACATTTGAGGCCTAAATTGATGATTTGCACAGGGGTGGCTGATTTTACAGCGGTTCTGACATAAATAAATAAATACCCACATGTGACCCCATTTTGGAAACTACACCCCTCACGGAATGTAACAAGGGGTATAGTGAGCCTTAACACCCCACAGGTGTTTGACGAATTTTCATTAAAGTTGGATGGGCAAATAAAAATAAAAAAAATGTCACTAAAATGCTGGCGTTACCCTAAATTTTTCATTTTCACAAGGGAAAATAGGGAAAAAGGCCCCCTAAAATTTATAACTCCATTTCTTCTGAGTATATTAATACCCCATATGTGGATGTAAAGTGCTCAGAGGGCACACTACAATGCTCAGAAGAGAAGGAGCGCCATTTGTATTTTGAAGAGAAAACTTGTCCAGAATTGAAGGCCACGTGTGTTTACAAAGCCCCCATAGTGCCAGAACAATGGACCCCTCCCACATGTAACCATTTTGGAAACTACACCACTCACGTAATGTAATAAGGGGTACAGTGAGCATTTACACCTCACCTAATATGAAGGCCCTTCCAATCCACTTCAAACCTGAACTGGTCCATGAAAAATTCCGATTTTGAAAATTTTGTGAAAAATTGGAACTTTTTATAAGATGAACACCACCAACAATTGCAGTTGAGATGTCCTTTCAAAGGATGCATTCTGTTGCAGAAAAATGTGTTCAAGTTCAAGTGTGGTCTTCTCAAAAAGGTGGCCTAGTAGAAGGTTTACTGTAGTTGTGAAATAACACAACTGAATATGAGCCGTGCAGTTCTACACATTTCTATTTGTCACTCACATCTGTTTTAACTTGAATATTTCTATTTCACCTCTAGGCCCCTAAGGTTTTAAGTGTTGTATTTGCAATATGTATTCAGATAAAGCAAACATTTATTTAAAACACACAGAACAATGTTATTATAAAAATTGCATAATACATCATATAAAACTGGCCTTGTGTGACCCTAAGGTTTAGTGAAATGTGAGTCTTCTAGTGACATTTGGGGTATTTAGGATAAAGTCATGAATATGTAAACCGTGGCTTCTTTCTGTCTTTGTTTGTGGGAACTTTGTGTATTGTTCATCATGTTAGTGTTTTTCTTGTAAATCTGTTTGTATACAAAAATGTATCTGTAATAATAAAGAATAATAACTTATAATAGATAAACATGAAAATGTCTAAAGGCTTTTAACAGATATTCACCAGGAACAGTTTTGCAGCCATTACTATATATTATACTGTATTATAGCATTTGTATCCAGATACATGATAAGTACTTACCTTCCCTGCAGTTGACATCTCTGCACATGTAGAAAGTCCTGAGATAGAAGGAGAATAGGTTTTTGGGTTTTATCTGCCTTTTCTGCTTTGAGACTGAACCAGCCACAGTTTATATAGAGGACTGTACCTAAATACACCCATTAATTGAATTGAATACATCCTTTCTTGGCACCAGATAATCCAGGAGACAGTTTTCACCAGGTGCATCATCATTACCTATTACTTATCTCTTCTGCATTATTAGCAGTTATTCTGCTTAGAGTATGACTTTGAAGGGGTATTCCGGGACTTTTTATTTATTTATTTGACTGTGCTACAGGGGCTGTAAAGTTAGTGTAGTTTATAATTAGTAATGAGCGAATCAAATGGGACAAATTCAAATTCGTTCTGAATTTCATAAAAAATTTGATTTGGAACAAATCCGAATATCGCTGCGATAGGTTATAACAAATAGCTTCCTTAACTTCATTTTGTGCCGGCCTGGGGGGCTAAAATGGCGGCTACACATGTGGGGACATGGGGCAAGGATTTCTGGGAAGGTGGGCAGGAGGGATCACCCTGAATCTCAGCAGTTCTATTTTTTTTATGTTTAAAACTCATATGGGGAAGTTAGTGTAAAAGAACAAAAACGGGGGGCGTTCAGAGGAGATGGCCGCATAGTCTGTAAGCTTTCGCACCCTGGGGCCAAAAATGAGCTATCTTCAGCCGTAACCGTCACCTACCTGAAGGGGAGAACCTACCGCCGATCTAAAAAGCGTTCCTCTTCCCCTCCGGCTGCATCACCTGGTTCCTGCGGCCCTCCTCCAATGGCATTGTGGGCGGCGCGTCTGCCATTACAGGGCCGGCCTCCGGTCTTTGGTCCCACTCTGTCGGCACCACCTCACTCCGGGCTCTTTCTCCTCTGCAGCGCGGTCGCACTTCCCTGCCTGTGTGCGCACCACTGACTTGCTGCATGCTCCCTCCAGTGCTGCTGAGACTTTGCTTCCTCCGGAGCTTCCTCCAGCCTGAGCCCCCTGGCCCCCTGCCTCTGTGCCACCCTCTGCCTGTTTCCCTGCAGCTGCCATCTTGGGTGGTGGGCATAGCTCCCTCCTCCTACGCTGTACTGGGATTTTCCCCCTGCCCCAGCTGGGGGTACTGTTGTGGCTGGCTCCCCTATATTGCTGGCTCTGCCTGCTGGTGGACCCTCATCTCCTGGCCCTCCCCTGGGGGTCTCTCATACTCACCTGCGTCACGGCACCTATTTGTTATCCCCTTGTGCTCCAAGCTACCTACCTCTGCCTCAGAGGATACTGCCTTGTAGTAAGCTTAATGCATGGGCTCCCTGCTTTACATCCCAGCGAGACCCCCTTCCCTCCCCTGGGGAGTCTGCTGCCCCTCTGCCTGTGGTTGATGGGACTGCTTGGGACACTATATGTGATGCTGATTTGAACTGTTCGGGCCTGCCTGGGGTCTCCCCTGGAGCCAATTGCTTTCTCAGATCACGACTAAGGAGGATTTCAAGTCCCTAATTCTGAGATTAAAGACACCTGTTGGGCGGAGAATTCTGCCCTCCGGCAAGATTTGCAACATGTCTCTGCCAGGGTGGAGGAATTGGAGGAGGTGCATGATTCTACCAGAGCCTATGTCTCCCAACTAAAATCTACTATTGCTTTCCAGTCAGAATTTCTGAGTGACCTTCATGACCACATGGAGGATCTTGATAAACGGGGCCAACACAATATCATTCGGGTACTTGGCCTTCCTAAAGCAACCCATAAAGAGGATCTGCACGCCACGTTGGAGGTAATCTTTAATCTCATCTTGGGTGAACCTTCCTCTCATAGGATAAAATTAGACAGAACACACAGGGCCCTCCGTCCTAAGTCCTCCTTGAGTTCCCCCAGGGATGTTGTCTGCTGTGTGAGTGACTTTCAACTTAAAGGGGTACTCCGGTCAAAAACTTTTTTATAAAATCAACTGATGCCAGAAAGTTAAACAGATTTGTAAATTAGTAGAAGAAGAAAATGGCAGCACTCGCCAGGTTAGTTGCAGAAAATCTTTGTTAGTTGCAGAACACATCCAGTGCGGCCGGACACGGACGCCAAACTACGTTCAAAGAGATAGGTGACAGCTGTTGTGCATGCGTATAGCACGCTTCATAAGACCCCGCCTCTTCTCTGCTCAGCGCGTACCTAAATACTCTCCAGGTGTGACGTCGGCAGAGGTAAGATCACAGATAAAAACAAAAGTGTAGTGACATTAAAAAACACAAATCTGTAAAGCTAAAAACAATCACAGGAATACACTGTAGTCGAGTCTGTCATTTAAACCTAAGTTTCCTTCTGCACCGGTTCTTAAAATCCAGCGCGATTCGGCTTGAAGAAGGGCTCTATGTCTATCTTGACCTTCTTTAATGTTTACCCTTTCAATGCCGTGAAAGACTAGACTGCTTGGATCGCTATTATGTACTTCTTGTAGATGACGTTTTTTGGAGCGGAGGGAGTAAATATGCTCGCGAAACCTGACATTCATGGGTCTTTACGTGCTTCCTATATAGAAGTGCCCACATTTGCAGGAAATAGCTTATACAACCCATGGGGTACGACATGTGATAAGATCATGCAGGATGATTTTACAACCTCCGATCCAAAAGACTTTACCGGATGACAGATGTGAACACCAGTTACATGTGCCACATTTAAAGCTCCCTTTTATTCCTATATCTGTTAGCCAATTAGTGCCTTTTTTCTTTATTGAATTAAAGAAACTACAGGTAAGGGTATCTTTTAAGTTTTTACACCTTCTGAAGGCTACCATAGGTTTAGGGAGAACTATTTTGTTCAAATCAGGATCGTTTTTGATCAAAAACCAATTTTTGGCAATTGAGTTTTTTTACTGTATCAGCAAGAGGGCTGAATTTGAATGAAAACGAAAAAATATTTTCTTTGGTGTTTTTTTTTGTTTTTTTTGTTTTCTCTTGTTATTATGTAGAAGAGCGGATCTATCTTGATTAAATGTGAATTTTAAGAACCGTCGCACAAGGAAACTTAGGTTTAAATGACAGACTTGACTACAGTGTATTCCTGTGATTGTTTTTAGCTTTACAGATTTGTGTCTTTTAATGTCACTACACTTTTGTTTTTATCTGTGAGCTCTCCTCTGCTGACGTCACACCTGGAGAGTATTTAGGTACGCACTGAGCAGAGAAGAGGCAGGGTCTGATGAAGCGTGCTATACGCATGCGCAACAGCTGTCACCTATCTCTTTGAACGTAGTTTGGTGTCCGTGTCCGGCCGCACTGGATGTGTTCTGCACTTTAAAATAAAGAAGATTTTCTGCAACTAACCTGGTGAATGCTGCCATTTTCTTCTTCTATGGATTGCGTCTGCTTACTGCCTTTTCCATTGTGGTCCAGCACCCCTACTCTGAGTTGCTCCAGGAGTTCTCTGTAGGAACTGTGTTTGCTTGATCTTGTGCATAGCGAATTCTCCCGCACGTGTGTGTACTCCAAGAGGCTTGGTGTCAATCGCCGTATCTCTTTTGCCATAGATTTGTAAATTACTTCTATTAAAAAATCTTAATCCTTCCTGTACTTATTAGCGGCTGTATACTACAGAGGAAATTCTTTTCTTTTTTGATATCTTTTCAGTCATGACCACAGTGCTCTCTGTCCACGTAAGGAACTGTCCAGAGCAGGAGAAAATCCTCATAGGAAAAATATGCTGCTCTATCAGCAGATAGCTCTGTGGTCATGAAAGAGAAGAAATCAAAAAAGAAAATAATTTCCTTAGTAGTATACAGCCGCTAATAAGTACTGGAAGGATTAAGATTTTTTAATAGAAGTAATTAACAAATCTGACAAAAAAAATTGTTTTCCACCGGAATACCCCTTTAACCCCTTAAGGACCCAGGCTTTTTCCATTTTTTCATTATCAATTTTTCCTCCTTAACTTAAAAAAATCATAACTCTTTAATATTTTCACCTAAAATTCTGTATGATGGCTTATTTTTTGTGTCACTAATTCTACTTTGTAATGCCATTAGTCATTTTACCCAAAAATTTACGGTGAAACGGGAAAAAAATCTATGTGCGACAAAATTGATGAAAAAACGCTATTTTGTAAGTTTTGGGGGGTTCCGTTTATACACAGTACTTTTTTCGGCAAAAATGACACCTTATCTTTATTCTGTAGGTCCATATGGTTAAAATGATACCCTACTTGTATAGGTTTAATTTTGTATAACTTCAGAAAAAAATCATGAATACATGCAGGAAAAGGTACACGTTTAAAATGGTCATCTTCTGACCCCTATAACTTTTTTATTTTTCTGTGTTCAGGGCGCTATGAGGGCTCATTTTTTGCACCGTGATCTGAAGTTTTTAGCGATACCATTTTTTTTGCTTGTACGCCATTGAACATGTGGTTTAAAAAGCGGTATATTTTTATAATTCAGACATTTCCGCACGCGGCAATACCCCATGTTTATTTTTATTTACACTGGTTTTTTTTTATTCTTGGAAATGCCGGGTGATTCAAACTTTTATTAGGGGAAGGGATAATTCAAAGGGTTAATGATTTTTTTTTTTTACACTTTTCTTATGCAATATTATAGCTCCTATAGGGGGCTATAACATTGCATTAACTGATCTTTAACACTGATTGATACATCTCCATAGGAATGGATCAATCGGTGTTTTCGGCGATTGATTGCTCAAGCCTGGATCTCAGGCTTGAAGCATTCATTCGGCGATCGGACAGTGCAGGAGAAGGTAAGAAGACCTCCTCCTGTGCTACAGCTGTTCGGGATGCTGCGATTATGCTGCGGCGATCCCGAACAGCTCCCTGAGCTAGCTGGGCACTTTCACTTTTGTTTTTAGCCGCGCGGCTCAATCGGTGACGCGCACTATTAGCGGCGGGTTCCGGCTTCACTATGACGCCGGGCCCGCCGCGATATGATGCAGGGTCACCGTGTGTTATTTGTGGTTTGGGTTATTTTGTCCTACTGTCTGGTCTCCCCTCTGGTTTTCATTTTTTCTCCCCCTCCCCTTTCTTCTCCTTTTATAGGCTCATTGGGATCGGATTCCACTCTCCTGGACACTGCTGCATGTCCTCTGGCATCCCGTACGTTCTTGCTTGCTCTCTGGGCTTTGGTGAGTGCTCTTGTTTATTAGTGTTCTTCTCTTCTTGGTATCCACTATGGTTAGGTGTGTCTCTTTGAATGTGAAAGGCCTCAACTCCCCCCTAAGAGACACATACTACAGTGGGAGTTGTCAATGCTGAATGCGACGCACTTTGACCATACTGACTTCTTTCAGTTTTTACACCACCTCCATCCCTAGGGCAGGAAGGTTGCGGATATGGCTATTTAAATTTCTAGGTCCTGTTCAGGTAACTTCCTCTATTGTAGACCGGGGGGGGGGGGGGGGGGGCGTTATGTCATTGTTGAGGGTTCTCTGGGGGGTCGGCCTTTACTGCTCTGTAATATTTATGCCCCCAACTCATCCCAGATTCCTTTTCTACACAGGGTCCTCGCTAAGCTTCACAAGTATCCTCCATCTGGGTGGCTGCTGGGGGGGGTGATTTTAATTAGATTTTTTCTCCAACTATGAACCATCATTCCTTGGCGAGTTCCCCTCGCTCCCCTGCTTATTTGCGCTTGGCATGGTTATTTTGGCAAGTGATTCGTTCCTCCTCTTTATATGATCGCTGGTGAATAAATCACCTGACGGATCGGTCTTTTTCTTTTTATTCTACCCACATCGGTTACATACGCGTATCGACTATTTTATTTTTCCGGAAATCTCCCTATGGTGTGCATGCTTACTGATGTGTCTTTGGAGACGATTTCTTGGTCAGACCATAGTCTGGTCTTACTTTCTTTTTCTCCTCAGTCTACCCCTCCCCGTTGCTGTCACTGGTGCCCTAATTACTCTATGCTCAAATCTCGGGACTCGATCCAGACTCGTATTTCTGACTACTTTGCTACCAATGATGGCTCTGTCTCTTTGCAGGCCAAATCTGTAGTCCAGGTTCATTGTATTGCCCTAGGTACCCGGTTGAAGAAAGATGCCTTTGCTCGTGCCCGGGAGCTTTGGGCTGAGATTTCTCGGCATGAGGCATCTCTTTTGCTTTCTCCATCCCTATCGGTGCTGAGGCGATTGGTTGCGGCCCGTGCTCATCTGGGTGACCTTGCCTTGCATGAGGTCGAGCTCCTTCTTCTTTATGCTAAGCAACTTTTTTATGAAAAGGGCAATGAGGCCCATACTATGCTTGCTAGGCGCCTGTTTGATCGGGCCGCTGCCCAGTCTCCCTCGGCCCTGAATGATGCTGCAGGTACTCCCTACTCTTATTTTTCATACATCGGTACAACTATCATATTTTGTTATTTGTTACATGTGTATTTATCCATTTTATCATTGTTGTTTTTACCTTTGTATATTGATCCTCCTGCCAGTGACGTTCTAGGTGAGGTGGGAAGTACCCGCTCCTGTTTCCCCGCCCTGGGATGGTATTTAACACCTCACCTGGACCGACACTGACGTCACCGAGGAAGTGCGCATGCGCTCAAAACGCATCTGACTACTACCTGTACGTGTGTCATTTGCATTAATAAAGCTGCATACTTTGAAGTGCTGGAACCCCTGCTTTTGTTTTGACACCCTACTATCACCCTGAAGCTATTTCTCTGAGACTATCGGCCTCTGCTCATGCAGTTCTGAATGCTCCAATCACTCCCGAGGAGTTGTCGGAAGTCTTTAAGTCTCTCCCTATGGGGCACTCCCCTGGTCCGGATGACTTTACTTACCTATACTATAAAACTTTTGCTTCTGGGGGGGGGGGAGATCCTGCAATACTTTCTTCAATCTTTGGTGACTCTTATCCCTAAGCCCGGTAAATATCCCCATGTCTGTGCAAGCTACAGACCCATTGCCCTTCTTAACTCTGGCCTGACGTTGTTTACCAAAGTCTTGGATACTCACCTTTGTTGCTTTCTTTCCTGACCTTATCCTAAAAGACCAGGTTGGCTTTATCCCCAGTCGCCAGCGGGGGGATAACACTAGACGGGTTGTGGGTCTAATAGACTTAATCAATCAGCAGGCCCTGGTCCTTAGCCTTGGTGCTGAAAAGGCCTTTGACAGGCTTAGTTGGCCGTCTCTTTTTGTTACCCTCCAGAAATTTGGGATCTCAGGGCCTCTACTCCTCCCCACTGCCTCCATCAAGTTTCTCATGTTACTTCCTCGAGCTTCCCCCTATTTAATGGGACTAGGCAGGGATGTTGTTGTGGCCCCTGATCTTTGCCCTTTGTATTAAACCCTTGGCTGTCTTGATTCGGGGTGACCCAAACATCTCGGGGGTTAGGCTGCATGATATTAATTTTAAGATTTGTCTGTTTGCAGATGATGCTCTCTTGACCCTTACTCCTCCTCTACTTTCTCTCCCAGCTTTGTACCGGATCCTGCACTCCTATGGGGTGGTTTCGGGTTATAAAGTGAATCTCTCTAAGACTAAGGCTATGCCTTTGAATCTCCCCCCTTCCCCGTCCTCTCTTCTCCAGGCTAACTTCTCTTTCAGGTGGTCTCCCTCTAAGCTTAAATATCTTGGGGCTCTCTTGACTTAATATGCTTCCATTTTTTCTGCAAACTTTCCTTCTTTGTTTCAGAAACTTCGGGGTCTTTTAGAGAAATCGAGGCCCCAATATACCTCATTTTTTGGGCACATAGCTGCTGTTAAAATGACGATCCTCCCTAAATTGCTGTATGTTTTTTGAGATGCTTCCCATACGGGCTCCTCTGCTCTTTGCTCCTTTCAGTCCACTCACTATATTTCATTTTATTTGGGATGCCAAGAGGCATCGCCTCCCGATGTCTGTAATGATGGCTAGCCGGTCTTTTGGCGGTCTATCCGTGCCGGATATAGACAAGTATTATTGGGCTGCCCATTTGTGCCATCTTGCCGTGTGGTCCTCGTATAATGCCTACAGCAGATTTATATAGCTTGACAAACTATTGATCAACTGATGTCTCAGAATGGTCTTCCCTCCTCTGAGCGGTTTCATTATCTCCAACTTAGTCATTATATGTCCCCTTTCTTGAGCTCCCAGGTGTTTTCTTTGCTCACGGCTTTGAACAATTATGCCGACAGGGACCGCAGGGGAAGGGCCTTCTTTTGGCTATTTATTCTATTCTCAACTCTCCTCTTGGAGGGGCTACACCCATCATTATATGAGCCGCTGGGAGGAGGTTTTGAATACCTGTATTACTGTCCCTCAATGGAGGGTGATTGGGGAGAGGGCCTCTAAGGCTTCAATTTGTATGGATTATAAAGAAACCCAGTTTAAGATGCTTAAGGGTTGGTATCACACTCCTGAATTCCCCGACAAATTGAACCCTTCCATTCCTCCTAGTGCTGTCGTTGTGGGGTGGGATTTGGATCTACGTTTCATATATTTTGGTCCTGTCTGCTCATAGTGGGATTTTGGAGGGTGGGTGCCTGTTTAATTAGCTCAGTTCTAGAGGTTACCATCCCCTTTGATCCTCTTGTGGATCC
Source organism: Hyla sarda (assembly GCF_029499605.1). NCBI lineage: Eukaryota > Metazoa > Chordata > Amphibia > Anura > Hylidae > Hyla > Hyla sarda. The sequence continues at coordinate 196,493,247 of NC_079189.1, forward strand.
TCTCCTGTATTTGTCCCATAGGGCCTTGTCCAAGAAACCATTTAAATTGCTTATGTATATTGTTTTGGATGCAAAAACATTAATTGCTAAATATTGGAAGCGAACGCTTCCTCCTTTGGAGAACAACCTCTTGGCTTGTTCGTGAGATCCGATCCATAGAGTCTTTGACTGCCTCTCTGAATAATACTGTGCCGTTGTTTCTTTCTGTCTGGGATCCATGGGATCACTTTACTGATCATCAACCTCCTTTAGTGGTTTTCTCTTCCTCTCTCCTAGTGTTCTTTGGTTTGAGCCTGAATATTGTATATTTAAAATGCTTTATTTTTCGGGGTCTCTCGATCTGTGCTGTTTTGCGAGCACTTACGTTATCTTTATTGTACTTTCTTTGTTTGACAAAAATCTTTAATAAAAACTACAGTAAAAAAAAAGCACTATAACAGTTACACACTAGATAGTTAGGCTTATTTCTGGTGCAACCATACTGGGGCATATTATCTGCAGTTCTACGTTTTTTCTGGTTAATGCTCATAGGGGGCAGTGAGTCTAAAAGCACTAAAACACTTATGCACTAGACAGTTACGCTTATTTCTGCTGCAACCTTTTTAGGACTTATTATCCACAAATAAGTTAAATATATATGCACTCAGCAGTTCTACGTTTTTTCTGGTTAAAGCTCATAGGGCCAGTTAGTGTAAAAGCACTAAAACACTTACGCACTAGATTGTTACGCTTATTTCTGGTGCACCCTTTTGAAGGCATATTATCTGCAAATAAGTGAAATATATGCACTCAGCAGTTCTAAGTTTTTTCTGGTTAAAGCTCATAGGGGGCAGTTAGTGTAAAAGCACTAAAACACGCACTAGCTTGTTACGATTATTTCTGGTGCAACCGTACTGGGGTGTATTACTGTAAAAGTGAAAAATACACGCACTCCGCAGTTCTACAAGTATGTCAGACAGAGAAGTGTCAGGCCATGCATAGAGCAGTGGCAGAGGCCTGAATTCATCAGGCACAGGCAGAGATCGCAGCAGAGTAGGGGCATGTGGCAGCAAGAGTCACAGCGAGAGGTCAGAGCTCCTAGTGTCAGCTAGCAGTCGTGTCTCGACCAGCAACCCAGCAGCCACGATTGATTGGATCACTTGGTCATCCACTTCATCCCAAGTGACATCCGACACCCCCAGTCAACAGTCAGTGGGATCCTCAGACTCAACATCCAGTTGGCATGGCCCTCATGCTGCGGCTGCCACCTCCAGGCTCTGTCATTGTGCCCCCATATGGTCTCCTCAAGCTGATGCTGCCCCCTTCAGGCTTTCTCATTGTGCCGCCATATGGTCTCCTCATGCTGATGCTGCCACCTCCAGGCTCTCTCATTGTGCCTCCATATGGTGTCCTCATGCTGATGCTGCCACCTTCAGGCTCCGTCATTGTGCCACCATATGGTCTCCTTGTGCTGCTGCCACCTCCAGGCTCAGTCATTGTGCTGCCATGTGATCTCCTCATTCTGCTGGCACATTTAACTTGTTAAAGGGGTACTCCGGTGGAAAACATTTTTTTTTAGGTCTTTTTAAGTCAATTGGTGCCAGAAAATGTAATAGATTTGTAAATTACTTCTATTATAAAATCTTAATCCTTCCAGTACTTATCAGCTGCTGTATAGTACAGAGGAAATTCTTTTCTTTTTGGAATCTTTTTTTTCTGTCCACAGTGCTCTCTGCTGACACCTTTGTCCATGTCAGGAACTTTCCAGAGCAGGAGAAAATCCTCATAGCAAACCTATGTTGCTCTGGACAGTTCCTGACATGGACAGATGTGTCAGCAGAGAGCATGGTGGACAGACAGAAAATACATTCAAAGAGAAAAGAATTTCCCCTGTAGTATACAGCTGCTAATAAGTAATGGAAGGATTAAAAGGGTACTCCACTGGAAAACTTTTTCTTTGAAATCAACTGATGCCGGAAAGTTAAACAGATTTGTAAATTACCTCTATTAAAAAATCCCTATCCTTCCAGTACTTAACACCTGCTGTATGCTCCACAGAAAGTTTTTTTTCTTTTTGAACTTGATTTCTGTCTGACCACAAGTGCTCTCTGCTGACAACTCTATGTCAATCTGTCAAACTGTCTATGTCAGGAACAGTCCAGAGCAATAGAGGTTTGCTATGGGGATCATAAAGTTGACATGTTTTTACTTTTTGAAGACATTAGAAGGTTTCAAAGTAAACAGCAATTTTCCACATTTTCATGAAAAATTTAAAATCTGAAATTTTCAGAGCCCAGTTCAGTTTGAAGTGGATTTCTGGAGCATTTCTTTATAAAATCCCCTACAGTGGACCCCATTATGAAAACAGAACACCTGAAAGTATTCAAAATGACATTCAGAAAGTTTGTTAACCCTTTAGGTGTTTCACAGGAATAGCAGCAATGTGAAGGAGAAAACTCAAAATCTCCAATTTTTACACTAACATGTTCTTGTAGCCCCATTTTTTATTTTACATGGGGTAAAAGGAGAAAAATCCCTCCAAAATTTGTAACCCAATTTTTCTCGAGTAAGGAAATACCTCATATGTGCATGTAAAGTGCTCTGGGTGCGCACAACATGGCTCAGGAGGGAAAGAGCAACTTTGGGATTTTGGAGAACGAATATTGCACTTTATATTTTGGGGGGCATATTGAATTTAGGAAGTCCCCAGGGTACCAGAACAGCAAATGAAAAAAAAAAAATGGACACTATTTGGAAAACTACACCCCTCAAGGAATGCAACAAGGGGTACAGTGAGCCTTAACACCTCACAGGTGATTGACGACTTTTCGTTAAAGTTGTACTTGAAGATGAAAAATTTTATTTTTAACAATAAAATACTGGTGTTACCCAAAATGTTTCATTTTTACATGGGGTGATAGGAAAAAATGCCCCCCAAAATGTAAAACTCCATTTCTCCCAAGTAAGGAAATATCCCATATGTGGTCGCAAAGTGCTCTGCTGGCGCACTACAGGTCTCAGAAGAGAAGGAGCGCCATTGGACTTTTGAAGAGAGAATTTGGCTGGAATTGAATTCGGGGGTCAGCTCTCATTGTGCCAACAGTAGAAACCCCCCACATGTGACACCATTTTAGAAACTAATCACTGATATATGGACCACAAATCCAATTTAGCTCATTACTAACTCAAGACCAACCAAGAAAGAAGCTAAAATTTAACAAAATTTATTGAATACAGTTAAAACCTACACTTACTATAAAATGGATACAGAGTCACGGGTCAACAATACAGGAAGACTCTAACCAGGGTCCATCCCCTATTAAACACCCTTACTAAACCCGACGCGTTTCCCCGTGGGATAAATATATCCACGGTTCATCAGGGGAGGAATGTATATTATAACGTATTCCATTCAATGTATAACAGACAGGAAGAAAACATATAACACAAAGCAAGCAGGATTAGTAAATGCACGGTATAGTCTCTGTGGGATTCTTCTTTATGGATAATCTCCAATAATGTCTTGACATCCAATAGACCCTAGGTCCTTGATATGACCTCCAGGTCTAATTCCACATCCTGAAAAGCAAAAAGCAGACAGGCAGAAAAACAACAAGAATACATATACCTGTTAATAAATAAACAAAACAAATGCAAGCAGACAGATTAAGAATAAGCAACCATGCGGCTCGAGCACATTGAGCACATACAGCAAAAGCACATATAGCAGAAAACAAATACAAACACCATTATTTGTGACACAGAGAATAGAATAATTTTGAAAAGTACCTGAATGTCAGAGTACATCAAAGAATGCCCATATGATATAAAATAGGCTAAAAAGTACACTTATTTTCTTCCTCAACAATGGCCCCTATTAGCTAAGAAAATACAATAATATAAATTGATGAACTGTAATTTATTACTTGAAATCACATATTAGCTCAATGAATGTGCCATTAGATTAATTTTACCTCCGTGTGTAAATACTAATGATAACCAAGGTGCTGTTAAAGCTCCCACAGAATCCACACTATAAATAAACAGACCACTCGTCAATAAGACCACATAATAATATACTATTAAATACCAAATAAAGTAACAATATATCATTACCTTAAAGATAAATTTCCCATATGTGAGGGATTATGTAGCCAATGATAATTCTCACACTGCCTATACTGACCAGCAGAAAGGCTAAAGGAAAAAAGTAGTATACACAATCTGTATTATTACTAGGGATCTATAGGAAAAACCACAACATAGTAACACGGAGACGTACAGAACTAACTCTTACCTCAATATATCCCTGACAGCCACAAATCCACACAGAGAAATCTCCCTTGCTTGCTTAATGTCTATCCTGTCTGAATAGAACACACACTGTAATAAAGCAAGATGGTACAAATACACTGCCTTAAGATAGTATTCAGAATAATTCTCACCTCCACCATGATCCGGATACGGATAATGACCATACCAGACTCCGATCCAGGCTGGCGACATCTATGCAGAGCACACCTGCTCCTTATATATGCCTCCTTCCATGTGCTGATACACGCACCGGACCAAGGACGCCATCTACGTCACTTCCGGACGTGTATCATGTGTGCGTCTCAATGCCTGGCCTGTTTGCGCTCCACAACTCGACCCTAATTTCACCTCCATTTCCGTTTTCCGCATCAGACAAGACCTGATGCGTTCCACAACTCACTCTCATGTGTACTTGCGTGTCAGATGAACTATGTGTGTTCCACACCATATTAGTTTGCGTTCCACTACTTTGGAACGACTCAATGGTTAAGTATAATCCCATGAAGGAGATAATTAGTTAGATTTGATTAATTCGAGTATAGGGTCCATTGATGATCACAAATAAAGCACAAACAGTAACATTGACAACAATACAAAATGCAAAATACTGTACAACCATAAGGCAGAGGGCACCAGGACCTATTTGCTCCTCCCCACACCAACCTAACCCGACTTTCTATTCCCTCCCTAAAGTTCATAAAGGGCTGTCCCCATTGAAGGGACGCCCAATTGTGTCTGGGGTGGACTCCATAACACAAAATGTTGGTATCTATTTAGACTGGATACTGAGGGATCATGTGTCCTCCTTACCGTCATACATACGTGACACCAGCGACTTGCTCAAGAAGATCGATGGCATCCAATTGGATGCCGACATGCTTCTGGCATCGATAGATCCCATCCATCATGAAAATGGTATTAGAGCAGTTGCCTCGTTTCTGCAGACTAGAGGTGTCCAGTTCCGGGCACACAATGAATACGTCATCCAACTCCTCGATTTTTTGTTACAACATAATTATTTTTTGTTTGACTCTAAGTACTACCACCAGCTCAGGGGTACTGCAATGGGGAGCCCGGTGGCCCCCTCATATGCAAATCTTATCCTGGGCTGGTGGGAGAGGAGGAGAGTAGCTGGTCCCCACATATCATCAATTGGGGACGCTACATAGATGAAGTATTCATTGTGCGGTCCGGAACTGAGGACCTCTTTAAGAGGTTCGTGAGACACCTCAATGATAATCATCTGGACCTAAAGTTTACCTTTGAGATCCATAGAGATGAATTGCCATTCCTGGATGTATATATCAGGAGAGTCAATTTGTGTTTTCTTGAGACTTCTACACATAGAAAATCCACAGCGACGAACAGTTTGCTCCATTGGGAAAGCAATCATCTGCATTCTCTTAAGAGAGGCATCCCAATGGGGCAATTCTTGCGAATTCGTCACAACTGTCGCTGGAATCATTTAGGTCTCAAGCAAGAGACCTACGTGATAGATTTCTGCAGAGAGGTTACCCTATCCAGACATTATCCTCAGCCTATAAAAGAGCTCTATCTACGGAGAGACGGGATCTTCTTACTCCTAGACAGAAGGAGGAGGGTAATAACCAAATACGGTTGATTGGGATGTTCGACAACCAGGTGGATAGGGTACAGGCGATTTTACGGAGGCACTGGCCCATCCTCCTACATGACGAGGACATTAGTGATGCGCTACCCACATACCCTTCCATTACGTTCAGGAAGGGCAGATCATTGAGAGACAGGCTAGTATGCAGCGATTTCCAAGGTATAAAAAGAGAGGGCACTTGGCTTGAGAGACGCCCCCTGGGAACTTTTTGCTGCGGGAGATGTAAAGCCTGTGCATCTATGTCCCAAACCAAAACCTTCTTCAGTGCAGTAACTAATAAGATCTACCAGATTCGGGATTTTGCAAACTGTGACACTGAGGGGGTGGTTTATTTGTGCACATGCACATGCCCGAAACAACATGTAGGAAAAACCAGGAGAGCCTTTAAGAAACGTGTGAGGGAGCATATATGTGACATTGAAAATCAAAAGAGACACTCCCCTTGCTCTACATATTTCTGAGAAACATGGAGGTAATGTGGGGGAAATCTCGTTTTGTGTTATGGAAGTTGTCCGAAAATCCCTGAGAGGGTAAATGGGATAGAAGGATATTACAAAAGGAGGCGGAGTGGATCCACAGGTTAAAGTCAGTGACACCACAAGGACTAAATGAGCAACTATTTATTTGTTTAGTTGCTTTAGTTGAAATGTTAACACGTTTTCAGCATTCAAGTTAATGTATCCTCTTCATTTTTTTTTGAAGGCCTTAGTCTTAGGGATACCTAGAGTACCGATATATGGCAGTTTTATCATATATAGACCCTTGTCTCTGTCTGAGTGAGTTAGCTTTAATTATTGGCTCTAATGAATAGAAATCAGAGAGTTATAGTGTAACATACATCGATACTTTTGAGGGTGGGTAAATATAAAACTACACCCCAGTATAGTATGGTTCTATATCAATACCTATGTCACGATGCCGGCTGGCAGGTAGTGGACCCTCTGTGCCAGAGAGGGATTGGCGTGGACCGTGCTAGTGGACCGGTTCTAAGCCACTACTGGTTTTCACCAGAGCCCGCCGCAAAGCGGGATGGTCTTGCTGCGGCGGTAGTGACCAGGTCGTATCCACTAGCAACGGCTCACCTCTCTGGCTGCTGAAGATAGGCGCGGTACAAGGGAGTAGGCAGAAGCAAGGTCGGACGTAGCAGAAGGTCGGGGCAGGCAGCAAGGATCGTAGTCAGGGGCAACGGCAGAAGGTCTGGAAACACTGGCAAGGGACACACAAGGAACGCTTTCACTGGCACTAAGGCAACAAGATCCGGCAAGGGAGTGCAAGGGAAGTGAGGTAATATAGGGAGTGCACAGGTGATAACTCTAATTGGAACCACTGCGCCAATCAGCGGCGCAGTGGCCCTTTAAATCGCAGAGACCCGGCGCGCGCGCGCCCTAGGGAGCGGGGCCGCGCGCGCCGGGACAGAACAGACGGGGAGCGAGTCAGGTAGGAGAGCCGGGGTGCGCATCGCGAGCGGGCGCTACCCGCATCGCGAATCGCATCCCGGCTAGCAGCAGGATCGCAGCGCCCCGGGTCAGAGGACGTGACCGGGGCGCTGCAGCGGAGGAGGTGAAGCGAGCGCTCCGGGGAGGAGCGGGAACCCGGAGCGCTCGGCGTAACAGTACCCCCCCCCTTGGGTCTCCCCCTCTTCTTGGAGCCTGAGAACCTGAGGAGCAGACTTTTGTCAAGGATGTTGTCCTCAGGTTCCCAGGATCTCTCTTCAGGACCACAACCCTCCCAGTCTACTAAAAAAAAATTTTTTCCTCTGACCTTTTTGGCAGCCAGAATCTCCTTGACCGAGAAGACGTCCGAGGAGCCGGAAACAGGAGTGGGAGGAACAGATTTGGGAGAAAAACGGTTGAGGATGAGTGGTTTGAGAAGAGAGACGTGAAAGGCATTAGGGATACGAAGAGAAGGAGGAAGAAGAAGTTTATAAGAGACAGGATTAATTTGACACAGAATTTTGAAAGGACCAAGATAGCGTGGTCCCAACTTGTAGCTAGGGACACGGAAGCGGACATATTTAGCGGAGAGCCATACCTTGTCTCCAGGGGAAAAAACGGGGGGAGCTCTTCTTTTCTTATCCGCGAACCTCTTCATGCGTGAAGAAGCCTGTAAGAGAGAATTTTGGGTCTCTCTCCATATAATGGAAAGGTCACGAGAAATTTCATCCACAGCGGGCAGACCAGAGGGCAAGGGGGTAGGGAGGGGGGGAAGAGGGTGACGGCCGTACACCACGAAAAATGGGGATTTGGAGGAAGATTCAGAGACCCTGAAGTTATACGAGAATTCGGCCCATGGAAGGAGATCTGCCCAGTCATCCTGGCGGGAGGAAACAAAATGTCGCAAATAATCACCCAGGATCTGGTTAATTCTTTCTACTTGTCCATTGGACTGGGGATGATATGCAGAGGAAAAATTTAATTTAATCTTGAGTTGTTTACAGAGAGCTCTCCAGAATTTAGACACGAATTGGACCCCTCTATCCGAGACAATCTGCGTAGGCAACCCGTGAAGACGAAAAATGTGTACAAAAAATTGTTTAGCCAACTGAGGCGCAGAAGGAAGACCAGGAAGAGGAATGAAATGTGCCATTTTGGAGAATCGATCAACGACCACCCAAATAACGGTGTTGCCACGGGAAGGGGGTAAATCAGTAATAAAATCCATACCAATCAGAGACCAAGGCTGTTCGGGGACAGGCAGAGGATGAAGAAAACCAGCGGGCTTCTGGCGAGGAGTCTTATCCCGGGCACAGATAGTGCAGGCTCGCACAAAGTCCCCAACATCCGTCTCCAGAGTTGGCCACCAATAGAAGCGGGAGATGAGTTGCACAGATTTCTTGATGCCCGCATGACCTGCGAGATGGGAGGAGTGACCCCATTTGAGGATTCCGAGGCGTTGGCGTGGAGAAACAAAGGTCTTTCCTGGAGGAGTCTGTCTGATGGAGGCAGGAGAAGTGGAGATCAGGCAGTCAGGTGGAATGATGTGTTGCGGAGGGAGATCAACTTCTGAGGCATCCGAGGAACGAGAGAGAGCATCGGCTCTAATGTTCTTATCGGCAGGACGAAAGTGAATCTCAAAATTAAATCGGGCAAAGAACAGAGACCACCGGGCCTGGCGAGGATTCAGCCGTTGGGCCGACTGGAGGTAGGAGAGGTTCTTGTGGTCGGTGTAGATAATAACAGGAAATCTTGATCCCTCCAGCAGATGCCTCCATTCCTCAAGTGCTAATTTAATGGCTAGAAGTTCTCGATCCCCGATGGAGTAGTTCCTCTCCGCTGGAGAGAAGGTCCTAGAGAAAAAACCACAAGTGACAGCATGCCCGGAAGGATTTTTTTGTAGAAGAACAGCTCCAGCTCCTACTGAGGAGGCATCAACCTCCAATAGGAAGGGTTTGGAAGGGTCAGGTCTGGAGAGCACGGGAGCCGAAGAAAAGGCAGACTTGAGTTGTTTAAAGGAGTCTTCTGCTTGAGGAGGCCAGGACTTGGGATCAGCATTTTTCTTGGTTAAAGCCACGATAGGAGCCACAATGGTAGAAAAATGTGGAATAAATTGCCTGTAATAATTGGCGAACCCCAAAAAGCGTTGGATAGCACGGAGTCCGGAGGGGCGTGGCCAATTTAAGACGGCAGAGAGTTTGTCTGGATCCATCTGTAGTCCCTGGCCAGAGACCAAATATCCTAGAAAAGGAAGAGATTGGCATTCAAACAGACATTTCTCAATTTTGGCATAGAGTTGGTTGTCACGAAGTCTCTGAAGAACCATACGGACATGCCGGCGGTGTTCCTCTAAATTGGCAGAAAAAATTAGGATATCGTCCAGATATACCACAACACAGGAGTATAATAGATCACGAAAAATTTCATTGACAAAGTCTTGGAAGACGGCAGGGGCATTGCACAGTCCAAAGGGCATGACCAGATACTCAAAGTGTCCATCTCTGGTGTTAAATGCCGTTTTCCACTCGTCCCCCTCTCTGATGCGGATGAGGTTATAGGCGCCTCTTAAGTCCAATTTAGTGAAGATGTGGGCACCTTGGAGGCGATCAAAGAGTTCAGAGATGAGGGGTAAGGGGTAGCGGTTCTTAACCGTGATTTTATTAAGACCGCGGTAGTCAATGCAAGGACGTAGGGAGCCATCTTTTTTGGAGACAAAGAAAAATCCGGCTCCGGCAGGAGAGGAGGATTTACGGATAAAGCCCCTTTTTAGATTCTCCTGGACGTATTCGGACATGGCAAGAGTCTCTGGGGCAGAGAGAGGATAAATTCTGCCCCGGGGTGGAGTAGTACCCGGGAGGAGGTCGATAGGGCAATCATAAGGCCTGTGAGGAGGTAGAGTCTCAGCTTGTTTTTTGCAGAAAACATCCGCGAAGTCCATATAGGCCTTGGGGAGACCGGTTACTGGAGGAACCACAGAGTTACGGCAAGGGTTACTGGGAACCGGTTTTAGACAGTTCTTGGAACAAGAGGACCCCCAACTCTTGATCTCCCCAGTGGACCAATCCAGGGTTGGGGAATGAAGTTGAAGCCAGGGAAGTCCAAGGAGAATCTCCGAGGTGCAATTGGGGAGGACCAAAAGTTCAATCCTCTCATGATGAGATCCGATGCTCATAAGAAGGGGCTCCGTGCGGAAACGTATGGTACAGTCCAATCTTTCATTATTTACACAATTGATGTAGAGGGGTCTGGCGAGACTGGTCACAGGGATGTTGAACCTGTTGACGAGAGAGGCCAAAATAAAATTTCCTGCAGAACCAGAGTCCAAGAAGGCCACTGTAGAGAAGGAGAAGGCAGAAGCAGACATCCGCACAGGCACAGTAAGACGTGGAGAAGCAGAGTAGACATCAAGGACTGTCTCACCTTTGTGCGGAGTCAGCGTACGTCTTTCCAGGCGGGGAGGACGGATAGGACAATCCCTCAGGAAGTGTTCGGTACTAGCACAGTACAGGCAGAGGTTCTCCATACGGCGTCGTGTCCTCTCTTGAGGTGTCAGGCGAGACCGGTCGACCTGCATAGCCTCCACGGCGGGAGGCACAGGAACAGATTGCAGGGGACCAGAGGAGAGAGGAGCCGAGGAGACGAAACGCCTCGTGCGAACAGAGTCCATATCTTGGCGGAGTTCCTGACGCCTTTCAGAAAAACGCATGTCAATGCGAGTGGCTAGGTGAATAAGTTCATGTAGATTAGCAGGAATTTCTCGTGCGGCCAGAACATCTTTAATGTTGCTGGATAGGCCTTTTTTGAAGGTCGCGCAGAGGGCCTCATTATTCCAGGACAATTCTGAAGCAAGTGTACGGAATTGTACGGCATACTCGCCAACGGAAGAATTACCCTGGACCAGGTTCAACAGGGCAGTCTCAGCAGAAGAGGCTCGGGCAGGTTCCTCAAAGACACTTCGGATTTCCGAGAAGAAGGAGTGTACTGAGGCAGTGACGGGGTCATTGCGGTCCCAGAGCGGTGTGGCCCATGACAGGGCTTTTCCGGACAGAAGACTGACTACGAAAGCCACCTTAGACCTTTCAGTGGGAAACAGGTCCGACATCATCTCCAGATGCAGGGAACATTGGGAAAGGAAGCCACGGCAAAACTTAGAGTCCCCATCAAACTTATCCGGCAAGGATAAGCGTATCCCAGGAGCGGCCACTCGCTGCGGAGGAAGTGCAGGAGCTGGCGGAGGAGATGACTGCTGAAGCTGTGGTAGCAACTGTTGTAGCATAACGGTCAGTTGAGACAGCTGTTGGCCTTGTTGCGCAATCTGTTGTGACTGCTGGGCGACCACCGTGGTGAGGTCAGCGACAACTGGCAGAGGAACTTCAGCGGGATCCATGGCCGGATCTACTGTCACGATGCCGGCTGGCAGGTAGTGGACCCTCTGTGCCAGAGAGGGATTGGCGTGGACCGTGCTAGTGGACCGGTTCTAAGCCACTACTGGTTTTCACCAGAGCCCGCCGCAAAGCGGGATGGTCTTGCTGCGGCGGTAGTGACCAGGTCGTATCCACTAGCAACGGCTCACCTCTCTGGCTGCTGAAGATAGGCGCGGTACAAGGGAGTAGGCAGAAGCAAGGTCGGACGTAGCAGAAGGTCGGGGCAGGCAGCAAGGATCGTAGTCAGGGGCAACGGCAGAAGGTCTGGAAACACTGGCAAGGGACACACAAGGAACGCTTTCACTGGCACTAAGGCAACAAGATCCGGCAAGGGAGTGCAAGGGAAGTGAGGTAATATAGGGAGTGCACAGGTGATAACTCTAATTGGAACCACTGCGCCAATCAGCGGCGCAGTGGCCCTTTAAATCGCAGAGACCCGGCGCGCGCGCGCCCTAGGGAGCGGGGCCGCGCGCGCCGGGACAGAACAGACGGGGAGCGAGTCAGGTAGGAGAGCCGGGGTGCGCATCGCGAGCGGGCGCTACCCGCATCGCGAATCGCATCCCGGCTAGCAGCAGGATCGCAGCGCCCCGGGTCAGAGGACGTGACCGGGGCGCTGCAGCGGAGGAGGTGAAGCGAGCGCTCCGGGGAGGAGCGGGAACCCGGAGCGCTCGGCGTAACAACCTATATGCTAGGTGGTTAGGTTGGTGTGGGGAGGAGCAAATAGGCCCTAGTGCCCTCTCCCTTATGTTTGTACAGTATTTTGCATTTTGTATTGTTGTGAGTCAATGTTACTGTTTGTGCTTTATTTGTGATCATCAATGGCCCCTATACTCGAATTAATCAAATCTAACTAATTACCTCCTTGTGTCTGTAACGCTATAGCGAAATATGGACGAGTCATGGGATTATACTTAACCATTGAGTCGATCCAAAGTAGTGGAACGCAAACTTATATGGTGTGGAACGCACATAGTTCATCTGACACGCAAGTACACATGAGAGTGAGTTGTGGAACCCATCAGGTCTTTTCTGATGCGGAAACCGGAAATGGAGGTGAAATTAGGGTCGAGTTGTGGAACGCAAACAGGCCAGGCATTGAGACGCACACATGATACACTTTCGGAAGTGACGTAGATGGCGTCCTTGGTCCGGTGCGTGTATCAGCACATTGAAGGAGGCATATATAAGGAGCAGATGTGCTCTGCATAGATGCCGCCAGCCTGGATTGGAGTCTGGTATGGTCATTATCCGTACCCGGATCATGGTGGAGGTGAGAATTATTCTGAATACTATCTTAAGGCAGTGTATTTGTACCATCTTGCTTTATTACAGTGTGTGTTCTATTCAGACAAGATAGAAATTAAGCCAGCATGGGAGATTTCTCTGTGTGGATTTGTGGCTGTCAGGGATATATTGAGGTAAGAGTTAGTTCTGTATGTCTCCGTGTTACTATGTTGTGGTTTTTCCTATAGATCCCTAGTAATAATACAGATTGTGTATACTACTTTTTTCCTTTAGCCTTTCTGCTGGTCAGTATAGGCAGTGTGAGAATTATCATTGGCTACATAATCCCTCACATATGGGAAATTTATCTTTAAGGTAATGATATATTGTTACTTTATTTGGTATTTAATAGTATATTATTATGTGGTCTTATTGACGAGTGGTCTGTTTATTTATAGTGTCGATTCTGTGGGAGCTTTAACAGCACCTTGGTTATCATTAGTATTTACACACGGAGGTAAAATTAATCTAATGGCACATTCATTGAGCTAATATGTGATTTCAAGTAATAAATTACAGTTCATCAATTTATATTATTGTATTTTCTTAGCTAATAGGGGCCATTGTTGAGGAAGAAAATAAGTGTACTTATTAGCCTATTTTATATCATATGGGCATTCTTTGATGTACTCTGACATTCAGGTACTTTTCAAAATTATTCTATTCTCTGTGTCACAAATAATGGTCTTTGTATTTGTATTCTGCTATATGTACTTTTGCTGTATGTGCTCAATGTGCTCGAGCCGCATGGTTGCTTATTCTTAATCTGTCTGCTTGCATTTTGTTTTGTTTATGTATTAACAGGTATATGTCTTCTTGTTGTTTTTCTGCCTGTCTGCTTTTTGCTTTTCAGGATGTGGAATTAGACCTGGAGGTCATATCAAGGACTTAGAGTCTATTGAATGTCAAGACATTATTGGAGATTATCCATAAAGAAGAAGCCCACAGAGACTATACCGTGCATTTACTAATCCTGCTTGCTTTGTGTTATATGTTCTCTTCCTGTCTGTTATACATTGAATGGAATCAGTTATAATATACATTCCTCCACTGTGTATCCGGGGCTTAAATTATAACCCCTGATGAACCGTGGATATATTTAACCCACGGGGAAACGCGTCAGGTTTAGTAAGGGTGTTTAATAGGGGATCGACCCTGGTTAGAGTCTTCCTATATTGTAGACCCGTGACTCTGTATCCATTTTATAGTAACTAGGTTTTAACTGTATTCAATAAAAGTTGTTCAATTTAGCTTTTTTCTTGGTTGGTCTTGGGACCATTTTAGAAACTACTTCCCTCAAGGAACATAACAGGCTTAGCTTAAGTACTTAAACCTCACAGGTTTTTTGAACAGTGGGCCGTAAAAATGAAAAATTAGATTTTTAACACTAAAATGTTGGTATTACCCCAAATTCTTCATTTTCACATGGGGTAATAGGAGAAAAAGGCCCCAAAAATTTGAATTCCAATTTCTACCAAGTAAGGAAACACCCCATATGTGGTCGTAAAGTGCCCTGCTGGAGCACTACAGGTCTCAGAAGAGAAGGAGCGCCACTGGGCTTTTGGAGAGAGAAATAGTTTGGAATGGAAATCGGGCGGCCATGTGCATTTACAAAGTCCCCATTGTGCCAGAACAGTGGACGGGGGGCCAATGTTCTGGCATCATGGGGGCATTGTTAATTCACATGGCCCCCTCATGGGGTCACATGTGGGGGGGCCACATGTGACCCCATTTCGGAAACTACACCCCTCATGGAATGTAATAAGGGGTGCAGTGAGCATTTCTTTTATTTCATTTCAGTGAAAAAAAATCACATTTTTCATTTTGTCGTCCAATTTTTATGAAAATTGGTCAAACACTGTTCCTTGAGGGGTGTTGTTTCTAAGATAAGGGTCACATGTGGGTGTTTTCCTTATTGCGTTAATGTCAGAAACACTGTAAAATCAGCCTCCCCTGTGCATATCACCAATTTAGGCCTCAAATGTACAGTGGCAGTGTTAGGGTGTGTGTATGTAATGTTTTACTTTTTATTTCATGGTAGTGTAGTGTTTTTAGGGTACATTCAGATGGACGGAGGTTTACAGCGAGTTTCCAGATGGGAGTTTGAGCAGCAGCAGTAAATTTGCCGCAGCTCAAACTTGCACCCAGAAACTCACTGTAAACCCCCGTCTGTGTGAATGTACCCTGTACAACCTCCAGCTGTTGCAAAACTACAACTCTCAGCATGCACTGACAGACCGTGCATGATGGGTTTTGTAGTTTTGCCACAGCTGGAGGCACACTGGTGGGGAAACACCGAATTAGGTAACAGACTAACTCAGTGCCTTCCCACCAGTGTGCCTCCAGCTGTGGCAAAATTACAACTTCCAGCATGCACGGTCTGTCAGTGCATGCTGGGAGTTGTAGTTTTACAACAGCTGGGGGCACACTGGTTGAGAAACTTTGAGTTAGGAAACAGACTCTAACTCAGTGTTTCCCAACAAATTTGCCAACAGCTGTTGCAAAACTACAACTCCAAGCATGCACTGACAGCCGAAAGGCATGCTGGGAGTTGTAGTTATGCAACAACTGGAGGAGAACAGTTTTGAGACCACTGTGCACTGGTCTCCAAACTTTGGACCTCCAGATGTTGCAAAACTACAATTTCAAGCAAGCCTGACTGTTTGGGCATGCTAGGATTTGTAGTTTTGCAACATCTGGAGGTCTACACTACTACTCCCAGTATGTCAAAACTGTCCAGGCATGCTGGGAGTTGTAGTTCTGCAACGTCTGAAGGGTCAGATGTTACAGAACTACAAATCCCAGCATGCCTGGACTGTCTAAGCATGCTGAGAGTTGTAGTTTTGCAACATCAGGAGGCGGTAAGTGACGCCACATCCTCCGTTACCCCCACTCTGCCCGGACTTCTATTGATGGGCAGACTGGGGGATCTTGACTTTGGACCCCCCCCGGCCCCCTCCTGTCATTGGTCGGTCAGTCCTGACACACCAATGGCAGGGGATAGGAGGAGGTGGCACCACTGCCACCTCGCTCCTATCCTTTAGGATGACCGGTGCTGTTTCTGACAGCTCCGATCATTCTTATTTACCGGGCGATCGGGTCACCAGAGAGCCGATCAGCCCAGAAAAGCTGTCAATGAACGGTCAGAATCACAGCGATCGAAGTTATGGGGGGTCTCAGGGCCCCCCTGGGCGATGTCATGGGATGCCTGCTGAATGATTTCGGTGGTGAGCGGAAATACATCCTTAAATGGGCACTGTCAGATACAAAAACATTTGATATGTTGTAAAGCATTTCAAAACAATGAGTTTTGCAATTGCTTTCATCAGAAAAGTTTTACTGATTCATGCCGAAAAGCCAGTCAAAAAACTGCCCCCTCTGCCTGCTTGGACACATAAGAGTCCGGCCATGTCCAGCTGTCATCACCTACGTCATGGTCATTGACAGGGCTGCATGTATGCTCGCTCCCGGCCCTCAATCTGCCTGTGTAAGTGCGTAGCCGGGAGTGAGTACAGGGTAAGTAATGACATGCATTGCCTGTGTGGTGAAAACTACCAAACCCGGAGCTCCACAGCTGCCGACATCAGAGTGCTGAGCGCACGGGGGAACAGATTTTGTCGGCTAGTGCAGCTCTGTGGTTTGCGCCACACATTATTCAGCCCTCTCTCTGCCAGCCACTGCTCATGTTGCCACCACTCACATGTCCGCCCGCTGATTTGCTCACATGTCCGCAGCAGCCGCTCACAGTGCCGCCCGCTGAGTTGCTCACTTGCCCGCTGCAGCTCAGAGCCGCCCGCTGCTGCAGTCACATGTTCCCCCGCTGCCACATATCAAATGCTTCCCATCTTCCCATACGCCCAATCTCCCTGGTGCTGGTCTCGCCCATGTTACTCATCCTGTGTGGCACTGATCCTATATAGCAAGGGTTAGCAATACTACAACTCCCAGCATGCCTTTACTGTGGACATTCTGGTAGTTGTAGTTTTGCTAATGCTAGGGCAGATGCCTGCTCACATCATTAGCAGAACTACAACTCCCAGCATGCTCTGACATTGAGGACATGCTGGGAGTTGTAGTTTTGCTAATTCTAGGGGAGATGTGAGCAGACAGCATACCTGAGGGAGCGAGCTGAGGGAGGGGGCCTGCACAGTGAGGCAAAGCCCCATCCCTTGGAGAGGAATTTAAGCTAGTGAGCTTCAATTAAAGTGTAATTAAAAAAGAATAAAGGTGCTAGACACATAACAATTAGATGTACATGGTCAGGATTAGGTACTGAGTAATACATTTTAAAAAATAATAATTTGTTGGATCTGACAGGTACATTTTAAGTACCAGGACGCAAGGGCGTACCTGTAAGCCCTCTGTCCCCAACAGGTTAAGATTTTTTAATAGAAGTAATTTACAAATATGTTGAAGTTTCTGGCACCAGTTCATTTAAAAAAAAAAAAAAAAAAGTTTTCCATCGGAGTATCCCTCTTCAAATGAAATCTCAAAAATCTCTTTAATCTGTTCAATTGTTATGCCAAGTGGTCTCCCGACCCTGCTGCCACCTTCAGATTCTGTCATTGTGCTGCCCTATGGTCTCTTCAATCTGCTGGCCCCTCCAGGCTTTGTCATTGTGTCACTCTGTGGCCTACATAGACTGTCGCCAGCTCCAGGCTTTGTCATTCTGCCGCCATAAGGTCTCCTCATGCTGCTGCCACCTCCAGGCTCTGTCATGTCAGGCCAGGTGGCAGCATATAGTGGCTGAATGACACAGCCTGGAGTTTGCGGCAGCATGAGGAGACCCTATAGTGCCTGAATGACACAGCGTGGAGGGGGTGGCAGCATGAGGAGACCATATAGTGGCTTAATGACACAGCGTGGAGGTGGCAGCAGCATGAGGAGACCATATAGTGCCTGAGTGACACAGCGTGGAGGTAGCGGCAGCATATAGTGGCTGAATGAAACAGCTTGGAGGTGGCGGCAGCATGAGGAGACCATATAGTGGCTGAAAGAGACAGCTTGGAGGTGGCGGAAGCATGAGGAGACCATATAGTGGCTGAATGACACAGCTTGGAGGTGGCGGCAGCATGAGTAGACCATATAGTGCCTGAAGGACACAGCGTGGAGTTGGCGGCAGCATATAGTAGCTGAATGACAAAGCCTGGAGTTGGCGGCAGCATGAGGAGAACATATAGTGGCTGAATGACAAAGCCTGGAGGTGGCGGAAGCATGAGGAGAACATATGGTGTCAGTATGAGACAGCTTGGAGTTGGCATCAGCATGTGAAGAACATATGGTGGCAGAATGAGACAGCCTGGAGCTGACATCAGCATGAGAAGTACATATGGTGGCAGAATGAGACAGCCTGGAGGTGGCATCAGCATGAGGAGAACATATGGTGGTAGAATGAGACAGCCTGAAGGTGGCATCAGCGCGAGGAGAACATATGGTGGCAGAATGAGATGAGCCTGGAGTTGGCAGCAGAAGCATCAGGAGCCCTGAAATTGACCCGGTGACAGAGTGGTGCGGTGGATGGCAATACCAGTACCCGGTGACGAAGGTGGGTGAAAAAAGGAGAACTTGGCATCAGATGTGTGGCATCAGGCAGGTGGCAGGATCAGAATAGTAGCTGAGGCAGGTAGGCAAAAGAAGGTCTCTTTGGTAAAAGTGTTAGTGTGCATAAATACGTATTGATGATATGTATTATGTAAAACTTAACTTTTAATAATAATGCTTAGAATAAAATATATGAACCCCAATTTTTTTTATTTTTAAAGACCTCTAAAAGGTGGAAGGGAACAACGCATGGTCCATTGTATCTGGTGGGGGGTAAAAACTTCCCCTGTAAGGCCCTACTCTCGTCCTATTAATTCCCTTCTTGGCAAGTGTTACTCACACACAGGAAACTCTCTCTATTTCCATCTAAAAACCATGGGAAATAGCAGTGTTATTAGGGGAATAAAGGGAGAGGTTCCTGTGTATGGCAGCCCTTTTTAGGGTTCACATCAATACTTGGTGATGTAGGTGGCACATGGTGTTTTTTGTACACCTTTTAAATTGGAGTAAATATATTTTATCCTAAGAAAAATTAAGTTTTAGCTAATGCATATTCTCAGTACTTACTTGTTGTCTGATGCCGAGGAAAGTCAGCACTTTAAATAGGTTTTGCACTATCCATATTTGTGAAGTGTTGGGTCGCACCATGGTCAATCTACTCTGATGGATCAGGCATTGTGGGTGGAAATCCTGGCTGATCCATGCCTGATTCATCTTCACAAAGGTCAGTCTCTTCATATTTTTCGTGGACAGACAAGTTCTCCTTGGGGTTACTATGGCTGCCGCCACATTAGTCACCTGCTCTGATGGCACATGACCGGCCGGGCAGGACAGCTTTTCCAGGGCAAACTCTGCTAGTTGCGGCCACACATCAAGTTTGTCTGCGCAGAAGTCCAGCAGATCTTCAAGGTGTGTTGGCATGGTCATGTCAAGGTATGCAACCACCTGCTGGTTCAGGTCCTGCTCCAGGTCTACCTGCTGCTGGTGAGTTGCTTCACTATGTGGGTTAAGAATGCTACTCACCAGCATCTGTAGACTCAGGCTGATGGAGCTGGTACTTCTCCTGCCACCCCACCCCTCCCCAGCAGCCATGGCAGTGGAAGGTGAGCGCAGAGTGCCCCCCGAGTAAGACCTGCAAGAGGATGGACACGGGCGCAGATAGGCATCGGCCAACTGACTACATAGGATGTCTCTGTAGTAGGTCAGTTTGTCCTCCATCTCAGTGGGTGAAAAATAGGCCCCCCATTTTGTGGCGGTATCAAGGGTCTAATAAGGTGGAGAGCCAGAAGTCATCCCGCTGCCGAATGTTCACAATTCGGTGGTCACTACACAAGCAAGTGAGCATGCATGGTGCCATTTGTGCAAGTTACTCGGATTGACTCCCTGCCTCCATCTCCACTGTATACTGCCACGGTGTGTCTAGGTCTCACCCTCAGCATAACCCTCTAAATCCCCTGGCTGCTCCTGCTCCTACTCTCCTGTCAGATGATTAGAAAAACCACCCATCTTGCTAAAATTAAACCGTGCTCCACTGTGCCCCTCCTCCAGTTCAGCCCCCACAGGGCACATGTGGACGTGAGATGTAGGTGCCATGTCTCCAGTGCCTTGACCAGCCATTGTTTCCAACACATGTTGTAAGGAACGAAGCAGTGGAACGATGTTATCTATCCCGTAATCATGGTGACTGACTAATAATGTGGCTTCCTCAAAGGGCCTGAGCAAATGGCAGGTGTCACATTTGAGCTGTCACTGGTTGACATTAAGGTTACACAGGGGAGTCCCCCTATCCGCTTGGGTCATCAAGAAATCGGTGATAGCTTTTCTCTGTTCGTATAGTCGGTCCAACATATGGAGGGTGGAGTTCCAACGTGTGTAAACGTCGCAAATCAGACTATGTTGGTGGATACCATTCTGATGCTGCAGCTCAAGGAGGGTGTGCTTTGCGGTGTATGAGTGCCTAAAGTGCGTTCAAAGTTTCCTTCCCATTGTTAGGATGTCTTGCAGATGGGGTGAACTTGACAACCAGATTGAACACGTGTGAAATGCAGGGCACATGGCTCAGGCTTCCTTGTCGCAGCGCAGACAAGATGTTCTTCCCGTTGTCAGTCACTATGGTTCCCATTTCCAGTTTCCAGTGGAGTAAGCCATGATTCGATTTCTTGATGAATGACTTTTAGCAGTTCTTCCCCTTTGTGACTCCGTCCGCCAAGGCAAACCATGTGACGAACAGCGCAACACCGCCGTGCCCTACACAAATGGTATGCTGGAGGGACACTGAGACTTGTCTGTGCAGTGGATGCTGAGGACAAGTTGGAGGATGAGGAGGCAGAGTCGCACACTGTCACAGGACCAACGGCCTGAGAGCGTGGAGGCGGAAGTGGCGTGACCTGTCCAAGTTGCTGTTGTGGCTGTGCAGGAACCACATTCACCCAGTGGGCTGTAAAGGACAAGTATTGTCCCTGAACGTAGTTACAGCTCCACATGTTGGCGCTGCTGTGCACTTTGGTACACACCAGCAGGCTCAAGCACTGGCCCACCTTCTGTTCCACAAAACTGTGCAGGGCTGGTACTGCCTTCTTCGCAAAGAAATGACGCCTTGGGACTCTCACCTCAGCTCGGCCCAATCCATCAGTTCTATGAAAGGTTCAGAGTCCACCACTTGAAAAGGGAGGAACTGCAGCACCAGAAATTGGACAGGGGCACATTCAGCTTCCGCGCCATTGGATGAGTGGGCGCATACTGTTGTTTCTTGGACATGGCTTCGCCGATGGATTGCTGGCAGAATGAGTGACTCGAACTAGGAGGAGAAGGAGGAGCAGGAGCATCTGGTGCGACAGAAGATGGGTATGACACACAGCTCCCTTCGGCTGACATGGTGGAGCTTTGGCTGGCTGAAACAAGGAGCAGCATGCCACTGGGTGATGCAGCAGGCGGGACCACCACATTGGATCCACAGTTCTCCCAGGCCAGTTTATTGTGATGCTGCATATGTTGACACAGGGCTGTGTTGCCAACATTGGGACCTTGGCCACGCTTCACCTTCTGCCGACACATCTTGCACGCGACCAGGTTAACGTCCTCCGGATGCTTGTTGAAAATCTGCCACACCGCCGAGTAGCTGATTTTCCCACCAATAGTCCGCACTGATGGACTGCTACTGTTGCCCACTCCAGGAACCCCTGTTCCACCACTTCCCGGGAAGGTAGGCTGCCACAAAGCAGGGGTCTACCCTGGGCACGTTTGGCTCCAGACTTTCCACTTCTGCAACCATGCTGACTGCCAACTATGCTACCACCTTGCTGGCTCAGCTAATGCCTCACGGGCAACCTGCAACCCTCTTCTCCTGATGATGATGATGATGATGAAGCCCCTTCTGCACCCGGCTCCCAAGTGTGATTGGGTTCATCATCATCGAGTTGTGTCTGTATGTCACTGATGTCCTCCTCCGGTTCCTCAACAGTGTCTGCTTCAGGACCTTGAACGCAAACAACATCATCTCCCACGCCACTCTCCTCATCACTACTTGCCCGCCTAGCGGAGGAAGCAGTGGATGTCTCCTCCACTTCTTGGCTGGGCAGTAGCTGCTGACTGTCCTTTAGTAGATCGTCCTCACTAAATAAATACTTGTGTAGGGGAGGAAACAGCATAGGACAGAGACAATGGGAGGACTGGGACTGGTCCCGGGCCATACCAACTGAGGGATGTGTATGAGGAACCCACTAACTGTTGACTGGGGATTTCAGATATCGCTTTTAATGAATAGTGTTGAGCGGCATAGGCCATATTCGAATTCGCGAATATTCGCGAATATATGGACGAATATTCGTCATATATTCGCGAATATTCGCATATTCGTTATATTCTCGTTTTATTTTCGCGTATGCGAAAATACGCGCATGCGAAAATTAGCATATGTGGAAATTCGCATATGCGAAAATTAGCATATGCTAATTTTCGCATATGCGAATTTTCGCACGCCAGTCTCACACAGTAGTATTACAGCCTTCTTTACACCACACAAGCTGGAGGCAGAGAGGGGTGATCACTGTGATGTGTACTGTGAAGAAAAAAAAACAAAAAAAAACAAAAAAAAAAAAGAATATTCGTAATTACGAATATATAGCGCTATATTCGCGAAATTCGCGAATTCGCGAATATACGATAT
This sequence comes from Hyla sarda, assembly GCF_029499605.1. NCBI lineage: Eukaryota > Metazoa > Chordata > Amphibia > Anura > Hylidae > Hyla > Hyla sarda. Next base: position 196,516,017 of record NC_079189.1, read on the forward strand.
TCGCGAATAATATTCGAATTGCGAATATTCGCGAGCAACACTATTAATGAAGTGGATGACCGTGTTAACCAGTCGATGATGGTAGATGGGTTGCTGGTCGATACACGACCGCTAGTTGATACCAGGAGCTCAGGCCTCTCACTGTGACTCCTGCTGCCAATCGCCCCAGTCTGCTGCGACTTCTGACTCATGAATTTAGGCCTCTGCCACTCCTCTATGCACGTTCTGGCACTTCTCTGCCTGACATACTTAGTGCGTATATGAGGAGAGCACAATACGCCAACTACACTTAAAACAGTATTTTAAAACAGTATTTGCCTGGCCTTTCACAGTATCTAGGCCCATAAGATTTTAACAGGAACAAAATGATACACCACTTAGATGTACGTATGTGCCATGCACTTATGAGGGGAAGACAATGTGCTCCAGTAAGCTTAAAACAGTATTTGTCTACAACACCAGCAGGTGTGTATTTTTGTCTGGCCTTTCACAGTATCTAGGCCCTTAAGACATTAACAAGAACAAAATGGTACACTACTTAGATGTATGTATGCGGTATGCACTTATGAGGCGAGGACAATGCGCTCCAGTACGCTTAAAACAATATTTGTCTACAACACCAGCAGATGTGAACAAAATGGTACACCATTTAGATTTACGCACAGGTTACACTTAATAGAGGACAATATGCTTTCAGTGCTCTGTTCGCCCTAACTGGCTGGCTCATATTAGCTTTTCAGTTGTTGTACACACCAGTACTGCAGCACACAACCGTTGTGTACTACACACAAAATTGCACTTTCTCTCTCAATCTCACTCCCTTCCCTATCAGTGCTTCGAGGCTGGATTTTGGATTGAGGTGAATTGCTGCTGTAAAAAAGCTTTTCTGTGCAACACACTGCTCTCTGTCCCTCTCTTTAATAGAATGCTGATGTGACTGGGAGGGGAATCGCTACTGCAAAAATGCTTTTCTGTGCAACACACTGCTGTCTGTGTCTTTCTCTCTCTGTAATAGAACGCTGATGTGACTGGGAGGGGAATCACTACTGTAAAAATGCTTTTCTGTGCAACACACTGCTGTCTGTGTCTTTCTCTCTCTCTAATAGAACGCTGATGTGGCTGGCCGCAAGATGACTGCCAATTATATAGGGCTGTGACATCACAGGGGTGGCTGCTGATAGTCTGCATGCTGCATGTGTGTAACAACGAGCGCTCCGGGTCCCTCTCCTCTCCAGGAGTGCTCGCGGCGTTCATCTCCTGTTCGCAGCACCCCGGTCAGACTCGCTGACCGGGAGCGCTGCTCTGATTCCCCCGGCGGGGATGCGATCCGCGCGGCGGGACATGCCTGCCCGCAGGTCGCATCCCATTCTGCTCACCTGCCCCGTCCTCCTTCAGCTCCGTCCCGGCGCGTGCAGCCCCGCTCTCTAGGGCGCGCGTGCGCCGGCTCTATGAAATTTAAAGGGCCAGTGTGCCACTAATTGGTGCCTGACCCAATCAGTGTATTACCACCAAACACTACATAAACCCACTTCCCCTTCCTGTCCTCGCCAGATCTTGTTGCCCTAGTGCCCTGAGAAAGCGTTTAGTGTGTATCCCAAGCCTGTGTATCCAGACCCTTTGCCGTTTGCCCTGACTATGAACCATTGCAGCCAGCCTTGACCTCTTGCTACGGCCGACCTTGCCTTCGCCTTGTCCTTGTGTACCACGCCTATCTCAGCTGTCAGTGAGGTTGAGTCGCTATCAGGGGATACGACCTGGGAGTTACCGCTGCAGCAAGTCCTTCCCGCCTTGCGGCGGGCTCTGGTGAAAACCAGTAACTTCTTAGAACCGGTCCCCTGATACGGCCCATATCATCGCCTCACTGACACAGAGGATCCACTACCCGTATCCTACCTGCTTACCAGTCCGGTTCCTGACTGTAGATCTAGCCATGGATCCCGCTGAGGTGCCGCTGCCAAGTCTCGCTGACCTCACTACCGTGGTTGCCCAGCAGTCTCAGCAGATCACCCAACAAGGACAACAGCTGTCGCAGATGGCCGCCATGCTCCAGCAGCTTCTGCCTCCACAGCGTCTACCATCTCCTCCGCCAGCTCCAGCATCTCCTCCACTCCGAGCTGCCGCTACTTCCTCCAGGGTCCGTTTGTCTCTACCTGAGAAATTTGATGGGGACTCTAAGATGTGCCGGGGATTCCTGTCCCAATGTTCCCTGCACCTTGAGATGATGTCGGACCAGTTCCCCACAGAACGGTCTAAGGTGGCTTTCGTGGTCAGTTTACTATCTGGAAAGGCCTTGTCCTGGGCCACACCGCTTTGGGACCGCAATGATCCTGCCACTACTTCCATCCAGTCCTTCTCTGAAGTACGCAGTGTCTTCGAGGAGCCAGCCCTGGCCTCCTTTGCCGAGACGGCTCTTCTGAATCTTGTCCAAGGGAGCTCTTCAGTGGGCGAATTCGCCATCCAGTTCTGCACCCTCGCCTCTGAGCTAGCTTGGAACAATGAGGCCCTCTGCGTGACCTTCAAGAAAGGTTTATCCAGCCACATCAAAGATGTTCTGGCCGCACGAGAAATTCCCGATACCTTGCCTGAACTTATCCAGTTATGGATAGATATGCGTTTCTCGGAAAGACGCCAAGAAAAGGATCTTGTTCACACCAGGTGGTTTTCTCGCTTTGCACCTCTCTTCCAGAGTCCTTTGCAACCTACTCCTGTGCCTCCCGCCGAGGAGGCTATGCAAGTGGATCGGTCTCGCCGAACCCAAGAAGAGAGGACTAGCCACAGAAATGGAAATTTGTGCCTGTACTGCGCTAATACTGAACATTTCCTTAAGGACTGTCCTATTTGCCCTCTGCGTCAGGGAAACGCACGCACCTAGTTTACGTGGGAGAGGCGTTGCTAGGTGTGAATTCATCCTCTCCACGCCTGACTATTCCTGTGCGGATTTCTCCATCCGCTACTTCCTCCTTCTCTGCGGTGGCCTTCCTGGACTCAGGTTCTGCAGGAAACTTTATTGAAGCCTCATTTATCAACAGATTCAACATTCCTGTTATCTGTCTCATCAAACCCTTCTTCATTTCTTCTGTAAGAGGAGAAAATCTGGACTGCACCTTGCGTTACCGCACTGAACCTTTGCTCATGACCGTTGGTGTTCACCATCAAGAAAAAATTTAATTTTTGGTTTTGCCTAACTGTACCTCTGACATTCTTCTTGGCCTGCCCTGGCTCCAGCGTCACACTCCTACCCTTGACTGGACCACTGGGGACATTAAATCCTGGGGCTCTTCCTGCCACAAACGTTGCCTCAAGTCTGTACCAACCAGCCAAGTCCCCGTCGCTACTCCATTGCCTGGCCTTCCAAAGGTCTATCAGGACTTTTCTGACGTCTTCTGTAAAAAGCAGGTGGAGGTCTTACCACCACATAGACCCTACGACTGCCCTATTGACTTGCTCCCTGGTACCACACCGCCCCGTGGCAGAATTTATCCTCTCTCCGCTCCAGAAACTAAGGCCATGACTGAATACATACAGGAGAATCTAAAGAGAGGTTTCATCAGGAAGTCTACTTCTCCAGCCGGAGCGGGTTCTTCTTCGTTGCCAAGAAGGACGGTTCGCTACGCCCCTGCATAGACTATCGTGGCCTCAATAAAATCACAGTAAAAAAATGCTACCCTCTGCCTCTCATCTTGGAACTCTTTGACCGTCTGCTTGGAGCAACAATTTTCACTAAACTCGACCTCAGGGGCGCTTATAACCTCATCAGAATCCGAGAAGGAGATGAGTGGAAAACCGCTATTAACACCAGAGATTGCCACTTTGAGTATCTCGTCATGCCATTTGGATTTTGCAACGCCCCTGCAGAATTTCAAGATTTTGTCAATGACATTTTTCGGGACTTACTGTATACCTGCGTTGTTGTCTATTTAGACAACATCCTAATTTTTTCCTCCAATCTATAGGAACACCGTCTCCATGTCCGTCAAGTGCTCCAGCACCTTCGTGTAAGTCATCTTTACGCCAAATTTGAAAAATGCCTTTTTGAACGCAGCTGTCTGCCAGATTCTTGGTGACTACTTGCGACATTTTGTCTCCTCCCGTCAAGATGATTGGGTCGGCCTTCTGCCCTGGGCTGAATTCTCATACAATTTCAAAAATTCGGAGTCTTCCTCCAAATCTCCATTTTTTTGTGGTGTACGGCTGTCACCCGCTGCCCCCCCCCCCCCATTCCCACTTCGTCTGGAGTTCCTGTCGTGGATGAATTAACCCGGGACTTCTCCTCTATCTGGAAGGAGACTCACAAGTCGCTCTTACTGGCCTCATCCCGCATGAAGAGACATGCAGATAAAAAGAGAAGAACTCCTCCTGTCTTTGCCCCTGGTGACAAAGTGTGGCCAAATACATACGGTTACGTAAGCTGGGTCCTCGTTACCTCGGTCCATTTAAAATCAAAAACCAATTCAATTCTGTCTCCTACAAGCTCCATCTTCCTCCTTCTCTTCGTATTCCTAACTCTTTTCATGTCTCCCTTCTCAAACCTCTCATACTTAACTGCTATTCCCCCAAGGTCACCATTCCTGCTCCTGTCACTGGGTCCTCTGATGTCTTCTCCGTGAAAGTGATTCTCGCCTCCAAGTTTGTCCGAGGTAAAAAAAAAAATTCTTATTGATTGGGAGAATTGTGGCCCCGAAGAGAGGTCTTGGGAACCCGAGGCCAATATTCTCGCCAAGGAGCTAATTCATAAATTTCTGGTTTCCAAAAAGAGGGGGAGACCTAGGGGGGGTACTGTAACGCAGAGCGCTCCGGGTCCCTCTCCTCTCCCGGAGCGCTCGCGGCGTTCATCTCCTGTTCGCAGCACCCCGGTCAGACTCGCTGACCGGGAGCGCTGCTCTGATTCCTCCGGCGGGGATGCGATCCGCGCGGCAGGACGTGACCCCCCCTGCACCTCTCCTCATCACCCCCCCTGCACCTCTCATCATCATCACCCCCCTGCACCTCTCATCATCACCCCCCTGCACCTCTCATCATCACCCCCCCTGCTCCTCTCATCATCACCCCCCTGCACCTCTCATCATCACCCCCACCCCTGCACCTCTCATCATCACCCCCCCTGCACCTCTCATCATCACCCCCCCTGCACCTCTCATCATCACCCCCTGCATCTCTCATCATCATCCCCCCTGCACCTCTCATCATCACCCCCCCTGCACCTCTCATCATCACCCCCCCCTGAACCTCTCATCATCACCCCCCCTGCACCTCTCATCATCACCCCCCCGCACCTCTCATCATCACCCCCCCTGCACCTCTCATCACCCCCATAAAGGCCCCCCCCCCCGGGCCCCCCGCGCCAGTTTACTTACCCTGCCGGGGATCGATGCATCGGTGTGAGACTACAGCTTCTCCTAGTCCTGTCACTGCATAAGGAGGATGCTGGAGGTTCACGCAGGGACGTAAGCAGGGACAGGTCAGGTGATTGGAGTGGACGTGCGTGCCTGCATGGGGCACGTGACGTCTCTACTCCCATCAGCCCCTGACCTGTCCGGCCCTGCTTTGTTTCTTAAGGGGCCCGCACCCCCCCCCCAAAAAAAGGTAATTTTTATAGAAATGTGCGGGCCCCCCGGACTATGAGGCCCGGTCATAGTCCTGGGGGCACCCAGCAGTCAGTGAGTGACAGTGGCAGTCACTCACTGACAGGCCAACTAAATAATAATAAAAAAAAAGGTCCAGGGACGTCCGGGCCCCCCTGAAGCTCCAGGCCCCATACAGTTGTATGGGTTGTACCCCCCTGATGGCGGCCCTGGGGGTCTGTCTATCACATTATTTAATTCCTTTAGAATACAGGGGTGAATGCCACCTGGACCTGGTGATTTGTCTATTTAGATTTTTTGTAGGCGGCACTGTACTTCTTCCTGGGTTAGACAGGTGATCTATACTGGGGAGTTTACCTTATCTCGCTGTATTTCACCTGACATATCATTTTCCTCTGTGAACACAGTGGAGAAGAATTTGTTTAATATATTTGCTTTTTCCTGATCCCGTTTATAATTTCTTCCTCGTCATTTTTTAAAGGGCCCACATTTTCATTTTTGATCTTTTTGCTATTTATATAGTTAAAGAACATTTTGGGGTTAGTTTTACTCTCTTTGGCAATGAGTCTTTCTGTCTCTATTTTTGTGGTTTTTATCAGTTTTTTTTTTACATATTTTACATTTTTCTCTATAGCTTTTTAATGCTTCCTCACTGCTGTCCTGTTTTAGTAATTTAAATGCTTTATTTTTATTTTTGTTCATCCAAATTGGTTTTCTTTTATTTCTGATCCTTTTATTCCCATAAGGTATATACATCTTGCAGTGAAAATTTAAGATATTTTTAAAAGTCTCCCATTTAGTGTCAGTATTCTTGTTTTTGAGGACATTAACCCATTTTATATTGTTAAGGGCTTCTCTGAGTTGATCGAACTTTGCCTTCCTGAAGTTCATTGTTTTTTTTTAGATTCCCTTATTGAAGGACAAGTTATAATGTAAAGGTATGCCAACACCTGCTGGTATGCCAACACCTGCTGGTCCTGCTCCATGTCTACCTGCTGCTGATGAGTTGCTTCACTATGCAGGTGAAGAAAGGTACTCATCAGCAACTGTAGACTCAGGCTGCTGCTGATGGTGCTGGTACTGCACCTTCCACCCCACCCCTCCCCAGCAGCCATGGCAGTAGAAGGTGAGTGCAGAGGGCCCCCCTAGTCAGACCTGCAAGAGGATGGACAATGGCGCCGATAGGCATCGGCCAACTGACTATGTAAGATGTCTCTGTAGTAGGTCAGTTTGTCCTCACTCTCAGTGGGTGTAAAAAAGGTCCCCTTTTCTTGGCGGTAGCGAGGGTCCAATAAGGTGTAGAGCCAGAAGTCATCCCACTGCCGAATGGTCACAATTCGGCGGTCACTACGCAAGAAAGGATGATTCGGAGGAACTCCCTACCTACATTTTGACTGAATACAGCCAAGGTATGTCTGGGTCCTCTGTCTCGCCTTCCTCATAACCCTCTTGTTCCTCTTGCTCCTTCTCTCCTGTCAAATGACTAGAAAAAAACGCCCATTTGGCAAAACCTAAACTGTGCTCCATTGTGCCCCTCCCCCCCCTCCTCCTCCAATTCAGCTCCCACAGGGCTCATGTGGCCGTGAGATGTAGGTGCCACATCTCCATTGCCATCATTTCAAACTTGTGTTGTAGGGAATGAAGCAGTGGATTGACATCGTTCATCCTTTAATCCTGCCGACCTACTAATAATGTGGCTTCCTCAAAGGGCCTGAGCAAACGGCAGGTGTCACGTATGAGCTGCCACTGGTTGACATTGAAGTTACACATGGGAGTACCCCTATCCACTTTGATCATCAAGAAATTGGTGATGGCTTTTCTCAGTTCGTATACTTGGTCCAATATATGGAGAGTGGAATTCCAACTGGGGCAACGTCGCAAATCAATCTATGTTGGGGGATACCGTTCTGACGCTGCAGCTCAAGGAGGGTGTGCTTTGCGGTGTACGAGTGGTTGAAGTGCATGCAACGTTTTCTTCCCATTGTTAGGATGTCTTGCAAATGGGGGGAACACTTCATGAACTGCTTGACAACCAGACTGAAGGCAGACAAGATGTTCTTCCCGATGTCAATCACCATAGCTCCAATTTCCAGTTTTCGTGGAGTAAGCCATGCTCCGATTATTTCTTTATGAATGACTTTCAGCAGTTCCTCCCCTGTGTGACTCTGTTCGTCAAGGCAAACCATGTGAAGAACAGCGTGACACTGCCTTCTTCACAAAGAAATGATGGCTTGGCACTCTCACCTCGGCTCAGCACAAGCCATCAGTTCTCTGAAAGGAGCAGAGTCCACCACTTGAAAGGGAGAGACTGCAACAGAGCAACATAGACAGGAGCACATTCAGCTTCTACCCCATTGGATGATTGGGCGCATACTGTTGTCTCTTGGACATGGCTTCACCGATGGATTGCTGGAGGAATGACTGGCTAAAAGTAGGAGCAGGAGCATCTGGAGCCACAGAAGGAGGTTATGACACATAGCTCCCTTCCGCTGAGGTGGCGGAGCCTTCCCTGGCTGAAAGAGGCGTACCACTGTGTGATACAAAAGGCTGGACCACTACATCGGAGCAATGGTTCTCCCAGGCTGCTCTATGGTGGCACAGCATATGTTGATGCAGGGCCGTGGTGCCAACATTTGGACCCTGGCCACGCTTCAACTTCTGCCGACATATCGTGCATGTGGCCATGTTAACCTCCTCCGGATACTTGATGAAAAACTGCCCCTCAGCCAAGTAGCTGATTTTCCCATCAACAGTCTGCACTAATTGACTGCTACTGCCGCCGTCTCCATGAACCCCTGTTCCACTACCGCCTGGGAAGGTAGGCTGCCGCAAAGCAGGTGGTCTCCCCTAACACATTTGGCTTCAGAATTTCCACTTCTGCAACCATGCTCACTGCCAACCATGCTACCACCTTGCTGGCTCAGTTGCTGCCTCATGGGCAATCTGCAACCATCTTCTTCTGGTGATGATGAAACCCCTTCTGCAACCGGCTCCCTGACATACTTAGTGCATATATGAGAGGAGTACAATACACTTCACTACGCTTAAAAAAGTATTTGCCTAGAACAGCAGCAGGTGATTACTTTTGGCTGTCCTTTCACAGTATCCAGGCCCTTAACAGATTAACAGTTACAAATAGTACACTACTTAGATGTAGGTATGTGGTATGCACATAAGAGAGCAGAAAAATGTGCTACAGTACGCTTAAAAAAGTATTTGAGTACAACACCAGCCAGTGAATACTTTTGCCTGGATTTTCACAGTATCTAGGTCCTTGACAGATTAACAGGTACAAAATATTACATTTCTTAGATGTAGGTATGTGGTATGCACTTATGAGGGCAGAAAAATATGCTACAGTACACTGAAAAAAACGTATTGAAGTAAAACACCAGCCGTTGAGTACTTTTTTCTGGTCTTCCACAGTATCTAGGCCCTTGACAGATTAACAGGTACAAAATAGTACACTATGTAGATGTAGGTATGTGGTATGCACTTATGAGGGCAGAAAAATGTGCTAAAGTATGCTTAAAAAACGTATTTTTGCACAACAACAGCAGTACACAACAGTGCTAAAGCACACAGTCGCTGTGTGCTTTTCCCAAAATTGCACTCTCTCAAAGACTATTCGGAATGGACTGCTAGGTATTATACAGTCTACAGACTAGTATAACCAGAAGACCATTTGTTGTGGAACAAAGACAGAATTGCGCTGAAAAATTATTCCTCCATCCTCTGCTAAGGTTTATGAAGCTGAGGCAGCTTGTTCAAATGTATGAGGCAACACACAGTTATCTGTCCCTCTCTGTAATACAATGCTGTAGAAAGTGACTGGGAGGTTAATGGCTGCAGTAAAAAAAAAAAAAATCTGTGAAACAAAAGCACTGCTCTCTGTCCACCAAAACACTGTGACTAGGAGGTGAAATACTGCTGGAAAAAGCTTTTCTGTGTGACACACACACACTGGCTGTCCATCTCTCTGTAGTGTAATGAATGAAGTGACCAGCCGGAATATGGCTGTCGATTATATAGGACTGTAACATTACAGATAGGCTGCATCCTGCATGTGATTCAGGGTCATCCTGCCTACCCACCTTCCCAGAGTTCCTTGCCCCATGTCCTCACATGTGGATCCCCCATTTTAGATGTCCTGGAGCCTGGACCGCACTAAATGGAGTTTAATGAAGCATATGAAATTTGTAAAGAATTCGGATTCGAAAGCTTCGATTCGCTCATCTCAAATAGATATGTATAATAGTAGGAAAAGGATTCACAGCTGTTAGATCTGTAGAAATTAAGCTGTTAAGGACGTAGGGTGTACCTGTATGCCCTATGCCCGGTCCCGATGTTTAAAATGGGGTCACACTGTGACCCCGTATAACACCGGGTCGGTCCCGGCTGGTAATAATAGCCGGGTCCCTGGGCTAATAGCGTGCGGCACCGATCATTGTGCCGTGCGCTATTAACCCTTCAGACGCGGCGATCAAAGTTGACTGCCGCGTCTGAAAGTGAAAGTAAACTCTTCCCGGCAGCAAAGTTGAGCTGATCGGGACATCGCGATAAAATCACGATGTTCCGATCAGCTAGGACGCAAGCAGAGATCCCCTTACCTTGCCCCGTCGTGTCCGATCAGCGTTTGATTGCTCCAAGCCTGAGCTACAGGATTGAGCAATCGAGCCCCTATGTCACTGATCCATGGCTTTGCAGGGATCAGAGTAAAAGATCAATGTGTGCTTTGCTATAGCTCCCTATAGTACTATAGTACTGCAAAAAAAAAAAAGTGAAAAAAAAGTTACCAAAGACCATTAAACCCCTTCCCTAATTAAAGTTAGAATCACCCCCCTTTTCCCATAAAAAACAAAACTATGTAACTAAAAATAAACATATTCCCGCGTGCGGAAATGTCCGAACTATAAAACTATATCGTTAATTAAACCTCACGGTCAACTGCATATGCGCAACAAAATTCCAAAGTCCAACATAGCGGTTTTTGGTCACTTTTTATATCATGAATAAATGAATAAAAAGTGATCAAAAAGTCAGATCAATACAAAAATGGTACCGATGCAAACTTCAGAACACAGCTTAAAAAATGAGCCCTCATACCGGCCCATATGCGGAAAAAAAAAGTTATAGGGGTTAGAAGATGAGAATTTTTAACGTATACATTTTCCTGCATGTAGTTATGGTTTTTTCCGAAGTACGACATGATCCATATAAGTAGGGTATCATTTTAACCGCATGGACCTACAGAATAAAGATAAGGTTTAATTTTTACCGAAAAATGCACTGCGTAGAAACGTAAGCCCCCAAAAGTTACAGAATGACATTTTTTCTTCAATTTTGTCGCACAATTAATTTTTTTTTTGTTTCACCGTGGATTTTTTGGTAACATGACTAATGTAACTGCAAAGTAGAATTGGTGGCCCAAAAAATAAGCCATCATATGGAATTTTGTGTTCAAAATTGAAAGCGTTATGATTTTTAGAAAAAATGAAAATGCAAAAACAGAAAAACCCTGCATCCTTAAGGGGTTAAAAGAAAAAGGACAGCACCTCGTGAATTACCCTAAGATATCGGATGGTGAGTGGGGGGACAACTTAAAATGAATATAAATGCGCATGTATCCCATGATTTTATCTGGGTACCAGTGGTGCGAATCACTGCTATGCCAGTGGGTTGCAGGAGAAGACAACAGTCGTCCTGGGAGTGAATTGTGAAAGCAAAGCAGAAAAAAACCTTGGAGAAGGGCGCTGCAGACTCTTGTGGAAGGATGATGCGGATGGCAGAAGTAGTAGAAAAGTCCTCAGCAGAACATTTGATTAGATAAAATAATAGGCAAGATTACACGTTTCGGGAGGAACCCTCCTGTCCTCAGATCAGGGTAAGGTAATGTCAATGGTAACAGGTTTATATAGCCCAGAAATGGGTGCCAAAACAAAGGGGAGGGGTTAACAGTATGAAGTTATAATCAGGTAAAATGTACAAAACAACAAAAGCATATAATACACAGCGTAAGTATATATTAACCCCTTAACCCATTAAGGACTGAGCCCTTTTTCATCTTAAGGACTGAGCCCTTTTTTTGCAATTCTGACCACTGTCACTTTATGCATTAATAACTCTGGGATGCTTTTACCAATTATTCTGAGATTCTTTTTTCGTGACATATTCTACTTTAACACAGTGGTAAATTGTTGTCGTTACTTGCATCCTTTCTTGGTGAAAAATCCCAAAATGTCATGAAAATTTTGAAAATGTTGCATTTTTCTAACTTTGAAACTCTCTGCTTGTAAGGAAAACAGACATTCCAAATAAATTATATATTGATTCACATATACAATATGTCTACTTTATATTTGCATCATAAAGTTGACATGTTTTTACTTTTGGAAGACATCAGAGGGCTTCAAAGTTCAGCAGAAATTTTCCAATTTTTCTCAAAATTTTCAAAATCAGAATTTTTCAGGGACCAGTTCAAGTGGAATTGAGGGGTCTTCATATTAGAAATACCCCATAAATGGCCCCATTATAAAAACTGCACCCCCCCCCCCCAAGTATTCAAAATGACATTCAGAAAGTGGCCCACATTTATCATTGTCTTTAGACTGTTTTTTGTGTCTAAAAAAGGGGCAAAAAAGGGGCAAAAAAGGCGCAAGCAGGGTTTTAGCGCCTTTTTTCCCCCCTTTTTGTTTACACATTTCTGCTGATTTTGAGTTGCAATCCACTGATTTTGAGTTGCAATCCACTGATTTTGGCAATAGACATGATATGGAAGGGATTTATCATTGCGCCTTTTTGTAAAAAGGAGCAAAAAAAAAGGCGCAAAGCCGCTGAAAAGTCTCTAAAACTACACCAGCCCAGACATGGTGTAGCTTTTTGGTGTATGTGTAGACAGAAATTTCAGAAAATGTGGATCTGCACAAAATTTATCAAAGCTCTTTTACCTTTTAATAAATTTGGTGCTCCTACACATTATCAGCACACAAAAAAAAGGTGTAAAAAAATGCTTCACTTGCACTGCAATGATAAATGTGGGCCAATGTGTTTACCCTTTGGGTGTTTCACAGGAATAGCAGCAAGGTAAAGGAGAAAATTCAAAATCTTCATTTTTTACACTTGCATGTTCTTGTAGACCCAGTTTTTGAAATTTTACAAGGGATAAAAGGCGAAAAAGACCCCCAAAATTTGTAACCCAATTTCTCTTGAGTAAGGAAATACCTCATATGTGTATGTCAAGTGCTCTGTGGGTGCACTAGAGGCCTCAGATGGGAAGGAGCGACAATGGGATTTTGGAGAGCGAGTTTTTCTGAAATGGCTTTTTGGGGGCATGTCCCATTTAGGAAGCCCCTATGGTGCCAGAACAGCAAAAAAAAAAAAAACAACATGGCATACCATTTTGGAAACTGCACCCCTTGAGGAACGTAACAAGGGGTCCGCTGAGCCTTAATACCCCACAGGTGTTTGATGACTTTTCGTTAAAGTTGGATGTGTAAATGAATTTATTTTTTTTTTTCACTAAAATGCTGGTTTTCCCCCAAATTTTTAATTTTTACAAGGGGTTATAGGAAAAAATGCCCCCCAAAATTTGTAACCCCATCTCTTCTGAGTATGGAAATACCCCATGTGTGGACGTCAAGTGCACTGCGGGCGCACTACAATGCTCAGAAGAGAAGAAGTCACATTTGGCTTTTAGAAAGCAAATTTTGCTGAAATGGTTTTTGGGGGGCATGTCGCATTTAGGAAGCCCCTATGGTGCAAGAACAGCAAAAAAAACACATGGCATACTATTTTGGAAACTACACCCCTCAAGGAACGTAACAAGGCATACAGTGAGCCTTAACACCCCACGGGTGCTTGACAAATTTCCGCTAAAATTGGACATGGAAAATTAGATTTTTTTCACTAAAATGCTGGTTTTACCCCAAATTTTTCATTTTAACAAGGGGTATTGGAGAAGAAGCCTCCCAAAATTTGTAACCCCATTTCTAATGAGTATGGAAATACCCCATATATGGATGTAAAGTGTTCTGCGGGCGAACTACAATACTCAGAAGAGAAGGAGCGCCATTGAGCTTATGGCGAGAGAATTTGTTTGGAATGGAAGTCAGGGGCCATGTGCGTTTACAAAGCTCCCCTATTTTGGAAATTGCCCCCCTCACAGAATTTAATAAGGGGTACAGTGAACATTTACACCCACTGGTGTTTGACAGATCTTTGGAACAGTGGGCTGTGCAAATGAAAAATAAACTTTTGTCAGACACCTGTGGGGTGTAAATGCTCACTGTACACCTTATTACATTCTAAGAGGGGTGTAGTTTCCGAAAATGGAGTCACATGTGGGGGGGGGGTCCACTGTTCTGGCACTATGGAGGCTTTGTAAACACACATGGCCTTCAATTTCGGACACATTCTCTCTCCAGAAGCCCAATGGCGCTCCTTCTCTTCTGAGCATTGTAGTTCGCCCGCAGAGCACTTTGATGTCTTTAATATGTTTATGTTCCCTGGTATAAGTGGTAATAAAGTTTATCGACCAGTCTTTTTCACTACTCATGGTTTCTTTCCCCTATGTCAGGCATTCACGCTTGTATACAGCGATCTGCGCTCCACATAGGGATCACATTGTTTACACTATTCACACGCTGCAGCGGGCCACTTCCGTCCAACTGAGGTTCTATAGTTACTATTCATGTCAAGCATATGATCTTGTATAAATATGCTGCAATTTTTACTTGATATGTCTTTTAATGTATACTTATACTGTGCATTATTTGCTTTTGTTGTTTTGTATATTTTACCTGATTTTTACTTCATACTGTAAACCCCTCCCGTTTGATTTGGTGCCCAGTTTTTGGGCTATATAAACCTGTTACCATTGACATTACCTTACCCTGATCTGAGAAAGGGAGGGTTCTTACCAAAATGTGTAATCTTGTCCATTTAATATTTTATTTAATAAAACGTCCTGCTGAGGACTTTTCTACTAATCTCATCCACCTCATCCTTCTACAAGAGTCTGCAGAGTCATTCTCTAAGGGTTTTTTCTGCTTTGCTTCCACAACACAGCTGTTAGAATGATTACAAGGCTATGCATTTTAAGTAGGAAAACCTTAACCTACTTTCCCATTGCACATTCATCATGTCTAAATTTTTTGGCAGCACCTGCTTAACAATTGGCAATATGTCTGACACGTAGGACCTCATATACTATGTTTCCTAATTTTTTTCTCTTTTTTTAATAGTGAATTTTTATGCATTTTTCCCTCATATGCATAAATGTGTTTATACATGTTGTGAAACTTTGGCAGTTTTTCATTTATTTAACCTTTCTGTTAAAAGAGAAAAATCACAGCCTAAAAAGATGCAAAAGTCAGGGTAAACAATTTCATAAATCACTTCTATTGTCAAAAAATTCTAAGTCAAGTTGCCATTTAGGAAAATGAGCTTAAAATGGTGAACAGGGGAAGAAAACAGTGAATTACAGGGAAAAACATTAAAGGGTTACTCCGCTCCCCAGCAGAGTAACTCAATGTTCCGAAAGCTGGGTGCGGGCTTCCGTGTTCATGCCCGCCATGACATCATGGGGCGGGGCGGGACGAGGGGGCGGGCGTGAAAACGGAAGCCCGCACCCGGCGTTCGGAACATGACGATATCTACACTTCTGAGAACGGCAGTGCACCTCAAAAGGTTAACCAACTGAATAGGTGGAATGGAAAAAATCCAATAGTAGTCACAACACCGGTAAAACATCCATTTATTAGAAATCCATTAAAAATCGCCAAGATACGAAGAGGTGCAAACCAGCATGAATGAGGTTAAAACCTTACCCTCTGACGTGCTTCCGCCCTACGGGCCTTAATCATAGATATGATTAAGGCCTGGTAGAGCGGAAACGCGTCAGAGGTGGAGGTTTTGACCTCATTCATGCTGGTTTACACCTTTTCGTATCTTGCGGATTTTTTATGGATTTCTAATAAATGGATGTTTTACCGGTGCTGTGACTACTATTGGATTTTTTCCATTTTGGAGTCAGTGATTGCACATGCACGGAGAAGGTGAGAGCTCTCCAAATTTTTTCTTGTTCAATAGGTGGAAGGGACTAATTGGAACTAATGGGCATTGATGGACGGTAGTGCCAATCCTCAATATTTTTAATATTTGTAAATAAATTTGTGTCCTCTGCTTCTGCCAAAATAAAACTGGCTTCTTCATTCCTGGAACAGGCGATGACAAAAATTCCCCAAAGTTGCAAAAATTACACACAAATACGCACTGCTTTAAAAGAAAAGAAAAAAACTGTATAAAGACAATGATAAATTGTCCCCAATAGTGTTTTTTGACTTTGCAAAAGTGCATGACACTGTTCTTCATAGATTATGGCTGAATTAACCCCTTAAGGACATCATTCTTTTTTGCACTTTTGTTTTTTTCTTTCTAGCATTCTAATTGCAATAATGCTTTTAATATTCCACATACAGACCCCCTAATGAGGGCTTGTTTTTGGGTCACCAATTAGACTTTTCAATACAATTACTTGTTTTACCACAAAATCAATGGTAAAAAAATATATTTGTGGGGCAAAATTTAAAAAAAGAATGCCACTTTGCAACTTTTTTGAGGCTTCCTTTTCCTGGTGCGCTGGTACTTAATACACTAGGATGTCCTATACAGGAAGCGAACTCAGAAGCTGTGCTCACTTCATGCACAGAAGTTCCCAACTGCTATCAGCAACCAGGGACCCTCCGGCAACGGTGGACATCAGCCATCGCACCGATAACCACCATTAAGTCTTAGATGATGTGATCAATATTGGTCACTGCATCTGTGGCATTATTGGAGTTTGGGAGGACTCATCGGACCACCTGCAGCATAATTGCCGGGGTGCCATAATTCATGAGTCATAATGGCTGCCGGAGGACCCCTTACCAGCCTCCTGGAGGCTCCAATGATCTCCTTCTCTGGCCTTCCTTCCAGCAGACCAGAGAATTAGATCACCAATATTACTGAACAATGCCATGAATATTCATAGCAGTATCAATAATAGCAATCTCATGAGTGCTGTTGATGTTCTTCTATGAAGACATTTAAAGTAAAGATAGTAAAAAAAAAAATGGGAATAAGCCCCTCCCCCAATAAAAATTAAAATCCTTTATTTTCCCATTAAAAAAATGTGTAAAAATAAATAAACAAGATAAACATATATGGTATTGCCACATGCGTAAGTGATCGAACTGTTAAAATGTTAATGATTCCATACAGTGATCAATGTAAATATAAAAAAAAGTCAAAAATTGCTACATTTTGGTAACATCACATCCCAGAAAAAAATTATATAAAAAGTGATCACAAAGTCAAATATACGCAAAAGTGGCACTGATAAAAAGTGCAGATCACAGCGCAAAAAAAATAGCCCTCATACAACACAGTCTATGGAAAATGAGAAAGTTAAGAAAGTCAGAATAGAGCAATTTTAAACTTGCTAATGTTGGTAATTTTTTTTTAAAGTAGTACAGTAATAGCATGTAACATGGGTATCATTTTAATCGTATTAACTAGGGATGAGCGAATGGAATCTGACGAATTCAAATTTGATACGAATTTCAGGAAAAATTTGATTCACAACAAATGTGATTATCGCCACGATTTTATCGTGCAAATTGCTTCATTAAACTCCATTTAGTGTGGTACAGGCTCCAGAGCATCTAAAATGGCGGATTCACATGTGAGAACATGGGGCAAGGAATCCTGGGAAGGCAAGAAAAAGGGTAGGCAGGATGACCCTGAATCAAATGCAGGAACCCATGTGATGTCACAGCCCTATATAATCGGCAGCCATATTGCAGGCAGTCACTTCAGTCTTTCACTGCAGAGAGATAGATAGGGACAGAGAGCACTGTGTGTTTGTATAGAAAAGCTTTTTACAGCAGTGATTCACCTCTTAGCCAAGTCAGCGTTCTGTTGCACAGAGAGAGGGACAGAGAGTAGTGTGTGTTTCACAGAAAAACATTCTTACTGCAGTGATTCATCTCCCAGTCACTGTCTACAACGTTCTATTACAGAGAGCAGTGTGTTGCACAGAAGAACAATAACGATACAGTTCAAGCACAAATCCTGCCTTGAAGCACTGATAGAGAAGGGAGTGAGATCACTGCTGGACCCCCGCAATCAGACACCTTATTCCCTATCCTCAATAGAAGTAATTTACAAATCTGTTTAACTTTCTGTCATCAGTTGATTCAGAAAAAGAAAATGTTTTCCAGTGGTTCACCCCTTTAAATGGGCACTGTGAGATATGAAAACTATTTATATGTTGTACATCTTGTCAAAACATTAACCTTTCTAATACACTGTATAAGAAAATGTTATTCCCTTTTTATAGAAATTATGGCTTATAAAATCATGGCTTTGTCCAAGCTGAAGCTCAGGTATGGACAAAGTCCGGTAAATGAGGGTGGGTTAGCACTCCTCTGTGCTCTCTCCTGTCTGATAGTACTCCTCTGTGCTCTCTCCTGTCTGCTAGAACTCCTCTGTGCTCTCTCCTGTCTGATAGAACTCCTTTGTGCTCTCTCCTGTCTGATAGTACTCCCCTGTGCTTTCCCCTGTCTGATAGTACTCCTCTGTGCTCTCTCCTGTCTGATAGTACTCCTCTGTGCTCTCTCTGGTCTGACAATACTCCTCTGTGTTCTCTCCTGTCTGATAGGACTCACCTGTGCTCTCTCCTGTCTGATGGCACCCTCCTATGCTCTCTCCTGTCTGATAGTATTCCTCTGTGCTCTCTCCTGTCTGATAGTACTCCTCTGTGCTCTCTCTGGTCTGACAATACTCCTCTGTGTTCTCTCCTCTCTGATAGGGCTCACCTGTGCTCTCCTGTTTGATGGCACCCTCCTATGCTCTCTTCTGTCTGATAGTACTCCTCTGTGCTATCTCCTGTCTGATAGTACTCCCCTGTGCTTTCTCCTGTCTGATAGTACTCCTCTGTGCTCTCTCCTGTCTGATAGTACTCCTCTGTTCTCTCTCCTCTGTGCTCTCTCCTGTCTGATAGCACTCCTCTGTGCTCTCTCCTGTCTGATAGCACTCCTCTGTGCTCTCTCCTGTCTGATAGTACTCCTATGTGCTCTCTCCTGTCTGATAGTACTTCTCTGTGCTCTCTCCTGTCTGATAGTACTGTGGTGTCCCAGTACGGGATATGGTCCCATATGGTCCTTTTGTCCTGTCAGGTTGAGTCCCACTCTGTCCCCGGGGCTCTCCTGCAGTATCTCCCCCTGTGTATATAGGTTTCCTATAAAGGGTTTTCACATAATGAGTAAAGGACCTGTATTGTTAGTCAAATTATGTTTATTATGTTTAAGTCACATGTTTAAGTCATATGATTGTTACCCAGAGAACCCAGTGACCAGGTGACCTCTCTAGTGACCTATGGGCTCCTTGCACAGCCCCCCTATATAAGATGGGCAGGAGCTGCAATCGCTCTCTTAGCTCATTGCTACTTCTGCCGAGGTCAAGTCCAGTCCAGTGTTCTAGTATCAGTGTCCAGAGCATTGGAGATCTGAAGCCTAATGTCAGCAGCCACCTATCAATTGCAAGTAAGCTAAAGTCATCTAAGTGTCAGTCATCAAGTCAGCCAAGTTAAGTCTACTGTCTATTCAACATAGCCTGCAATATAGTCTGTCAAGTCACTGCAAGTCCCACAAAGCCTGCGAAGTCCCCCTGTGTCACTTGCCATCTCTCTGGGATATTGGCTGAACTGCATAGACTGTACCATCTGTCTAACCTCAGTAAAAGCTACCGTTACCCTTAACCTGGCCTTGAACTCTCTATTGCCCCTGCCTGACCTAGGACTAGCGGTAGTACCTTCGGGAGGGTTATATAGGAAAACCCCACCCTGCCGTGATGAACACAAAGGGGTTAATACCATCTACCCCTTGGGCACTAACATCTGCCCCACATCTTCCTCAGTAAACTTGTGGCGCACCACAGTACTCCTCTGTGCTCTCTCCTGTCTGATGTCACTCCTCTGTGCTTTCTCCTGTCTGATAGGACTCCTCTGTGTTCTCTCCTGTCTGATAGGACTCCTCTGTGCTCTCTCCTCTCTGATAGTACTCCTCTGTGCTCTCTCCTGTCTGATAGTACTCCTCTGTTCTCTCTCCTGTCTGATGTCACTCCTCTGTGCGCTCTCCTCTCGGATAGTACTCCTCTGTGCTCTGTCCTGTCTGATAGGACTCCTGTGCTTTCTCCTGTCTGATAGGACTCCTCTCTGTTCTCTCCTGTCTGATAGCACTCCTCTGGGCTCTCTCCTGTCTGATAGTAGTGTTGAGCGGCATAGGCCATTCGAATTAGCGAATATTCGCGAATATATGGACGAATATTCGTCATATATTCGCAAATATTCGCATATTCGTAATATTCTCATTTTATTTTCGCATATGCGAAAATTAACATATGCGAAAATGAGCCTATACAAAATTAGCATAAGCGAAAATTTGCATATGCGAAAAGTATCATATGCAAATTTTCACATTTGCATATGCGAAAATTCGCACACCAGTCTCACACAGTAGTATTAGAGCCTTCTTTACACCACACAAGCTGGAAGCAGAGAGGGATGATCATTGTGATGTGTACTGTGAAAAAAAAAAAAAAAAAAAAAAAAAAACAATATTCGTAATTACGAATATATAGTGCTATATTCGCGAATATTCGCGAATTCGCGAATATGCAATATTCGCGAATAAAATTCGCATTGTGAATATTCGCGAGCAACACTATCTGATAGAACTCCTCTGTGCTCTCTCTTGTCTGATGTCACTCCTCTGTGTTCTCTCCTGTCTGATAGGACTCTGTGCTCTCTCCTGTGTGATAGGACTCCTCTGTGCTCTGTCCTGTCTAATAGGACTCCTCTGTGCTCTCTCCTGTCTGATAGGACTCTTCTGTGCACTCTTCTGTCTGATGGTACTCCTCTGTGCTCTCTGCTGTCTGATAGTACTCCTCTGTGCTCTCTCCTGTCTGATACTACTCCTCTGTGCTCTCTATTGTCTGATACTACTCCTCTGTGCTCTCTCTTGTCTGATACTACTCCTCTGAGCTCTATTCTGTCCTATCAGACAATACATAAGGGGGGAGATTTATCAAAACCTGACTAGAGGAAAAATTGCTGAGTTGCCCATAGCAACCAATCATATCACATCTTTCAATTTTCAGAGGCCTTTTAAAATATAAAAGAAGCAATCTGACTGGTTGCTATTGGCAACTCAGCAACTTTTCTTCTGGACAGGTTTTGATAAATCTCCCCCATTATGTATAGGTTTGCAGGATTTGCAGACTGCTCTACTTGGCAGACAGGAGGCCATCAGCTGACCTCCTACTGCCCTGGCAACCATCAGGACCCTGAGATTGCATTGCGGGGTCACTGATGGGAAACAGGGTCAATACAGAAGAGATTGTGTAATCTTTAACTATTCTTATGCCTGTAAAATGTCCTTGTCGTTTAAAAAAAAACTTTTGTTAAGATGTCACAAAGATATGTCAAAAGTATTGATTGGTCAGGGTCTCAGTGCTGAGATCCCCACCAATCAGGGGAAGTATGTCGTAACAATATTTGTCTAGCTGCTGCATTAAAAGCCTTTGGGGCAGGGAGACAAAGATCGCTGAGAGTCTGTCATCCTTCTAATTGGTGGTGATCTCTGCACTGACATATCTCTGTCATATGTCAAAGTTTTTTTTGTGAATGATAGGTACACTTTAATTAAAGGCAAAAAATAGTCAAAGATTATGCAAACTCTTCCGGATACAGCCAGCACATATTTATGACTAACATATGTCCATATGTCCATATGCACATGTGCTATACAAGGAGCATATTCTTCCAGTGTTGCCCAGTTTTAGATAACAATGACACAGACAGTGTGAGATTTCCTCCTGCAGGCGATGCAGCAATTCCTTCACTGTGTGGCTTTGCTTTCTCTCCCAGGCTTATCAGATTCATGGTATCAATGCTGTTATTACTGTACTGTATATCTGATGGCAGTCAGTGAGAAAGCAGAATTAACCCTAGAATGTAACATCATTCAATTACCTACACTGCTGCCACTGTATTGCCTACGAACGGCTGCTTCCCTAACTGCTTAAAGGGGTTCTCCAGTGCTTAGACATCTTATCCCCTATCCAAAGGATAGGGGATAAGATGCCTGATCGCGGGAGTCCCGCCACTAGGGACCCCTGGGATCTTGCACGCGGCACCCCGTTTGTAATCAGTCCCCGGAGCGTGTTCGCTCCGGGTCTGATTATGGACGACCACAAGGCCTGCGGCGTGTGACGTTATGCTCCGCCCCTCAATGCAAGCCCACGGGAGGGAGCGTGACAGCTATCATGCCCCCTCCCGTAGGCTTGCATTGAGGGGCGGAGCGTGACGTCACATGCCGCCGGCGACGTGACGTCACACGCCGCCGGCCTTGTGGTCGTCCGTAATCAGACCCGGAGCGAACATGCTCCTGGGACTGATTACAAACGGGGTGCCGCGTGCATGATCCCGGGGGTCCCCAGCGGCGGGACTCCTGCAATCAGGCATCTTATCCCCTATGCTTTGGATAGGGGATAAGATGTCTAAGCACCGGAGAACCCCTTTAAAGATGAACAGCTGTCTCCTTCACCTACTGTTTGGCTATGTTCACATATGGCTATGTTCTCCTTGTAGATATTCTGCAAACTGGACCGGCACTAGGACCACACTAGCACACTAGGACCACATAGGAACTCCACACAAAGAATAAACATGTTCATTCTTTGTGCGGACACGGAAAATGGAATTTCCATGCCACAAACATCTGATTCAGCCATGTACACAGCGCAGCAGAATCCTGTTGAAGTCAATGGGACTCTGCTGCAGCAGAATTTCCATGCCAAATTCCAATACTGAATCCAGCACGGAAATTCCGAGGTATGAATATGGCCTTTCCCTCCATTCCCCTTGTAGATTGTAAGCCCTTGTGGCCAGGGCCCTCTTTACCTCAATGTCATTCTGTCATTTACTCTGCTTTGGGATCATTGTACTTTGTTGATCATTTGAACTTGTGGTAGGCCTCTGGGGTAGTGTTATCAGGGTTTTGCTTCAGTATATCAGGGGTTAAGGTTAACCCTATTGTTTGTGATGCCAGGCTGAGGGCTAGTATGCTGAGGTAATTCCTAGGCCTATTTCCGCCGTTCCCAGTAACGATAGGTGCATGCATAAAATGACTGAAGGTCCACAAGGTAGTTGAACTTCAACTTGGATAAACTTTACTTAACCCCTTAAGGACATAGGGCGTATCCATACGCCCCCGTTTCCAAGTCCTTAAGGACCGAGGGCATATGGATACGCCCTGAGCATTTCCGGCCCCCGCTGCTAGCCGGAGGGGAGCCGGGGCCGGATGTCTGCTGAAATCGTTCAGCAGGCATCCCGGCATATCGCCCAGGGGGGTAATTATGAGACGGCCCCGAACAGCCAGAGCCAGCAGGGGTGAGGTGGCACTAGTGCCACCTCACGATCGCCCTGATTCGTCGGCCGGATTCCCGGCCGACCAATCAGGGCGCCTGCTGCGGGTGTCACTCCCGCAACAGGTAAGTTAAGGTCTTTGGGTTTGGAAATTTTAGTTTGTAACTGGATTGAACACTGGCTCATGGATCGTACCCAGAGAGTGGTGGTCAATGATTCGTACTCTGATTGGTACCCGGTAATTAGCGGTGTACCCCAAGGTTCAGTACTGGGCCCGCTGTTGTTTAATTTGTTTATCAATGATATAGAGGATGGTATTAACAGCTCTGTTTCTATCTTTGCAGATGACACCAAGCTTTGTAGCACGGTACAGTCTATAGAGGATGTGCATAAGTTACAGGATGACTTGGATAGACTAAGTGTCTGGGCATCCACTTGGCAAATGAGATTCAATGTGGATAAATGTAAAGTTATGCATCTGGGTACTAATAACCTGCATGCCTCGTATGTCTTAGGGGGGATTAAACTGGAAGAGTCACTGGTAGAGAAGGATCTGGGTGTACTTGTAGATCACAGACTACAGAATAGCATGCAATGTCAGGCTGCTGCTTCCAAAGCCGGCAGGATATTGTCATGTATCAAAAGAGGCATGGACTCAAGGGACAGGGACATAATACTCCCCCTTTATAAAGCATTGGTACGGCCTCACCTGGAATATGCTGTTCAGTTCTGGGCACCTGTCCATAAAAGGGACACTGCAGAGTTGGAAAGGGGTGCAGAGACGTGCGACTAAACTAATATGGGGCATGGAACATCTTAGCTATGAGGAGCGATTAAAGGAGTTACAATTGTTTAGTCTTGAGAAGAGACGTTTGAGGGGGGATATGATAAACGTATATAAGTATATAAATGGCCCATACAAAAAATATGGAGAAAAACTGTTCCAGGTTAAACCCCCCCAAAGGACGAGGGGGCACTCCCTCCGTCTGGAGAAGAAAAAGTTTAGTCTCAAGGGGCGACACGCCTTCTTTACCATGAGAACTGTGAATTTATGGAACGGTCTACCTCAGGAACTGGTCACAGAAGTAACAATTAACAGCTTTAAAACAGGATTAGATACATTCCTGGAACAAAATAACATTAATGCTTATGAAGAAATATAAAATCCCATCCCTTCCCCAATATCGCGCCACACCCCTACCCCTTAATTCCCTGGTTGAACTTGATGAACATATGTCTTTTTTCGACCGTACTAACTATGTAACTATGTAACCCCGGGTGCTGGGGACCCCGATCCCCGACGTCCCTGTTGGGATCGGGGCCCCAGGAGCGACGGCAGCGGCCGGAATGACCTGTTCCCTGAGCAGCAGCAGGAGGTGAGTGGCAGCCTCCTGCTGTTGCTTAGCAACAGCTCCCAGCATGCAAAAAGGGCATGCTGGGAGCTGTAGTTATGCAACAGCAGGAGGCAGACCACCACAACTCCCAGCATGCCCTTATGGGCATGCTAGGATACAAGAAAGAAAACGGTGCGCACCTCGTGCAGGTAACCAAGATAACTTCGTGTGTAAATGGTTAGATAAATGGGCCAGCAGGGTGGTCCCTTACCTTACGGTGTTATGCTCAGAGCATAACACCTGTAGTCACTTAGAGATTGGAGAGGGGTCGCAGCATCCAGGTTCCTCTGGGCTCTGGGTAACAGGGTCCAGCACATCAATAGAAAGGTGGAGCGGATAATCCGATCACAAAAAAGGGGAACTTCTGAAGGAGCGCAGACTTCTAAGGGTTAGGTTAAAATGAACGGTTTATTTATAAAAGATGCAACGCAACATAAAAACAGCGTTTCCAGCCCGTACCGGGCTCTTCCTCAGGCAATAATGGAAACAAGTAGTTACACCTATACATTTAAAACAAACTTGTGTTTTACTTCCGGGTCAGGTGTCAGAAATCCCGAACCGGAACCGCATCCAAAGTAAAAGATGATACTGATGAATATTGAATAAGATACAATAAAATTAGAGAGAGAACATTGCTACATATGTGGCTATGCTGGGAGAGATGTGTATGGATGAAGTTTGAAACATTACCGGTGTCGTTTAAGAAGCCGGTGGCGCAGGCGCAAATGGTATTTGTCTTCTGAGCGGCTGACGGTCAGATGTAAAAGATCGTAGTTGACGCATGCGCAGCAGTGTAAGTGAAGGACCTGGAGGCTGGACTCGTATGGTACTTCTATGTCGGTAAGGACCGTTAGCAGGTTTCATCAAATTACTTCTTTTACCTCATTTAACCCATAGGGGGACAATGTACGGAGTGTAAACATCCAAAATATCTCCAGTCTCTTCAGCTGTTCAAACCGATTGTTAGCCGTTTTAGGTACAGAGTCAATAGGTTTAATAGTGATGGCAGGATCTAGTCCTGGGTGTGAAATAGTGGTATGTTTAGATAATCCGTGTAAGAGAAATTGTCTTTTCATATTTAGTCTGTGTTGATTTAGTCTCAGATGAAGGGGTCTGGTGGTCCGACCTATATATTGGAGTGAGCAACGGGTACATTCTATCAGATAGATGACATAATCTGTGGTACAGTTGTGATGATGTTTGATCGGGAATGTATCACCCGTAGTGGTAGATTTGAAGGTAGTGTGACCATGGCATATTTGGGTGCAGCATAGACATCTTGATTTGAAGCACTTATAGCTTCCCTTCTTCTGTGATATTACAGGGACGGTTTGGTTCTTGGTATGCCGTCTGACCTGGCTTGGTGCTAGAATGGTTTTTAATGATGCTGCTTTCCGATATGTGCATCTCGGTTGTGGTGGAATTTTACAGGAGAGGAAGGGGTCTGCACGTAAGATATGCCAGTGCCTGGCTAGTATTGATTTGATCCTGATAGCATCTTTGCTATAAGTCATGATTAGGTTAGTAGAAAAGTTATTATTTGTTTGTATGGTATTGTCCTTTGTTTGCTTTCGGACACACTCAGGTTGAGACAAAGATTTTGTACGGTTGTAAGCGTCATTGAGTATTTGTTCTGGGTAGTGCTTTTGCCGGAACCGGTCATAGAGGATACGGGATTGCAATCTGAATTCTTCTTGTTTGGTACAATTTTTTCTTATTCTTTTATATTGACTATATGGGATGTTTAGTAACCATTTTTTATGATGAGCACTATGAAAATCCAGATAACTGTTTGTATCTACTTTTTTAAAAAAGGTGGATGTGATAAATGATGAGGTGTTATGAGAAATATGGATGTCCAAGAAATCAATGCTTTCTTTGCTGAATGAGAGAGTGAATTGGATACCCCATGTATTCTTGTTTAGATGTTGTAAGAAGGTTGGTATTAATTCTTCAGGTCCTTTCCATATTAGGAACAGGTCATCAATATAGCGGAAATAGACGGCTATATGTTCCATATATGTGGGGTTCTCCCATATGTGATGGGTCTCGAAGGCCCCCATGAATATATTAGCATAAACTGGGGCGACCTTCGAGCCCATCGCTGTCCCATGTTTCTGGTGATAGATGGTTCCATTATAAGAAAAGTAATTGTTATGGAGAATAAAGGATAATGCTGTTACAAGAAAATCACGATGATTGGTGGAGATGGAAGAATCTTTCTGAAGGACGTCCGAAACACATTTGATACCCAAATCATGTTGTATATTGGAGTATAGTGAGGTAACGTCGCATGTGATAAGGGTGTATTCAGGTTTCCAAGGTAATTGGAGTAGGTGTTTGATAAGTTGGGTGGAATCCCTTAGATAACTGCGAAGACTGGTAACATGTGGTTGTAAGAAGCGATCCAAATAGTGTGCTAAATTACTGTTGGTAGCATTGGTGCAGGCGATAATTGGACGACCGGGTGGATGAGTCACAGGTTTGTGTATCTTTGGTAATTGGTAGAAATAGGGTTTATTGAAATTAGTTTGTAGGATAAATTGTTGTTCATTTTTGCTTAGTATCTTCTCTTCTGTGGCAGTATTGATGATACCTGCCAAATCTTTTTTTATTTTTTCAAAAGGATCTGTTTTTATGATAGAATAGTATTCCGAATCTGAGAGAATCCGTAGGCATTCCTGATCATAGAGATCATAGTCAAGGATGACTAATCCCCCTCCTTTATCTGCTGGCTTGATAACGATTTGTGTATTCTCCCGTAGATTTTTCAGGGCTGTGCGTTCGGCTTTTGTCAAATTATCGTTTGTTGAACCAGGTTTCTTTAATACCATACTGTTGAGATCATTGCTGACCAGATTCTGGAAGGTGTCAATATAGCATCCCTGTGATTGTAGGGGGTAAAATTTGGATGGAGGTTTTAGTTCTTGGTATTTTATGTCTTTATTCGCAATGACAGTAGGAAGTGAGTTTGGATCCCGTGAATTAGCGGGATCTGATGTATCGAGATGAGTGTTGCCTTTTTGTCTCTGGATCTCAAAGTGTCTCGTGAGAGTTAGTTTACGGATATATTTCTGGAATAGAACAAATACTAGAACAAATACTCAATGACGCTTACAACCGTACAAAATCTTTGTCTCAACCTGAGTGTGTCCGAAAGCAAACAAAGGACAATACCATACAAACAAATAATAACTTTTCTACTAACCTAATCATGACTTATAGCAAAGATGCTATCAGGATCAAATCAATACTAGCCAGGCACTGGCATATCTTACGTGCAGACCCCTTCCTCTCCTGTAAAATTCCACCACAACCGAGATGCACATATCGGAAAGCAGCATCATTAAAAACCATTCTAGCACCAAGCCAGGTCAGACGGCATACCAAGAACCAAACCGTCCCTGTAATATCACAGAAGAAGGGAAGCTATAAGTGCTTCAAATCAAGATGTCTATGCTGCACCCAAATATGCCATGGTCACACTACCTTCAAATCTACCACTACGGGTGATACATTCCCGATCAAACATCATCACAACTGTACCACAGATTATGTCATCTATCTGATAGAATGTACCCGTTGCTCACTCCAATATATAGGTCGGACCACCAGACCCCTTCATCTGAGACTAAATCAACACAGGCTAAATATGAAAAGACAATTTCTCTTACACGGATTATCTAAACATACCACTATTTCACACCCAGGACTAGATCCTGCCATCACTATTAAACCTATTGACTCTGTACCTAAAACGGCTAACAATCGCTTTGAACAGCTGAAGAGACTGGAGATATTTTGGATGTTTACACTCCGTACATTGTCCCCCTATGGGTTAAATGAAGTAAAAGAAGTAATTTGATGAAACCTGCTAACGGTCCTTACCGACATAGAAGTACCATACGAGTCCAGCCTCCAGGTCCTTCACTTACACTGCTGCGCATGCGTCAACTACGATCTTTTACATCTGACCGTCAGCCGCTCAGAAGACAAATACCATTTGCGCCTGCGCCACCGGCTTCTTAAACGACACCGGTAATGTTTCAAACTTCATCCATACACATCTCTCCCAGCATAGCCACATATGTAGCAATGTTCTCTCTCTAATTTTATTGTATCTTATTCAATATTCATCGGTATCATCTTTTACTTTGCATGCGGTTCCGGTTCGGGATTTCTGACACCTGACCCGGAAGTAAAACACAAGTTTGTTTTAAATGTATAGGTGTAACTACTTGTTTCCATTATTGCCTGAGGAAGAGCCCGGTACGGGCTGGAAACGCTGTTTTTATGTTGCGTTGCATCTTTTATAAATAAACCGTTCATTTTAACCTAACCCTTAGAGGTCTGCGCTCCTTCAGAAGTTCCCCTTTTTTGTGATCGGATTATCCGCTCCACCTTTCTACTTATGGGCATGCTGGGACTTGTAGTTTTGCAACAGCTGGAGGCACATTCTTTATATGGAAAAGTGTACCTTCAGCTGTTGTATAGCTACAACTCCCAGCTTGCACAATCAGCTAAAGTGCATGCTGGGAGTTGTAGTGGTGCATCTGGTGGTTGCATAACTACAACTCCCAGCATGCCCGTTGGCTGTCGGTGACTGCTGAGAGTTGTAGTTTTGCAACAGCTGAAGGCACACTGAGTGTCTCCAGCTGTTGCATAACTACAATCCCCAGCATCCCCAGCCAATGTAGTATGCCTCCGGCTGTTGCATAACTACAAGACCCAGTATGCCCTTCTGCTGTCCGTACATGCTGGGGGTTGTAGCTTTTGCAACAGCTGAAGGTACACTGGTTGCAAAACACTGAGTTTGTTACCAAACTCGGTGTTTCACAACCTGTGTGTCTCCAGCTGTTGCAAGACTACAACTCCCAGCATGCACTGATAGACCGTACATGCTGGGAGTTGTAGTTTTGCAACAGCTGGATGTTCTCCCCCCCCCCCCCCCCCCAATGTGAACGTACAGGGTACACTCACATGGGCGGAGGATTACAGTAAGTATCCGGCTGCAAGTTTGAGCTGCGGCAAATTTTCTGCCGCAGCTCAAACTGCCAGCGAGAAACTACTGTGAACCCCCGCCCATGTGACCGTACCCTAAAAACACTACACTAACACAAAATAAAATAAAAAGTAAAAAACACTACATATACACATACCCCTACACAGCCCCCCTCCCCAATAAAGATGAAAAATGTCTGGTACGTCACTGTTTCCAAAACGGAGCCTCCAGCGGTTGCAAAACTACAACTCCCAGCATGCACTGATAGACCCTACATGCTGGGAGTTGTAGTTTTGCAACAGCTGGATGTCCCTCCCCCCCCCAATGTGAACGTACAGGGTACACTCACATGGGCGGAGGATTACAGTAAGTATCCAGCTGCAAGTTTGAGCTGCGGCAAATTTTCTACTGCAGCTCAAGCTGCCAGCGAGAAACTACTGTGAACCCCCGCCCGTGCGACTGTACCCTAAAAACACTACACTACACTAACACAAAATCAAATAAAAAGTAAAAAACACTACATATACACATACCCCTACACAGCCCCCCTCCCCTCCCCAATAAAAATGACAAACGTCTGGTACGCCACTGTTTCCAGAACGGAGCCTCCAGCTGTTGCAAAACAACTACTCCCAGTATTGCCAGATAGCCACTGACTTTCTAGGCATGCTGGGAGTTTTACAACAGCTGGAGGCACCCTGTTTGGGAATCACTGGCGTAGAATACCCCTATGTCCACCCCCATGCAAGTCCCTAATTTAGGCCTCAAATGCGCATGGCGCTCTCACTTTGGAGCCCTGTCGTATTTCAAGGCAACAGTTTAGGGCCACATATGGGGTATCACCGTACTCAGGAGAAATTGGGCTTCAAATTTTGGGGGGTATTTTCTGCTATTACCCTTTTTAAAAATGTAACATTTTTGGGAAAACAAGCATTTTAGGTAAAAAAAAATTTTTTTTTTTACATATACAAAAGTCATGAAACACCTGTGGGGTATAAAGGTTCACTTAACCCCTTGTTACGTTCCCCGAGGGGTTTAGTTTCCAAAATGGTATGCTATGTGTTTTTTTTTGCTGTCCTGGCACCATAGGGGCTTCCTAAATGCGGCATGCCCCCAGAGCAAAATTTGCTTTCAAAAAGCCAAATGTGACTCCTTCTCTTCTGAGACCTGTAGTGCGCCAGCAGAGCACTTTTCACCCCCATATGGGGTGTTTTCTGAATCGGGAGAAATTGGGCTTCAAATTTTGTGGGGTGTTTTCTGCTATTACCCTTTTTTAAAAATGTAAAAATTTTGTGAAACCAAGCATTTTAGGTAAAAAAAAAAATATTTTTCACATATGCAAAAGTCGTGAAACACCTGTAGGGTATTAAGGTTCACATTCCCCCTTGTTACGTTCCCCGAGGGGTCTAGTTTCCAAAATGGTATGCCATGTGTTTTTTTTTTTTTTTTTGCTGTTCTGGCACCATAGGGGCTTCCTAAATGCGGCATGCCCCCAGAGCAAAATTTGCTTTCAAAAAGCCAAATGTGACTCCTTCTCTTCTGAGACCTGTAGTGCGCCAGCAGAGCATTTTCACCCCCATATGGGGTGTTTTCTGAATCGGGAGAAATTGGGCTTCAAATTTTGGGGGGTATTTTATGCTATTACCCTTTTTAAAAATGTAAAAATTTTGGGAAACCAAGCATATTAGGTGAAAAAAAATGTTTTTTTTTTACATATGCAAAAGTCGGCGAAACACCTGTAGGGTATTAAGGTTCACTTTACCCCTTGTTACGTTCCCTGAGGGGTCTAGTTTCCAAAATGGTATGCCATGTTTTTTTTTTTTTGCTGTCCTGGCACCAAAGGGGCTTCCTAAAGGTGACATGCCCCCCAAAAACTATTTGTCGCTCCTTCCCTTCTGAGCCCTCTACTGCGCCCGCTGAACAATTAACATAGACATATGAGGTATGTGCTTACTCGAGAGAAATTGTGTTTCAAATACAAGTAAAAATGTTCTCCTTTTTACCCCTTGTAAAAATTCAAAAATTGGGTCTACAAGAACATGCGTATGTAAAAAATGAAGATTTTGAATTTTCTCCTTCACTTTGCTGCTATTCCTGTGAAACACCTAAAAGGTTAATACACTTACTGAATGTCATTTTGAATACTTTGGGGGGTGTAGTTTTTATAATGGGGTCTTTTATGGGGTATTTCTAATATGAAGACCCTTCAAATCCACTTCAAACCTGAACTGGTCCATGAAAAATAGCGAGTTTGAAAATTTTGTGAAAAATTTCAAAATTGCTGCTGAACTTTGAAGCCCTCTGGTGTCTTCCAAAAGTAAAAACTCATAAATTTTATGATGCAAACATAAAGTATACATATTGTATATGTGAACCCAAAAAAAAAAAAAATATTTTGAATATCCATTTTCCTTACAAACAGAGAGCTTCAAAGTTAGAAAAATGCTAAATTTTCATTTTTTTCATCAAATTTGGGGATTTTTCACCAAGAAAGGATGCAAGTTACCATAAATTTTACCACTAAGTTAAAGTAGAATATGTCACGAAAAAACAATCTCGGAATCAGATTGATAACTAAAAGCATTCCAGAGTTATTAATGTTTAAAGTGACAGTGGTCAGAATTGCAAAAAATGCTCTGGTCCTTAAGGTGAAAAAGGGCTCGGTCCTTAAGGGGTTAAAGACTTGCGGTACATCCAATGAACAGGAACAGTCTCATAATACAGTCTCCATACACTTCGGTGACTGACAGTTGTTGCGGACCTTGACTTTTGATATAAGTCTCTGAATTTAGGGTAATTTGAGAAGATCTCTCCGGATTTAGGGGTTAGATATGGTCCGGTGATCTTGCAGAGTGTTTAGGGATTGATTACACTCACAGTTTTGTAGAGATCAGCCGTCGCCGCAAGGCTCGGGCCTAAACTCACTGATGACAGCAGCGTAGATCCTTCCCTGTCAACAGCCCACGAGAAAAGAGAGAGAGTAATGGCCGCCGCTCCCTTATATGGGCAGGGGCAGGGCCGTTTTGGATTGGTCCAAGTCAGCTGTCACTCACCATTACATAGCCTGATGGGTAAACACCTGACTTCCTCCAAAGGTCCTTGAACTACAAACCATAGAGTCTTTGGAACGCATCACGAGACCCGAAGGTCCTGCGACGCTAACTAGGTAAGTACACTTACTATATAAATATATACACATTAAATTTGAATAATTTTAATTTTAAAAGGGGTGACAAGGGGCTAGCTAAGGATGAGGACCCCACCTACACCTAGGGACTCTGACTTTGGGGACCTCACCACAAGGCAACGGATGCAATCCGGTGCCGGGACACCACAAACTGTAATGAGGATAATCTGTCACTTTTTTAAACATATTTTACTAAGCCCTTTTTGATTTTACATCGATTTGAGGATACTTATGCAAAGCTGGTCCATACACGATTATATGGGAAATCTATCTTGGGCAACATGCCATTCTCTCAGAGCATGTCATTAAAAATGTACCTGAAGGGGATTACATAAGAGCACATAGAGCTTGATCTCCTCAGGAGGTGTATGAACGTGAAAAGGATGTGATTGATGCTAGATTTTTGTGACGTGGCTATAGGCAATGTTCTTGGCTCTTTTAAATAGGGCCAAAAACATTGCTGTTGCAATGTCCCACCCAAACAATCACATATCTAGTCCTTTATCTTTGTCTACATCATACTGCAGATATGTTTATGAGATAAAGAACATAATTTTGAAACATTTTCCTATTTTGTCACAGAATCAAGACATTGCTTAAAGGGATACTCCAGTAGAAAACTTTTTGGTTTGACAATATTCTTTCACCCAGTAAATACAGAGTGCCAGATAGTGACCGCCCATGGCTTTTACCTTGTAGTGTTATGTGGTGATCTAATGGTTTAGTTTGTGATGCCAAAAAAGAGCGTGTTGTAGTTAGCCAGAGGATTTGTAATAACGACTGTAGTGGGTTGGTATGCTGAGAGTAGTAGTCCCTGATATATGTCATGCGGTTGGAGTGGTGCACCCCTAGAGTTTCTTCGTAGATCAAAACAAACACTTTTTTTAATGAAGCTGTTCCCTTTGAACAAGACCCTGGAAAAAGACTTTTGAAAACAACTGTAAACTTTAGTCCTGAGGGTGATTAGTACAGGACAAATACTTGGACACATTGCTAGAGTTTTGCGCAGCGCAAATATTTGAAATGCAAGTTTTTTCCGCAAATATCAGCACTTTGCGATTTTGCGAATATTTTGAATATAGATAAATATTCATAATGATGAATATATACATTTTTTCTTCACAGTAAACACCACAACAACAATGTGTACTGAGTAAAAAAAAAAAAAAAGTAATCATCCCTCCCTGCTTTCAGCTTGTGGTCCAAAGTAGGCTCCAATATTATTTATTGTGTGAGTCGGTGTGGAACGCGAATATCTTGTATATGCGAATTTGCATAAATTTGCGAATATCACCACTTCCAGTGGACACTAATCCCTCCCTTCTTTAAGGTGAAAGATATAATTGTGCATGCTCACTATGCAAATTTCATTACAAATTTTCGCATGGAAAAATAAGGGAACGAACATATGCGAATGTTGAATATGCGAATTTCTTGAACATAGGACGAATATTCGTCAATATATTTGCGAGAAATCACAAATTCGAAAATGGCCTCTACCGCTCATCACTATTCTTTAGTATACAATGTTGATCTCAGGAGAAGCAGTATTAAAGAGGTTGCCACACCAACTATTATACATGAAATTATATAGTGCTTGTTGAGACAACAATATTACCCAATACTATTACAAATGGATCTGGATACGTTGGAGGTTTGGGCTGGGAAGTGGCACATGAGGTTCAACACTGAGAAATTGAAGGTAATGCACATGGGGAGGAACAATCCGAGCTGGGAATATGTATTAAATACTGTGTACAGTACTGGGCACCAGTGTACAAGAAAGATATAGTGGAGCTCGAGAGGGTTCAAAGATGGGCAACCAGGGTAATACAGGGAATGGGAGGGCTACAGTACCCAGAAAGATTATCAGAATTAAGGTTATTCAGTTTAAAAAAAAAGAAGGCTTAGGGGAGACCTAATAACTATGTATAAATATATCAGTAGGCAATACAGAGATCTGGGGCAAAATACTTTCAGTATCTCTGAGCTTGATGAACTAAGCAAATCCCCCATGCCACTGCATCTGCCCGCTCTCCGGCTGCTATACTACGCCATCATATAGAGATGTCTTACTGATGAAGATGCCTGGTGAGTAGTGTTGCTCGCGAATATTCGCAATTCGAATATTATTCGCGAATATCGCATATTCGCAAATTCGCGAATTTCGTGAATATAGCGCTATATATTCGTAATTACGAATATTCGTTTTTTTTTTTTTTTTTCTTCACAGTACACATCACAGTGATCACCCCTCTCTGCTTCCAGCTTGTGTGGTGTAAAGAAGGCTGTAATACTACTGTGTGAGACTGGCGTGCGAAAATTTGCATATGCAAAAATTAACAGATGCTAAATTTCGCATATGCGAATTTTTGCATACACTAATTTTTGCATATGCGAATTTCCACATATGTTAATTTTCGCATACTTGAATTTTCGCATATGCGAAAATAAAACGAGAATATAACGAATATGCTAATATTTGCGAATATATGACGAGTATTCGTCCATATATTCGCGAATATTCGCGAATTTGAATATGGCCTATGCCGCTCAACACTACTGGTGAGTGCTTCGTGCTTTCTATATGCATGTGAATAATTTATTTAAGATTCAGAGAAAAAGCCTTTGGCTCTGGCACAACTAGATCAGCAGATTCCTATCTAAAATTACAACATGACAAGATTAGCAATTAATTTGATATCATTTATCATATTATTATTTACAATATTATTACAAGCCAGGTGTTAGTTCCCTTTGATCACATGTATTTAGGATACAGTAGGGATGCCTTAAAGTAAGAGGAGATGAGCATAAAAATATCCCAGTCATAACACATAACACACTATTTTACTCTTAAAATAAATTATTACAGGATGAAAGACCATTTTTTCTAATCAATAGAACTATCATTTGTCCTATTGTTTTACTCTGGGTCAAATCTAGTCTGAAAGCTGTTTGTAACGCTCGCGCTCCGGCCCGACTCGCCGGCCGTGAGCGTTCTCTGTCCCTGCTGTCGTTGGGACTGAGATTCGCATCACGGCACATGCCCGTATGCGAATCTCAGCCCGTCACTCACCGTCCTCACTGTATGTCCCTGAAGCCCCGGCGCGCGTGCCTCTGCCTCCTAGTGTTCTCTTACTCTTAAAGGGTCAGTACCCAATTTATTAAAGTGTCAGCACCTGTCCCCTGGTCCATAAATATTTGATCCTCCCTGGTTTCCCTGCCTGATCTTTGGTTGTATTTGCCATAGTGAAGTCCTGTGTTCCTGTGTTCCTGTTACTGTGACTCTGTTCCTATTTACCCTACCTTCCTTGCACCTGTGTACCTGCCTGACCCTCTGCGATCTTGCCACATACTGCCTGTCACCTTCCGTGCCACGCCACCCCCCCCCCCCCCCCCAGCTACCTGTGTGGACGAGTCAGGTCAGGGGTAGTGACCTGGGTGCCGCCTGCAGCAGCATGACCATCCCGCTTTGCGATGAGCTCTGGTGAAGACCAGCGGCACCTTAGACTCAGCTCCCTGGCACAGCTCACGTCACCATCCACATAGGCCCAGAGGATCCACCACCTGCCGTGTCTCCTAACACTGTTAGAATGATGTTAAAGGAAAAAAGAGATCATGGAGGATTCTTTTCCATCATTTTGAGTCCTGTATGAATAGTATTTGTTTCTAAAAAAAAAAAAAAATACATACCCTCTACATACTTTGGAAGGACCAGTGGTTAACTGGTAAAAGTGAACATTTTACCCAGGTTCCTGTCTTACAAATACTAAAAGCAGCCAGAAAATAAGAAAGGGGATTTCCCTATTCCACTTAGCCACTCCAGATATTTGGGGTTATGGTGGCTAGTTGCCCCCCATGCTTAGTTGTGTTATAAAAAAAAGCAGACAGCTCACAAAGAGATGGCTCCTGACAAAAGATACATGCTGTGAGTAACCAAATGTTGAATGATTTGTTTTGGATCTGTCCACTAGGCTCAGCTCTGGATAGTTAGCTGCCTTATGTATAGTCAATGGTCAGACGACCTAGGTTTATTTTTGCACTGTTTGTTGTATTTTCCAGCTTTGGAAGCAAATAAAACTGGTTGTGGCCAGCTGTACCATACTTGCTGGAGTGGACTGTATTTGTGTGCCAAAAGTATTTGTCTAACCCCGTAGAAGGCAAATCTGTGTGCTAATCCCATTACAATACATACCTATGTAGAGTACATAAACAATGAGAAAAGCTGAAAAAAAATGCAAGTGCGGTGTCCCAGCACCAAAGGCTGTCCTGTGGGCTGTGGCTCTCCTCGGACATTCCTGCTGCTCTTGTGCTGGGCCCACTGTGAAAATGTTTAGCATGTTCAATATGTTTAAGCACTGTATTATATTTACTATATTCACTGTGTATTATGTTATTTATGTACTGTACCTTTAAGAGAGAGATGCAGTGGTGATCAGGTGGCCCTGTCTGCCCAATGGAAACCCCCAAATTCTCCTGTATATAGTATATGCCCCAGTTGAGCCTAGCTCTTGTGCTGGGTACAGTATGGAAAGGAGGAGGAAGTCGTGTGTGGTGAATACTGAGGGAAGCCTGAGAAAATCTCTGAATCAGGTCAGCCCTGCCATTCTGCAAGTGTTCCTTGTACAGTGGTGAGTCAAGCCCTGGCGGTGTGAAAATAGAGTGAAAATAGACTTCTGCTTAAAAGAATTTATCCTTGCACTTCCCATTGATTTCCGGTGTTTTGGGCTTTTAACCCCTTAAGGACCAGGCCATTTTATACCTTAAGGACCGGAGCGTTTTTTGCAATTCTGACCACTGTCACTTTAAACATTAATAACTCTGGAATACTTTTAGTTATCATTCTGATTCCGAGATTGTTTTTTCGTGACATATTCTACTTTAACTTAGTGGTAAAATTTTATGGTAACTTGCATCCTTTCTTGGTGAAAAATCCCCAAATTTGATGAAAAAAATGAAAATTTTGCATTTTTCTAACTTTGAAGCTCTCTGCTTGTAAGGAAAATGGATATTCAAAATATATATTTTTTGGGTTCACATATACAATATGTCTACTTTATGTTTGCATCATAAAATTTATGAGTTTTTACTTTTGGAAGACACCAGAGGGCTTCAAAGTTCAGTAGCAATTTTGAAATTTTTCACAAAATTTTCAAACTCACTATTTTTCATGGACCAGTTCAGTTTTGAAGTGGATTTGAAGGGTCTTCATATTAGAAATACCCCATAAAAGACCCCATTATAAAAACTACACCCCCTAAAGTATTCAAAAAAACATTCAGTAAGTGTATTAACCCTTTAGGTGTTTCACAGGAATAGCAGCAAAGTGAAGGAGAAAATTCAAAATCTTCATTTTTTACACTCGCATGTTCTTGTAGTCCCAATTTTTGAATTTTTGCAAGGGATAAAAAGGAGAAAATTTTTACTTGTATTTGAAACCCAATTTCTCTCGAGTAAGCACATACCTCATATGTCTATGTTAATTGTTCGGCGGGCGCAGTAGAGGGCTCAGAAGGGAAGGAGCGACAAATGGTTTTTGGGGGGCATGCCGCATTTAGGAAGCCCCTATGGTGCCAGGACAGCAAAAAAAAACACATGGCATACCATTTTGGAAACTAGACCCCTCAGGGAACGTAACAAGGGGTAAAGTGAACCTTAATACCCCACAGGTGATTCATGACTTTTGCATATGTAAAAAAAAATATATATTTTTTTACCTAAAATGCTTGGTTTCCCAAAAATGTTACATTTTTAAAAAGGGTAATAGCATAAAATACCCCCCAAAATTTGAAGCCCAATTTCTCCCGATACAGAAAACACCTCGCATGGGGGTGAAAAGTGCTCTGCTGGCGCACTACAGGTCTCAGAAGAGAAGGAGTCACATTTGGCTTTTTGAAAGCAAATTTTGCTCTGGGGGCATGCCGCATTTACGAAGCCCCTATGGTGCCAGAACAGCAAAAAAAAAACATATGGCATACCATTTTGGAAACTAGACCCCTCGGGGAACGTAACAAGGGGTAACGTGAACCTTAATGCCCTACAGGTGTTTCACGACTTTTACATATGTAAAAAAATATATATATTTTTTACCTAAAATGCTTGTTTTCCCAAAATGTTTACATTTTTAAAAAGGGTAATAGCGAAAAATACCCCCCAAAATTTGAAGCCCAATTTCTCCCGATTCAGAAAACACCCCATATGGGGGTGAAAAGTGCTCTGCTGGCGCACTACAGGTCTCAGAAGAGAAGGAGTAACATTTGACTTTTTGAAAGCAAATTTTGCTCTGGGGGCATGCCGCATTTAGGAAGCCCCTATGGTGCCAGAACAGCAAAAAAAAAAAACACATGGCATACCATTTTGGAAACTAGACCCCTCGGGGAACGTAACAAGGGGTAATGTGAACCTTAATACCCTACAGGTGTTTCACGACTTTTGCATATGTAAAAAAATATATTTTTTTTTTACCTAAAATGCTTGGTTTCCCAAAATTTTGACAATTTTAAAAAAGGTAATAGCAGAAAATACCCCCAAAAATTTGAAGCCCAATTTCTCCCGATTCAGAAAACACCCCATATGGGTGTGAAAAGTGCTCTGCTGGAGCACTACAGGTCTCAGAAGAGAAGGAGTCACATTTGGCTTTTTGAAAGCGAATTTTGCTGTGGGGGCATGCCGCATTTAGGAAGCCCCTATGGTGCCAGGACAGCAAAAAAAAACCACATGGCATACCAGTTGGAAACTAGACCCCTCGGGGAACGTAACAAGGGGTAATTTGAACCTTAATACCCTACAGGTGTTTCACGACTTTTGCATATGTAAAAAAATATATATTTTTTTACCTAAAATGCTTGTTTTCCCAAAAATTTTACATTTTTTAAAAGGGTAATAGCAGAAAATACCCCCCAAAATTTGAAGCCCAATTTCTCCCGAGTACGGCGATACCCCATATGTGGCCCTAAACTGTTGCCTTGAAATACGACAGGGCTCCAAAGTGAGAGCGCCATGCGCATTTGAGGCCTAAATTAGGGACTTGCATAGGGGTGGACATAGGGGTATTCTACGCCAGTGATTCCCAAACAGGGTGCCTCCAGCTGTTGTAAAACTCCCAGCATGCCTGGACAGTCAACGGCTATCTGGCAATACTGGGAGTAGTTGTTTTGCAACAGCTGGAGGCTCCGTTTTGGAAACAGTGGCGTACCAGACGTTTTTCATTTTTATTGGGGAGGGGGGTTGTATAGGGGTATGTGTATATGTAGTGTTTTTTACTTTTTATTTTATTTTGTGTTAGTGTAGTGTAGTGTTTTTAGGGTACAGTCGCACGGGCGGGGGTTCACAGTAGTTTCTCGCTGGCAGTTTGAGCTACGGCAGAAAATTTGACGCAGCTCAAACTTGCAGCCGGATACTTACTGTAATCCTCTGCCCATGTGAGTGTACCCTGTACGTTCACATTGGGGGGGGGGACATCCAGCTGTTGCAAAACTACAACTCCCAGCATGTACGGTCTATCAGCATGTACGGTCTCTGACGGCCCCGATCAGCCAATAATTCCGGGTCACCGGGTCACTGGAGACCCGATTGACCCGGAATCCGCCGCAGATCGCTGGACTGAATTTTCCAGCGATCTGCGGCCATCGCGATATGCCCCGATGCCTGCTGAACGATTTCAGCAGGCATCGGGGACCGGCTCCGCTCCAGATGGTTGCGGGGGGCCGGTAAAACACATGACGTTCTCATACGTCATGTGTCCTTAAGGACTCGGAAATGGAGACGTATCAGAACGTCATGTGTCCTTAAGGGGTTATATGATCAATAGTCTAATCTGCAGAAACCTGGTTAAGTTAGAACTTAGGGAACCCTTCAGTTTGTTACGAAGGTGAACTTTGGCCGGTGAGATGGCACCACGTGAGAAAAGGAGAAGAAAGGTGGAACACATGACCTCAGGGCAGCCCAGAATACCTTGCAAGTAGTAGAAAGGATCACTTGACCTCAGGAAAGCCAATAATACCTTTCATACAGCTCCCAGCCAATCAGGAGGCAATATAGCTCTATGTAACTACATCACAAGGCTACATGGGACAATTGAGAAGTCCCACAATGTGAACAATACCTTGTTGCAGCAGCTCCCATTCCCTGTCATTTGTCCATTAGCCAGGCCTCATCCACAGGCAGTGTAGTGTTCATGCTGTCATCAATACTGTCAAATAGTGTTCCACCCCCTCCACCTTGTCAGTTATCCATAACCAAAACCATATCCTTTAAACAACAGTTTGCACTTAGTTGTTGTGTGACTGAATTTATACCAGACCAAATTGTTGGTGGTACAGTTTCTGCTGTATCCATCAAAATAATCGCCTTCAGGCATCTAATAGGATTAACTCAGCCCAGGCGGTATAAAAAGCATAAAAAAGCTGTTCTTACAATTATATGGTGGGAAAGATGGGCCACTACATGCAGTCCTCAGTGTGCAGCACATAATATATGATGGTAGATGCTTGGAGTAGTAACTATGACCAAGGCAAAACATGTGTTTCACGCTAGCTGTCTCTTCGTAATCTGAGAATGGGCAACATTGTTGCTGAAAATAGGAATAACTTTGTGGCTGTGCTGGCATGATGTGTGTGTATATTAACAGGCAACTGCCACCAAAAAGGAAAACAAATTGTACTTTTTTTAAATTTAAAAGCATGTAAAATCTGCTAGAGCAGTGTGTTTTTATAGAAGCTATGCACTATCACAGATGAACACATTTTTCCATAACTTTGACATTAAAGGAGTACTCCAGGGCAGGAACACTTATCTCCTATCCAAAGGATAGGGGATAAGTGTCTAATCGCGGGGGGTCCGACCTCTGGAATATCCCTGATCTCCTACACAGCACCCAGGCTCTAAGGAAATAAGCACGCTGACTCCCGCAAGAAGCGGCAGCCAACATGCCCCTTCCATGTATCTCTATGGGAGAGCTGGAGATACCCAATCGCTTTATCTCAGGCTCTCCCATAGAGATACATGGAAGGGGCTTGACGGCCACCGCTTCATGCGGTAGTCGACACGCCCTGTTCCTGGGGACTGCCAGGCTTCTTTGCAGGAGATTGCAGAGGGTCCCAGCAGACAGATCCCCCATGATCAGACACTTCTCCCCTATCCTTTGGAAAGGGGATAAGTGTTCCTGCATCAGAATACTCCTTTAACTTAGCCTTAAAAACTGTTCAAAAGTAATTGAATACACTCCTAGGTAACATAGAAGCATTATACAGGGATATATGACTCTTAGGCAGTGTTAACAAATGCATTTTAAGGTTATTGCTGAGGTCTGGGTTTGCCACAAAGTTAATCGGCTTGAACCAAACTTTTTCAAAAATTTGGTGAACATGCCATTGAACAGGCATACAAGTAACAAAGCCATATAATAGAGGTAGGAGTCAGGCAATGCAAGCCTACCAGCCTCTTTCCTCCTACTCAGGGCAGCTTTAGCTACTATTGGAGGCATATGTGTGCCCACACAAATCTTGAAACAGAAATATCATGGGAAAAAAACTGAATGGTTTAAAATATTCATAATAAATGGTACAGTACATTCATTTTCATCACATTCCCTCTACCCAGCCAAAATAAGTATTTCTTATTCCAATTGGTAAAGTCAGACACAATACTTTGGAACACTAAGGTCAAAGGCCTTACTACAGTATGTCAAGAGAATGTTCACAAATTTCAATTGTTGAAACAAATATAAATATATTTCGGTGAAACTGTGGTGTTCTGCATATTACTTTGGGGTAGCTTTCCTTTGGGTTCTAATTTCTCATGAAACCAGTTCAACAAAATATCCAAACATGCTATGAGAACACCCAAAAGGAGGCATTTACATAACCCCCATAAATTACAAACAATAGTGACAAGTAGCCACCATCTTTTTTTTTTTAATACTATATTTTCTGCATATAACAAATTAAAGGAGAAGTACCATGGGGAAAACCTTATCCCCTAACCAAAGTGTGGTGTCCCAACACCAAAAACTGTCCTGTGGGCTAAAGATTGCCTCGGGCATTCCTGCTGGCTATATGTTGTGCTCAATGCTCCATTGTCTGACCTGTTATAATGTGATTTATTGCTGTGTCATGTTATGTGTTAATTTATGCTCTGTGCCTTTAAGGGATTGTGGCAGAGGGACCAGGTGACCCTGACACCCTATGGGAGACCCCCAAACCTAGTCCTTAATGTAGTGTAGGGAGGAAGAGAGTTCAGTTGTTGTTTAATGAGAAGAAGGAGTTGGTGTGTGAGCTGCAGTGAGGTGAAGGAGAGTGTTTGTTCCAGCTAGGAAGTTGAGGAAAAGCCTTGGGAGGAGAAAGTCTACTAAATTCCACAGCCACGCTAAATCTCAGGAAAAGACCTGGTGCTCAGGTGAATTGTCAAACTTGGCGGTAAGCAAAGCCCTTGGGGAAAGTCTGTTCTTCAGTCAGTCAGCCAAGTTAAGTCTTTCAAGTCAGCGTGTGCTGCTACTAATTTTAAAGCTGCATTTAACAGCCACTACAACTCTCAGTATGGTGACCGGCTCCCTGGGTTCCACTCTGCCCATCCCTCTGCAACCACAGACTGTATTGTTTGAGATCTGCTATCTCCAGCAAAGTAAAGAGACAGTTATCCATAACCTGGCATCAGTGTATTTATTATCCTGCACCTGGCCCAGGAGAAGCTGTCATATCCTCAGACCGCATAGGTTAATGTTG
The DNA here is from genome assembly GCF_029499605.1 of Hyla sarda. Lineage (NCBI taxonomy): Eukaryota > Metazoa > Chordata > Amphibia > Anura > Hylidae > Hyla > Hyla sarda. The sequence goes on from NC_079189.1 coordinate 196,559,373, forward strand.
CCTGGGCATCACAAAGTGATACATCTAACCACGCACAGGATCTATACACCCTGCGCCCTAGTCAGTAGCATTAGTGCACCACGAAAGTATAGGGGATACATTTTAGATTGCGAGGGGTTCGACCACTGAGACCCCTCACAATCTCCTGTATGGGGCTCTGGCTCTTCCCGGAAACGGTGCATCACAACCCCTGCATGTTTGCCACGCCCCCTCCAGATTTCTCTCTGGGAATGCCAGAGAAAGCATAACTGCTCTCCCATAGACATATATGCTGTGGGGGTTGTGAAGCCCCGCTCCTGGGGAGAGCCAATGTCCCGTACAGGAGATCATGGGGGGTCCCAGTGGTTGGACCCCCCCCCCCCCCGGCAGACTAAAGCTTATCCCCTATGCTTTAGATATGGAATAAGTTTTTCTCCCTTGATATATGTCCTTTAACCCCTTAAGGACCAAGGGCATACAGGTACGCCTTTGCTTCCTGGTACTTAAGGACCAAGGGCGTACCTGTACGCCCGTGGGAATTTTGTTCCCCGCCGCGTGCCGCGCAGGGACCGGACCGGGGTGACTGCTGATATCTATCAGCAGGCACCCCGCGCAAATGCCCAGGGGGGTCATCAGACACTTGTGATTTGCGGCTACTCCGGGTCATACGGGTCTATAGTGACCCGGTGACCCGGAAAATAAAGGGGATCGCGAATGTCCTAGACACCCACGATCCCCTTGAAGCAATAGGAGTGAGGTGGCAGAGGTGCCACCCCTCCTATCTCTGTTATTGGTGGTCTAGACGCGATCGGGGGCGGGGGGCTTTACTTTCGGTTTCCCCGATCTGTCCACCCACAATAGGCGGGGCAGGACGAGGAAACAAACAGGGACCGGTGCCAAAAATCCACTTACCCATCGGCGACGGCAGTGGGCGACGATCAGCGGCGGCAGTGGGCGACAATCGGCGGAAGAGGACGGCGACGCAGCTCTCTGAATCCGACGGAAGCCGGTGAGTTACTTAGCAACATCTGGAGGGCTACAGTCTGAGACCACTATAGTGGTCTCTAAACTGTAACCCTCCAGATGTTGCAAAACTAGCATGCCCAGAGAGCTGTTTAGGCATGCTGGGAGTTGCAGTTTTGCAACAGCTGGAGGTCTACAGTTTGAGACCACTGCACAGTGATCTCTATACTGTGCACCTCAAGATCTTGCAAAACTACAACTGATAGCATGCCCACACAGCAGTTTGCTGTCTGGGCATGCTGGGAGTTGTAGTTTTGCAATATCTGGAGGTCCACAGTTTGGAGACCACTGTGCAGTGGTCTCTAAACTATAGCTCTCCAGATGTTGCAAAACTGCAACTCCCAGCATGCCTAAACAGCAAACAGCTGTCTCTGCATGCTGGGAGTTGTAGTTGCAATCCCTCCAGCTGTTGCATAACTACATCTCCCAGCATGCCCTTCGGCGATCAGTACATGCTGGGAGTTGTAGTTTTGCAACAGCTGGAGGCACACTGGTTGGAAAATACTGAGTTAGGTAACAGAACCTAACTGAAGGTTTTCCAACCAGTTTGCCTCCAGCTGTTGCAAAAGTACAACTCCCAGCATGCACGGTCTGTCAGTACATGCTGGGAGTTGTAGTTTTGAAACAGCTGGAGGTTTGCCCCCCCATGTGAACGTACAGGGTACATTCACACTGGTGGGTTTACAGTAAGTTTACTACTTCAAGTATGAGCTGCTGCAAATTTTTCGCCACAGCGCAAACTCCTAGCGGTAAATTCACTGTAAACCTCCACCAGTGTGAACGTACCCTAAAAACACTACACTACACTATACTAACACATAGTAAAGGGTAAAACACTAAATATTACACCCCCTTACACTGTCCCCCCAATAAAAATAAAAAACGTATTGTACGGTAGTGTTTCCAAAACAGAGCCTCCAGCTGTTGCAAAACAACAACTCACAGCATTTCCGGACAGCCACTGACAGTCCAGGCATGCTGGGCGTTTAGCAACAGCTGGAGGCACCCTGTTGCTAATATGTCCACCCCTGTGCAATCCCTAATTTAGTCCTCAAATGCGCATGGCGCTCTCTCACTTCAGGGCCCTGTCGTATTTCAAGGAAACAGTTTAGTGCCATATATGGGGTATCTCCGTACTTGGGAGAAATTGCACTACTAATTTTGGGGGCTTTTTTTCCTTTTACCCCTTATGAAAAAGAAAAGTTGGGGTCTACACCAGCCTGTTAGTGTAAAAAAAAATTTTTTTTTACACTAACATGCTGTTGTTGTCCTTTACTTTTTATTTTCACGAGAGGTAAAAGGAAAAAAAAGACCCCCAAAATTTGTAACGCAATTTCTCCTGATTACAGAAATACCCCATATGTGGGCGTAAAATGTTCTGCGGACGCACCATGTACATTTGAGGCCTAAATTGGTGATTTGCACAGGGGTGGCTGATTTTACAGCGGTTCTGACAAATAAATACCCACATGTGACTCCATTTTGGAAATGACACCCCTCACGGAACGTAAAAAGGGGTATAGTGAGCCTTAACACCCCACAGGTGTTAGACGAATTTTCATTAAAGTTGGATGGGAAAATGAAAAAAAAACATTTGTTTTCACTAAAATGCTGGTGTCACCCTAAATTTTTCATTTTCTCAAGGGAAAATAGGAAAAAAGCCCCCCAAAATGTGTAACCCCATTTCTTCTGAGTAAGAACATACCCCATATGTGGATGTAAAGTGCTCTATGGGTGCACTACAATGCTCAGAACAGAAGGAGCGCCATTGGGATTTTGAAGAGAAAATTTGTCCGGAATTGAAGGCCACTTGTGTTTACAAAGCCCCCATGGTACCAGAACAATGGACCCCCCCCACATGTGACCCCATTTTGGAAACTACACCCCTCATGTAATGTAATAAGGGGTACAGTGCGCATTTACGCCCCACAGGTGTCTGACAGATTTTTGGAACAGTGATCCGTGAAAATGAAAAATTTAATTTTGCATTTCCACAGCCCACTGTTCCAAAGATCTGTCAAACGCCAGTGGGGTGTAAATGCTCACTGCACCACTTATTAAATTCTGTGAGGGGTGTAGTTTCCAAAATAGGGTCACATGTGGGGGGGGGGTCCATTGTTCTGGCACCACGGGGGGCTTTGTAAATGCACATGGCCCCTGACTACCATTCCAAACGAATTCTCTTTCCAAAAGCTCAATGGTGTTCCTCCTCTTCTGAGCATTGTAGTTTGCCCGTAGTGCACTTCAGGTCAACTTATGGGGTACCTCCATACTCAGAAGAGATGGGGTTACAAATTTTGGGGGGTATTTTCTGCTATTAACCCTTGCAAAAATGTGAAATTTGGGGGGGAAACACACTTTTTTTTTTTTACATATGCAAAAGTCGTGAAACCCCTGTGGGGGATTAAGGCTCACTTTATTCCTTGTTACGTTCCTCAAGGGGTCTAGTTTCCAAAATGGTATGCCACGTGTTTGTTTTTTTTTGCTGTTCTGGCACCATAGGGGCTTTTTAATTGCAACATGCCCCCCAAAAACCATTTCTGAAAAACGTACTCTCCAAAATCCCCTTGTCGCTCCTTCGCTTCTGAGCCCTCTACTGCACCCGCCGAACAATTTACATAGACATATGAGTTATGTCCTTACTCGAGAGAAATTGGGCTACAAATATAAGTATATATTTTCTCATTTTACCCCTTGTAAAAATTCAAAAATTGGGTTTACAAGAACATGAGAGTGTAAAAAATTAAGATTGTGAATTTTCTCCTTCACTTTGCTGCTCTTCCTGTGAAACACCTAAAGGGTTAAAACACTTATTAAATGTCATTTTGAATACTTTGGGGGGTGAAGTTTTTATAATGGGGTAATTTGTGGGGTATTTCTAATATGAAGACCCTTCAAATCCACTTCAAACCTGAACTGGTCCCTGAAAAATAGTGAGTTTGAAAATTTTGTGAAAAATTTGAAAATTGCTGCTGAACTTTGAAGCCCTCTGATGTCATCCAAAAGTAAAAACACGTCAATTTTATGATTCAAACATCTTGGAAATGTGAATAAAAAATCTTTATTTTTTTTTGGGGAATATCCATTTTCCTTACAAGCAGAGAGCTTCAAAGTTAGAAAAATGCAACATTTTCACATTTTTCATCAAATTTTGGGATTTTTCACCAAGAAAGGATGCAAGTCACCACAAACATTTACCACTATGTTAAAGTAGAATATGTCACGAAAAAACAATCTCGGAATCAGAATGATAACTAAAAGCATTCCAGAGTTATTAATGTTTAAATTGACAGTGGTCAGATGTGCAAAAAACTATCTGGTCCTGAGGTGTAAAATGGCCTGGTCCTTAAGGGGTTAATAAAGATAAGATGTCATGCATATGACTTAGATCTTGTGGTTTAAATATTAAAACTGTTTAAAAGATACATTCAACAGGCAACATTTGGATAAATCATAAGCATTAAAGACTTCAAAGGATATTATTTGCTATTTTATTTTATTATGTATTTCTTTCAACAAATAGGTTTAATCATGATAGGTGAAAATGTTACACAAAAATCTTTAGGGTAATAAATTTGAATGTTTTCTTTATAAACAGTTACACATAGAGGGGGAGATTTATCAAAACCTGTCCAGAGGAAAAGTTGCCCAGTTGCCCATAGCAACCAATCAGATTGTTTCTTTCATTTTTAACAAGGCCTCTAAGAAATGAAAGAAGTGATCTGATTGGTTGCTATGGACAACTGGACAACTTTTCCTCTGGACAGGTCTTGATAAATCTCCCCCATAATGATTACCCATTGTTACGCCGAGCGCTCCGGGTCCCCGCCCCTCCCCGGAGCGCTCGCAGCATTCTCTTATTCACAGCGCCCCGGTCAGACCTGCTGACCGGGTGTGCTGCGATATTGCTCCCTGCTGGGATGCGATTCGCGATGCGGGACGCGCCCGCTCGCGATGCGCATCTCGGCTCCCGTACCTGACCCGTTCCCCGTCTGTGTTGTCCCGGCGCGCGCGGCCCCGCTCCTTAGGGCGCCCGCGCCGGGTCTCTGCGATTTAAAGGGCCACTGCGCCACTGATTGGCGCAGCAGGCCTAATCAGTATCTTCACCTGTGCACTCCCTACTTATACCTCACTTCCCCTGCACTCCCTCGCCGGATCTTGTTGCCATTGTGCCAGTGAAAGTGTTTCCTTGTGTGTTCCAGACCTCCTGCCGTTGCCCCTGACTACGATCCTTGCTGTCTGCCCTGACCTTCTGCTACGTCCGACCTTGCTCTTGTCTACTCCCTTGTACCGCGCTTATCTCAGCAGTCAGAGAGGTTGAGCCGTTGCCGGTGGATACGACCTGGTTGCTACCGCCGCTGCAAGACCATCCCGCTTTGCGGCGGGCTCTGGTGAATACCAGTAGCAACTTAGAACCGGTCCACCGACACGGTCCACGCCAATCCCTCTCTGGCACAGAGGATCCACCTCCAGCCAGCCGAAGCGTGACACCCATATAACTGAGTAGATAGACAGGTTATTTCCGATCATGGCTGTAAAAAATTTAATCATTTTAATATCTGCTTTTACTGCACGTTTCAGAGACACCAATTTTAAACTGAAATTTTGTAGCTCAAAACTATCCTCAATGTGGTATGAGTAAAAAGTGCACATTTTTTTTTTTTTTTTGCGTGGGCATTTACTATATCTACTATCTTGTAAAGAGGGGGCACTATAGCTGTCACTGAACACCAAAAGGGGAATAATTGTGGTGAGTAAATTGAAATTAAGCCAAGACACTTTCCTCGTAAAGGAGAATATTGGGAGCAGTCTGTGTCAGAGGGGCACAAGTAGTTTTTGCCTTGAGGCTTGTACTCACACATTGTAATACCCTAGCAGTAACCCTGGAAAGGCTACAGTACTCTGCACACTGCCTTTTAAAAATGTTTTGTATTTGTAGCTCCATTATTGGTTTTCCCAAATCTACACTATGTCTAAAACTGGCCCCACACATTCATCAAATGCTTATCACATGTGTTCTATTTACAAATACGGATTAACTCCAAAACTTTTATACATGTGTGTTGTGTACTATAGCTCTAATGAACAATGAAAAGATTAGCATGTCTTCACCCAGCAGGATCCAGTTACTCTTATGATGTCAAGTAAGAATGAATACAATATTATAAAGCAAATCAAAGACATCTTAGAAGTCAACGCTTTCTCCTTGGATCATCAGCGGGCCTTTCTGCTGAACACTGCATGGTTTCAGAATTCAAGTACTGTACGTATGCTGTAGACAAAGAACACCAGAAAAAAAACAAGATTACTGCTAGTGGACAAAGTAAAACATTCAGCAAAATTTACAGTAATAATAAAACAATGGTACATGATCAGCTGCTGACAGAGACGTAACTTGAACCTCCTGGGACAGAGCTCCAGTACCCCACATAACTTGAGGCGTAACTTGTAGTTTCTGGGCCCGATGCAAAATCTGCAACAAGACTCCAGGTGCCGATTATAATACAGGTCTCTCATGGGGCAGATGTGCTTTGGGGCCTCCTTAGGCAGAAGGGCCCCAGTGCAACTGTTACCTCTGCCCCCCTTATAGACATTGTTGATGGTTTCTAATGTGGCATAAGGCCTTTAGACCCATTTAGACATTGAGGCCCTGGGGCAACTGTTACCTTTGCACCGCTTAAATTACTCTCCTGGTGCAGATGTGATAGTTCATACTCTAGTACCTACTATATATTTCACCAAGAGTCTGGTATTACTCCACACACCAACACCACACATTGTATATTAAAGATCTACTTTCCCCAGTCAAGAAAACAGGTACCATATCACAAAGTAGGAAAACAATATTTTAAAAAAAAAGGGAGAGAGAGACATCGTTATTCGAATGAATAATAAATAAAATATGTTGAATTATGTGCTTTCCTTTGATATGTCTACCTGTGTGTATGTGGTATATATGAATACGTCATCAGAAGGTTTGTGTGGGTGCAGAAGTTTGAACTGGTGTTACTATGTATCAGCCCATATGGCTGTCATTTTGACTGTCCAGGCTCCTGCCACTCTGGCCTCCACTGCATTTAATTTAGGGTTAATCTCTGCAATACTGCTTACAGATGACATTTTTTAAATATTTATTATATTATATTTTCACTGGACGCTAGTATGCTTGTGTGGTTTTGCAGGTACATGTTACTAAGATCGCTGGTTTAGATAATTCTTCATTGGCTCTCAAAGCACTCCAGCCAGGAGACACTCCTCCTGCAAATGGTATGTCACGACAGTGCACAGTGCATGGATCACGAGATTGGGGTTTATTTACTAACGTGATCCTGATTCTTTTTTGTCGGGTTTTGCGCCCAAATTGTGTCGCAATTCCCTTGCGACACAATTTGCGACCAAAAAAAACCCAAAACCCTACATTTTACTGGAAAAACACGAAAAGGGGGCATGGCCACTGGATAAAGTGGGTGTGGTCCCGACAAAAGGGCCGTGGCTCCGACAGTTTTGAAAAATCCCAACATATTTACTAAGGTTTCCACACAAAATGTGGTGGATTTCAGCTGAGGAAAACCTGACAGATCAGAGCATGTGTAAAAAAAAAGCTAAGTGTAGGGAAAGTGGAAAATGTAGGGAAATCTTAGTAAATACCGTGGGAAAATACCAGTCGGAAATCAAAACCCATAAAGAAACCTACACTCCACTCTTAGAAAATAAACCCCATTATGTTTACAAGACATATACATGGAGACAAAGCGATAGATAGATAGATGGTTAGATATAAGATAGATAGATAGACAGGCTGACATATAAACTGAATAGACTGATAGAATAGACTGATAGAAGGCAGAGGGCCAGACAGCTCCTCCACATTAGCAGCCTCTGCACAATCACTTCCCCCATTTGGGTAGCGGGGGGTTGGGGTGCTGGATTGGGGAGTTTGATGGGAGGAGGGCAAAAAATATACTTGTCTCTTAGGGTCTCTGTCCAAGAAGTGCAACACTAAAATGACCCTATTCCAGGGAGCTGTCAGCAACTACTACTCAATGTCTGTGACAGCTAGGTACAAGACATCTTGTTTACTGCTTCCTTTCACAAGAGACTACAATGGGAGCACAGGGACCCACCATAGCAATAGGGTATGAGCTGGAATGGGAAAGTTGGTCTGGCACATCCTTCATTAGGTTAGGGTGATGTGCAGCCAGCCGGACCAGACATATACCTCTATGGCCAGCCCCCCATGGTGCTGGTTAGCTGTTAGAATCTTGCGCAGTGACTATTCTGTGAGCAGGAGGCATACAGCAAATGCTAGAGTGCCAAACTATCAGGGGAGCAGGGACTCCTATGATTTTTCCTGTATAGTAAACAGCCATGCACTATGCTATGCTGTGCACCGTCACTTAACTCCTTCCACTTCATGGGCAGGGCGCTCTGCACCTGGCCCATAGAGTGTAGGGTTAAATCTAAATTAGCATCACATCTGAAACTAATTCAACCACCTAATTCAAGGGAAAATGGAATTTCATGACATTTAAGTCCATTCTTTCTGCAGATACCAGAATTTGAATTTCCACGCCAAATGTTTCCATCACGGAAATTCTGCTATGTGCACAGCGCAACAGAATCATAATAAACACAATGGGACTCCGCTGCTGCAGAATCTCCATGAAGAATTCCAAAACAAAAATTCTGGCGTGTAATCCTGGCCTCACATTTTTATGAAGAAACCTATGACCTGGGGGTGGCATGTGGCCCACAATGCTATTTTGTGGAGTACACAGCAAGTGGGCATACTTAATGTCCACTTGTCATTTGGTTACACATTTCTTTTGGTAGGCAAAAGGAACATACAGTATCTGTCAAATTTTAAGGAGTTAAAAAGTTCTCTATTTTTGCTAATTTAAATTATATTTTATCAATGTTACTGTTTTTATTGGTTTAGATAACATGGCATTTATAATATTTAAAAACTGTTTCTGTTAAAAAAAAAACTATTTAAACATACCTTTCACCTTTACGTAACATTTCAAAACCTTTATTTATTTCTTTGAATGACAATTTGTGAGATAGCAAAGAATCCAGTTTGAACTTTTCATCAATCAGATCTGTTACTAGTTGAGGAACAGATTCCTTACTTTTTAAGCCTAACAAAAAAAGATGAAAATAATAAATAATAAGCAAAATGTATACAATGGCCCAGATTTACAATTACAATTGCAAATAAGACAGAATTCTGGTGACAGATTTATCAAACAGCCTCTTTGATCATTCCATATGAGCCACTTTGATGAATTTGGAGTATTTTTTTAAAAAGTGTAAAAACTTATATTTTGCTGGGGCCACTATTAAAAAAAGTGTGATACTTACCTACCCTGGTCCCCCAGCAGCTCCCATTCTTCTGTTTGCACCATATCTTCTTTTTAAGCCATAGAGCTTGCAGTTTGGATTAGGGCTGCAGCTAACAATTATTTTAATAATCGATTATTTGCCGATTATTTCATCGAAAAAAAACTTCAAAATGCCAAAAAAAAAGGGTTCAGCTGATCCTACTTGAAAAATTATGTACCATGGCCATATAAAAAGTTTATAGCATGTGATGTGACCAAACAGCAGCAATTTTGGACTTTTTGTTTTTTTACGTTTACACCAGTTGTGTACAGGATCAATATTAATGATCCTGTACAGAAACCAGCATAAATTTGATATTGCCGCATGGGTAACTATCTGAACTATTAAAATAAAATGTTAATTATTTACTAAAATTTAATTTTAAAAGTTCAGTCAGTTAGCCATGCGGCAGTATCAGATATGTAAAAAAAAAATTTTTACTTTTTTGTATAGCAATAGAAAAAGGGGGAGCTAATTTTTATTGGGGGGACAGTTTATTTATATTTTTTTATATAGCACTCCTATACACATGGGGGTATGTGCAGACTGCAGAGCATTGCACCCGACCCATGTCTACAGACAGTATTACTACAAACACTACAAACACTAGGATGCTAATGCTCTGCACCCCCCCCCCCCCCCCATGTGTCTAGCAGTGTATATATACTACATACATACTGCTTTACCCATGGGGGTATGTGCAGAGCATTGCATCCTAGTGTCTGTAGTACAGACACTAGAATGCAATGCTCTGCACATACTACCATGTGTATAGCAGTGTGTATGTAGTACACACTTACTCTACTATACACTTGGGGGTATGTGCAGAGCATTGCATCCTAGTGTCTGTACTACAGACACAAGGTTGCAATGCTCTGCACATACCCCCATGGGTAAAGCGGTGTGCACTGCACACCAAGGTTGCAATGCTCTGCACATACCCCCATGGGTAAAGCGGTGTGCACTGCACACCAATATACACATAGGGGTATATGCAGAGCATATAGCCGACATCTGAGATGACTCTCCCAGCTAATAGCTGCAGCCCATGGCTGCTGAAAGCATTCAGGTGAAGCCAGAGTCCTGACCCTGCTCCATACATGCTACAACAAACGTCATGGGTCATTAAGCGTTTTAACAGTCTAAATTTAAGTTTACACTAGCTTTAGTAAATCTGAGCCAGTATTTAAAGGGGTACTCCGGTGGAAATCAATTATTTTTTCAAATCAACTGGTGCCAGATAGTTAAACAGATTTATAAATTACTTTTAGCAGGAGAGGTTTGCTATGGGAATTTGCTCCTACTCTGGACAGTTCCTGACATGGGCAAAGGTGGCAGCAGAGAACACTGTGGTCAGACAGAAAATAACTATACAACTTCCTCTGTAGTATACAGCAGCTGATAAGTACTGGAAAGATTACGATTTTTTAATAGAAGTAATTTAGACGTCTAGCAGATCCCCCAAGAGAAAGTTGTCGGCACCAATGTAAAAAATACCTATATTGCGCTAACGACTACAACAGCTAATGGATCCAGATGTGAACCTATAATGATGGCAGGTGGCACTGCACGCCAAAATAGTACAGCAGAAATATAACACAAAAGACAAATGAAGCGGAGCTATCACCGTTCCTAGTTGTTGCCAGGCAGGATTTCCTAGTCCGAGGATCGGATTGGTCCTAGTAAGGAGGCGGCAGATGGATCTGGGGGGAGTTCAGATGTCGGGCCTCGGACCTTATCATGCCCCTAGGTGTTTCGTCAGGCTGCTGATAGACGTCATGACGCATACTCCACGTTTTTATACTTTTTCCCGAGATACGTCATGCCGGTGAGTAATGAAAAAACTGTTAAGGGTGTTAATTATTAATGTGCCGGTGCTTGTGATAGAAAAGGAAAAAACACTGTGATTGCAGGCTAACTTCAGACATATGAGCGCAGGATGAAATCCTAGGTAAACTGCAATAATGCACTTAACTGCGTTCAGCCTTAGGCTTGGTTTACCACTTGTTTTTTGCTTCTGGCAGTTTTTGGAATACTGCCACTGCAGTTTTTGAGCCAAAGTCAGAAGTGGATCCATAAGGGAGGAGAAGTGTAAGTTCTTCCTCTATATGTCCTATTCCTTTTGAATACACTTCTGGCTTTGGCTCAAAAACTGCAGTGGCAGTATTCCAAAAACTGCCATAAAAAAACCCAAGTGGAAACTTAGCTTAAAGGGGTACTCCAGTGTTTACACATCTTATGCCCTATCCAAAGGATAGGGGATAAGATGCCTAATCGCGGGAGTCCCGCCGCTGGGGACGCCCGTGATCATGCACGCGGCACCCCGTTTGTAATCAGTCCCCGGAGCGTGTTCGCCGCAGGGTCGGCGGCGTGTGACGTCACGCCCCCGCCCCCGTGTGAAGTCACGCTCCGCCCCTCAATGCAAACCCACTGAAGGGGACGTGATAGCTAGGGGATAAGATGTGTAAGCACCGGAGTACCCCTTTAAGGATCCATCTGGATTCCTTCTGTAACAGCAACTGATGACTGTCCTTACCTCTGCTCGGAAATTCTATTCTTTCAATTGCTCCAAATTTTAGTCTGTAACTTCGCCTCCGTGACACGTAATCATTTGGTTAATAAAATGTTGTGAGCCCTTTCTGGTTTTGATGAATCTCACATGTTCTCTGATTCGATGGAACAAAGGGCGCTTGGTTTTTCCTATGTAGTATAATCTGAACTTTGAAGCCCTCTGATGTCATCCAAAAGTAAAAACACGTCAATTTTATGATTCAAACATCTTGGAAATGTGAATAAAAAATAATTTTTTATTTTTTTTTTTGGAATATCCATTTTCCTTACAAGCAGAGAGCTTCAAAGTTAGAAAAATGCAAAATTTTCAAATTTTTCATCAAATTTTGGGATTTTTCACCAACAAAGGATGCAAGTTACCACAAACATTTACCACTATGTTAAAGTAGAATATGTCACGAAAAAACAGTCTCGGAATTAGAATGATAACTAAAAGCATTCCAGAGTTATTAATGTTTAAATTGACAGTGGTCAGATGTGCAAAAACCTATCTGGTCCTAAGGTGTAAAATGGCCTGGTCCTTAAGGGGTTAATAAAGATAAGATGTCATGCATGTGACTTAGATCTTGTGGTTTAAATATTAAAACTGTTTAAAAGATACATTCAACAGGCAACATTTGGATAAATCATAAGCATTAAAGACTTCAAAGGATATTATTTGCTATTTTATTTTATTATGTATTTCTTTCAACAAATAGGTTTAATCATGATAGGTGAAAATGTTACACAAAAATCTTTAGGGTAATAAATTTGAATGTTTTCTTTATAAACAGTTACACATAGAGGGGGAGATTTATCAAAACCTGTCCAGAGGAAAAGTTTCCCAGTTGCCCATAGCAACCAATCAGATTGTTTCTTTCATTTTTAACAAGGCCTCTAAAAAATGAAAGAAGTGATCTGATTGGTTGCTATGGGCAACTGGACAACTTTTCCTCTGGACAGGTCTTGATAAATCTCCCCCATAATGATTACCCATTGTTACGCCGAGCGCTCCGGGTCCCCGCTCCTCCCCGGAGCGCTCGCAGCATTCTCTTATTCACAGCGCCCCGGTCAGACCTGCTGACCGGGTGTGCTGCGATATTGCTCCCAGCCGGGATGCGATTCACGATGCGGGACGCGCCCGCTCGCGATGCGCATCTCGGCTCCCGTACCTGACCCGTTCCCCGTCTGTGTTGTCCCGGCGCGCGCGGCCCCGCTCCTTAGGGCGCGCGCGCGCCGGGTCTCTGCAATTTAAAGGGCCACTGCGCCACTGATTGGCGCAGCAGGCCTAATCAGTATCCTCACCTGTGCACTCCCTACTTATACCTCACTTCCCCTGCACTCCCTCGCCGGATCTTGTTGCCATTGTGCCAGTGAAAGCGTTTCCTTGTGTGTTCCTAGCCTGTGTTCCAGACCTCCTGCCGTTGCCCCTGACTACGATCCTTGCTGCCTGCCCTGACCTTCTGCTACGTCCGACCTTGCTCTTGTCTACTCCCTTGTACCGCGCTTATCTCAGCAGTCAGAGAGGTTGAGCCGTTGCCGGTGGATACGACCTGGTTGCTACCGCCGCTGCAAGACCATCCCGCTTTGCGGCGGGCTCTGGTGAATACCAGTAGCAACTTAGAACCGGTCCACCGACACGGTCCACGCCAATCCCTCTCTGGCACAGAGGATCCACCTCCAGCCAGCCGAAGCGTGACACCCATATGACTGAGTAGATAGACAGGTTATTTCCGATCATGGCTGTAAAAATTGAAATAATTTTAATATCTGCTTTTACTGCACGTTTCAGAGACACCAATTTTAAACTATAATTTTGTAGCTCAAAACTATCCTCAATGTGGTATGAGTAAATAGTGCACATTTTTTTTTTTTTTTTGCGTGGGCATTTACTATATCTACTATCTTGTAAAGAGGGGGCACTATAGCTGTCACTGAACACCAAAAGGGGAATAATTGTGGTGAGTAAATTGAAATGAAGCCAAGACACTTTCCTCGTAAAGGAGAATATTGGGAGCAGTCTGTGTCAGAGGGGCACAAGTAGTTTTTGCCTTGAAGCTTGTACTCACACATTGTGATACCCTAGCAGTAACCCTGGAAAGGCTACAGTACTCTGCACACTGCCTTTTAATTTTTTTTTTGTATTTGTAGCTCCATTATTGGTTTTCCCAAATCTACACTATGTCTAAAACTGGCCCCACACATTCATCAAATGCTTATCACATGTGTTCTATTTACAAATACGGATTAACTCCAAAACTTTTATACATGTGTGTTGTGTACTATAGCTCTAATGAACAATGAAAAGATTAGCATGTCTTCACCCAGCAGGATCCAGTTACTCTTATGATGTCAAGTAAGAATGAATACAATATTATAAAGCAAATCAAAGACATCTTAGAAGTCAACGCTTTCTCCTTGGATCATCAGCGGGCCTTTCTGCTGAACACTGCATGGTTTCAGAATTCAAGTACTGTACGTATGCTGTAGACAAAGAACACCAGAAAAAAACAAGATTACTGCTAGTGGACACAGTAAAACATTCAGCAAAATTTACAGTAATAATAAAACAATGGTACATGATCAGCTGCTGACAGAGACGTATCTTGAACCTCCTGGGACAGAGCTCCAGTACCCCACATAACTTGAGGCGTAACTTGTAGTTTCTGGGCCCGATGCAAAATCTGCAACAAGACTCCAGGTGCCGATTATAATACAGGTCTCTCATGGGGCAGATGTGCTTTGGGGCCTCCTTAGGCAGAAGGGCCCCAGTGCAACTGTTACCTCTGCCCCCCTTATAGACATTGTTGATGGTTTCTAATGTGGCATAAGGCCTTTAGACCCATTTAGGCATTGAGGCCCTGGGGCAACTGTTACCTTTGCACCGCTTAAATTACTCTCCTGGTGCAGATGTGATAGTTCATGCTCTAGTACCTACTATATATTTCACCAAGAGTCTGGTATTATTCCACACACCAACACCACACATTTTATATTAAAGATCTACTTTCCCCAGTCAAGAAAACAACTACCATATCACAAAGTAGGAAAACAATATTTAAAAAAAAAAAAGGGAGAGAGAGACATCGTTATTCGAATGAATAATAAATAAAATATGTTGAATTATGTGCTTTCCTTTGATATGTCTACCTGTGTGTATGTGGTATATATGAATACGTCATCAGAAGGTTTGTGTGGGTGCAGAAGTTTGAACTGGTGTTACTATGTATCAGCCCATATGGCTGTCATTTTGACTGTCCAGGCTCCTGCCACTCTGGCCTCCACTGCATTTAATTTAGGGTTAATCTCTGCAATACTGCTTACAGATGACATTTTTTAAATATTTATTATATTATATTTTCACTGGACGCTAGTATGCTTGTGTGGTTTTGCAGGTACATGTTACTAAGATCGCTGGTTTAGATAATTCTTCATTGGCTCTCAAAGCACTCCAGCCAGGAGACACTCCTCCTGCAAATGGTATGTCACGACAGTGAACAGTGCATGGATCACGACATTGGGGTTTATTTACTAACGTGATCCTGACTCTTTATTATCGGGTTTTGCGCCCAAATTGTGTCGCAATTCCCTTGCGACACAATTTGCAACCAAAAAAAACCCAAAACCCTACATTTTACTGGAAAAACACGAAAAGGGGGCATGGCCACTGGATAAAGTGGGTGTGGTCCCGACAAAAGGGCCGTGGCTCCGACAGTTTTGAAAAATCCCAACATATTTACTAAGGTTTCCACACAAAATGTGGTGGATTTCAGCTGAGGAAAACCTGACAGATCAGAGCATGTGTAAAAAAAAAGCTAAGTGTAGGGAAAGTGGAAAATGTAGGGAAATCTTAGTAAATACCGTGGGAAAATACCAGTCGGAAATCAAAACCCATAAAGAAACCTACACTCCACTCTTAGAAAATAAACCCCATTATGTTTACAAGACATATACATGGAGACAAAGCGATAGATAGATAGATGGTTAGATATAAGATAGATAGATAGACAGGCTGACATATAAACTGAATAGACTGATAGAATAGACTGATAGAAGGCAGAGGGCCAGACAGCTCCTCCACATTAGCAGCCTCTGCACAATCACTTCCCCCATTTGGGTAGCGGGGGGTTGGGGTGCTGGATTGGGGAGTTTGATGGGAGGAGGGCAAAAAATATACTTGTCTCTTAGGGTCTCTGTCCAAGAAGTGCAACACTAAAATGACCCTATTCCAGGGAGCTGTCAGCAACTACTACTCAATGTCTGTGACAGCTAGGTACAAGACATCTTGTTTACTGCTTCCTTTCACAAGAGACTACAATGGGAGCACAGGGACCCACCATAGCAATAGGGTATGAGCTGGAATGGGAAAGTTGGTCTGGCACATCCTTCATTAGGTTAGGGTGATGTGCAGCCAGCCGGACCAGACATATACCTCTATGGCCAGCCCCCCATGGTGCTGGTTAGCTGTTAGAATCTTGCGCAGTGACTATTCTGTGAGCAGGAGGCATACAGCAAATGCTAGAGTGCCAAACTATCAGGGGAGCAGGGACTCCTATGATTTTTCCTGTATAGTAAACAGCCATGCACTATGCTATGCTGTGCACCGTCACTTAACTCCTTCCACTTCATGGGCAGGGCGCTCTGCACCTGGCCCATAGAGTGTAGGGTTAAATCTAAATTAGCATCACATCTGAAACTAATTCAACCACCTAATTCAAGGGAAAATGGAATTTCATGACATTTAAGTCCATTCTTTCTGCGGATACCAGAATTTGAATTTCCACGCCAAATGTTTCCATCACGGAAATTCTGCTATGTGCACAGCGCAACAGAATCATAATAAACACAATGGGACTCCGCTGCTGCAGAATCTCCATGAAGAATTCCAAAACAAAAATTCTGGCGTGTAATCCTGGCCTCACATTTTTATGAAGAAACCTATGACCTGGGGGTGGCATGTGGCCCACAATGCTATTTTGTGGAGTACACAGCAAGTGGGCATACTTATTGTCCACTTGTCATTTGGTTACACATTTCTTTTGGTAGGCAAAAGGAACATACAGTATCTGTCAAATTTTAAGGAGTTAAAAAGTTCTCTATTTTTGCTAATTTAAATTATATTTTATCAATGTTACTGTTTTTATTGGTTTAGATAACATGGCATTTATAATATTTAAAAACTGTTTCTGTTAAAAAAAAAACTATTTAAACATACCTTTCACCTTTACGTAACATTTCAAAACCTTTATTTATTTCTTTGAATGACAATTTGTGAGATAGCAAAGAATCCAGTTTGAACTTTTCATCAATCAGATCTGTTACTAGTTGAGGAACAGATTCCTTACTTTTTAAGCCTAACAAAAAAAGATGAAAATAATAAATAATAAGCAAAATGTATACAATGGTCCAGATTTACAATTACAATTGCAAATAAGACAGAATTCTGGTGACAGATTTATCAAACAGCCTCTTTGATCATTCCATATGAGCCACTTTGATGAATTTGGAGTATTTTTTTAAAAAGTGTAAAAACTTATATTTTGCTGGGGCCACTATTAAAAAAAAGTGTGATACTTACCTACCCTGGTCCCCCAGCAGCTCCCATTCTTCTGTTTGCACCATATCTTCTTTTTAAGCCATAGAGCTTGCAGTTTGGATTAGGGCTGCAGCTAACAATTATTTTAATAATCGATTATTTGCCGATTATTTCATCGAAAAAAAACTTCAAAATGCCAAAAAAAAAGGGTTCAGCTGATCCTACTTGAAAAATTATGTACCATGGCCATATAAAAAGTTTATAGCATGTGATGTGACCAAACAGCAGCAATTTTGGACTTTTTGTTTTTTTACGTTTACATCAGTTGCTGTACAGGATCAATATTAATGATCCTGTACAGAAACCAGCATAAATTTGATATTGCCGCATGGGTAACTATCTGAACTATTAAAATAAAATGTTAATTATTTACTAAAATTTAATTTTAAAAGTTCAGTCAGTTAGCCATGCGGCAGTATCAGATATGTAAAAAAAAATTTTTTACTTTTTTGTATAGCAATAGAAAAAGGGGGAGCTAATTTTTATTGGGGGGACAGTTTATTTATATTTTTTTATATAGCACTCCTATACACATGGGCGTATGTGCAGACTGCAGAGCATTGCACCCGACCCATGTCTACAGACAGTAGTACTACAAACACTACAAACACTAGGATGCTAATGCTCTGCACCCCCCCCCCCCATGTGTCTAGCAGTGTATATATACTACATACATACTGCTTTACCCATGGGGGTATGTGCAGAGCATTGCATCCTAGTGTCTGTAGTACAGACACTAGAATGCAATGCTCTGCACGTACTACCATGTGTATAGCAGTGTGTATGTAGTACACACTTACTCTACTATACACTTGGGGGTATGTGCAGAGCATTGCATCCTAGTGTCTGTACTACAGACACAAGGTTGCAATGCTCTGCACATACCCCCATGGGTAAAGCGGTGTGCACTGCACACCAAGGTTGCAATGCTCTGCACATACCCCCATGGGTAAAGCGGTGTGCACTGCACACCAATACACACATAGGGGTATATGCAGAGCATATAGCCGACATCTGAGATGACTCTGCCAGCTAATAGCTGCAGCCCATGGCTGCTGAAAGCATTCAGGTGAAGCCAGAGTCCTGACCCTGCTCCATACATGCTACAACAAACGTCATGGGTCATTAAGCGTTTTAACAGTCTAAATTTAAGTTTACACTAGCTTTAGTAAATCTGAGCCAGTATTTAAAGGGGTACTCCGGTGGAAATCAATTATTTTTTCAAATCAACTGGTGCCAGATAGTTAAACAGATTTATAAATTACTTTTAGCAGGAGAGGTTTGCTATGGGAATTTGCTCCTACTCTGGACAGTTCCTGACATGGGCAAAGGTGGCAGCAGAGAACACTGTGGTCAGACAGAAAATAACTATACAACTTCCTCTGTAGTATACAGCAGCTGATAAGTACTGGAAAGATTACGATTTTTTAATAGAAGTAATTTAGACGTCTAGCAGATCCCCCAAGAGAAAGTTGTCGGCACCAATGTAAAAAATACCTATATTGCGCTAACGACTACAACAGCTAATGGATCCAGATGTGAACCTATAATGATGGCAGGTGGCACTGCACGCCAAAATAGTACAGCAGAAATATAACACAAAAGACAAATGAAGCGGAGCTATCACCGTTCCTAGTTGTTGCCAGGCAGGATTTCCTAGTCCGAGGATCGGATTGGTCCTAGTAAGGAGGCGGCAGATGGATCTGGGGGGAGTTCAGATGTCGGGCCTCGGACCGTATCACGCCCCTAGGTGTTTCGTCAGGCTGCTGATAGACGTCATGACGCATACTCCACGTTTTTATACTTTTTCCCGAGATACGTCATGCCGGTGAGTAATGAAAAAACTGTTAAGGGTGTTAATTATTAATGTGCCGGTGCTTGTGATAGAAAAGGAAAAAACACTGTGATTGCAGGCTAACTTCAGACATATGAGTGCAG
Source organism: Hyla sarda (assembly GCF_029499605.1). Classification (NCBI taxonomy): domain Eukaryota; kingdom Metazoa; phylum Chordata; class Amphibia; order Anura; family Hylidae; genus Hyla; species Hyla sarda. The sequence continues at coordinate 196,578,844 of NC_079189.1, forward strand.
GATGAAATCCTAGGTAAACTGCAATAATGCACTTAACTGCGTTCAGCCTTAGGCTTGGTTTACCACTTGTTTTTTGCTTCTGGCAGTTTTTGGAATACTGCCACTGCAGTTTTTGAGCCAAAGTCAGAAGTGGATCCATAAGGGAGGAGAAGTGTAAGTTCTTCCTCTATATGTCCTATTCCTTTTGAATACACTTCTGGCTTTGGCTCAAAAACTGCAGTGGCAGTATTCCAAAAACTGCCATAAAAAAACCCAAGTGGAAACTTAGCTTAAAGGGGTACTCCAGTGTTTACACATCTTATGCCCTATCCAAAGGATAGGGGATAAGATGCCTAATCGCGGGAGTCCCGCCGCTGGGGACGCCCGTGATCATGCACGCGGCACCCCGTTTGTAATCAGTCCCCGGAGCGTGTTCGCCGCAGGGTCGGCGGCGTGTGACGTCACGCCCCCGCCCCCGTGTGAAGTCACGCTCCGCCCCTCAATGCAAACCCACTGAAGGGGACGTGATAGCTAGGGGATAAGATGTGTAAGCACCGGAGTACCCCTTTAAGGATCCATCTGGATTCCTTCTGTAACAGCAACTGATGACTGTCCTTACCTCTGCTCGGAAATTCTATTCTTTCAATTGCTCCAAATTTTAGTCTGTAACTTCGCCTCCGTGACACGTAATCATTTGGTTAATAAAATGTTGTGAGCCCTTTCTGGTTTTGATGAATCTCACATGTTCTCTGATTCGATGGAACAAAGGGCGCTTGGTTTTTCCTATGTAGTATAATCTGAACTTTGAAGCCCTCTGATGTCATCCAAAAGTAAAAACACGTCAATTTTATGATTCAAACATCTTGGAAATGTGAATAAAAAATAATTTTTTATTTTTTTTTTTGGAATATCCATTTTCCTTACAAGCAGAGAGCTTCAAAGTTAGAAAAATGCAAAATTTTCAAATTTTTCATCAAATTTTGGGATTTTTCACCAACAAAGGATGCAAGTTACCACAAACATTTACCACTATGTTAAAGTAGAATATGTCACGAAAAAACAGTCTCAGAATTAGAATGATAACTAAAAGCATTCCAGAGTTATTAATGTTTAAATTGACAGTGGTCAGATGTGCAAAAACCTATCTGGTCCTAAGGTGTAAAATGGCCTGGTCCTTAAGGGGTTAATAAAGATAAGATGTCATGCATGTGACTTAGATCTTGTGGTTTAAATATTAAAACTGTTTAAAAGATACATTCAACAGGCAACATTTGGATAAATCATAAGCATTAAAGACTTCAAAGGATATTATTTGCTATTTTATTTTATTATGTATTTCTTTCAACAAATAGGTTTAATCATGATAGGTGAAAATGTTACACAAAAATCTTTAGGGTAATAAATTTGAATGTTTTCTTTATAAACAGTTACACATAGAGGGGGAGATTTATCAAAACCTGTCCAGAGGAAAAGTTTCCCAGTTGCCCATAGCAACCAATCAGATTGTTTCTTTCATTTTTAACAAGGCCTCTAAAAAATGAAAGAAGTGATCTGATTGGTTGCTATGGGCAACTGGACAACTTTTCCTCTGGACAGGTCTTGATAAATCTCCCCCATAATGATTACCCATTGTTACGCCGAGCGCTCCGGGTCCCCGCTCCTCCCCGGAGCGCTCGCAGCATTCTCTTATTCACAGCGCCCCGGTCAGACCTGCTGACCGGGTGTGCTGCGATATTGCTCCCAGCCGGGATGCGATTCACGATGCGGGACGCGCCCGCTCGCGATGCGCATCTCGACTCCCGTACCTGACCCGTTCCCCGTCTGTGTTGTCCCGGCGCGCGCGGCCCCGCTCCTTAGGGCGCGCGCGCGCCGGGTCTCTGCAGTTTAAAGGGCCACTGCGCCACTGATTGGCGCAGCAGGCCTAATCAGTATCCTCACCTGTGCACTCCCTACTTATACCTCACTTCCCCTGCACTCCCTCGCCGGATCTTGTTGCCATTGTGCCAGTGAAAGCGTTTCCTTGTGTGTTCCTAGCCTGTGTTCCAGACCTCCTGCCGTTGCCCCTGACTACGATCCTTGCTGCCTGCCCTGACCTTCTGCTACGTCCGACCTTGCTCTTGTCTACTCCCTTGTACCGCGCTTATCTCAGCAGTCAGAGAGGTTGAGCCGTTGCCGGTGGATACGACCTGGTTGCTACCGCCGCTGCAAGACCATCCCGCTTTGCGGCGGGCTCTGGTGAATACCAGTAGCAACTTAGAACCGGTCCACCGACACGGTCCACGCCAATCCCTCTCTGGCACAGAGGATCCACCTCCAGCCAGCCGAAGCGTGACACCCATATGACTGAGTAGATAGACAGGTTATTTCCGATCATGGCTGTAAAAATTTTAATCATTTTAATATCTGCTTTTACTGCACGTTTCAGAGACACCAATTTTAAACTATAATTTTGTAGCTCAAAACTATCCTCAATGTGGTATGAGTAAATAGTGCACATTTTTTTTTTTTTTTGCGTGGGCATTTACTATATCTACTATCTTGTAAAGAGGGGGCACTATAGCTGTCACTGAACACCAAAAGGGGAATAATTGTGGTGAGTAAATTGAAATGAAGCCAAGACACTTTCCTCGTAAAGGAGAATATTGGGAGCAGTCTGTGTCAGAGGGGCACAAGTAGTTTTTGCCTTGAAGCTTGTACTCACACATTGTGATACCCTAGCAGTAACCCTGGAAAGGCTACAGTACTCTGCACACTGCCTTTTAATTTTTTTTTGTATTTGTAGCTCCATTATTGGTTTTCCCAAATCTACACTATGTCTAAAACTGGCCCCACACATTCATCAAATGCTTATCACATGTGTTCTATTTACAAATACGGATTAACTCCAAAACTTTTATACATGTGTGTTGTGTACTATAGCTCTAATGAACAATGAAAAGATTAGCATGTCTTCACCGAGCAGGATCCAGTTACTCTTATGATGTCAAGTAAGAATGAATACAATATTATAAAGCAAATCAAAGACATCTTAGAAGTCAACGCTTTCTCCTTGGATCATCAGCGGGCCTTTCTGCTGAACACTGCATGGTTTCAGAATTCAAGTACTGTACGTATGCTGTAGACAAAGAACACCAGAAAAAAACAAGATTACTGCTAGTGGACAAAGTAAAACATTCAGCAAAATTTACAGTAATAATAAAACAATGGTACATGATCAGCTGCTGACAGAGACGTAACTTGAACCTCCTGGGACAGAGCTCCAGTACCCCACATAACTTGAGGCGTAACTTGTAGTTTCTGGGCCCGATGCAAAATCTGCAACAAGACTCCAGGTGCCGATTATAATACAGGTCTCTCATGGGGCAGATGTGCTTTGGGGCCTCCTTAGGTAGAAGGGCCCCAGTGCAACTGTTACCTCTGCCCCCCTTATAGACATTGTTGATGGTTTCTAATGTGGCATAAGGCCTTTAGACCCATTTAGGCATTGAGGCCCTGGGGCAACTGTTACCTTTGCACCGCTTAAATTACTCTCCTGGTGCAGATGTGATAGTTCATGCTCTAGTACCTACTATATATTTCACCAAGAGTCTGGTATTATTCCACACACCAACACCACACATTTTATATTAAAGATCTACTTTCCCCAGTCAAGAAAACAACTACCATATCACAAAGTAGGAAAACAATATTTAAAAAAAAAAAGGGAGAGAGAGACATCGTTATTCGAATGAATAATAAATAAAATATGTTGAATTATGTGCTTTCCTTTGATATGTCTACCTGTGTGTATGTGGTATATATGAATACGTCATCAGAAGGTTTGTGTGGGTGCAGAAGTTTGAACTGGTGTTACTATGTATCAGCCCATATGGCTGTCATTTTGACTGTCCAGGCTCCTGCCACTCTGGCCTCCACTGCATTTAATTTAGGGTTAATCTCTGCAATACTGCTTACAGATGACATTTTTTAAATATTTATTATATTATATTTTCACTGGACGCTAGTATGCTTGTGTGGTTTTGCAGGTACATGTTACTAAGATCGCTGGTTTAGATAATTCTTCATTGGCTCTCAAAGCACTCCAGCCAGGAGACACTCCTCCTGCAAATGGTATGTCACGACAGTGAACAGTGCATGGATCACGACATTGGGGTTTATTTACTAACGTGATCCTGACTCTTTATTATCGGGTTTTGCGCCCAAATTGTGTCGCAATTCCCTTGCGACACAATTTGCAACCAAAAAAAACCCAAAACCCTACATTTTACTGGAAAAACACGAAAAGGGGGCATGGCCACTGGATAAAGTGGGTGTGGTCCCGACAAAAGGGCCGTGGCTCCGACAGTTTTGAAAAATCCCAACATATTTACTAAGGTTTCCACACAAAATGTGGTGGATTTCAGCTGAGGAAAAGTTGACAGATCAGAGCATGTGTAAAAAAAAAGCTAAGTGTAGGGAAAGTGGAAAATGTAGGGAAATCTTAGTAAATACCGTGGGAAAATACCAGTCGGAAATCAAAACCCATAAAGAAACCTACACTCCACTCTTAGAAAATAAACCCCATTATGTTTACAAGACATATACATGGAGACAAAGCGATAGATAGATAGATGGTTAGATATAAGATAGATAGATAGACAGGCTGACATATAAACTGAATAGACTGATAGAATAGACTGATAGAAGGCAGAGGGCCAGACAGCTCCTCCACATTAGCAGCCTCTGCACAATCACTTCCCCCATTTGGGTAGCGGGGGGTTGGGGTGCTGGATTGGGGAGTTTGATGGGAGGAGGGTAAAAAATATACTTGTCTCTTAGGGTCTCTGTCCAAGAAGTGCAACACTAAAATGACCCTATTCCAGGGAGCTGTCAGCAACTACTACTCAATGTCTGTGACAGCTAGGTACAAGACATCTTGTTTACTGCTTCCTTTCACAAGAGACTACAATGGGAGCACAGGGACCCACCATAGCAATAGGGTATGAGCTAGAATGGGAAAGTTGGTCTGGCACATCCTTCATTAGGTTAGGGTGATGTGCAGCCAGCCGGACCAGACATATACCTCTATGGCCAGCCCCCCATGGTGCTGGTTAGCTGTTAGAATCTTGCGCAGTGACTATTCTGTGAGCAGGAGGCATACAGCAAATGCTAGAGTGCCAAACTATCAGGGGAGCAGGGACTCCTATGATTTTTCCTGTATAGTAAACAGCCATGCACTATGCTATGCTGTGCACCGTCACTTAACTCCTTCCACTTCATGGGCAGGGCGCTCTGCACCTGGCCCATAGAGTGTAGGGTTAAATCTAAATTAGCATCACATCTGAAACTAATTCAACCACCTAATTCAAGGGAAAATGGAATTTCATGACATTTAAGTCCATTCTTTCTGCAGATACCAGAATTTGAATTTCCACGCCAAATGTTTCCATCACAGAAATTCTGCTATGTGCACAGCGCAACAGAATCATAATAAACACAATGGGACTCCGCTGCTGCAGAATCTCCATGAAGAATTCCAAAACAAAAATTCTGGCGTGTAATCCTGGCCTCACATTTTTATGAAGAAACCTATGACCTGGGGGTGGCATGTGGCCCACAATGCTATTTTGTGGAGTACACAGCAAGTGGGCATACTTAATGTCCACTTGTCATTTGGTTACACATTTCTTTTGGTAGGCAAAAGGAACATACAGTATCTGTCAAATTTTAAGGAGTTAAAAAGTTCTCTATTTTTGCTAATTTAAATTATATTTTATCAATGTTACTGTTTTTATTGGTTTAGATAACATGGCATTTATAATATTTAAAAACTGTTTCTGTTAAAAAAAAAACTATTTAAACATACCTTTCACCTTTACGTAACATTTCAAAACCTTTATTTATTTCTTTGAATGACAATTTGTGAGATAGCAAAGAATCCAGTTTGAACTTTTCATCAATCAGATCTGTTACTAGTTGAGGAACAGATTCCTTACTTTTTAAGCCTAACAAAAAAAGATGAAAATAATAAATAATAAGCAAAATGTATACAATGGCCCAGATTTACAATTACAATTGCAAATAAGACAGAATTCTGGTGACAGATTTATCAAACAGCCTCTTTGATCATTCCATATGAGCCACTTTGATGAATTTGGAGTATTTTTTTAAAAAGTGTAAAAACTTATATTTTGCTGGGGCCACTATTAAAAAAAAGTGTGATACTTACCTACCCTGGTCCCCCAGCAGCTCCCATTCTTCTGTTTGCACCATATCTTCTTTTTAAGCCATAGAGCTTGCAGTTTGGATTAGGGCTGCAGCTAACAATTATTTTAATAATCGATTATTTGCCGATTATTTCATCGAAAAAAAACTTCAAAATGCCAAAAAAAAGGGTTCAGCTGATCCTACTTGAAAAATTATGTACCATGGCCATATAAAAAGTTTATAGCATGTGATGTGACCAAACAGCAGCAATTTTGGACTTTTTGTTTTTTTACGTTTACATCAGTTGCTGTACAGGATCAATATTAATGATCCTGTACAGAAACCAGCATAAATTTGATATTGCCGCATGGGTAACTATCTGAACTATTAAAATAAAATGTTAATTATTTACTAACATTTAATTTTAAAAGTTCAGTCAGTTAGCCATGCGGCAGTATCAGATATGTAAAAAAAAAATGTTTTACTTTTTTGTATAGCAATAGAAAAAGGGGGAGCTAATTTTTATTGGGGGAACAGTTTATTTATATTTTTTTATATAGCACTCCTATACACATGGGGGTATGTGCAGACTGCAGAGCATTGCACCCGACCCATGTCTACAGACAGTAGTACTACAAACACTACAAACACTAGGATGCTAATGCTCTGCACCCCCCCCCATGTGTCTAGCAGTGTATATATACTACATACATACTGCTTTACCCATGGGGGTATGTGCAGAGCATTGCATCCTAGTGTCTGTAGTACAGACACTAGAATGCAATGCTCTGCACATACTACCATGTGTATAGCAGTGTGTATGTAGTACACACTTACTCTACTATACACTTGGGGGTATGTGCAGAGCATTGCATCCTAGTGTCTGTACTACAGACACAAGGTTGCAATGCTCTGCACATACCCCCATGGGTAAAGCGGTGTGCACTGCACACCAAGGTTGCAATGCTCTGCACATACCCCCATGGGTAAAGCGGTGTGCACTGCACACCAATACACACATAGGGGTATATGCAGAGCATATAGCCGACATCTGAGATGACTCTGCCAGCTAATAGCTGCAGCCCATGGCTGCTGAAAGCATTCAGGTGAAGCCAGAGTCCTGACCCTGCTCCATACATGCTACAACAAACGTCATGGGTCATTAAGCGATTTCACTGTCTAAATTTAAGTTTACACTAGCTTTAGTAAATCTGAGCCAGTATTTAAAGGGGTACTCCGGTGGAAATCAATTATTTTTTCAAATCAACTGGTGCCAGATAGTTAAACAGATTTATAAATTACTTTTAGCAGGAGAGGTTTGCTATGGGAATTTGCTCCTACTCTGGACAGTTCCTGACATGGGCAAAGGTGGCAGCAGAGAACACTGTGGTCAGACAGAAAATAACTATACAACTTCCTCTGTAGTATACAGCAGCTGATAAGTACTGGAAAGATTACGATTTTTTAATAGAAGTAATTTAGACGTCTAGCAGATCCCCCAAGAGAAAGTTGTCGGCACCAATGTAAAAAATACCTATATTGCGCTAACGACTACAACAGCTAATGGATCCAGATGTGAACCTATAATGATGGCAGGTGGCACTGCACGCCAAAATAGTACAGCAGAAATATAACACAAAAGACAAATGAAGCGGAGCTATCACCGTTCCTAGTTGTTGCCAGGCAGGATTTCCTAGTCCGAGGATCGGATTGGTCCTAGTAAGGAGGCGGCAGATGGATCTGGGGGGAGTTCAGATGTCGGGCCTCGGACCGTATCACGCCCCTAGGTGTTTCGTCAGGCTGCTGATAGACGTCATGACGCATACTCCACGTTTTTATACTTTTTCCCGAGATACGTCATGCCGGTGAGTAATGAAAAAACTGTTAAGGGTGTTAATTATTAATGTGCCGGTGCTTGTGATAGAAAAGGAAAAAACACTGTGATTGCAGGCTAACTTCAGACATATGAGTGCAGGATGAAATCCTAGGTAAACTGCAATAATGCACTTAACTGTGTTCAGCCTTAGGCTTGGTTTACCACTTGTTTTTTGCTTCTGGCAGTTTTTGGAATACTGCCACTGCAGTTTTTGAGCCAAAGTCAGAAGTGGATCCATAAGGGAGGAGAAGTGTAAGTTCTTCCTCTATATGTCCTATTCCTTTTGAATACACTTCTGGCTTTGGCTCAAAAACTGCAGTGGCAGTATTCCAAAAACTGCCATAAAAAAACCCAAGTGGAAACTTAGCTTAAAGGGGTACTCCAGTGTTTACACATCTTATGCCCTATCCAAAGGATAGGGGATAAGATGCCTAATCACGGGAGTCCCGCCGCTGGGGACGCCCGTGATCATGCACGCGGCACCCCGTTTGTAATCAGTCCCCGGAGCGTGTTCGCTCCGGGACTGATTACGGTCGACCGCAGGGTCGGCGGCGTGTGACGTCACGCCCCCGCCCCCGTGTGAAGTCACGCTCCGCCCCTCAATGCAAACCCACTGGAGGGGACGTGATAGCTAGGGGATAAGATGTGTAAGCACCGGAGTACCCCTTTAAGGATCCATCTGGATTCCTTCTGTAACAGCAACTGATGACTGTCCTTACCTCTGCTCGGAAATTCTATTCTTTCAATTGCTCCAAATTTTAGTCTGTAACTTCGCCTCCGTGACACGTAATCATTTGGTTAATAAAATGTTGTTAGCCCTTTCTGGTTTTGATGAATCTCACATGTTCTCTGATTCGATGGAACAAAGGGCGCTTGGTTTTTCCTATGTAGTATAATCTGCACGTACAAACTATGCAGTTCACCACATAGGAAGACCTGCATGTCACCGGCTGCTTAACATATACAGTGTAACTTCCCAGTGGAATGACATTAGTTTTCAAATTCATCCCACAAAAAGAGCACAAACCACTACAATGGTCACCTGTACTTCGTGTGTCCATCAGCCATTTTGACTGTACTTTTTTCTTTTTTTGTTTCTGTTTTAAATAATCCCTAATAGTTTTATTGCGTCCATAGGTAATAATTGGTATTTGGCATGTTAGTTCATTGATGTCAGTGTCCTTTTCGAGTATGAACCAGTTAGCATAGATGATTTGTTTAATTCTATCATTCAGGGGGATATTTTTAAACGAGAATATGGCTCTTCTTTCATTTTTACTCCCTTGCTCTTGGGCACTGTGTGACAACAGCTCCTCTCTTGTGATCTCATTAATTCTACTGCGGCCTTGAGTGACAACATTCTTGGGGTAACCCCTTGTGGTTAGGTGATCTGACAACTCGTCCACCTGTTGATGTGGTTATACAGGCTCTCCACATCTATTGAAGCCAAGCTATAGCCCTCTCTCCATTGAAAATCCTGAAGAGCCGAGATTAGATCACTTGTGTCCTTCAAAAAAGGGGGTATAGTTTTTAATAATGGGGACAGGAGCCAATCCAAATAACTAGAGAGGAATTGTGTAGGAGATCCAATGGCGGCAATAATTGGACGACCTGGAGGGGGGTTAGCATTCTTGTGGGCTTTTCTTGCGTTAATATGTCAGAAGTTAGCCTGTGTCACGCGCTGTTCTCCGGCCGCAAGCTCCGGCTGTGAGCACAGTGTCCCGGGGTCCCCGTCTGCCGGCGGGGCTGGGATTCACATCGCGGGATGCGCCCGCATGTGAATTCCAGCCCGCCACTCACCCCGCTCTGCTGCTTCTGTTACTCAGCTCCGCCGCACTCGTCCCCGTCTACTAGGGCTCGCGTGCGCCGGAGCTCTGGAATTTAAAGGGCCAGTGCACCCATAATTAGTGTTGGCACCTGACACCACATTATAAGTTCCGGCACCTCCCACACTTCCCTGTCGGATCTTCAGTGCTCATTGCCTAAGAGAAAGCGTTCCTGTTGCCTGTTTTGCCTACCCGTGTTTCCAGACCTTCGTGCTACGTTTTTTGAATCTTTTTTCCGCCTGCCTTGACCTTCTGCTATGTTGACTATGCCTCTGCCTCATCCTCTGGTACCTCGCCTTGCCCAGTTACCTGTGTGGTCTAGCAGTATCGGGGGTAGCGACCTGGGTGTCACCTGCCGCAGCAAATCCATCCTGCTTTGCGGCGGGCTCTGGTAAAGACCAGCGGCACCTTAGACTCCGCTCCCCGATACAGTCCGAGTCATCAGCCACACAGGTAGAGGATGCACATCCAGTTCCAGACCGCCCACATTCAGGTGCGTGACAGCCTGCAATCACAGTTTTTTACTTTTTCTATCACAAGCACTGGCACATTAATAGTTAACACTCACCTGTGGTTTTTTTTTATTTTCTCACCGGCATGCCTTATCTCGTGAAGATGTATTAAGACTTGGAGTAAGCATGACAAAGCGCCTAGGGGCATGATACGGTCCATGGCCCGACGTCTGAACTCCCCCCGGATCCATCTGCCGCTTCCCTGCTAGGACCAATCCGGTCCTCGGACTATGAATTTCTGCCTGGCAACAACTAGAGACAGTGAGAGCTCTGCTTCATTAGTCTTTTGTTTTATATTAATTTACAAATCTGTTTAACTTTTTGGCACCAGTTGATTTGAAATAAATTGTTTTCCACCGTAGTACCCCTTTAAGTGGGGTAGTTCTCCACAGTAAAATAAAATATCATTTGTGAATTCTCAATGTGTGGGTTTGTTACACACCTCCAAAAAATGCTGATTTTAAGGTTCGTCCTGTGAGAAGCAATCTTGGTGCAAATGAGAGTGTTGAAAGTGAAGGAGCCACTCCAACTATAACAGCAGTGCCACAACACATATGGCTGGAGAGTAGTGCAGAAACCTGTGAAGAAACACATGAAGGTCACTGAGATAAAATCTTAGGGTGTATTCAGACAAGGAAAATGTGTTGCACCTGTTTTTGTCAGCTGTCCAAATGACCTTATTGGGGTCTGAAGGAATCCATGTCCAAGCTGCAGAAACAACCTGCATTCAGGAGAAAACACTGGTAATGCTATTATAAATAAATATATATTTTTTGGAAAGGACAAGTCCCCTCTTGCCATCTAGTGGTGAAAAACGGTATGTGTTCACATGTTCCACCATGATCCTGGAGGGTATAATATTAAGTTCATTTCATATAACAGTATATAAAAAATTAAGTACTAACAATAAAAATCTAAACTAAAAGTGACAGGTACAGAAAACCTTTACTTGCTCTAAGGAGCCTGGCGTACCAATGCATTTCACAATAAATCCACTGATTTTATTGGAAACTATATAATGCCTTGTGGGAAGGTTGCGTTTAAATAAAACACTTGGTCTGAATTCACACAATGTAAAGTAAGAGCACACAAATACACTTATATTTAAAGGAAGAAACACTATTTAAAGGGCTACTCCAGTGGAAAACTTTGTCTTTTTTAATCAACTGGTGCCAGAAAGTTAAACAGATTTGTAAATTACATCTATTAAAAAATCTGAATCCTTACAGAGGAAATTCTTTTCTTTTTGGAACACAGAGCTCTTTAATAGAAGTAATTTACAAATTTGTTTAACTTTCTGGCACCAGTGGATTTAAACGTACCCAGAGATGTTTTTCATTTGTATTTTCATGTGTATTTCATGTGTATTAGGAGCATATTTTAGTGCTACAATTGTATACAGTAGAAGCATTGAAGGGGTCATACCAGTGTAACAAACTTGAAGAGTAGAAATTTTACTTTTTGCACCCTAAAGAATGTGCTGAAACAAGAAGCCCTGTGTAAACATGTACTGGTATATGCAGAATAAGAGTGCTCCAAAATATATGTTATAGCTTGATATTTCTCTCCAGGGTCAGGCACAGCCATTCCATTGTGGTTTAATAAAAAAAAAAAAAAAAGATTTTTTTGAAAAATAAAAACAGATCCAAAGGAAAGAAGGATAAAGGACATTCATGAGGATCAACAAGATATGAACATTCCATATGTTAGCCTGGCCTGACAATAAAAACAGTTGTTAAATATGTAAATATCCATTTATATAAGCAGCATAAATAATTACTTTATTGCCATTGAGATCTAAATTAATTAAAAGGGGTATTCCAGCCCTAGAAAAAGTTAGGGTGCTATAAAAAATAATCAAGAAACCATACTCAACTTCCATGATTCACTGCTACTGCCTGCTTGTCTTCACTGCTCTGCTTCTTCTGATGTGTTGTCTCTCCAGGAACTGACTCCTCAACCAATCATTGGCCAGTGACTGGCTGAGTTGGCAGTTTCTACGAGTAAGACACATCACAATAACCAGGAAGCAGAGGTGAGTATAGTTTATCTTTTATATTAGATCACCCTGACTTACTTTTACATTTTTTTTTTCTGGGGATGCAATACCACTTTAACATATTAACTAATGTGTATCTCATATTAACATTGCTGGCCAAAGCAGTGATACACCTCAGTCAGTGACAAATCACAGGATCCAGTGATGAGCACTGGGGGGATCATGACAGGTGAGTGTAGTTTTTTTTAAATTTTATTTTACAGAACCCCAACTCAAAAAAAAAATCTGTTGCTGGAATACTACTTTAATATATCAATTAATATGTTATTTTTCTATTCAGAAGGTGCTTAAAGGGGTATTCTGGCCAAAAACATCTTATCCTCTATCGAAAGCATATGGGATAAGATGTCTGATCGTGGGGGGTCCCAGCTCTACCTGCAGCAGCCCGCATTCTATGCGTAGCTGCGTCTGAAGTTTCAGAAACCTCCAGGCTTCCGAGACGAGGACGTGACATCACGCTACGCCATTTCCATTTGTTTCTATGGGAGGGGGCGTAACGGCCGCAACGCCCTCTCCCATAGACATGAATTGAGGGGGCGTGGTGTGCCGTCACGTCCCCGTCTCGGAAGAACGGAGGTTTCTGAAACTTTAGATGCAGCTACGCATAGAATGCGGGCTGCTGCAGGGAGATCGCGGGGGGTCCCAGCGGCGTTCCCTCCGCGATCAGACATCTTATCCCCTATCCTTTTCAAAAGGAATAAGATGTTTTTGGCCGGAATACCCCTTTAATCTATACATACATAGTAATATATCACATAATTGCCTCTATAAAGACGTGCAAGAATCATCTAAGTGTTTACAGGAAGATGTGACTGTCTGAAATGGGCCGTGCAGCATAAAGGAAAACATTTTCTTATACAGTCAGATGTTCTACCTGAGAGGAGTCATGGAGATGGACTTTGTCTCCTTCCAAGTCATGCAGTCCTGGCCTTATTTATATGGTGTCCCAGTAGCAAAGGGGGTCCTGTCAGGTAAACATTGCTTCAGGTGCCCGTGCTGTGCCCTACTGCTCAGGTGGTGCCTTAACCACTTGGGGATTAAGCCCATTTTAACCTTAAAGGGGTACACCGGTGAAAACCTATTTTCTTTTAAATCAACTGGTGCCAGAAAGTTAAACATATTTGTAAATTACTTCTATTAAGAAATCTTAATCCTTCCAGTACTTATTAGCTGCTGAATACTACAGCGGAAATTCTTTTCTTTTTGGAATTCTCTCTGATGACATCATGACCACAGTGCTTTTTGCTGATGTCATAATAATAACTCTTTATTTATTGCAGTCCTTAGTGGGATTTGAACCCAAGGCCCCAGCACTGCAAGGCAGCAGTGCTAACCACTAAGCCACCATGCTGCCCTTAGCATACATCTGCTATGCACAGTTGCTAAAAGGGACAGAGATGTCATCAGAGAGCACTGTGTTCGTAATGTCATCAGTGTTCCAAAAAGAAAGGAATTTACTCTGTAGCATTCAGCAGCTAATAAGTACTGGAAGGATTAAGATTTTTTTTAATAGAAGTAATTTACAAATATGTTTAACTTTCTGGCACCAGTTGATTTAACCCCTTAAGGACACAGCCCATTTTCACCTCTAGGACGCAGCCCTTTTTTGCACATCTGACCACTGTCACTTTAAACATTAATAACTCTGGAATGCTTTTACTTATCAATCTGATTCCGAGATTGTTTTTTCGTGACATATTCTACTTTAACATAGTGGTAAATTTTTGTGGTAACTTGCCTCCTTTCTTGGTGAAAAATCCCAAAATTTGATGAAAAAATTGAAAATTTAGCATTTTTCTAACTTTGAAGCTCTCTGCTTGTAAGGAAAATGGATATTCCAAATATTTTTTTTTTTATTCACATATACAATATGTCTACTTTATATTTTCATCATAAAATTGACGAGTTTTTACTTTTGGAAGACAACAGAGGGCTTCAAAGTTCAGCAGCAATTTTACAATTTTTCACAAAATTTTCAAACTCGCTATTTTTCATGGACCAGTTCAGGTTTGAAGTGGATTTGAAGGGTCTTCATATTAGAAATACCCCATAAGTGACCCCATTACAAAAACTGCACCCCCCAAAGTATTCAAAATGACATTCAGTAAGTGTTTTAACCCTTTAGGTGTTTCACAGGAATAGCAGCAAAGTGAAGGAGAAAATTCTAAATCTTCATTTTTTACACTTGCATGTTCTTGTAGACCCAATTTTTGAATTTTACAAGGGGTAAAAGGATAACATTTATACTTGAATTTGTAGCCCAATTTCTCTCGAGTAAGGACATACCTCATATGTCTATGTAAATTGTTCGGCGGGCGCAGTAGAGGGCTCAGAAGCGAAGGAGCGACAAGGGGATTTTGGAGAGTACGTTTTTCTGAAATGTTTTTTTGGGGGCATGTTGCATTTAGGAAGCCCCTATGGTGCCAAAACAGCAAAAAAAAAAAAGCATGGCATACCATTTTGGAAACTAGACCCCTTGAGGAACGTAACAAGGAATTAAGTGAGCCTTAATACCCCACAGGTGTTTCATGACTTTTGCATATGTAAAAAAAAAAATAATAATTTTCACTAAAATGTGTGTTTCCCCCAAAATTTTACATTTTTGCAAGGGTTAATAGCAGAAAATACCCCCCAAAATTTGTAACCCCATCTCTTCTGAGTATGGAGGTACCCCATAAGTTGACCTGAAGTGCATTACGGGCGAACTACAATGCTCAGAAGAGAAGGAATCATATTAGGCTTTTTGAGAGCAAATTTTGCTCGGGGGGCATGTCGCATTTAGGAAGCCCCTATGGTACCAGAACAGCAAAAAAAAAAAACACATGGCATACCATTTTGGAAACTAGACTCCTTGAGGAACGTAACAAGGGATAAAGTGAACCTTAATACCCCACAGGTGTTTCACGACTTTTGCATATGTAAAAAAAAAATTTTTTTTTTTACCAAAAATGCTTGGTTTAGCAAAAATTTTACATTTTTAAAAAAAGGTAATAGCAGAAAATACCCCCCAAAATTTGAAGCCCAATTTCTCCCGATTCAGAAAACACCCAATGTGGGGATTAAAAGTGCTCTGCTGGCGCACCTATGGTGCCAGGACAGAAAAAAAAAAACACATGGCATACCATTTTGGAAACTAGACCCCTTGGGAAACGTAACAAGGGGTAAAGTGAACCTTAATACCCCACAGGTGTTTCACGACATTTGCATATGTAAAAAAAATAATTTTTTTTCACACTAAAATGCTTGTTTTCCCCCAAATTTTAAATTTTTACAAGGGATAATAGCAGAAAATACCCCCCAAAATTTGTAACCCCATCTCTTCTGAGTATGGAAATACCCAATAAGTGGACGTGAAGTGCACTGGGGGCGAACTACAATGCTCAGAAGAGAAGGAGCATCATTGAGCTTTTGCAGAGAGAATTTGGCCATGTGCATTTCCAAAGCCCCCCCGTGGTGCCAGAACAGTGGACCCCCCACATGTGACCCCATTTTTAAAACTACACCCCTCACGGAAGGTAATAAGGGGTGCAGGGAGAATTTACACCCCACTGGCATTTGACGGATCTTTGGAACAGTGGGCTGGGCAAATAAAAAATTTTATTTTTCATTTTCACAGACCCCTGTTTCAAAGATCTGTCAGACACCTGTGGGGTGTAAATGCTCACTGTACCCCTTGTTACATTCCGTGAGGGGTGTAGTTTCCAAAATGGGGTCACATGTGGGTATTTATTGTTTTGCACTTATGTCAGAACCGCTGTAAAATCAGCCACCCCTGTGCAAATCACCAATTTAGACCTCAAATTTACATGGTGCACTCTCCCTTCTGAGCCTTGTTGTGCGTCCCCAGAACACTTTGCGCGCACATATGGGGTATCTCCGTCCTCAGGAGAAATTGCGTTACAAATTTTGGAGGCTTTTTTTCTTTTACCGCTTGTGAAATTTTTAAGTATGGGGCAACACCAGTATGTTAGTGTACAAAAATGTTTTTTTTTTTACACTAACATGCTGGTGTAGACCCCAACTTTACCTTTTCATAAGGGGTAAAAGGAGAAAAAGCCCCCCAAAATTTGTTAGGCAATTTCTCCCGAGTACGGCGATACCCCATATGTGGCCCTAAACTGTTGCCTTGAAATACGACAGGGCTCCAAAGTGAGAGCGCGATGCGCATTTGAGGCCTAAATTAGGGATTTGCATAGGGGTGGACATAGGGGTATTCTACACCAGTGATTCTCAAACAGGGTGCCTCCAGCTGTTGCTAAACTCCCAGCATGCTTGGACAGTCAATGGCTGTCCGGAAATGCTGGGAGTTTTTGTTTTGCAACAGCTGGAGGCTCCGTTTTGGAAACACTGCTGTAGGATACGTTTTTCATTTTTATTGGGGGGGAAGGGGTGGTGGTGGGGGGGGGCAGTGTACGTGTGTATATGTAGTGTTTTACTCTTTATTTTATGTTAGTGTAGTGTTTTTAGGTTACATTCACACTGACGGCGGATTACACTGAGTCTCCCGCTAGGAGTTTGAGCTGCGGCTGCTGCAGCTCAAACTTGAAGCAGGGAACTCACTGTAATCCGCCGCCAGTGTGAATGTAACCTGTACATTCACATGGGAGGGGGGGGGGCAAAACTACAACTCCCAGCATGCACTGACAGAACGTGCATGCTGGGAGTTGTAGTTTTGCAACAGCTGGAGGCACACTGGTTGGAAAATACTGAGTTAGGTAATATAACCTATTACCTAACTCGGTATTTCCCAACCAGTGTGCCTCCAGCTGTTGCAGAACTACAACTCTCAGCATGTACTGATTGCCAAAGGGAATGCTGGGAGATGTAGTTATGCAACAGCTGGAGGCACGCAAGTACAACTCCCAGCATGCCGAGACAGCCATTTGCTGTTCCTGAATGCTGGGAGTTGTAGTTTTGCAAGATTTAGAGGGGTTCAGGCTAGAGATCACTGACAGTGATCTCTAGACTGTGGCCCTCCAGATGTTGCAAAACTACAAATCTCAGCATGCTAAGACAGCAAACTGCTGTCTGGGCATGCTGGGAGTTGTAGTTTTGTAATATCTGGAAGGCTACAGTTTAGAGACCACTGTCAGTGATCTCCAGCCTGAACCCCTCTAAATCTTGCAAAACTACAACTCCCAGCATGCCAACACAGCAAACAGCTGTCAAGGCATGGTGGGAGTTGTAGTTTTGCAACATCTGGAGGGCGACAGTTTAGAGACCACTCTCTAAACTGTCGCCCTGCAGATGTTGCTAGGCAACAGACTCCCGGACACGCGGCGTCATACTCACCTCCACCGCCGCCGTGATCACAGCCGCCGCCGTCATCTGGAGCTCCGCCGCCGGGTAAGTGACCGCCGCTGCCGCCGCCGCTACTGCACGGTTCCCCCCGCTGTGCCCGGACACCGATGGGTGGGCATAGCGGAGGGGAACCGAACTTTAACCCCCCCGCCCCCAGTCTGCTATTGGTCGGTCGCTCGGCCGATCAATAGCAGGGATAGGAGGGGTGGCAACCCTGCCACCTCACTCCTATCTCTTCAAGGGGGATCGAGAGTGTCTTGGACACCCTCGATCCCCCTTATTTTATCGCGGAGCCGCCGTTGATGGGCAGGGGGAGAGCGCTCCCCCTGCAAACACCATAGATGCCGTGATCAGAACTGATCACGGCATCTATGGGGTTAATGCTGCCGGGACCGGCGCGATCGCGGCCCCGGCAGCTGCGGTGGGACTCCTGCTGTGAATGACAGCTGAGTCCCACCCGCGATCTCCTGCGCTGCCCGCGGCAGAGCAGGAGATCGCTTGGACGTATGCATACGTCCATTTGCGCGAACGTGTAATTCGCCTGGACGTATGCATACGTCCAATAGCGGGAAGGGGTTAAAAGAAAAAAGGTTTTCACCGGAGTACCCCTTTAAGGACCAGGCCATTTTTTGCAAATCTGACCTCTATCACTTTAAGAATTAATAACTCTGGGATGCTTTAACTTATGAATTCGATTCCGAGACTGTTTATTTATGAAATATTCTACTTTATGTTAGTGGTAAACTTTTGTCGATACTTGCATAATTTCTTGGTGAAAAAAATCCCAAATTTTATGAAAAATTTGAAAATGTGACTTTTTTCTAACTTTAAAGCTCTCTGCTTGTAAGGAAAATGGACATTCCTAATAAATTATATATTGATTCACATATACAATATGTCTACTTTATGTTGGCATTATAAAGTTGACATGTTTTTACTTTTTGAAGACATTAGAGGGCTTTAAAGTTTGGCAGCAATTTTCCAATTTTTTACAATAATGTCAAAACCTGAAGTTTTTGGGGACCAGTTCAGATTTTAAGTGAATTTGAGGGTATTTATGTTTGAAATACCCCATAATGAAACCCCATTATGAAAACTGCACCCCTCAAAGTATTCAAAATGACATTCAGAAAGTTTGTTAACCTTTAGGAATAGCAGCAAGGTGGAGGAGGAAATTTGAGATCTTCATTTTTTTCACTAACATGTTCTTGTAGACCCCTTTTTTTCCCCACTTTTACAAGGGGTAAAAGGAGAAAAAGCCACCAAAATGTGTAACCTGATCTCTCTCGAGTAAGGAAATATCTCATATGTGGATGTGAAGTGCTCTGCGGAGGGCTCAGAAGGGAGAGAGCGACATTGGGCTTTTGGAGAGCGACTTTTACTGAAATGGCTTTTGGGGGGCATGTCACATTTAGAAAGCCTTTGTGGTACCAGAACAGCAAAAAAAGCCCCACGTGGCATACTATTTGGGAAACCACACACCTCATGGAACGTTACAAGGGGTATAGTGAGCCTTAACACCCCACAGGTGATTGACAAATTTCCACAAAATTTGGACGGGAAAATGATCTAAAATGCTGGTGTTGCCCCAAACTTTTTATTCTTACAAGGGGTAATAGGAAAAAAAAAAGCCCCCCAAAATTTGTAACCCCATTTCTCTCGAGTAAGGAAATACCTCATATGTGGATGTAAAGTGCTCTGTGGGTACACTAGAGGGCTCAAAAGGGAAGGAGCGACATTTGGCTTTTGGAGAGCGAATTTAACTGAAATGGTTTTTGGGGGTATGTTGCATTTAGGAAGCTCCCTTGGTGCCAGCACAGTGAAAAAAAACAAAAAACCACATGGCATACTATTTGGGAAACTACATGCCTCAAGGAATGTAACAAGGGGTATAGTGAGCCTTAACACCCCACAGGTGATTGACAAATTTTTGCTAAAGTTGGACGTGAAAATGAAAAATTTTATTTTTTTCATTAAAATGCTGGTGTTATCCTAGATTTTTTTTATTTTCACAAGGGTTAATAGGAGAAAATACCCCCCAAAATTTGTAACCCCATTTATTCAGAATATGGAAATACCCCAAATGTGGATGTTAAGTGCTCTGCGAATGCACTACAGGGCTCAAAAGAGAGGGAGCGCCATTGGGCTTTTGGAGAGAGAATTTGGTTGGAATAGAAGTTGGGGGCCTTGTGAAATTACAAAGCCCCCATGATGCCAGAACAGTGGACCCCCCTCCCCCACATGTCACCCTATTTTGGAAACTACACCCCTCACGGAATGTAACAAGAGGTGTAGTGACCATTTACACCCCACAGGTGTCTGACAGCTCTTTGGAACAGTGGGCTGTGCAAATGAAAAATTACATTTTTCATTTTCATGGACCACTGTTTAAAAAATCTGTCAGACACCTGTGGGGTGTAAATGCTCACTGCCTCTTGTTACGTTCCATGAGGGGTGTAGTTTCCAAAATGGGGTCACATGTGGAGGAGTCCACTGTTCTGGCACCATGAGGGCTTTGTAAACACACTTCAATTAAAGCCATATTTTGTCTCCAAAAAACAAATTTAGCTCCTTCCCTTTTGAGCGTTGTAGTTCACCCGCAGAGCACTTTACATCCACATATGGGGTATTTCCATACTCATGAGAAATGGTGTTACAAATTTTGGGGGGCTTTTTTCCTATTACCCCTTGTGAAAAATAAAAATTTGGGATAACACCAGCATTTTAGTGAAAAAAATCCTATTTTTCATTTTCACGTCCAACTTTAACAAAACACCTGTGGGGTGTTAAGGCTCACAATACCCCTTGTTACATTCCATGAGGGGAATTTCCAAAATGGGGTCACACGTGGGTGTTTTTTTTTTGCTGTGCAAATCACCAACTTAGGCCTCAAATGTACATAGTGTGCTCTCATTCCTGAGCCTTGTTGTGCACTTTACGTCCACATATACGTATGTGGGTATTTACGTACTCAGGAGAAATTGCGTTAACATTTTTTTTCCTTTTACCTCTTGGGAAAATGAAAAGTATGGGGCAACTCCAGCATGTCAGTGTAAAAAAGGAAAAATTTTACAATAACATGCTGGTGTAGACCCTAACTTTTCCATTTCATAGGAGGTTAAAGGAGAAAAGGCCCCCCAAAATTTGTAACACAATTTCGCCTGAGTACGGAAATACCCCATATGTGGCCCTAAACTGTTGCCTTGAAATACGACAGGGCTCCAAAGTGAGAGAGCACCATGCGCATTTGAGGCCCAAATAAGGGATTTGCATTGGGACAGACCCGGATGCAAGCATTACACTTGCTTCCGCCGCCAAATTACACTACGGCAGTGTTTCCCAAACAGAGTGCCTCTAGCTGTTGCAATACTGTTGCAACAGCTGGAGGCTCCGTTTTGGAAACAGTTCCATACAAGACGTTTCTAATTTTTATTGGGGGGGGGGGGTAACTGTGTAGTGGTATATGTATATGTAGTGTTTTACTTTTTATTTTGTGTAGTGTAGTGTTTTTGGAGTACATAAACACGGTCGGGTTCACAGCAAGTTTCCTGCTGTGAGTTTGAGCTGCAGCAGAAAATTTTCCGCAGCTCAAACCTAAAGCGAAAAACTCACTGTAAATCCCCGCCCGTGTGAATGTACCCTGTACTTTTTGGGGGGGAGTGGGGGGGGGGGGTGTTGCAGAATTACAACTCCCAGCATGAACTGACAGACCATGCATACTGGGAGTTGTAATTTTGCCACAGCTGGAGGCACAATGGTGGGGAAACACTGTGTGTGCGCCTCTATTTGTTGCAGTACTACAACTCCCAGCATGCCCACCAGACTGTCCAGGCATGCTGGGAGTTGTAGTTCGGCAACAACTGAAGGGCCAGAGGTTGCAGAACTACAACTCCCAGCATGACTGACTGTCTAGGCATGCTGAGTTGTAGTTTTACAACATCTAGAGTGCCACAGTTTGGAGACCACTGCGCAGTGGTCTCCAAACTGTGGCCCTCCAGATGTTGCAATACTACAACTCCCAGCAAGCCCAGACTGTCCAGGCATGCTAAGAGTTTTAGTTCGGCAACATCTGAAGTCGTAGATGTTGCAGAACTACAACGCCCAGCATGCCTGACTGTCTGGACATGCTGGGAATTGTAGTTTTGTAACATCTGGAGGGACACAGTTTGGAAACCGCTGCACCTCCAGGCGTTTCAAAACTACAACTACCAGCATGCCAAGACTGTCCAGGCATGCTGGGAGTTGTAGTTTTCCAACATCTGAAGAGCCAGATGTTACAGAACTACAACTCCCAGCATGCCTTTGGGTTTCTTGGCATGCTCAAGGTAGTATTTTTGCAACATCTGAAGTACCACTGTTTGAAGACCACTGCACAGTGGTCTCCAAACTGTGGACCTCCAAATGTTGCAAAACTACAACTCCTAGCATTTCCAGACAGCCAAAGGATGTCTGGGCATGCTGGGAGTTGTAGTTTTTATAAATTTTACAAGGCCGCAGTGAAGATCACTCACCAACGACCTTCACTGCCACCTGCCTTCACCGCCGCCACGCCGCAGCTCCTGATCACTGCCGCCCCGCTGCACCGGATCACTGCCGCCCCACTGCTGATCACTGCCGCCCCACTGCTGATCACTGCTGCCCACCGATGATCACTGAAGCCCCGCTGATCACAACTGCCGGTAAGCAGCCCCCGCCACCCCCAGACCTCAACTTTAACCCTCCCGCCCCCCTGCCTCCATTGGTCGGTTAGTCCTGACTGACCAATGGCAGGGGATAGGAGGAGGTGGCACCCCTGCCACTGCGCTCCAATCCTTCATGGTGATCGGGCTGTCTCTGACAGCCCGGATTACCTTCATTTTTCGGGTGATCGGGTCACTAGAGACCCTATCAGCCCGGAAAAGCTGTGATTCACCGGTCAGAATTCACAGACAAATCACGGCGATCACGCCGACAAGGGGGGGTCTCGAGACCCCACTAGGCGATGTGTCGGGATGGCTGCTGATAGATATCGGCAGTCATCCCGTTCTGATCACCGCTTTGTGTACGGCAATGACCGGAATTCCCACGGGCGTATAGGTACGCCCTTGGTCCTTAAGTGCCAGGGAGCAAGGGCATACCTGTACGCCCTTCGTCCCCAACAGGTTAATAACCATTATAGTCTTTGCCTGTTAATTTATAATGTTTTGCACTGTATTTTTTAATAAATGTACATCATATCTGTTAGGAGGAATGATACAGAGTACCCATGTTATCTTGATTGCCCAATGTGAGCTATTTAGTTAGTGACAGTCCAGTCTAAGTGTGTGGAGTGCCATGCTCAGTGTGAGCTGCAGTGAGAAGAGGAGTCAGCAGGAATGTGAGGTGATTTAAGGGAAGCCTAACGAAAACCTTCAAGCAAGTGACTACTCCATTCTGCAAGTGTTCTCGGCCCAGGAGGAGTTGGAAATTTCTAGCTGTAGGCACAGGAGCCGGTGAGTTAAAGGGCTACACAGTGCTAGTCCAGAATAGATACAGTATAAAGCCTCCGGCAACTTGATCCCAAGGACTAGTTCATACACTGGTGGTGTAACGTTAATTGAACACTATAAGAACCCTAGTCAGCATGGGAGGCCTCAAAACAAAGTCTAAAGTCCTAAAATCTGCAACAAGTAAAGCCAAGTGGGTGTAAAAAAGTCTCAGCAAGTCTACGGGGCTCCCAAGCGTTACTCTGCATCTCCTCTACTCTAATCTGCTCTGTGAAGATTGTAATAACTACTACTGTAATAACTACTCAGTAAAGACAGTTATCCATAACCTGACATTGGTGTATTTATTATCCAACACCTGAATCCTTGGACCGTGTAGGTTAACAGTGCCCTGGCGTCAAATAGTGATACATCTAAACACAGTGTGTAACTTACGACAGTCTGTCTAACTTCCCGTGGCTGCAACACTTAGCCCTAATCTGGCACATGTGGAGTGTGGAGTTGAAACCAAGTGAATATATTTTTTGTGAGAATTGTATTTCTCTGTGAAACTTTATAAAAGAAGAATATTGAGCAGTAATTAAGCGTGTGTTACAATTTTTTCCTCAGATGAAACCAAGGCCACTACACCTTGTTGATGGTCTTGAATGCCCGAGTCACATCTTTAGAAGGCTATTATTTAGGAAAGATATACACTATTTGATGACATATTCCCTTTAATAACGTCTTTCATATTTTTCTCGATCTGGGAAGTCTACAATATTGTTTATGTTAATTATGTAAGTAATTAAATGTATTTACCATGATATCAGTGTTTCCAATACATTCAAAAGAGTAATGGACTCCACCATTTGTCATCTTCTGTATGACCTCATGGATGGGATTTTCATAATCCTTTGGGTTGATACATTCAGTGGCTCCACATTCCATGGCTTTTTCAAATTTTTTGCTGTTTACATCAATTGCAATAATTCTGGAAGCTCCTGCTACTTTACATCCTACAATCACTGAGAGGCCGATGCCACCTAAACCAAACACTGCACATGTAGTGCCGGGTTCCACCTGGAACAGGAAATGTAATTACAGTATAAAATTATTAAATATGATTATTATCAAATTTTTGATAGTTCACATTTTCTTCCTTTGTTTCCCCTAAAAAATTTTTGCACATAAAAAGGGATGTGAGGGTAAGGCTTTGCTTAAACATGCTGGTAGGGCAAAGAGCCACATCATTAACACAAGAACAGCAAGTCATAAATGTATAATTTAAGGCATTGGAAATGTAATACGCAACAAACAGCTAGTACACCAAATATAAAGGAGTAGTAAGTAAATGTTGGCGGGGTTAAATTTTTTGTCACTTACTTTGAATTGGCTTCATCTCTTACCTTAGCCAAATTAACAGCTGATCCGTATCCAGTGGAAAAGCCACATCCGATCACACATACTTTATCTAGGGGTGCATCGTCGTGTATCTTGGCCACTGATATTTCATCCACCACAGTGTATTCAGCGAATGTGCTGGTGTCCAGGAAATGATGAATCAATTTCCCCTTGCAGCTAAATCTGCTGGTTTTATCTGACATTAATCCAGTACGCTTGACAATGCTGTTATAAAACATTGTGTTAAGTATATTTAGATAGATATATAGAATACAAAATACATTAAACTTAACAAACAAAGTTCACAAAACAGCTATGTGGTGTCCCAGAATGGGGTCACCTTGTGCTACCATGAACACTGTTCGCGAGGCTGTTGCCTCAAAGGTCCCCAGCTCAAACTCAGGTCTATGTCTTACTAGTCTTGCTATGAAAATGTATTTTATTCTTCTTTACTTATTTCTTGCATATACTGTCCTTAAATGTAGTTTAAGGGGCTAACTGTCTGCACCAACAATCTTGTGTAAAGCTGGTAAGATGTCACATTTCACCCTTCAGGCAGTCTGGGGCAAAGAGCAATCTTGTTTTCACCCTAGGGACAGGGGAGGGAACCAAAGCATATTTTGGGGAGTTGGACTTATCCAGAGAGCAAGCAACACCTCACTGCTGTAGCTCCTACCCCTTTAGTGGGAGTCTACCTCCAAGTAAAAGATTTCAGATCCAGACAGAGTGGCAACTTTCTGGCGATTCCTTCTGCAGGGGTAGAACAAACTAAAGTGGAGCAATAGAAAACTTGACAGGCCCTCTAGCAAAAAGGACTAGGTTCAGGTATCCTCCAGACTGGCCTGTCCAACGCCATGGACTCATGTCTGGAGACTCCGTTCTGAATGTCCTCAGGTGAGAGTCTCATGGAAATTTGGCAAATTTTTCACGGACCACCCCTATAAAGATCCCTGGGGTAAGCTCTCTCACTGGATAGCCACCAGTGTAGGCAGACAGCCTAAAGTCTACAGTTTAGTGTACCCTGAGAGCCGTGAGGGACAAGTCAGGTGCCCACAGAGGTTGTTCGCAGCAGTAGATCCTGGGATCGCACGCTTCTGAGCCTGATCGTGGACTGAGGGAAAAGCTGAGTTTAGTCCAGTCAGTAACTAGTTGACCTCTTAACAGCCAATGACTTGTATACACGTCATTGTGCCGTTAGGTGTGTATTGCAAAGGCTCTTGACTCAAGCCCGCGCCATACTGAGTGGCTCTCAGCTGATTCCTGTAGTTGATAGTCGGCTTGCAGTAATCTATCTAAGAACACGACCATAGTAAAGCATTGTGTACACTGTAACTTTAAACTTTACTTATCAAAGAATGTCTATGGTAGAGCTATTTCCCCATGTATATTTGGGTGGTGGGTTTGACTAGCGGGCATCTTATTTATCAAGAAGGTGCAGCAGGATGATAAATTTTGCACAGCTCTGCTGTGGTGGGATAAGCTCTATCACATACACTTTTTCTAGACACTTGTGAGAGAGGGAAGTAGACACTTTCCCGGGTCCTGAATTTGGCAGGTTAGGTGTTTTTACTTACTGTCACAGATCTGCCGGGACATTTTTACTTGCATTTAAGACGCTAAAATCAATTTGATTGTGGTGTCTAAGGGGTTAAAGCCGGGCATTGTCATGATCGGTGATGTCTGGCATTAGAGGTCCTGGTGGCAGATATTCACCAGGACCACCCAGCTAGGACCACCCAGCTATGATACACTGAGCACATGTCATAGAAGGGGAGTGGAACGCTGTCGTCTACAAGAGGTTAAAGGTTGAATTGTGGAAAGTAGAAGTGAGTCTCACGCCTACTGGTAGGTGGTGTAGCTTTGCACCTAAAAAAGTACCTTTGCGCACAAAATAGCGACTTTTGACAAAAGTAACAAATAATAAATATGTGACCACTGCATGGTCAAAAAGGAAAAGTTCCACGGGTAGGCAAAAAGAGTGAAACTGTCTATATCAAAAGTCGCTAAATGTGCTGCCTGCGCCTGAACTGCGTCAAAACATAAACAAACAAAAAATGCTTTAAAAGCAATAATAAATCTCCCCCATAATGTTGTATGGACCTGTGTTGTGTTATTTTGTCAGTGCTTGGACAGTGTATTGTGGTACCCAACATAGTTAAACACATTTGAGGCCCACTAAGGTACTCTTGGGTATAAAAAGATGAAGGTTTTGTCCCACCCCAAAAAAATAAAAAATAAACATACATACATATTTTGCATATATCTACACGACAACATACAGTAGCTATAAGACAATTTTCTATGTATGATAATTTACCTCTAAACAATAGTTTGCAGCTAAAGCCAGGAAGGTGATGGGGAGCACTGGCTCCTCTCTGGGTCTGGGTCTCCCTTATTGTGTCTCACTGACTCAGTTGTGATGATGTTTGCAGTGTTAGTAAAAGGGAACTGGAGATAATAAGAGGTGGCAGAGGCTAGACCAATTGATAATGTTTTTTTAATCTTAAACTTATTCATTTCCACATCCTGAAGCCCATTACGGCTGCTTAAAGGGGTACTCCGGTGGTCAACGTGTTTTTCTGTTTGTGACTTACCCTATTTGTTTTGTTTCATTTCTATTCTTGTTGTTTAGCCTACTCTATTTCCGTTATTTGTTGTCTTTTTATCCCCCACTTTGTTTTCCTATCTTTGCTTCTATTTCCTGTTTCTTGCTGTGCTGAAAACTACAAATGCCAGCATGCCACATGCCTTGCTGGTTTGGGGCGGCTCCTTTTTTTTTTTTTTTTTCCGCCCTTTACCCATCCTACTATTTTCCCGGGTCGGCCCCCTTATACACAGCACACTAATATAATCAGCCTTTGGTTGGGATACACTGGCATACACACACAAAAGGGACTACAACTCCCAGCATGTGTCATTCAGGAGTCTTCAGTCTGTGGTATAACACCAGGATGCTGCCTCTGTAGTCTCCTGGGGGTTGTACTTCACCACACTTCTATAGGGCATACACCAGTTTTTCCCAACCAGGGGGCCTCCAGGTGTTGCAAAGCTAATACTACCAGCATGCCCGGACAGCCAAAAGCTGTCTAGGTATGCTGGGAGTTGTAGTTTTGATACAGCAGAAGACACCCTGGTTGGGAAACAAGTCACTTTGTAATATACTGAATAGGCTAGGCCGGTGTTTCCCAATCAGTGTGCCTCCAGCTGTTGCAAAATTACAACTCCCAGCATGCCCAAAGACTGTCAGGGAATTCTGGGAGTTGTAGTTTTACAACAACTGGAGGCACACTGGTTTGGAAACACTAGCATACACCCACTTAACAGGGACTACAACTCCCAGCATGTCTCATTCACGAGTCCTCCCCCCCTTCACACATAGAAATCATCCCCAGTCCAAGATTTCTTCCCCTGCAGTCTATGCATCCCCAGCCCATGCACTTTGTTATCCTCCCCTTCAGATAACACTCTTATCTTCTCTGTCTTCTTTCAGTGCAGACCTGCGCCCTCAGAAGACAGAGCTGTCCTCTCTCTCCCTCTGCTCTGGCTTCTTTCTCTCATGCAGACCTGTGTCCTCCGGGAGGGGGAGATGAGGGGGTGTGGCCTATCTCTGTCATGCAGTTCTGAAAGAACAGAGGCAAAAAAAGCCATGACATGTTGTCCACAGCCTAATCCTAACATGTGGACAACAGTGAGAGATCCAACACAGAACTACAGAACTTCCTGGCCCACAAACAGATAAGAAAAAAAGACACATGCTACACAAACATATAATACATGTCAATTGGAAAAAAACATGAACATTAAAAGAAGATGAAATATAGCCAAAAATCTTAACCACCGGAGTACCCCTTAAAAATGCCTACCTATTGTCTCAGCCCTGGTGCACACGAATACTTAAAGGGGTATTCTGGGAATATTTTTTATTTGACTATGCTACAGGGGCTGTAAAGTTAGTGTACTTCATAATATAGTGTCTGTAACTGTGTGTTATGGTTTTCTCACAATTCTTCTGTGATTTTTACTCCAATATGTATTTTTAACAGCATACAAAATGACTGCTGTCTCAGATTTTTCCCAGCTTACAATGCGGCCGAGACCTGAATCACTAGTCATCTGATGACAGGGAGCCTGTCTGCTTCAATGGGTGGAGGGATCGCTTGGTAGGAGAGAGATCAATCTGCAACTAATGCAACAGCTGTAGGCACCTTGATTGAAAACCACAGGTCTTTTGAATGGATGCAGCTCATTTATGTTTCAATGGGTGGGGTAGCTGATGTGTGCGAGGGAGGAAAATGGAATTGTGGGATTTGAATCAAAAAAAGAAAAGTCAAACAGGAAATACTAGTTCAAAAAAAGCTAGCCCCAGTGTTATGGTAATCTCACAACATAGCCATTTAGCCCCAAGACAAGCGCAGATCCTTCCTAAGCATGTCCACTACTGTCTGCCAGGTACGTACTAAAATCACCTCATGGTGGATAACTCCTTTAAAGTGTACCTTTAATATCACAGAAAAAAAAAGTTATATGTTACTCAGTACCTCATCCTGATCATATACATGTAGCTTTTATGTGTCTAGCTTCCGTATATCTTTGAGAATCAGCTTATATCAGATCACACTGAATTTCCATCTTCTCTCAGACAGGGGGCGTGTCCCTCTCTAGCCCTCACTGTACATGACTAAACTTCCTCCCTCACTGTACATGACTAAACTTCCTCCCTCACTGTACATGACTAAACTTCCTCCCTCCCTGTGTGTCACTGAGCTGTCAGCTGTCCTCCTCATGTAATATCCTTAATACTGGGCTGGCACACTGTAACAAACACCCTCCCCATCTCCTTACTACTGGGGTACATGTTGCTGTATGAGGTAGATCATGCGGTCACACTTGTTCCTTATTCTCCTTTATGCTATGGACGGACCTGTGCACTAAATTGTTCTCCTTCTTTCACTCGATGCTGCTGAGAGCTGAGGAGGTGTGAGGGTGTATGGCCTCCTCTCAGCCAATCACACGCTGCCTCCTCTCCTCTGGTCTCTGTGTGTTTGGAGATCCTCACACAGGGAGTGCACACTGGCTTGTAAAGCCTCCCCCTCACTTCCTGTACTCTGATTGACTAGCTGATGTTGCTAACGTTGTAAAGACCATAGTAACAGGTGGGGGACATTTTATGAGGACCTTTAGTGGCCAGTTTTAAAGGAGCCGTTTTTTAAGGGAAAAATTAAACAGGTTTTTATTCTTACTAAACATTTTGTAGCCGCACCGCTGCTCACCAGGCTTGGGCGCTCTGACAAGTGTGTGCTGTGTGCGAGCCATGTGATCACTTCTCTGAGGCACAGCATGCAGGTACAGCACAGCAGTGTGTGGGGGCCATGACTGGCACGGCGGCAGGGGCTTCAGGACTGTGCTCATCATTATGAGTCCTCACAGTCACAGAGGACTCATACAGCCGGGCCCGGACTGCGAGCCGCTCCTGCCTTGAGTGGAGAGCCAGGAGGGTAAGGGTGCATTCACACCACGTTTTTGCAATACAGTTCCTGTATACATTTTCAATGTGAAAACCGTACGGAACCATATTTAATACCGTATGCATTGACTCTCCATTGAAAACCGTATGCCAAACGATGCAACCGGTTTTGTCCGTCTTTTTTTCTCATACCAAAAACCGTAGCCTACCACGGTTTTTGGTCCGGGTGAAAAACCATATACATATATTTATTTTAACATGGGAGTCAATAGGAACCTTACATAACCGTATGTGCATACGGTTCCATTCGGTTTGCACCTTACGGTATTTGACTTTGCACAGCATCTTGGAATTCCAATCAAACAAGTGAAACTTTATTCATAATGGAGTGAAAAGTTAAAAACGTATAATTTTTTTTCTTAAAAAATGGATGCAACCGGACATCCTTTTTCAAACCGTATACGTTTTTCTACTCATATACGGGTTAAAAATTGTACACACCTTTTGATACAGTTTAGTCCGATTTTGAGGAATGCGTTTTTCATTAAAAACCTGCTATGGGAACTGTATTGCAAAAATGTGGTGTGAATGCAGCCTAAATATACCTGCACTGTTGTGACATACAAAGCTTGTCCTGTGTGTATATATATGGACCCATTCACTGCCTCCATACAGCAGTGTTTCTCAAGAAGTGTGCATCCAGCTGTTAAAAACCACAGCTCCCAGCATGCCCAGACAGCCAAAAGCTGTCTGGACATGCTGGGAGTTGTAGTTTTGCTATATCTGTATGCACCTGCTTGGGGAACACTGCCATAAACACACAGGGGGGGGATTTATCAAAACCTGTGCAGAGGAAAACTTGCCCAGTTGCCCATAGCAACCAATCAGATTGCTTGTTTCATTTTTAAAAAAGGCCTTCCTAAAAATGAAAGAAGTGAGCTGATTGGTTGCTATGGGCAACAGGGCAACTTTTCCTCTGCACAAGTTTTGATAAATCTCCCCCACAGTGATCTCAGCCTCCTGCTCAGCTCCTCCCCCTGCTGGTCATGTGATCACAGACTATAGGGCCTGCTGGGGTCAGAGGAAGGACCAGAGTGCAAGAGAAAGTGGATGATGGCATGACAGGCAGGTTACACTGGCAAATACCATTCCCTGACCCCTGCCAATCCTCCCCCACCCCATTGCGGGTTCTAACCCTGTACTGTTCTATAATCGTATATTAACCTTGTACTGTGTATTATCCTTGTACTATGACATTGCTGAGTGTGTTACCCCTGTACTGTAGCATCATTGTGTATTATCCCTGTACTGTGTTATCATTGTGTATTATCCTTGTACTGTGACATCACTGTGTATTATCCCTGTACTGTGACATCACTGTGTATTATCCCTGTACTGTGACATCACTGTGTATTATCCCTGTACTGTAGCATCATTGTGTATTATCCCTGTACTGTGACATCACTGTGTATATTATCCCTTTAGTGTGACATTACTGTGTATATTATCCCTGTACTGTGACATCACTGTGTATTATCCCTGTACTGTGACATCACTGTGTATTATCCCTGCACTGGGACATCACTGTGTATTATCCCTGTACTGTGACATCACTGTGTGTATTATCCCTGTACTGTGACATCACTGTGACTTATCCCTGTACTGTGACATTACTGTGTATATTATCCCTGTAGTGTGACATTACTGTGTATATTATCCCTGTACTGTGACATTACTGTGTATATTATCCCTGTAGTGTGACATTTCTGTGTATATTATCCCTGTACTGTGACATTACTGTGTATATTATCCCTGTACTGTAGCATTATTGTGAATTATCCCTGGACTGTGACATCACTGTGTATTATCCCTGCACTGGGACATCACTGTGTGTATTATCCCTGTACTGTGACATTACTGTGTATTATCCTTGTACTGTGACATCACTGTGTATTATCCCTGTACTGTGACATCACTGTGTATTATCCCTGTACTGTGACATTACTGTGTATTATCCTTGTACTGTGACATCACTGTGTATTATCCCTGTACTGTGACATTACTGTGTATTATCCTTGTACTGTGACATCACTGTGTGTATTATCCCTGTACTGTGACATTACTGTGTATATTATCCCTGTACTGTAGCATTATTGTGAATTATCCCTGGACTGTGACATCACTGTGTATTATCCCTGCACTGGGACATCATTGTGTATTATCCTTGTACTGTGATATCACTGTGTATTATCCTTGTACTATGGCATTGCTGAGTGTGTTACCCCTGTACTGTAGCATCATTGTGTATTATCCCTGTACTGTGTTATCATTGTGTATTATCCCTGTACTGTGACATCACTGTGTATATTATCCCTGTACTGTGACATTACTGTGTATATTATCCCTGTAGTGTGACATTACTGTGTATATTATCCCTGTACTGTGACATTACTGTGTATATTATCCCTGTAGTGTGACATTACTGTGTATATTATCCCTGTACTGTGACATCACTATGTATTATGCCTGTACTGTGACATCACTGTGTATTATCCCTGTACTGTGACATCACTGTGTATTATCCCTGCACTGGGACATCACTGTGTATTATCCCTGTACTGTGACATCACTGTGTGTATTATCCCTGTACTGTGACATCACTGTGACTTATCCCTGTTCTGTGACATTACTGTGTATATTATCCCTGTACTGTGACATTACTGTGTATATTATCCCTGTACTGTGACATTATTGTGAATTATCCCTGGACTGTGACATCACTGTGTATTATCCCTTCACTGGGACATCACTGTGTGTATTATCCCTGTACTGTGACATCACTGTGTATTATCCTTGTACTATGACATTGCTGAGTGTGTTACCCCTGTACTGTAGCATCATTGTGTATTATCCCTGTACTGTGTTATCATTGTGTATTATCCCTGTACTGTGACATCACTGTGTATTATCCCTGTACTGTAGCATCATTGTGTATTATCCCTGTACTGTGACATCACTGTGTGTATTATCCCTGTACTGTGACATCACTGTGTATTATCCCTGTACTGTGAGATCACTGTGTATTATCCCTGTACTGTAGCATCATTGTGTATTATCCCTGTACTGTGACATCACTGTGTATATTATCCCTGTACTGTGACATTACTGTGTATATTATCCCTGTAGTGTGACATTACTGTGTATATTATCCCTGTACTGTGACATCACTGTGTATTATCCCTGTACTGTGACATCACTGTGTATTATCCCTGCACTGGGACATCACTGTGTATTATCCCTGTACTGTGACATCACTGTGTGTATTATCCCTGTACTGTGACATCACTGTGACTTATCCCTGTACTGTGACATTACTGTGTATATTATCCCTGTAGTGTGACATTACTGTGTATATTATCCCTGTACTGTGACATTACTGTGTATATTATCCCTGTACTGTGACATTACTGTGTATATTATCCCTGTACTGTGACATTACTGTGTATATTATCCCTGTACTGTGACATTACTGTGTATATTATCCCTGTACTGTGACATTACTGTGTATATTATCCCTGTACTGTGACATTACTGTGTATATTATCCCTGTACTGTAGCATTATTGTGAATTATCCCTGTACTGTGACATCACTGTGTATTATCCCTGCACTGGGACATCACTGTGTGTATTATCCCTGTACTGTGTTATCATTGTGTATTATCCCTGTACTGTGACATCACTGTGTATTATCCCTGTACTGTAGCATCATTGTGTATTATCCCTGTACTGTGACATCACTGTGTATATTATCCCTGTACTGTGACATTACTGTGTATATTATCCCTGTAGTGTGACATTACTGTGTATATTATCCCTGTACTGTGACATCACAATGTATTATGCCTGTACTCTGATATCACTGTGTATTATCCCTGTACTGTGACATCACTGTGTATTATCCCTGCACTGGGACATCACTGTGTATTATCCCTGTACTGTGACATCACTGTGTGTTTTATCCCTGTACTGTGACATCACTGTGACTTATCCCTGTACTGTGACATTACTGTGTATATTATCCCTGTAGTGTGACATTACTGTGTATATTATCCCTGTAGTGTGACATTACTGTGTATATTATCCCTGTAGTGTGACATTACTGTGTATATTATCCCTGTACTGTGACATTACTGTGTATATTATCCCTGTACTGTGACATTACTGTGTATATTATCCCTGTACTGTAGCATTATTGTGAATTATCCCTGGACTGTGACATCACTGTGTATTATCCCTTCACTGGGACATCACTGTGTGTATTATCCCTGTACTGTGACATCACTGTGTATTATCCTTGTACTATGACATTGCTGAGTGTGTTACCCCTGTACTGTAGCATCATTGTGTATTATCCCTGTACTGTGTTATCATTGTGTATTATCCCTGTACTGTGACATCACTGTGTATTATCCCTGTACTGTGACATCACTGTGTATTATCCCTGTACTGTAGCATCATTGTGTATTATCCCTGTACTGTGACATCACTATGTATATTATCCCTTTAGTGTGACATTACTGTGTATATTATCCCCGTAGTGTTACATTACTGTGTATACTATCCCTGTACTGTGACATTACTGTGTATATTATCCCTGTACTGTAGCATTATTGTGAATTATCCCTGTACTGTGACATCACTGTGTATGTTATCCCTGTACTGTGACATCACTGTGTGTATTATCCCTGTACTGTGACATCACTGTGTATTATCCCTGTACTGTGACATCACTGTGTATTATCCCTGCACTGGGACATCACTGTGTATTATCCCTGTACTGTGACATCACTGTGTGTATTATCCCTGTACTGTGACATCACTGTGACTTATCCCTGTACTGTGAAATAACTGTGTATTATCCCTGTACTGTGACATCACTGTGTAGTATCCCTGTACTGTGACATCACTGTGTGTATTATCCCTGTACTGTGACATCACTGTGTATTATCCCTGTACTGTGACATCACTGTGTGTATTATCCCTTCACTGTGACATCACTGTGTATATTATTCCTGTACTGTGACATCACTGTGTATTATCCCTGTACTGTGACATCATTGTGTATTATCCCTGTACTGTGACATCACTGTGTGTATTATCCCTGTACTGTGACATCACTGTGTATATTATTCCTGTACTGTGACATCACTGTGTATTATCCCTGTACAGTTTCATCACTGTGTGTATTATCCCTGTAATGTGACATCACTGTGTATATTATCCCTGTACTGTGACATCACTGTGTATATTATCCCTGTACTGTGACATCACTGTGTGTATTATCCCTGTACTGTGGACATCACTGTGTGTATTATCCCTGTACTGTTACATCACTGTGTGTATTATCCCTGTACTGTGACATCCAGTGCTGTGGAGTCGGAGGAAATTTTGGGTACCTGGAGTCGGAGTCGGCAAACAATGCACCGACTCAGACCCCTACTTAATAGTTACTGCAAGGCCACCCACCCAAGTCAGTGTGAAAAGATTGTTTTCAGCCCTAAAAATAATAAAGTCTGACTTAAGAGCCTCTATGAAAGAGGATCTGGCAGAGGCAATTCTCTTCCTTAGAACTCTACATTGAATTGATTTGCATTTGTTAAGCCTATAACTACATTTCAAGATTGATATAAACCATTTCTAGGTTTTACAGATTTAGTTTTTGGTTCATATAGATAAGCTTTGTTATTGTTCTAAAACAACCAAAAGTCTCTATGACAACGCACCATTGCTCTCAGACACGGCCGCCACTACCTTAGCGACGCTTCCTTAGAGACAACTACTTCCGCCCACGGTCCGGATGCACCACGGAGGTCCCCGGCTACCAATAATCTGTCCAACACTTTTGTACTTCACTGGCATGTCATTCCTGCATGTCACCACCTGGATTGTATTCTCATCTTTATTCATACTAATGTCAATTATTAGTTTTTCCTGCAAGTGATGCTTCATTCATTGCATTGTAGTTTGTCCCCTGCCCCTTTTATTTTGGCGCCAAATGTAACTGTATTTAAACCCTGTATGTACTGTACAGCACTATCACTGATCTGAGGAAGGGGGCGTTGTCCCCTGAAACATGTTATCCTGTTTACTTTGCTTTATTCTCAAAAAAGCGGTCCAGCTTTGTTCCACATCACTTCTCTGGTCCGATCCTTCTTTTCCACACTGGAAACCACAGGATGTTTTTGCATAATTTCATGGTACTTCCTCCAGGTGTGGCAAGCCCTTTCCTGAACCCTTGGCTCGGCAGCTGTGTCCAGCATTGTTACCCCGCTTGGTGGATTGATACACAAGTTTTCCACTCGCTCCCGGTGAGCACCCATTACCTACGGGCAACCTGTGCCCACCTGCCTCTACTTCATCATTCCTTCTTTATTTGCAGTAACACACTAGGCGCCCCCCGCCGGTCTTTACTTTTCTCTTCAAATACATATTCTACAGACATGATGGGAGTTTTAGCTTTTCAATAGCTGGAGAGCTACTTGAACCAAGGTTATTGGTGGGGGTCCCAGCATTTGGACCTCCACCAAAAAAATGGTCTGCTTTTTCTAGAATGCCCGGGCCTATTTTTGATTCCAGTCCGGCCCTGCCTGTAAGTCACTTATATCATTGTGTATTCTCTTGACTGTGACCCATCAGTGCTATAGTCACTGATATCTTTGTGACATGTATATTGCCTTTCTTTCCTTCAAGGAATGTATAAAATACATTTGTGTGGTGTCCCGGCACCGGATTGGATCCGCTGCCTTGTGGTGAGGTCCCCAAAGTCAGAGTCCCTAGGTGTAGGTGGGGTCCTCATCCTTATCTAGCCCCTTGTCACCCCTTTTGTAATTAAAATTATCTAAATTTAATGTATATCTTTTTATATAGTAAGTGTACAGGACCTGCGGGTCACGTGATGCGTTCCAAAGACTCTATGGTTTGTAGTTAAAGGACCTTTGGAGGAAGTCAGGTGTTTACCCATCAGGCTATGTAACGGTGAGTGACAGCTGGCTTGGACCAATCCAAAATGGCAGCCATTACTCTCTCTTTTCCTCATGGGCTGTTTACAGGGAAGTATCTGCGCTGCTGTCATCAGTGAGTTGGGCCAGAGCCTTGCGGCGAGGGCTGATCTTTACAAAACTGCGAGTGTAATCAATCCCTAAGCACTCTGCAAGATCACCGGACCTTATCTAACTCCTAAATCCGGACGGATCTTCGAAAATTACCCTAAATTCTAAGACATATCAAAAGTCAAAGTCCGCAACAACTGTCAGTCACTGAAGTGTATGGAGACTGTATTAATGAGACTGTTACTGTTCATTGGATGTACCGCAAGTCTTTATGTAAAGTTTATCTAAGTTCAAGTTCAACTACCTTGTGGACCTTCAGTCATTTTATGCATGCACCTATCGTTACTGGGAAGGGCGGCGATAGGCCGGAGAATTACCTCAGCATACTACCCCTCAGCCTGGCGTCACGAACAATAGGGTTAACCTTAACCCCTGATATACCAAAGCAATACCCTGACTACACTACCCCTACCCCTGAGGCCTACCACATTTGCATATTAATACAGAGGAGTCGGAAGTACAAAAAATTGAGGAGTCGGAACATTTATCTACCTACTCCACAGCCCTGGTGACATCACTGTGTATTATCCCTGTACTGTGACATCACTATGTATTATCTCTGTACTGTAGCATCACTGTGTATTATCCTGTACTGTGACATCACTGTGTGTATTATCTCTGTACTGTGACATCACTGTGTATTATCCTTGTACTGTGACATCACTGTGTATTATCCCAGTACTGTGACATCACTGTGTATTATCCCTGTACTGTTCTATATTGTATATTAACCTTGTACTATGACATTGCTGAGTGTGTTACCTCTGCACTGTAGCATCACTGTGTATTATCCCAGTCCTGTGACATCACTGTGAAATATCCCTGTACTGTGGCATCACTGTGTATTATCCTTGTACTGTGACATCACTGTGTATTATCCCAGAACTGTGACATCACTGTGTATTATCCCTGTACTGTGACATCACTGTGTATATTATCACTGTACTGTGACATCACTGTGTATTAGCCCTGTACTGTGACATCACTGTGTATTATCCTTGTACTGTGACATCACTGTGTATTATCCCTGTACTGTGACATCACTGTGTATTATCCCTGTACTGTGACATCACTGTGTATATTATCACTGTACTGTGACATCACTGTGTATTATCCCTGTACTGTGACATCACTGTGTATTATCCCTATACTGTAACATCACTGTGTATATTATCCCTGTACTGTGACATCACTGTGTGTATTATCCCTGTACTGTGACATCACTGTGTATTATCCCTGTACTGTGACATCACTGTGCATATTATCCCTGTACTGTGACATCACTGTGTGTATTATCCCTGTACTGTGACATCACTGTGTATATTATCACTGTACTGTGACATCACTGTGTATTATCCCAGTACTGTGACATCACTGTGTATATTATCCCTGTACTGTGACATCACTGTGTGTATTATCCCTGTACTGTGACATCACTGTGTATATTATCACTGTACTGTGACATCACTGTGTATTATCCCTGTACTGTGACATCACTGTGTATTATCCCTGTACTGTGACATCACTGTGTATATTTTCACTGTACTGTGACATCACTGTGTATTATCCCTGTACTGTGACATCACTGTGTATTATCCCTGTACTGTGACATCACTGTGTATATTATCCCTGTACTGTGACATCACTGTGTGTATTATCCCTGTACTGTGACATCACTGTGTATTATCCCAGTACTGTGACATCACTGTGTATATTATCCCTGTACTGTGACATCACTGTGTGTATTATCCCTGTACTGTGACATCACTGTGTATATTATCACTGTACTGTGACATCACTGTGTATTATCCCTGTACTGTGACATCACTGTGTATTATCCCTGTACTGTGACATCACTGTGTATATTATCCTTGTACTGTGACATCACGGTGTATTATCCCAGTACTTTGACATCACTGTGTATTATCCCTGTACTGTTCTATAATTGTATATTAACCTTGTACTGACATTGCTGAGTGTGTTACCCCTACACTGTAGCATCAATGTGTATTATGCCTGTACTGTGTTATCATTGTGTATTATCCCTGTACTGTGACATCATTGTGTATTATCCCTGTACTGTGACATCACTGTGTATTATCCCTATACTGTGATATCACTGTGTATATTATCACTGTACTTAGACATCACTGTGTATTATCCCTGTACTGTGACATCACTGTGTATGATCCCTGTACTGTGACATCACTGTGTATATTATCCCTGTACTGTGACATCACTGTGTGTATTATCCCTGGTAGTGTTATATACAGAGGATACAATGTGTGGCAGTATTATACCCAGAGGGTATAGTATTATTATATTCTGAAGGTACAATATGTGGTAGTTTTATATTCAGAGAGTAAAATGTGCAGTAGTATTCTATTCAGAGAGTACTGTGTGTGCCAGGTTTATATTCAGAGAACACAGTGTGTAATAGTATTATATATTTTGAGGGTACAGTGTGGGATAGTAGGGCTGCAACTAACGATTATTTTCATAATCGATTAATTAGCCGATTATTGTTTCGATTAATCGACGTATCGGATTAAAATAACCATGGAGAAGAATATTTTTTTTTTGTTAGATTAGGGGGGTGAGGATCAGACTGAATGTCTTCTGTGTGTTTTAGATAAGGGATGCATTGTGTAGAGAGAGTTTGTGGGGTCGGCTAGATGCTAAGCTTTGCGGAGGCTGAGAGGAGGAGCTTTTTATTATAATTGAATACTGTGATAAGGTGGCAAGGAAAGGGTGTATTTCCTTTGCTCACCCTGAAGTACCTCTCACCTGCTTCTTAAATAATGAGGCAGCAGGGAAGGGAGGTGTATATAAGATGGATAGTCAGTCTAATCTGTGCTCTCCCTTGGAAACAGTATGCTGGCTGTTAGAGGGGGAGACACACGGGCCCTGTTTAGGTAACACGCAGAAGGCGCTGCGAGTGGTCCAAGTTCAGGTGTGAACTGGTAGTAAAACAGGTTGCAGGTGGCACAGGTTTTTAACTGGATGAGGGAAGCTCACCAGTTGATAGACAGGGCATGCTGAGAGTTATAGTCAGTGACCAGACGGTCTAGGACTTTATTTTGTTCCTGTTTATGTTTTGTTTTACCTGCAACCTGTGAAAATAAAGCTGGCAAGGAGCCAGACTTGTATGAGGAACTGTGGTCTGTGGTGTTATTGTGAGGAACGTGTCCCGTGGCAAGTGACCAGGACGATCCGAGAGCTAATCCCTGAGACGGTTCGTCACAATACATATAATACTTCTTTTACATATATATTTTTTCTTGTAAGGGTTATACCCCCCCTCCCTTCTAACTTGTGGCCAGATAGGAGGAGCAGAACATTTCTGTAAGGAACTGAAGGGTTAACTTGCAATGAGAGCTTTTGTTTGGTCTTGTTGCTTGGTTACGCCTGTCTGCTGAGGCTGGTCAGCTGACTGATTGAGCACCTGTGGCCTAACTACCGTATTTATCGGCGTATAACACGCATTTTTTAGGCTAACATTTTTAGCCTAAAGTCTATCTGCGTGTTATATGCCGATAAGCAGCTGCAGTTCAATTATTTAAAGTGGGCGCTTGAAATCAATGAACTGCAGCGGCTTTTGCAGGTCCAGAGAGCTGCCGTCGCTGCCCGATTCTCTGCCCCTGCCTATCCTGGGGCCCAAAGACTGCCGACGCCGCTGCCACCTTGCCTCCCCATCCCGGTTTTTGTGACTCACAGAAGCCCCCAGGAAAGGCACTCCTTCCCTGCCCCTACGTGACAATTTCCTGGGTGTCCATCCTACATGCCCCAGCAGCCTATTTAGTGAAAAGGGGGCCAGCACTCATAGGGATAGTCATAGGGAGATAGTCATAATCGCTAAGTGTGTGTGAACTTTAGACATAGGCTGAGCAACTAATCGGCCAACTGATTAATCGATTATGAAAATAGTTGACAACTATTTTGATCATCGATTAGTTTCAGCCCTATGGGATAGTATTCTACTCAGAGAATAAAGTTTGTGGCAGGTTTATATTCAGAAAGCGCAGTGTGTGGCAGTATTATATTCAGAGGATACAGTGCCTGGCAGCTTTATATTAATTATAATTTTCATATAGAGGATCAGAATCCGCTGACATAGTGAGGAACCATCTGGATTACGTTCTGCAGAGAGAATATTTTGCTGGATGAACTCATGGCGGTATGTACCAGCTGAATTAGATAAGCAAAGACTATAGAGGAAATGTCACCTGTAGTCACTGATATTATTGTGTATTGTCCTCACTATACAGAAGACGTCACCTGTACTCACTGATATCATTGTGTATTCTCCTCACTATAGAGAAGACGTCACCTGTAATCACTGATATCATTGTGTATTCTCCTCACTATAGAAAAGACGTCACCTGTAATCACTGATATAATTGTGTATTCTCCTCACTATAGAGAAGACGTCACCTGTAGTCACTGATCTCTAGAATACACAGTGATATCAGTGATTACAGGTGACATCTTCTCTATAGTGAGGAGAATACACAATGATAAGATGTCACCTGTAGTTACTGATATCATTGTGTATTCTCCTCACTATAGAGAAGAGGTCACCTGTAGTCACTGATATCATTGTGTATTCTCCTCACTATAGAGAAAACATCACCTGTAATCACTGATATCATTGTGTATTCTCCTCACTATAGAGAAAACATCACCTGTAATCACTGATATCATTGTGTATTGTGCTCACTATAGAGAAGATGTCACCTGTAGTTACTGATATCATTGTGAATTCTCCTCACTATAGAGAAGATGTCACCTGTAGTCACTGATATAATTGTGTATTCTCCTCACTATAGAGATGTCACCTGTAGTTACTGATATCATTGTGCATTCTCCTCTCTATAGAGAAAATGTCACCTGTAGTCACCGATATCATTGTGTATTTTCCTCACTATAGAGAAGACGTCACCTGTAGTCACTGATATAATTGTGTATTCTCCTCACTATAGAGAAGACGTCACCTGTAGTCACTGATATCATTGTGTATTCTCCTCACTATAGAAAAGACGTCACCTGTAGTCACTGATATTATTGTGTATTCTCCTCACTATAGAGAAGATGTCACCTGTAGTCACTGATATCATTGTGTATTCTCCTCACTATGTCCCATCAGAGCTGGAGTCACTTGATAGTTCTGCTGTGATAATGGTTGAAACAACAACTCCCAGCATAACCTTACCACTGCTAAGGCCCTACTGGTAAAAACATATTTAGCACTTTCCCATTATGTGGCAATAATTTTAATAGTATACTGGAAAAAAATTTATGCAACACGCTTCCCCTTTGGCGTCCTTCAAAACCGGCTATAAGATTACTTTGGGGAGGGTTGTATGGTGTGACACCATTTTCTACCGCACCGGGTGACACCAACCCTAGCAACACCACTGCGTCCTAAGGCTTTGTGTGACTGTGCCATCACACAGAAGCAGAGAATGGTGGGAGCGGAGCGGAGGATCATGCTGCTGAAGTGAATTCAGTAGCAGCAGAGTAGACTAGAGAGGCCAGAGAAGAGTGTGAGTTTGACAAGATATATGGGGGAACTGTATATATGGGTGCACTGTGTATATATTGATGAGCACTATATATATATATATATATATATATATATATATAATCTATCTATATTGGGGCACTGCATATAATGGGTACTATATGGGAGCTGGGGGCACTGTATATATGGGGCTGCAGACATTATATAGGGGCACTGTATATATACTGAGCACTATATGGGGCACAGTCACTATATGGGGGCACTGTATAGAGAGTGCTGATGTCGGGGGGGGGGGGGGGGCAAAATGTAGCTTCACTTGTGTAGGC
This sequence comes from Hyla sarda, assembly GCF_029499605.1. Classification (NCBI taxonomy): domain Eukaryota; kingdom Metazoa; phylum Chordata; class Amphibia; order Anura; family Hylidae; genus Hyla; species Hyla sarda. The sequence goes on from NC_079189.1 coordinate 196,621,915, forward strand.
AAAAATTTTGTACCGGACCTGCCCACACCTTAAGGTGGAGCTAACATCAGAGCTCATTGGATGATGCAGCATGATGTGAAGGAGACTGGAGCTTATAGGATTGAATGCCACCATGGGCAACAACTAAGAAACATTGATATGTCAGTTGCGAATTCAGATTGTGTAGTCCCATTGGGGACAGGGACCAATGTGAGTGATGACAATCTCTGTACAGCACAAGTTGTCACTATAAAAATAAAGAAATTATTATTGTTATTATTGTATTGTAAAGAGCTATAGTGACAGGGCAGTGCTGTCCTGTCTTTTACATGGAGAGACCTGTCAAAGAGACGGGAGTCCTCACTCCTCTGTAAGCTACAGTAGAAATCCTGTGTTCAGGCATGAAATGGCATTTTAATCTGTCACAAGGAAAAACCTAGCAGCCTCTATTGACCACTAAATGGTCTTGTCTGGACTGACTACAGTAAGGAGTGAGGAGCAGGGGCTGAGTAGCAGACATGCACCATATGCCTGGACTGCTCAGCAAAATTCAAAGTAACAACATAAATGATTATTTATAATAATAAATACATATCTGACATTAAAATAATACCGTGTTTCCCCGAAAATACACCCTACCCAGAAAATAAACCCTAGCTGGATTATCGGGGTGGGCCCTACCCCGAAAATAAGACCTAGGCAATCTACGTGCATTTTTTTTTTTTAAATGATTGCTATTGTTTCCCTTTTGCTCCTATATGTAAGAAAAACTTGTTTGCACCCACGGCTGCCCTGCCGGAGGTCCTCTTCTCTCCTCCCGGCTGATGTCTGCTGCTGCTTCCTCCTGTGCGCGCGTCAGCCAGGGATCTCGGCTATTCTGTTTGCTCCCCTCCTTCCACCAGATGTCTTCAGCACACTGGCTCTTCTTTTTCCACCTCTCCTCCCGCGGACATCTGCGCCCCCCTCCCTCTTTAGTGCACGGAGCGGGCTGACGAGCGCGCTGATGTCATCACAGCCGAACTTTTTCCACCGGTACGGTAATCATCAGAGAAGAATAAAGCTGTTAAACAGATACCATTACCGTTATGTATGCACTGAACCACAGTACCAGAATTGATTATCAAAAAAACAGACAATGTAAAGGGGAAAAAAAACAGACTCCTGACTCCCAACATGATGATATTCCAGAAGAAGATGACAGGATTGTAATTGAATAAATGTTGTTTAAGGTAGGGAGAGCTACTGTACCATATATTGCTGTAAATGAGAGATTGGGACCAATGGTTCAAAGGAAAATGAAGATAACTGTACCGGTATTTGAAGAAATATTGTTCAACCTTAAGGACCCAGGGCGCATCCATACGCCCTGGCGTTTTCCGGTCCCTGCCGCGCGCCGTGCAGAGATTGGAAGCGGATGCCTGCTGAAATCCTTCAGCAGTCATGCAGGGCAAACGCCGAGGGGGGCCATGTAGGCCCCCATGTCGGCGATCGCCGCGAATGGCAAGGGAAATCGCCCTTGCGATCTGCGGCGATACTGGGCTGATCTGGTCTCTGGGACCCGACCGCCTGGTAATTTTGCATGATCCCGGTTGTGACAGACAGCCAGGACCATGCTGGAGGCTAGGAGCGAGGTGGCAAGCCTGCCACCTCCTCCTATCCCCTGCGATCCGTCGGTTAGCTAACCGACCAATCGCAGGGGGGGGGGTGGTTACTTCCTCCCGCCCTGCCTGGCCCCTGGAAGTCCGGAGAGGACGGGAGGAAGACCGGAGGACACGGCGGGGGACGGGGAGTGCTGGGGCCCGGCCCCGGTACTTAACTCATCCCTGAAGATCCGGATCCCGGCGATGAAGACGGCGGCGGCGGCGACAGGTGAGTTCCTCTTCATCCGCGGTCGGGCCCTTTACAGCAATGCACGTCGCCGTAAAGCGACATGCATTGCTGTAATGGGACCCTGTATACTACAACTCCCAGCATGCCCAGACAGCCCTTGGCGTCTGGGCATGCTGGGTATAATGTCTCCGCTGTCTCGTGGACACAGCTTCACATCAAGTTTATACCGAATCTCAAGGAAAGACATGCTGGTTTGCTTAACTGATGTAATCTTTACTGAGATATAATGAACACACGCGGTAAAAAGGCTTTGGTATTTATCAGATTTGCAGTCTGTATTAGCTTTAAGAAGTCCTGTGGATCTGGTCACTGTGGTGGCTGGAGCTGGAATGAATGAGACGTGACGGGACTAGCCCTAGGCTTTAGAGAGAAGGCCCGCCTCTAGGCTTCAAGAAAATGGAGGGTCTTAAAGGAACAGACCCTGCTGAGTGCCAAGCATGTAAATTACATTGCGAAGGCAGCACACTCCCCACCTGGCATACTTTTTGTTATGCCACTAACCCTTGGACAGGAGTAAAACTACTTCAGAAATTGGCCTTGCATACACTTTGGGAATGCCTTGTATAACAATCATAACTTCAACCTTTCTAATTCTAGCATCACTACTAAGATCAGTCCCCACAATGAGTCCAATAGGCCACTCGTTCCTGTGGGCCTGAGAATCTTTCAGTAAAACAACGTCTCCAACTTGTAAATTGGGTTTGTCATCTTGCATGGCTGGAAGATCACCAGGTATTCCTGTCTCCACCTCTTCCAGAAAATGTCCGCAAGACTTTGAACTTGTTTCCATTGCCTGGTGTACAAGTCCTTGAGCGAATTGTGTTGAGAAATCTCTTCCTTTTTCATAAGGCTTTGGATTTCTTCTTTAAAAACTTCCTGCTGGATGCATCTGATGATCGTGACCTTGGCTTGTTCAAGGTGGCCGTTGCCATGCTGATCAGTATTGGTAGCTCTGCAGGAGGATCTGGCTAGACAGATAAGTTTTCCGATTGCACGGGTCAGCGACTTCCAGTTGGAAAACCTTTCAAATCTATGGGCGCCCAGACTGTCTCTTGTAACTAAAGTCCTACAAACTGTCACTTGAGGTCTTACCTCTTTGTCTTGATCTGGTTCTACGAGCTGAAAGGTCTCTACCTGAGTAGTTTCTTTGGTTTCTGGTTTACGAAGAAAAGATGGACCTACAAACCAGTTAGTTTGCTTGAGCTCAGCGGCTGGCACTAGTCTTGTCCCATGATCAGCTGGGTTCTTGTCTGTGCTGATGTGATGCCACTGTTCTGGACTTGTAGACTTTCTGATACGTGTCACTCTGTTGGCCACGTATGTATAAAATCTTCTTGAAGCATTGTGAATATATCCTAACACAATCTTGCTGTCTGTATAAAAGTTAATTGCATGGATCTCGATGTCCAGTTCTGTTGTAATCATGTCTGCCATCTCTACAGCTAAGACAGCAGCACAAAGTTCTAGACGTGGGACAGTGTGAGCCGATCTGGGAGCCAGCTTAGATTTTCCCATGAGGAACCCGACATGGCTTTGTCCCTCAGTGTCTATTACCCTAAGGTAGGCGACAGATGCGATAGCCATAGTGGAGGCGTCAGAGAATATGCATATTTCTCTTCTCTTTGTAGCAGACAAGGAAACAGATACGTATGGTCTAGGGATGTTGAGTTGTTCAAGCTCTAACAATGAGTCTTTCCACAACTTCCACTGCATTTCCTTCTCTTCAGGTAGAGGTACGTCCCAGTCACTTTGTTCTTGCTCAGTAGTGATCTGTCTCAAAAGAGCTTTACCTTGCATGATGATGGGTGCTACGAACCCCAGGGGGTCGTAAAGACTGTTGACTGTAGATAGGACACCTCTTTTTGTGAATGGCTTCTCTTCTCTGGAGACCCTGAAGGTGAAACTGTCAGTCTTCAGGTCCCAACTAATCCCAAGACTTCTTTGCAAGGGTGGTGATTCTGTTCCTAGATCCAAGTCTTTAAGGTCTTTAGCACGGTCTTCCATTGGAAATGCTTCCATGACTCTGTTGCTGTTGGAAGCTACCTTGTTCAGTCTTATGTTGGATTCTGCCAACATTTCTCTTGTACTTTTCAGGACGTTGATAGCTTCTTCGTTGCTGGAGAAAGAAGCAAGTCCATCATCTATGTAGAAGTTCTTCAAGACGAACTGTGTGGCTTCTTGACCATGTCTTTCACCTTGCTGTGCTGCTCGTCTCAGGTTGTAGATAGCTACAGCTGGAGAAGGGCTGTTTCCAAACACATGTACCTTCATCCTGTACTCTGTGATTTCTTTGTTAAAGTCATTGTCTGCATACCACATGAACCTTAAGTAGTCTCTGTGATCTTCACGAACAAGGAAACAGTAGAACATCTGTTGTACGTCTGCTGTCACTGCTATGAGTTCTTTTCTGAACCTGATGAGTACTCCAAGGAGTGTGTTGTTCAGGTCAGGTCCACTGAGAAGGACATCATTTAGTGAGATGCCTTTGTGCTTCGCACTAGAGTCAAATACTACGCGTATCTGGCCTGGTTTCTGAGGATGGTACACCCCAAATATTGGTAAGTACCAGTGTTCTTGGTTCTCTTGTAGTGGTGGTGCCCTTTCAGCTTGATCGTTATCAAAGATCTTCTGCATGAAGGCTTGGAAATGTTTCTTCATATTTGGCTTTCTTTGTAGCATGTGCTGTAACTAGGTGAAGCGTTTCTCTGCTTGTACTTTGTTGTCAGTAAGGCGATGGCGTGGTGACCGGAAAGGTATAGGGGCTACCCAGCTGCCTGATTTGTCTCTGAAGACTTCTCTGTCCATAATCTCAAGGAAGAGAGTATCTTCCACCGAGGGTGCTAGCTTGTCGTCATCTCGTGTTCTTTCAAACACCTTACAGCCCAGTTCATCTGTATCTCCAGTTGAGGCTAAGTCTTCCATGCACCTCTGGATACTCCGATGATGTGTTGGGTTAACAAGTCTCTCTTTAATGTGTAGACTGTTGGTACATGGGCAAAGACAAGATGTACGACCATTCTGTAACAGATGTGTTCTGTAGACATTCACCTTTTCTGGTTTGTGGAGTCCGTCTAGACATACTTCTCCAACGATGACCCATCCGAGATCAAGGTGTTGTGCAAATGGTGCATTGTGTGGCCCATTGTACTGTTCTCTGACTTTGTGCACTGTGAGGATATCTCTCCCAAGTAGAAGGATGATTGCAGCATCTGGATCTAGTGCTGGTATCTGGTCTGCTATTCGCACCAGATGGGGGTGATGACGAGCAACTTCAGGTGTGGGGATCTCTGACCTGTCGTCTGGTATCTCATCACATTCTATGAGGGTAGGAAGAGTCACCTTTGTCTTTCCATCTAATGACTCAATGATGTAGTTGTTTGCTCTTCTCCCTGTTGTCTCTACAACTCCAGAACAAGTCTTCAGGGTGTATGGAGTTGGACTTCCTTTGTCACCCAAGAGGTCAAAGAACTCTGTTTTTGCCAGAGATCTGTTACTCTGTTCATCCAAGACTGTGTACATCTTGATTGCTTTTTCTCTGAAGCCTGCAGGATACACCTTGACTAAGCATATCTTGGAACATGATCTGGGGCGGCCCTGCTCTGTACAGATCTCAGTACACTTTGAGGTTACTGCTGGCGTTGTACTCTCGCCTTGCTCCCCACCATGATCTTCTTGAGTTGCTGGAACTTCTTGTTTCCATGGTGGTGGTCCTGGGTGTAGTGCTGACAGGTGTTTGTCACTGTTGCACTCTGTGCATTTTATTGTTTTTGTACAGTCTTTTGCAAGATGCTGAATTGAAGCGCAACATCTAAAACAAATGTGATTGTCTTTAAGGTAAGCTTTGCGCTCTTCTAATGTCTTACATCTGAAACTGCGACATTTTCTTAGTGGATGAGGCTTGTTGTGGATGAGACATATTTTGTCTGGCTCCTCAACTTTCTTACTTGCGCTGTCTTCCTGATTGACTGCAGACTCAGGCGAGACTTCTGTCTTCCGTACAGAAACTGTTGCTCTGCGTTCTTTGCAAGGCGTTAGATGTTTTTGCTCTACCTTTGGGGAGCTTGCAGTTCTCTTGTTCAGGAAAGCAAAGCTTGGATCATTGCGTGTTTCAGCTTGGTCTACGATGAATTCAGCAAGGAAGGCGAATGGTGGAAATGCGACTCGATGATCTTTCTTGTATCTTGATGCTTGAGTGACCCACCTTTCTTGCAAGTTGAAAGGAAGTTTCTCGATTATGGGATCAACTCCACGTGCTGTATCTAAGTTTGAGAGACCTTGCAGGTATCCACTAGACTTAGCAGCTTCTATTTCTAAGTGTAGGTCCCCAAACCCTCTCAGCTTTTGATTGTCCTTATTTGTCATTCTTGGATAGTTTTCTATCCTCTTCAGAAGAGCATCTTCAATCACTTCAGGTGACCCATAGCAGTGTTCTAGTCTCCTCCACACCATTGCAAGTCCTGCTGTTGCGTCATGAACATGTACTGATCTGATTCTTTGGGCTTGCTCAGTGGACTCTGGTCCTAGCCATTTGACGAGCAGATCAAGCTTTTCTCTGTCTGTCAGATCTAAGTCTTGGGTACTGCTTAGGAAAGATGACTTCCAGGCCCAGTAGTTTTCTGGACGGTCATCGAATTTCATGAGACCAGCGCTCACTATCTCACGGCGCATTAGGAATCTTGCTACCTCTGTAGCTCTTGCTGCATCTGGTGAATACCAGTTTGGAGACCACTGTGCCCTTCCAGATGTTGCAAAACTATGCATCCTCAGCATACCCTTACTGTCCAGGCATGCTGGGAGTTGTAGTTCTGTAACATCTGGCCCTTCAGATGTTGCAGAACTACAACTCCCAGCATGCCTGGACAATTTTGGCATACTGGGAGTTGTAGTTTTGCAACATCTGGAAGGGCACAGATTGAGAACCACTGTATTAGTGGTCTGCAAACTGTAGTCCTCCAGGTGTTGCAAAACTACAACTCCAAGCATGCTGAGAGTTGTAGTTCGGCAACAGCTGGCTCTAAAGATGTTGCCGAACTTCTACTTCCAGCATGCCTGAGAATGTTTGAGAGTAGTGGTTTTGCAACAACAGGAGGCATACTGGTTGGGAAACATTGTCGGTTTTCTAACTCAGTGTTTCCCAACCCGTGTGCCTCCAGCTGTTGCAAAACTATAACTACCAGCATGCACTGATAGACTGTACATGCTGGGAGTTGTAGTTTTGCAACAGCTGGAGGTTCCCCCCCGTATGAATGTACAGGGTACATTCACATGGGCAGGGGGCTTACAGTGAGTATCCGGCTGCAAGTTTGCATTGCAGCAAATTTTGCGGGGCAGCTCAAACTCGCAGCGGGAAACTCGCTGTAACCCCCCGCCCATGTGACTGTACCCTAAAAACACAACACTACACTAACACAAAATAAAATAAAAAGTAAAAAACACTACATATACACATACCCCTACACAGCCCCCTCCCCTCCCCAATAAAAATGAAAAACGTCTGGTACGCCACTGTTTCCAAAATGAAGCCTCCAGCTGTTGCAAAACAACAACTCCCAGTATTGCTGGACAGCCGTTGACTGTCCAAGCATGCTGGGAGTTTTACAACAGCTGGAGGCACCCTGTTTGGGAATCACTGGCGTAGAATACCCCTATGTCCACTCATATGCAAATCCCTAATTCAGGCCTCGAATGCGCATGGGGCTCTCACTTCGGACCCCTGTCGTATTTCAAGGCAACAGTTTAGGGTCACATATGGGGTATCGCCGTACTCGGGAGAAATTGCCTAACAAATTTTGGGGGGCTTTTTCTCCTTTCACTCCTTATGAAAAGGTGAAGTTGGGGTCTACACCAACATGTTAGTGTAAAAAAATAAATTGTTTACACTAACATGCTGGTGTTGCTGGTGGTGCTTTTACATTTTCACAAGAGGTAAAAGGGAAAAAAAGCCCCCCAAAATTTGTAATGCAGTTTCTCCTGACTAGGGAGTTACCCCATATGTGGGCGCAAAGTGCTCTGGGGGCGCACAACAAGGCCCAGAAGGGAGAGTGCACCATGTACATTTGAGGTGATTTGCACAGGGGTGGCTGATTGTTACAGCGGTTTTGACAAACGAAAAAAAAACAAAACCCCACATGTGACACCATTTCGGAAACTACACCCCTCACGGAATGTAATGAGGGGTACAGTGAGAATTTACACCCCACTGGTGTCTGACAGATCTTCGAAACAGTGGGCTGTGCAAATTAAAAATGTCGTACAGCCCACTGTTCCAAAGATCTGCCAGACACCAGTGGGGGTAAAAGCTCACTGTACCCCTTGTTACGTTCCTCAAGGGGTCTAGTTTCCAAAATGGTATGCCATGTGGGGGTTATTTTGCTGTCCTGGCACCATAGGGGCTTCCTAAATGCGACATGCCCTCCGAGCAAAATTTGCTCTCAAAAAGCCAAATATGACTCCTTCTCTTCTGAGCATTGTAGTTCGCCCATAGTGCACTTCAGGTCAACTTATGGCGTACCTCCATACTCAGAAGAGATGGGGTTTCAAATTTTGGGGGGTATTTTTTGCTATTAACCCTTGCAAAAAATTTGAAATTTGGGGGGAAACACACATTTTAGTGAATTTATTTTTATTTTTTTTACGCATGCAAAAGTTGTGAAACCCCTGTGGGGTATTAAGGCTCACTTAATTCCTTGTTATGTTCCTCAAGGGGTCTAGTTTCCAAAATAGTATGCCATATGTTTTTTTTTTTTTTTTTGCTGTTCTGGCACCATAGGGCTTCCTAAATGCAACATGCCACCCAAAAAACATTTTGGGCTACAAATATAAGTATAAATTTTCTCCTTTTACCCCTTGTAATAATTCAAAAATTGGGTCTACAAGAACATTCGAGTGTAAAAAATGAAGATTGTGAATTTTCTCCTTCACTTTGCTGCTATTCCTGTGAAACACCTAAAGGGTTAAAAGGCTGACCGAATATCATTTTGAATACTTTTTGGGGTGCAGTTTTTATAATGGGGTCATTTATGGGGTATTTCTAAGATGAAGACCCTTCAAATCCACTTCAAACCTGAACTGGTCCCTGAAAAATAGTGAGTTTGGAAATTTTGTGAAAAATTGGAAAATTGCTGCTGAACTTTGAAGCCCTCTGGTGTCTTCCAAAAGTAAAAACTTGTCAATTTTATGATGCAAACATAAAGTGGACATATTGTATATGTGAATAAAAAAAAATATATTTTGAATATCCATTTTCCTTACAAGCAGAGAGCTTCAAAGTTAGAAACATGCAAAATTTTCTAATTTTTCATAAAATTTGGGGATTTTTCACCAAGAAAGGATGCAAGTTACCAAAAAATGTTACCACTATGTTAAAGTAGAATATGTCACGAAAAAATAATCTCGGAATCAGAATGATAACTAAAAGCATCCCAGAGTTATTAATGTTTAAAGTGACAGTGGTCAGAATTGCAAAAAATGTCCGAGTCCTAAGGTGTAAAATGGCTGGGTCCTTAAGAGGTTAATGTACATACCATAAATAAATAAGCCCTACCCTGAAAATAAGCCCTAGTGTGTTTTTTGTGACTAAAATTAATATAAGACCCGGTCTTATTTTCGGAGAAACACAGTAGCAGTAAAAATACTTACTCAGAATTGTAACATAAGTTACTCTTAGGTTCAGTACAGCCTCTGCATTCTCCACAATAAGCAAGAAACAATGGTATCACTTTGTCTCCTAGAACAAAAAAAAAGGGCTTTTGAACATTTATCAGCAGGTCAATAGTCCCAATATAAATGTTGTGGGGTGAGAATTATTTATAAGAAATAAGATAAATACTGCATGTATTCTGGGGGTCAGTATAATGTAGGTAGTTTGTATTACAGTTTTACATTTTCATTAGTACTCTTTCAGTGTACGTGCGACTTTTATATCACTTTTTGGGAGGTCAGATGAAATCAGCAAAAAGGGATATTTGCTCATTTTTGCACTGTGATGTCACAAGGGGACATTGTCAAGTCATACTGGAGCATTGCGATGTTACAATATGAAATTGTTAGGTAAAAATGGGGCATTTTGAGGTTGCAATTCAAAACTGAAATATCACAATACAGAATTGTGCCATTTGGCCACCCAGACGTTTTAAATTATGCATAAGGGTTAATAACTAGTTTCCCCTAGTCTGCAGGTAGGAAGCACCTGGTAAGGTCAAGTTAGTGGTCTGTATACACTAGCTGGCACTGTCTCAGGGGGCTAGGTCTGGTGGTAGTGGCACTGCTGGACCACTGGGTCATTCCTACTATGGGCACTGGTGTTGCCTGAAATTGGGATATCACAATGGGGCCTTGTGATGTCACAACCCAGAAACATGATGTCACAATGAGGCATTGTGATGTCACAATAGGCACTGTGATGTCACAATAGGCACTGTGATGTCAAAATCCAGAATTGTTATAGATCAGATCCTCATTCTGTGGGACTTACCAGGCTTTACAGAAGTTACTCCATCCCCAACACTTTCTACTATACCGGCTCCTTCATGACCTAAAATGACTGGATACTTGCTGTCCTTTATCAGTCCTTCAATGATATGGTCATCAGATCGACATATTCCAGCAGCAACTATCTATTCAGAAAAAGACATTAGACATGTATAACATTGTGTTAGAAATTACTAAATATTATATTTGTTTATGCTACTTATGTAACATTCATTTTTCATTGTAGAACTTTACTTCCACTATGAAGTAGTACACTTTGATTTACTTACACTGTCGTAGATGGGTCAAAAGTTTGGATTGGTTGGGCTCTGGGTGCTAAGACCCCCACTGCTTACTAGAATAACAGGGAAGAAGCAGTTATCTAAGAGACGTCTTTCCCTGCCATCTCCTTGTTGCTATAGAAGGTCTAAGTTCTTCTAGAGTGAGGAGACAGCGGGGAGAGGTAGCTTTCATCTTACCACTTCTCCCCTAATTTTTAATGATCAGTCTCCTACCAATCAAAAATCATAACTTTTGACATTTCTTTATGGCATGTCAAAAGTCCTTTTTAAACCACAGTAGCACTTTCTCATTCATCATCCATGTGACAATCTTTTTTTGTAGTAGTAGACCCCTATTGCTGCACACGTACACAGAAAGGAGAAATGTAAATCCTTCCTAATAATTTCAGTTTCTTTTGAATTCACTCCCAACTTTGGCTCAAAAACTGCTGTGATAGTTTAACAGTTTTCCAAAACTAAGTGGAAACCCAGCCTAAGGGTACGTTCACACGGTAGCTCATCTGCAGCGTATTTGACACTGCAGATGGGCTGCCGGCACACACAGAGTTAAGGCAGAGCGAGCTCCCTGCTGCTGCTGTAGCTCTGTGTGTACGCCTGTGACTGTGGATTTCCCACTGGCAGTCACGAGCAGACACACAGCAGCAGCAGGGAGTCCACTCTGCCTTAAAAGGGTATTCTGGGCAAAAACATTTTATCCCCTATCCAAAGCATAGGGGATAAGATATCTGATCACGGGGGGCCCGCTGCTACCCATTAACTTCAATGGGTAGAAAAATCAGCTGCAGATAATATGCAACAAATATATGCAGCAGATCCTGTACGTGTGAACATACTCAAAGGGCTCGTTCACATGCGCACATTTCTTTTCAAACTCTCCTGCTGCAAGTTTGAAAAGGGGCGGGCTCTCCGTGCGCTACCCGCAGCAGATTTTCACCAGCAGAATCTTCCATTGAAGTCAATGGTAGCAAAATCTGCTTCAGATTTTCTGCAGCAGAAATGCAGCAGAAAATCGGCAGGTAATCCGCCTGTATGAACGTACCCTTAGGGTACGTTCACACGGGCAGATTACTCATGGAATTTCTGCAGAATATTTGCTGCAGAAAATCTGGAGCGGATTTTGCTACCATTGACTTCAGTGGATCTGCAGAAAATCCACAATAGAGGATGATTTGCAGATTTTCCTTCGGACCCATTGAAGTCAATGATAGCAAAATCACTAGTGGATTTTCCGCAGCAAATACACTGCAGAAATTCTACAGGTAAGGCTGGGTTCACATCACGATTTTGCCATGCTGTTTTTCAATGCGTTTTTCTAAAAAACACTGTATGGCAAAAAAACGGATGGAACAGTATGGGAAAAAGTAAACCGTATGCGTCTTTAACCCCTTAAGGACGGAGCCCATTTTCACCTCTAGGACGAAGCCCTTTTTTGCAAATCTGACCACTGTCACTTTAAACATTAATAACTCTGGAATGCTTTTAGTTATCAATCTGATTCTGAGATTGTTTTTTTGTGACATATTCTACTTTAACTTAGTGGTAAAATTTTGTGGTAACTTGCATCCTTTCTTGGTGAAAAATTCCAAAATTTGATGAAAAAATTAAAAATTTTGCATTTTTCTAACTTTGAAGCTCTCTGCTTGTAAGGAAAATGGATATTCCAAATAATTTTTTTTTGGGTTCACATATACAATATGTCTACTTTATGTTTGCATCATAAAATTGACGAGTTTTTACTTTTGGAAGACACCAGAGGGCTTCAAAGTTCAGCAGCAATTTTCCAATTTTTCACAAAATTTTCAAACTCGCAATTTTTCAGGGACCAGTTCAGGTTTGAAGTGGATTTGAAGGGTCTTCATATTAGAAATACCCCATAAATGACCCCATTATAAAAACTGCACCCCCCAAAGTATTCAAAATGACATTCAGTAAATGTTTTAACCCTTTAGGTGTTTCACAGGAAAAGCAGCAAAGTGAAGGAGAAAATTCAAAATCTTAATTTTTTACACTCGCATGTTCTTGTAGACCCAATTTTTGAATTTTTACAAGGGGTAAAAGGAGAAAATGTATACTTATATTTGTAGCCCAATTTCTCTCGAGTAAGCACATACCTCATATGTCTATGTAAATTGTTCGGCGGGCGCAGTAGAGGGCTCAGAAGCGAAGGAGCGACAAGGGGATTTTAGAAAGTACGTTTTTCTGAAATGGTTTTTGAGGGGCATATCACCTTTAGGAAGCCCCTATGGTGCCAGAACAGCAAAAAAAAAACACATGGCATACCATTTTGGAAACTAGACCCCTTGAGGAACGTAACAAGGAATAAAGTGAGCCTTAATACCCCACAGGTGTTTCACGACTTTTGCATATGTAAAAAAAAACAAAAAACATTTCACTAAAATGTGGGTTTCCCCCCAAATTTCACATTTTTGCAAGGGTTAATAGCAGAAAATACCCCCCAAAATTTGTAACCCCATCTCTTCTGAGTATGGAGGTACCCCATAAGTGGACCTGAAGTGCACTACGGGCGAACTACAATGCTCAGAAGGGAAGGCGTCATATTTGGCTTTTGAGAGCAAATTTTGCTCGGGGGGCATGTCGCATTTAAGAAGCCCCTATGGTGCCAGAACAGCAAAATAACCCCCACATGGCATACCATTTTGGAAACTAGACCCCTCACAGAATGTAATGAGGGGTACAGTGAGCATGTACCCCCCACTGGTGTCTGACAGATCTTTGGAACAGTGGGCTGTGCAAAATTTTTCATTTTCACGGACCACTGTTCCAAAGATCCGTCAGACACCTGTGGGGTGTAAATTCTCACTGCACCCCTTATTACATTCCGTGAGGAGTGTAGTTTTCAAAATGGGGTCACATGTGGGTTTTTTTTTTTTGCGTTTGTCAGAACCGCTGTAACAATCAGCCACCTCTGTGCAAATCACCTCAAATGTACATGGCGCACTCTCCCTCCTGGGCCTTGTTGTGCGCCCCCAGAGCACTTTGCGCCCACATATGGGGTATCTCCGTACTCGGGAGAAATTGTGTTACAAATTTTGGGGGGCGTTTTTCCCTTTTACCTCTTGTGAAAATGAAAAGTATAGGGCAACACCAGCATGTTAGTGTAAAAATTTTTATTTTTTTACACTAACATGCTGGTGTAGACCCCAACTGTTCCTTTTCATAAGGGGTAAAAGGAGAAAAAGCCCCCCAAAATTTGTTAGGCAATTTCTCCCGAGTACGGCGATACCCCATATGTGACCCTATTCTGTTGCCTTGAAATACGACAGGGCTCCAAAGTGAGAGCGCCATGTGCATTTGAGGCCTGAATTAGGGACTTGCATAGGGGTGGACATAGGGGTATTCTATGCCAGTGATTCCCAAACAGGGCGCCTCCAGCTGTTGCTAAACTCCCAGCATGCTTGGACAGTCAATTGCTGTCCAGAAATGCTGGGAGTTTTTGTTTTGCAACAGCTGGAGGCTCCATCTTAGAAACACTGCCGTACAATACGTTTTTCATTTTTATTGGAGATGGGGGGTGGGGGGGGGGCAGTGTACGTGTGTATATGTAGTGTTTTACTCTTTATTTTATGTTAGTGTAGTGTTTTTAGGTTACATTCACACTGGCGGCAGATTACACTGAGTCTCCCGCTAGGAGTTTGAGCTGCGGCGGAAAATTTGCCGCATCTCAAATTTGCAGCGGGGAACTCACTGTAATCTGCCGCCAGTGTGAATGTAGCCTGTACATTCACACGGGAGGGGGGTCAAAACTACAACTCCCAGCATGCACTGACAGACCATGCATGCTGGGAGTTGTAGTATTGCAACAGCTGGAGGCACACTGGCTGGAAAACCTTGAGTTAGGTTCTATGACCTAACTCAGTATTTTCCAACCAGTGTGCCTCCAGCTGTTGCAAAACTGCAACTCCCAGCATGTACTGATTGCGGAAGGGCATGCTGGGAGATGTAGTTATGCAATGGCTGGAGGCACGCAAGTACAACTCCCAGCATGCCAAGACAGCCTTATGCTGTTCCTGAATGCTGGGAGTTGTAGTTTTGCAAGATTTAGAGGGGTTCAAGTTGTAAATCACTGTCCAGTGGTCTCAAAACTGTGGCCCTCCAGATGTTGCAAAACTACAACTCTCAGCATGCCCAGCCAGCAAACTGCTGTCTGGGCATGCTGAGAGTTGTAGTTTTGCAACATCTGGAGGGCTACAGTTTGAGACCACTTAGTGATCTACAACCTGAACCCCTCTAAATATTGCAAAACTACAAGTCCCAGCATGCCCACACAGCAAACAGCTGTCTGGGCATGCTGAGAGTTGTAGTTTTGCAACATCTGGAGGGCCACGGTTTAGAGACCACTGTAAACTGTGGCCCTCCGGATGTTGCTAGGCAACAACTCACCTAGCAGGACCCGGAAGCCGCCGCCGCCGCCGCCGCACGTGGGGGATCCCCGCATGGAGGATCGCGATCCGGGATCCAGGTAGGGACCTTCGGCGCCGACCCTCCCTGGACGGTTCCCCCGTTTTGCCCGGACACCGATAGGTGGGCAAAGCGGGGGAACCGAACTTTAACCCCCCCCTCCCCCGGTCTGCTATCGGTCGGTCGCTCGGCCGACCAATAGCAGGGATAGGAGGGGTGGCAACCCTGCCACCAAACTCCTATCCCTTTAGGGGGATCTAGGGTGTCTCGGACACCTACGATCCCTCTTATTTTCCGGGTCACCGGGTCACCAGTGACCCGTATGACCCGGAATCGCGCAGATCGCAGGTCTGAATTGACCTGTGATTTGCGCGCATCGCGGTCATGGGGGGGTCTCAGGACCCCCCTCGGCGATGTGCCGGGATGCCTGCTGTTAGATAACAGCAGTCATCCCGGCCCGATCACCGCTACCGGTGACGCGGCGCTCCCGGAACCCCGCGACGTACATGTACGTCGCCGTGCGCCAAGTGACACTTCGCGGCGCCGTACATGTACGTCGCTCGTCGTGAAGGGGTTAAGCTGTATACTGTTTTTAAAAGTGCATACAGTTCCGTCCGTTTTTATAAAAAAATTAAAAAAAAACATACGTTTTTGATAATTTTGTCCATTTTTAATGGGAGGGGTGTTGGGTGGGGACTTTCGGATGCAAATGCGCATGTGCAAAGTAAAAACCGTATACGGTTTCCCATATGGAACTGTATAAATGTGCGTTTCCCATTGACGTCCATGTTAAAAAAAAACAAAAAACGTATGCGGTTGT
The DNA here is from genome assembly GCF_029499605.1 of Hyla sarda. Lineage (NCBI taxonomy): Eukaryota > Metazoa > Chordata > Amphibia > Anura > Hylidae > Hyla > Hyla sarda. Next base: position 196,637,794 of record NC_079189.1, read on the forward strand.
AGTATGGTTTTTAAACCGGAGACAAAACCGTGGTTGACCACGTTTTTGTTTCCAGTTAAAAAACCGTACTGCAACCGCATACGTTTTTTTTTAACATGGACGTCAATGGGAAACGCACATGTATACGGTTCCATATGGGAAACCGTACATGGTTTTTACTTTGCACATGCGCATTTGCATCCTAAAGTCTCCACCCAGCACCCCTCCCATTAAAAATGGACAAAATTATCAAAAACGTATGTATTTTTTTTATATAAAAACGGACAGAACTGTATGCACTTTTAAATACAGTATATGGTTTAAAAACGCATACGGTTTACTTTTTTCCATACTGTTCCATCCGTTTTTTTGCCATACGGTTTTCTTTAGAAAAACGGATTGAAAACCGAATGGCAAAAACGTAGTGTGAACCCAACCTAAGAACTGTACACGTTGTCTTAACATTGAAGTCAATGAAAAACAGATGGGTCTACGGGAGCATATGGTTTTTGGGATGTGTTTTTTTTTTTTTTTTCTTCCTTACACAAGGAAAATTAGACCTATTTTTCTTGAAATTTCAATGAGAACAATCTGAACTTTATTGAAGAAAGTGTTAATAAAAAAAGTGTACGTTTTTCTTTGCAAAAACTAATGCAACTGGACATCTAAAATGAAAACGCATATAGCGTAAAACTGTATGCAGTTTACATTTATAGAACACGTTTGCATACAGTTTTGGCAGTTTTCAAGGCATATGTTATTCAAAATTTTTTTATTCAAAACAGTATGGCAAAATCATGATGTTCATGTAACTTTCTCACAAGCAAAACTGTGCTTAATGGTCTAGTCACACGTACAGTATTCTGCGCAGATTTGATGCGCAGGATTTTCTGCTGCAGATTTCAATGTAAACTGACTGAACACAGCTTCAAATCCTGCGCATCAAATCTTCGCGTCAAATTTGCCCAGAATACTGTACATGTGAATAGACCCTAAATGAGCTTTTTATTAATGATGTAGCTACAGATATTACCCACCCAACTATAAAACCCAAATAAATAGCTTTGCCCTGTTGCTTTGGTTTGTCTACTGCGAGTGGGTAATGGAACTTCTGCCTACGCCAAGCTTGAAACCTGAAACATGAGACTGATTCTCATTTCCAGGTTCTGATAATCCCTGTTAAATCATAAAGTACCACCAATACCCCCCCCCCAAAAAAAAAAAAAAACTGTGCTTGAGGTGCCAAAAACATAACTTTTAATATTTCTGCGTAAAATTAGAAACTCAAATAAGTGTATTTGAGTGCTCATATAATGGTATATGTCCCACAAAAATAGAGCTGTTAAAATATAATAAATAGCTGGGATCAAGGGTGCTCTCTAGTTATCACCAGCACATCCTAGATCACCATAGAGTATCTATATCAGATTACTCTCTAAAATAACTCCCTTAGTCACCTATTTTTAGAGATGGCTAATTCCCCTCACCTGACGCATTTCTATTGCCTGTTTAGCGACGTCATCAGGGGTGTATACAAGGTAATAGGGATATAGTAATAAAAGCGCTGGGCTGGATGTCAGCCGGCCTCTTCACCATTGCGAGAGTGCACGCTGCCATTGAATCTTCCTAGAAGTCTACAAATCGGTTGCCAGTTGGAAAATAGACTGATCCCCACTGGCAGAAGGCTTCACGGGATATATGGTTATATATATCTTAAGAGCATATTGGACATTAGTGACTCTCACTATACTACATATTTCTTTTATTACTATACCCCTATTACCTTGTATACACCCCTGATGATGTTTCCAAACAGGCGATAGAAACGTGTCGGGTGAGGGGAATTAGCCATCTCTAAAAATAGGTGGCTAAGGGAGTTATTTTAGAGAGTAATCCGATATAGATACTCTATGGTGATCTAGGATGTGCTGGTGATAACTAGAGAGCACCCTTGATCCCAGCTATTTATTATATTTTAACAGCTCTATTTTTTGTTGGACATATACCATTATATGAGCACTTGAATACACTTATTTGAGTTTCTAACTTTACGTAAAAATATTAAGTTATGTTTTAGGCACCTCAAGCACTGTTTTTTTTTTTTTGTCAACTGGTGGTACTTTATGATTTGCATGCCTTGAGGACTCTGATTTTCGGTCGTGTACAGGACCTTTAAATCATGTAATCCCTCTTAAATCCAATGGTATCAGAAGTCTCTCTATTATTGGTGATTACAGATTTATATAATGCATTAATTTCTAATTTGGTATACATTATTCATATAAATTTTGTACAGAAAGAAAGTTTTGAAAAGAAACTCTCATAAGCTAACTTAAAAGTCTATGCATATGTATAGTTTACCTTAATTCGGACTTCATGGGCTTTTGGTGGGGCAACTTCAATCTCTTCAATCTTCAGTGGTTGATGTGGCTCCCACAAGACTGCGGCTTTGCATGTAATAACCTGAAAATATAACAGGTTCCATAAGCTATTGTGTACCTCTATAGAGTAAAGATATATCTGATTGATTTAAAGGGGTACTCCGGGGAACTAAACTCATAACCCATCCATTCCCTCATCAACACATTTAATTGTCTAAATATCATTCTTTAACTATGTAAAGCAGTTTCCCATCTTTGGGTGTCACTTTCATGTATGAAGTGAGGGAATTACATCGTCCAGTCATCCACTCTGTCTCTGTCCAAATCCCTCTCTGAAAGCAGCCCCCACCTCCTGTGAGACACAGACCATGGGGTTTCTACCCTGCACTGATGAGTCATGCCCTCTTTGGTGCTGAGAACTGGAAGGTATGTGCAGCATTACACAGTCAAACACTGAACTTCTCTCTGCTTCTCAGAGCAGAAGGTGGGGGCTGGTAGAGCAGAGTTGCAATGATTGCTGGGAGATGTATGAGAGGGGAGAGAAGGATACCAAAGAATATTAAGCAGCCAAAGAAGACAACAGGGACCACAGAAGCCATGCATACCAGGCAGGATGGTTTACATGGAATATATCCAGGTAGTGTGGTGGCTTTAGAGCTTTTTTTTTTTTTATAAATACAAATTGTATTAGATCACCACTCTTTTGATACCACCTACCACAGGCAAGTTGTATAAATAGCCAGGTCGCAACTGACACTGAAACCTCATGCTGCCATTACAAATGGGGGGTTCCAATCGGCCCACTAAACACGAGGGGTGCCTGCTGAAACCTATTTAACCCCATAAGGACGAAGCCCATTTTGGCCTTAGGGACCAGGTGATTTTTCGTTTATGTATATTCATTTTTTTCCCTCCTCCCCTACAGACCCATATGAGGGCTTGTTTTTTGCATAGTATACAAACACAAAAACATTTTTATTTATATTTTTTTAAAGGCTCTCAGCCCACTTTTTGATCAAAACATGTCCCCCATCCGCCATGTGGGGGCGGCCATTTTTGGATGGTCCCTAACATACATTATGAGTCTAATACTCACAAACCTCACCTCTGCTGTGCATATAGCTTCTTGACTGAGTGACATGCTAGATCAACCATCAATTTAAACATTTAAACTCCCTCCTGGGAAAAGGGGGAGGGGTGCAATTCCCTCAAAGTAGCATACAACAAAAAACACAAATAGCCAGCACAACTACATGATATACGAGTGCATGCTGCTGTAGCAAATGCAAAGTATACAAACAAAACAATTGCAGCGGCACATTTTATCAAAATTAAAAAAAAAAAAATTTTAAAGGCTCTCAGCGCACTTTTTGATCAAAACATGTCCCCCATCCGCCACGTGGAGGTGGCCATTTTTGGATGGTCCCTAACATACATTATGAGTCTAATACTCACAACCCTCACCTCTGCTGTGCATATAGCCTCTTGACTGAGTGACATGCTAGATCAAAAAACTAGACACAATGGCTCATAGTCTATGAGATAATGGCATTAGAAGCCTGTGTAAGAGCCCCACTGTTTCATAAATCAAATCCTAAAGTCCTGGGGTACCAATTTAAAATATTACTTTTAATAATACTTGATAAAATGTATAGACACAAGTAATAAATCATAAACACCTCTAAAGTGCATAGATCACCATAATAGATAAAGTAAGGTGAAAAAAATCCACACAATCAATAATATATTGCACGTAGTCCGATATTGCACTTGCACATTCCTATGCCCATAAGCTCGTAATCAGTCATGAATTGTCAGTCAATCAATCTAAACATGATTCTAAACATACAAGCAGTATGATGCATAGACCGGGGATAAATTGCACATGTGCCCAACAAAAAATTACACAGATAATGGTAATAGAAGTGGGGGGATATCCAAAAAAGCAGTGGCTTATATTGGGAAACTTGCTGGGAGACCGTATATGTATCTCTCCCTATGTTCCCTATCAATCCCTACAGTGTAGTGCAAGACTCCCTATTCTATATGCACCCTAGCTGTGTGGCACGTAACTGGGGCACTCGCCCTAGAACCTGTTTCCTACTCTGTACTGTCCCTGATTACATACACAGTATTAAGGTGCAAAGAATAAAAGTGCAAAGTGCTGTTCAGTGCAATAAACCTGACTGCAGCGTGTCTCCTACGCAGCGTTTCATCTTTGGCTCATCAGGGAGACTTCAGCAGCATTGGCAGTCATAGCATAATAGCAGCAGGATGGCAGTGGCAACTTACCTTACCAACATGCAATCTTTAAATATCCTCCTGGCGTCCATTACCTGTGCGCGCCATCACGCCACAGGCAGGGGGAGGGCGCATGCGCTCTCACTGGGATTCCCGGCCGGGACTGACGTCACTTCCGGTTGCGGCCGTAACTTACTGTACCGCCCTCGGAGCGTGTCATAGGGTAATTCCCGGACCATGGATCCCGCCCCCTCTCTCCAGCATTCGGCGTGTCACGCCCAAAGGGGAGGAATAGATAGTAACCATAGGGACTAACAGCGCATCCCTGACTGAGATTAACTCCTCACAAACCTCTCTATTAGTTGCCTATAACACCACAAGGTATATAAGTTAGTTACAATATAATACAGCATGGAAATCAAATTACAAATTGTCCTAAGCTAACAAGCGGATGGTTAGCATCTAGAATGTTATATTATGCCAGTAAAGATATCAATCTCTCCTAATGTCCTAAAGCCATGCAGTTAAACACACCCTGGGTCACCCTACCTGAGGGTAATCATTGGTGGCTAGTACATCAAAGTACCGCCCATAGGTAACCTCTAAAGATGCTGGTGGTGGCCCAAAGTATAGAAAACATGCATAGCATTCCCTAGGATAAAAATGGATACAATTTTCCATTCGTATCCCGATAGGGGGTATAGCACGATAATCCCCAGTTTTACAATACCAAAATTAAATTACTGAAATTGATATAATTACATAGATAACAGTAGTAGTTAAGGATACCAAAGTTTAAATGAAGCATATGAAATTCTGGGACTCATTCAAGCCCCCTGGTGCCAAGGAGTTCAGGCGATGAATCCATCTGCACTCAATTTGTAGCAATTTCTTGTCCCAATCACCTCCTCGGGGGCCTCTTTCCACACTTTGAATGCCTATGAATCTTAAATTTTTGGGGTCACCATTATGCATTTGGAGAACATGTCGGGCAAAGGTCGTGTCCCTTTGGTTAAGAATATCATTATAGTGGTCTCTTACTCTACGCCTAAACTCACGGCGTGTCTTGCCCACATAGTCCATGGGACACGTGCATTGTGCCAAATAAATGACTCCCATACTTTTACAGTTAATGAAGTCACGGATTTCAAAACTCCTTCCGTTGCTCGAACATACAAAGTTTTTACATTTCTTGATGGATGGACATTCTAAGCATGAACCATATTGAAATGTGCCGCTAGGTCTGCGGTCCAGCCATGTTGTAGGACCCCTCTTAGGTGGCAGATGACTATGTACGACCAGATCCCTGATACTGGGACCTTTTCTGTATGTAATAAGTGGTCTGCTACTAAGGATTGGTTTAATATCCTCGTCCGCTAGCAATATGTTCCAGTATTTTTCTAGGATATTTCTGATCTGCCCATGCATAGTATCAAAGGTACCGATCATGCGAATGGTGTTTTGTTCCTCTACCTTGTCCTCCACATCACTCTTTTTTGGGATTAGGAGATCCCTCCTATCCCGGGAGATAGCCCCATCAAAGGCCACCCTTAATACATCATCCGGGTATCCTTTTTCATGGAACCGGCACCTGAGGTCTTGAGCCTGACTCAGGAACTCTTTGGTCCCCGAACAGTTTCTCCACAACCTCAGGTACTGGCCCCTTGGTATACCTTTTTTGAGGGCCACTGGATGCGAGCTATCCCACCTCAATAATCCATTTGTAGACGTTGGTTTTCTATAGATGGATGTCTCAATGTTGTTGAGAGGTCCTTTTGCGATCAGTACGTCCAAAAAAGCCAACTTATCCGGACTCCACTCACAAGTAAACCTCAGATCCAGGTCATTACAATTAAGGACCCCCACGAACTCCTGGAATTGTTCTCCCGTTCCTGCCCATAAGATGAATATGTCATCTATATACCTCAGCCACATGGTCAGATGTTCGTGCCATGGGCTGAGGCCTTCCTCAAAGACCACCCTCTCCTCCCACCAGCCCACGAGCAAGTTGGCATACGTGGGGGCACAGGGGCTCCCCATCGCGGTGCCCCTGAGCTGGTGGAGAAAGCGGCCATTGTAGAGGAAGTAATTATGCATCAGGCAGAATTCCAGGAGTTCCATGGTGAGTTCGCTGTGGGGACCAAGATTCAGGTCCCTACTGGCAAGGAAGAATCTTACTGCCCGCAAGCCCAAATCATGCCTGATTGAGCTATATAGAGCCTCCACATCGATGGATGCAAAAATCATATTGTCATCCATCGAGATCCCATCCAACTTCAGGAGTAAGTCTGACGTGTCTCTGATGTAGGATGGCAACGTAAGAACAAAGGGGCGCAAGATCTCATCAAGATAGATTCCTACGTTCTGTGATAAGCTCCCCACCCCAGAGACAATTGGTCTTCCCTTTAGGGGATTAACCCCTTTGTGAATTTTGGGGAGTGAATAGAAAGTAGGAATCACCGGATGTGGAGGGACCAGAAATGATGCTTCATTTTCATCAACTAATTCATTTTCAAGTGCTCTAGAAATTATACTCTGAAGTTTATGGGAGAAAACTAGGGTGGGATCCCGTTCTAATGCTTTGTAGGTGGTCTTGTCATTAAGGATAGCCAGACACATGTTTTCATATTGTCCCCGATCCATCACCACCACATTATTTCCTTTATCCGATGGTTTTATTACAATCTCAGAATTTTGTGATAGTTCCTTTAGGGCCTTCCTTTCTTTAGGAGACAAGTTGTACCAAGCTTCTCCATTTCCCTGTCTAGCCTCCAATTCCCTAAGTTCCTTAATAACCAGAGATTCAAATATCTCAATATTAAGGCAGTCAGAGACCGGGGACACCTTGGTACTTTTATTTTTAAGGGATGTGAACGGTCCTTTACTTTTATCCCTTAAATCTTCCCTCTCTAGAGAATCTAGTGTCCTAAAGGTCTCCAGGTCAGATGGTACCAAATTCCTCTCCTGGCATATTTCTTTTTCTTGCCTGGAGAAAAAATGTTTCCATTTAATTTTCCTCACAAAGAGGGAAAGATCCTTTACCCATGAAAAAGAGTCATATTTAGTAGTCGGCACAAAAGAAAGGCCTTTTCTTAGAACCTTAGAACCATTTGTCCATCCGAGAGGATAGTGGTCGATAGATTTATGACCTATGTTGTACTCCCCCCCTTCCCCCCTGATTTCTCTCTCTCAGATCATAATATCTGGGGGGAGGGGCATTGGCCAAAAAACCAAGTCCTCCTCGACCTCTTCCTCTAGGGCGTCTCCCTCTGCCTCTCGATCTACCACGGTAGGGGCGATATTCCCCTCTCCTCTCGTGACCTGATTCTCTGTCCGTGTCAGATCCCTCTACCTCTGAAGAGGAAATATCCACCTCCTTTTCTCTAACTTCCTTATTGAGAAATGAATATGCCCTCCTTTCTTTAAACTCCTGCAGATCCCTTCGAAACTGCTGGTGTTTTCTTTCCTTCAGCGTGTATTGGAATCTTTCAATAGAGCCTTGTAGCACTGTTTCCTTTCTGTTTTAAATTTGAGGGCTTGCTCACGCAACTCCTCAAATTTTTTAGCTTTGATTTCCCATGTCAATTTCTCTTCTTCTAACAATAATTTCATAAACCTCATGGAGCTAGCTGTCGCCTCCTGTTCCCATTTCTCTATCAAGCTCGTGCTGCGGATACGTTCCGCTGGGGCGACAGCTATCCTTAACCCCTTGGGTACAATACTGTTCTTTAAATTGTTCTCAAGGGATTGGATCTCCCACCAGGACACTATGTAATCCTTGTATGCCTTGGTAAGTTCTCTAAACAATCCCTTGATATTAGTACTTATTGGTTTCTGGCTGTATTCTTGTTTAGAAAACACCTCTCTAACTTCCGAAACCCAACTATCAATGTTGAGAGTGTTTGTGAGGAAACTCGCCATTAAAGCGCTAAAATACTCTTAATTAGATCAAAAAACTAGACACAATGGCTCATAGTCTATGAGATAATGGCATTAGAAGCCTGTGTAAGAGCCCCACTGTTTCATAAATCAAATCCTAAAGTCCTGGGGTACCAATTTAAAATATAACTTTTAATAATACTTGATAAAATGTATAGACACAAGTAATAAATCATAAACATCTCTAAAGTGCATAGATCACCATAATAGATAAAGTAAGGTGAAAAAATCCACACAATAAATAATATATTGCACGTAGTCCGATATTGCACTTGCACATTCCTATGCCCATAAGCTCGTAATCAGTCATGAATTGTCAGTCAATCAATCTAAACATGATTCTAAACATACAAGCAGTATGATGCATAGACCGGGGACATGCTAGATCAACCATCAATTTAAACATTTAAACTCCCTCCTGGGAAAAGGGGGAGGGGTGCAATTCCCTCAAAGTAGCATACAACAAAAAACACAAATAGCCAGCACAACTACATGATATACGAGTGCATGCTGCTGTGGCAAATGCAAAGTATACAAACACAAAAATTGCAGCAGCACATTTTATCAACATTTTTTTAAATTTTTTTTAAAGGCTCTCAGCGCACTTTTTGATCAAAACGTGTCCCCCATCCGCCACGTGGAGGCGGCCATTTTTGAATGGTCCCTAACATACATTATGAGTCTAATACTCACAACTCTCACCTCTGCTGTGCATATAGCCTCTTGACTGGGTGACATGCTAGATCAACCATCCATTTAAACATTTAAACTCCCTCCTGGGAAAAGGGGAGGGGTGCGCTGAGAGCCTTTAAAAAAATATATATATATAAAAAATTTTGATAAAATGTGCCGCTGCAATTTTTGTGTTTGTATACTTTGCATTTGCCACAGCAGCATGCACTCGTATATCATGTAGTTGTGCTGGCTATTTGTGTTTTTTCTTGTTTTTTGCATCACCAATTGTACAGGGTGGGCCATTTATATGGATACACCTAAATAAAATGGGAATGGTTGGTGATATTAACTTCTTGTTTGTGGCACGTTAGTGTATGTGAGGGGGGGAAACTTTTCAAGATGGGTGGTGACATGGCGGCCATTTTGAAGTCGGCCATCTTGAATCCAATTTTTGTTTTTTAAATAGGAAGAGGGTCACGTGACACATCAAACTTCTAAGGAATTTCACAAGAAAAACATTGATGTGCTTGGTTTTAACGTAACTTTATTCTTTCATGAGTTATTTACAAGTTTCTTATAAAATGTGTTCAATGTGCTGTCCATTGTGTTGGATTGTCAATGCAACCCTCTTCTCCCACTCTTCACACACTGCTAGCAACACCGCAGGAGAAATGCTAGCACAGGCTTCCAGTATCCGTAGTTTCAGGTGCTGCACATGTCGTATCTTCACAGCATAGACAGTTGCCTTCAGATGACCCTAAAGATAAAAGTCTAAGGGGGTCAGATCGGGAGACCTTGGGAGCCATTCAACTGGCCCACGACGACCAATCTACTTTCCAGGAAACTGTTCATCTAAGAATGCTCGGACCTGATACCCATAATGTGATGGTGCACCATCTTACTCTAAAAACTCAGGGAACGTGCCAGCTTCAGTGCATAAAGAGGGAAACACATCATCATGTAGCAATTTTGCATATCCAGTGGCCTTGAGGTTTCCATTGATGAAGAATGGCCCCACTATCTTTGTACCCCATGTACTACACCATACCATCAATTTTTATGTTCCAACAGTCTTGGAGGGATCTATCCAATGTGGGTTAGTGTCAGACCAATAGTGGTGGTTTTGTTTGTTAACTTCACCATTCACATAAAAGTTTGCCTCATCACTGAACAAAATCTTCGGCATAAACTGAGGGTCCTGTTCCAATTTTTGTTTTGCCCATTCTGCAGCACCTGAAACTACGGATACTGGAAGCCTGTGCTAGCATTTCTCCTGCGGTGTTGCTATCAGTGTGTGAAGAGTGGGAGAAGAGGGTTGCATTGACAATCCAACACAATGGGCAGGACATTGAACACATTTTATAAGTGGTCAGAAACTTGTAAATAACTCATGAAAGAATAAAGTTACGTTAAAACCAAGCACATTATTGTTTTTCTTGTGCAATTCCCAATAAGTTTGATGTGTCACATGACCCTCTTCCTATTGAAAAAGCAAAACTTGGATTCAAAATGTCAAACTTCAAAATGGCACCACGGTCACCACCCATCTTGAAAAGTTTCCCCCCTCACATATACTAATGTGCCACAAACAGGAAGTTAATATCACCAACCATTCCCATTTTATTAAGGTGTATCCATATAAATGGCCCACCCTGTATATTAATTCCTGGTGCATTCCTTATAGTCTGGTATTATTGGTATTGTCGGTCTGTGTATAGTGGTTTTAATGGTAGTATTATTCAGTCTTGGTGTGGTGGTATATTTTGTTACATGTATACAGGTATTATTGGTCACAATATATTGGATTTAGTCGGTAACAGTATGATGGTAATATGTATGATGATGATTTTCCTCCTTGCATACTCGTAATATTGGTCATGAAAAATGATCTTATCTATGTTAATAGAATAGATATGTTAACATATCTTTATTTATGTGTGGAATAGGGGCAGAGCAGACGTGTGGCCATGGGCGCAATCTTGCAGGGGGCTTGTGCTTTATTTGGTCCAGGGCCTTGAGTGTTGTCAGTCCACTTATTCATATAAAATAATAGATATGGGAGTGTTTTGGCAATTTTACATCATTTAAAGGGTACTCTGCCCCTAGACATCTTATCCCATATCTAAAGGATAGGCAATCTCCCTGCTGCACCCATCATTCCTTTAGAGCGTCGGGTGCAATGCCAGAGGGCCAGAGGCTCTTGACGTCAATGACTGCGCCCCACTCATGACATCACGGCCACGCCCCTCAATGCAAGTCTATATACTTGCATTGAGGGGGCATGGCCGTGACCTCAAGAGCGGACCGTGATGTTGCGAGCCTCTGCCCCGCATGGCCAGTCATCGGAATGTATGGGGTGCCGCAGCCGAGGTACCCCTTTAACTCAGGCAGCACAATGCCTTGGACCAGCCCTGTGCCCTCATCTGACTTCTGGGAGACAGGCTTCACTGTAAGTCTATGGAGCCTGTCTACTGCAATGAGTCAGATAAAGCGGTAAGAGGGGAACCCAGCTATACTAGTGAGTGTGTGTGTGCGGGGGGGGGGGGGGGGGGGTGTCAGCACTGAGACCCTGACTTATAAAAACTTTTGAAATGTCTGCGTGACATGATTATAAACTTTTACTTTAATCACAGGATAACATATTGAGATCCCCATTCAAATTTAGCAGATTCTTTCCCTCCAAATTTTAGGGTGTGCTGTGTATCTTAAAATCCAAGTATTATTATGTATTATAATCCATATTGGCAACTCACCACATATTTCAACCTTAAATTCAATACATGTGTAGAACAGCTGAGTATGTCTTTTAGTAAACATAGAGATATGTCATGTTGTGTAATCTATGTTTCTTCAGGTACAAATAAATAGTCTTATGATAATTTGAGGACAAAATCAGCACTTCTTGTGTACAGTGATCATGTCTTTTTAATATTTATGACAGTGTTTATTGCTACTTTAGGGAACATTAGGCTACTTAAGGTGTTTTAGCTATAAAAAGCAGTACTTTGCTTCCTCCATAAATACACAATTTGCTCTTGTTCTGAGAGTCTGAAGTCCAAATGTCCAAATTAATGAGTATGATGAACTCTGTTCCCTATAAGCTCAGTGGTTATTTTGTTCAGGTAAACTTTGCATTTGTATGAACTCCCCAAACTCTCATACGAATCAGGCAGAGTTCTCTTGAATAGTTCTGGCCAAAACTGTGCAGGCATATAGTCAAGCCAGGACTGGCCATGAGAAGGGACAATGGAGTCTGGAGGAGAGTACATAGGAGTCTGAAGAAGGGGACATAGGGGTCTGGGGGGGACATAATGGACTAGAGGAGAACAGAGAGGTCTAGAGTAGGGGATAATGGGGTCTGAAGGAGGGGCCAAAGGAGTCTGGAGGAGGAAGACATAGAGATCTGAAGAAGGAGACTGGGGGGGGACGTGGGATTTGGTGAAAGATAGAGGGGTCTTGTGGGGAGCATAGGGCAGTCTGGGGGGACACAGGTCTGGAAGAGGGGACCTAGGTGTCTGAGGGAGGACAGAAGTGTCTGGGGGTGCAGAGATTTGGGGGATCAGATGGGTCTGGGGAAGAACAAAGGGTCTGGAGGAGGAGTAGAACTGGGGAGTCTGGAAGAGGAGGACATAGGGGTCTGGGGGAGAAACAGAGGTGGTCAGGGTTGTTAAGAGGGGTCTGGAGGAGGAGGACAGAGGAATATGGGGTAGGAGGACATAAGGGACATAAAGGAGTCTGATGGGGCACAAGGGTCTGGAGAAGGACTTTAGGGGTCTGAGGGAACAAAGAACACTCTGGGGGGTGGGGGGCAGAGGCGGCTGGAGGAGGACAATACAAGGGTGGAATTCAGCTGAACTGATACTTATATTCAGGGGGTATGGTCTGTGGCAGGGTTATATTCAGGTGCCCAGTGTGTGAAAGTATCAGGGAGCATGGTGAGGCAGTATTATGAGGCAGTATTATATTTATAGGATACAGAGTCTGTCACGATTTTATTCAAGGGCACATTGTGTGGCAGCATTATATTAAGGGGCACAGTGTCTGGCAGGGTTACTCTAGGCTTCCATACAGGTTTTTTTTTATTTATTTTTTAAGTTTTTTAAAGTATTTAATAGGAATCGGAAATATAAAAAAGGACTTCTTCTTCTTCTTCTTCTTCCTAGATCCACTTCTGACTTTGGCTGAAAAACTGCAGTTTTCCCCAAAAAAAGGCAGAAAAAAAGACTCTGTGGAAACCTAGCCTTATGATGATTAATGTCTTCATACAGAGGATGAGGATCTGCTGACAAAGTTAGGAACCAGTGGTGTCTAGGCATGAAACGCTGCAGGAAAGATGTAACTGAAAGAAGTCCTGTCATCTGTACCAGCTGAAGATGAACAATATAAATACTACAGAGAAGACGTCACCTATGAGTCACTAATATCATTGTGTATTCTGCCTAACAGTCCCATGTAAGTTCTGCAGTTATGATGGGTTACACTGTACCCAATCCATGGCTTTCAGGCTGTAACAAATCTACAACTACCATAATGCCTGAGGCTCTCCAGAACAGGAAAGATTGGTGGGGGTCCCAGCAGTAGGACCCACCAAAAAATGGGCTGCTTAGTCTAAAATGCCTGTGTCTATTTTTGGTCCCAGTTTGGGCTTTTATACAGTTACAGATCATCATCTCTATATCTCCACACTGCTTTCAGCTCTATAGCGGACGGAAAGAATTTGAATGATACACAATCAGTCTGCTCTTTCCACCGTAACAACAGTTGAGCCTGGAAAGGTGACTTTCCCATTGGATATCAGGTATTCAGCAATAAAACTTCCACTACCCTCTACCTCTACTAAGGTCACAAAAATTAACTCTTTGCCTGCCCTTGAACCTCATTACTTTATAAGACTATTTTCAACATACTGTATGGTTATACTATATAACTCATACAGTTAACAAATATTACTACTATAAAAAAATCAAATCTTATGACTATACGTATTACCAGCATACTATTACTGACTAAACCCAGTATACGGACACCAATATTACCAACAATACCCTTAAATATGGAATAAACAAAGCCACCACACTATAAGCACTACCATTACCACCAGGCAATGACTAGAATATAGTGCCATACTGTTACTGAGTGAAAACACTATACTCAAGCCAACATTACCAATAATACCAGTATACAAAGGCAAAATATGTATACCATATGAGTTTACAGTTACATCCATTGACTCATAGGTGGAATATTCTCTGATCACAGTCCTCCTCATTCCTCTTTTTCTCCATCCTGTTCAGACTGCTATGTCAACTCCTCCCAGCTATGACTTGTTTCTTTAACATCTAAGGGACAAACATCTTAGGCTACTTTCACACTGCCGTTATGTCCCGGCGGTACACCGGCCATTGCAAAACAACGGGAGTATAGAGGGAGAAAAATGAGTGCATGCATACTACTCTAAAACAATGGACCACATTATAATCAATCGGAATCAATAGGATCCAATGGTGCCCATTGTGACCCATCCCAATAATGGATGTTAAAAGCAAAAAAAAAAAAAGAGCCTAATGGACCCATTATGGGCGGGTCACAACAGCAGTGTGAAAGTAGCTTTAGTCCCTGCATTATCCAGCACCCTCTCTATCTCTACACAAGAGTATTATGGTCAGACTGGAAAGAATTAAACAACTTCCTGTGGAGCATACAGCAGCTGATAACAACTGGAAGGATTAAGATTTTTAAATAGAAGTAGTTTAAAAATCTGTTTCTTTCTGACACCAGTTGATATGAAAAAAATTTTTTTCCACCGGAGTACCCCTTTATTGCTTTGAAGTGTAATGGTCATTTAGTACAAATGCAGACATGTTGATAGCACTGGGTCTCAGTCCTGAGACCTGCTAAGAACAAGAATTACAGTCTGGTGAAGTATGCGGTAGCACACGTCTTAATCCCCAATTGTCACTCAAATAGAGTGAAAATGTAAGATTTGCTAACCGGGGAGTAGAGCACGCTACCATGCACTTCCCTGGCTTATAACTTATGATCACAGCTGGTCTCAGGACTGACACCTGGTGCAATCTTAACTTTTGACATATCTGGACAACGTGTCAATAGTTGTTCTAAATTACAGTGATGCTTTAAGGTCTTTGGCCTGATCAGTCTGACCTGCCCTCTGCCTCTATCTGCAGAAACAAGTTTTAATGGTTTCAGGTTGCATATTCCAGAAACTTCTTTAATAATGGTCCTTGAAAGTGCCAGCATATTTTATTATTACTTTATTATGAACCTGAAAACAGCTGCTTCTTACATGAGAGTGGGCTCAGCTTATCACCGGCCGGTGATAGACTGACGGCACTCCGACCTTCCTGTCCCCAGGAAGAGCGTGAGGCCAATGGGGGAAGGTGAGTTAAAGTATATTTTGTTTATCTTTTGCAGCCCGGGCATAGGGATACAGCGTACAGTATAGAGTTCCAGCACCGGCGGCCCGCAACAAACAGGAAGACGAGGAGGCCAGGGCTTGCGGGTGATATGTGAGTAGTTCCCCGATGGGGACCGCTGATAATTAATTTGGCGGGAGGGGGAGAAGCAGAACAGCGCTCGTGGGTCACATGATTTGGGGGGGAATACCGTTATATACCGTGGAACCGCCATAAGTTACAAAAATACCGTGATACACATATTTGGTCATACCGCCCAGCTCTACCTCCAGATGTATAGGCTGTTCTGCATGCTGGGATTTGGAGTTTTACAATAGCTGGAGGCATCTTGATTGGGAAACACAGATTTATGCATGTGTGTGTATATATCAATGTTTTGCAAACAGGGTGCCTCCAGCTGTTGGAATACTACAAATCCCAGCATGCTGAGAGTTGTAGTTTTTGCAACAGCTGAATACACTCTGATTGGGAAATATATGGATATTTTTTTCTTTCCTATGATATATACATACACGCATAGTAGTGTATCTAAGGGGATGTAATCCAAACTTCTCTCTCGGGTGTGTCCATCCATCCGGCGTCAATATTAAGACGCTGAATGATTGTGAACTGTCCCATTCAAATGAACGGAATCAGTTCTAGTACCAGTTTCCCTCCAGTGCATGCCAGATGTATGTGAACCCAGCCTTATTCGGTCTGCAGGGTGCCAGCGAATAGCGGGTATCTACCACTATATGTCACTGGATGTGAGAATATTGGTCTATGTATCATGGTTTTTATTTATGAACATTATAGCGCTATTGTGTGTGTCTAGCAAATCTTGTGTGTCTACAGGGACATACGCTTTGTGGCTTGTGCTCCTGATCTTTTAACCCTTTAAGGACTCAGCGTTTTTCCACTTCCATTTTTTCCTTCTCACCTTCTAAAATTCATAACACATTCAGTTTTTCACCTACAGACCCATGTGCGCTACCAATTTTACTTTGTAATTACATCAGTCGACTTCAGTTTCTAAGCAGTGCACTTTTCATTAAAAGTGACACATATTTATTCTGTAGGTCCATACGGTTACAAGGATACCCAATTTATGTAGGTTTTATTTTTTAATACTCATTTTAAAAAAATACAACTACATGCACCAAAATTAGTATGTTTAAAATTGGCATCTTCTGACCCCTATAACTTCTTGATTTTTCTGTATATGAGGATGTATGAGGGCTCATTTTTTGCGCCATGGTCTGTAGTTTTAATTGGTACCATTGTTGTTTTGATGGGACTTTTGATCACTTTTAATACATTTTTTTAGGGTATACAAAATGACCAAAAATATGCATTTTTGGAATTTTTTAACATATACGCCATTGACCGTGCTGTTTAATTAACATTATATTTTTATAGTTCGGACATTTACGCATGTGGCAATACCATATATGTTTATGTTTATTTTTGTTTACATATTTTTTTATGGGAAAAGGGGGGTGGGTGATTTAAACTTTTTATTAGGGAAGGGGTTAAGTCACATTTATTAACTTTTTTTTTTATTTACCATTTTTTAGTCCCCATAGTGGACTATTACATGCAATCTTCTGATTGTATACACTGTTCAATGCTATGCCTTGAATAGATCACTGTTATCGGCGCTCTGCTGATCCAGCCGATTTCACCGCAGTGGTCCCGAACAGCCCGACTGAGCTGCCGGGAACGGTTTTACTTTCATGTTAGATGCGGCGATCAACTTTGATTGCTATGTCTAAGAGGTTAATGTTGGGCATCACCGCGATCGGTGATGTATGGCATTAGACATGAGTCCTGGTGGCTGACCACCCGACTATGATGCAGGGTCTGCCCGTGAGCCCGTGTCATAGCAGGGGAGCAGGCGCAGGGCATACAGGTATGCCCTGCATCCTTAAGAGGTTAATAAACGTGCAACACTCTTGGCATGCTACATCCTGAATTAACTAAATGTGACTGACTTGTTCGGCTTTTGGGCCCCACTTTTAATTTTGCCCAGGGCCATGTTAAGTCTAAAATTTCCCTGACCCCTGCCCATGTGAATGTACCCTGTACATTCACATGGGGGAGAGGCAAACCTCCAGCTGTTGCAAAACTACAACTCCCAGTATGCCCTTTAGCTGTCCATGCATGCTGGGGGTTGTAGTTATGCAACAGCTGGAGGCTCACTGGTTGCAAAACCCCGAGTTTGGTTGAAAAACACTGAGAGTTTGTTACCTGTGTGCCTTCAGTTGTTGCAAAAACTACAACTCTCAGCATGCAGTGACAGTCAAAGGGCATGCTGGGACTTGTAGTTATGCAACAGCTGGAGGCATACTACTACAACTTCCAGCATGCCTTTTGGCTGTCTGTGCATGCTGGGGGTTGTTGTTATGCAACAGCTGGAGGCACACTGGTTGCAAAACACTGAGAGTTTGTTACTTAACTCATTGTTTCACAACCAGTGTGCCTCCAGCTGTTTCAAAACTACAACTCTAACCCTTTTTTTTTCCAGCTCACCGAGGACCCGGAATAGCCGCAAATCAACGATCTGAATTGATATGTAGTACACATGAGCTGTACATCATATCTGCTTGCATTTATCTCCTGCTTTTATCTTTCTACATACACTCCTCCAGGGATTGTCTCTCTTAAGATAACCTTTAACACTGTTATGAACCACTACAGCTATTTCTAATGCAGTATGCCCCAGTATATTGCAGTATTTCTTACTTTCCCGGCTGTATCCATTGCGACTCCACGAGCACTGCAGTTTCTGGAAGTCTATAGTTGAAGTGTGGCACTATTACTAATTTACACCTAAAAGTACAAGGAATGTGTAACCCCTCCCAGTACCTGTAAATCATTCTAATTCTTTAACTCCTGCGAAACCTGTTTTTCTGAGATGTGCTTCTCTCTTGTCTTTTTACAGTTATTGTGTGACAGACATAGTGCAGTGATGCTGAAAATGAGATAAGAGTCACCTTACAAGGCATAATTGTTCACTTGATTATTTGCAAGACACAATTCTCCATTCTGGCCCTTGTACACCTCAGATATCACATCTCATTTCTTATACAATGTTATGAATGGAAATTCTTCCCTACATAATACATAATGCCTAGGAAATCTTACATGTACTTGAGTCTTATCTGCTGTACAAGTGTTAAAAATATGTTTGCATTTTCTTGGTTCTACCTGTTTCTAGGAAAGCTGAGTGACAAATATTATTTCCACCTTTACAGTACTCACATTTATCAATCACCCTTGTGATCCATAAATTTACTGTATAGTATCAGGCCCAAGACCTGATTATGGAATCAACATATGTATTATGAATGTATATGTGTATCATCTTGAATCCAAGACCTGGGTGAGGGTTCAGACTGTGTCTGTTGTTTGTGAATCCTGTTTTATTGGTGGGTCTGTTTGTGCTACGCCTCCTTTGAAATCAGACACCCTAGCCATCATAAAACAAACTGAGATAAGGGACCAGGTAAGAGGGATGGCCGTTGCCCCCACCTGGTGGGATCAGATGGATTCCTTTTCCTTCCTAAAAAGCAGCTGTGAAACATAGATGCTGAGCACATTGTTTTGGCTCACAAACCTTTGTTACAAGCCTGTGGCAAACGCTGGGCAAAATTCTAAAAAACAGCTGGAGACTCACCCACAAGGACTGCTATGCAACCATTAAGCTGTAAGGATTTTCTTTTTGTTTTATAAATTGTCTTGCTGAACTCTTTAGTATATTCTTGTAAATGTATGTCATTTGTTTATTTTACACGTAGCATTGTGATACCTTTTTTCAGATTAAAAATGTTGAATTAATCAGCTCTGGTCTTTGATCTCTTAATATAGGCGCTCACCTTTCTGAAGGAGGTTCTGGTGAAACACTTTTAACAAAGGGTTAATTGGTAACTTGCTGGGACTATTAATGGAAACCCAGAGGTCTGGTGGCTTTAACCCTTGCACCATCACACTCTCTCTAGCATCTTGGCTGGACAGATAAGGTGTAATCGTGACATATAACCAACTGTATGAGGACACCCTCCTGGTTATTATAAAGTTTAGAAGCTTCAGGCACAGCTATTGAAAACAGGCATAACATCAACCACATGCCATGTAATCTCCATGGCCAAACAATGATAATAGAAAGTGTCATACTCATGAGCTAAATGACTTTAAAGTGTACCTGCCATTAGAATTTTTTTTTTATATAATATAGAGAATAATATTATAAGTTTATTTGTAATATACATTGGTTAAAAAATGTGTATTTTATTGTCCCTGCAGCTATTGCCTGTGTGTCTCTGTGAGGAGTCCAAATACAGGAAGTGAGGGTGGACAAGCAGGGTTCTGTGCAGTGAGGACAAGCAGGGCTCTGTACACTGAGGACAAGCAGGGCTCTGTACACTGAGGACATGCAGAGCTCTGCACACTGAGGACAAGCAGAGCTTTGTACACTGAGGACAAGCAGGGCTCTGTGCACTGAGGACAAGCAGGGCTCTGTGC
This sequence comes from Hyla sarda, assembly GCF_029499605.1. NCBI lineage: Eukaryota > Metazoa > Chordata > Amphibia > Anura > Hylidae > Hyla > Hyla sarda. The sequence goes on from NC_079189.1 coordinate 196,657,946, forward strand.
AGTGAAGACATGCAGGACTCTATACAATGAGGACAAGCAGGGCTCTGTACACTATGGAGAAGGAGGGCTCTGTGCACTGAGGACAAGCAGTACTCTGTGCAGTGAGGACAAGCAGTGCTCTGTGCAGTGAGGACAAGCAGTGCTCTGTGCACTGAGGACAAGCAGGGCTCTGTATACTGAGGACAAGCAGTGCTCTGTATACTGAGGACAAGCAGGACTCTGTGCACTGAGGACAAGCAGGGCTCTGCACTGAGGACAAGCAGGGCTCTGCGCACTGAGGACAAGCAGGGCTCTGTGCACTGAGGACAAGCAGGGCTCTGTGCACTGAGGACAAGCAGGGCTCTGTGCACTGAGGACAAGCAGGGCTCTGTGCACTGAGGACAAGCAGGGGTCTGTGAAATGAGGACAAGTAGGGCTCTGTGCACTGAGGACAAGCAGGGCTCTGTACACTGAGGACAAGCAGGGCTCTGTACACTGAGGACAAGCAGTGCTCTGTGCACTGAGGACAAGCAGGGTTCTATGCACATAGGACAAGCAGGGCTCTGTACACTGAGGACAAGCAGGGCTCTGTGCAGTGAGGACCGGCAGGGCTCTGTACACTGAGGACAAGCAGGGTTCTATGGACAAAGGACAAGCAGGGATCTGTGCACTGAGGACAAGCAGGGCTCTGTGCACTATGGAGAAGGAGGGTTCTGTGCACTGAGGACAAGCAGTACTCTGTGCAGTGAGGACAAGTAGTGATCTGTGCAGTGAGGACAAGCAGTGCTCTGTGCACTGAGGACAAGCAGTGCTCTGTATACTTAGGACAAGCAGTGCTCTGTATACTGAGGACAAGCAGGACTCCATACACTGAGGATAAGCAGGGCTCTGTACACTGAGGACAAGCAGGGCTCTGTACAATGAGGACAAGCAGGGCTATGTGCACTGAGGACAAGCAGGGCTCTGTGCGCGGAAGACAAGCAGGGCTCTGTGCACTGAGGACAAGCAGGGCTCTGTGCACTAAGGACAAGCAGGGCTCTGTGCAATGAGGACAAGCAGGGCTCTGTGCACTGAGAACAAGCAGGGCTCTGTGCACTGAGGACAAGCAGGGGTCTGTGAAATGACGACAAGCAGGGCTCTGTGCACTGAAGACAAGCAGGCTCTGTACATTGAGGACAAGCAGGGCTCTGTACAATGAGGACAAGCAGGGCTCTGTGCACGGAGGACAAGCAGGGCTCTGTGCACGGAGGACAAGCAGGGCTCTGTGCACGGAGGACAAGCAGGGCTCTGTGCACGGAGGACAAGCAGGGCTCTGTGCACGGAGGACAAGCATGGCTCTGTGCACGGAGGACAAGCAGGGCTCTGTGCACTGAGGACAAGCAGGGCTCTGTGCACGGAGGACAAGCAGGGCTCTGTGCACGGAGGACAAGCAGGGCTCTGTGCACGGAGGACAAGCAGGGCTCTGTGCACTGAGGACAAGCAGGGCTCTGTGCACTGAGGACAAGCAGGGCTCTGTGCACTGAGGACAAGCAGGGCTCTGTGCACTGAGGACAAGCAGGGCTCTGTGCACTGAGGACAAGCAGGGCTCTGTGCACTGAGGACAAGCAGGGCTCTGTGCACTGAGGACAAGCAGGGCTCTGCGCACTGAGGACAAGCAGTGCTCTGTGCAGTGAGGACAAGCAGGGCTCTGTGCACTGAGGACAAGCAGGGCTCTGTGCACTGAGGACAAGCATGATTGACAAGACAAGAGCCTGCACGGAGCCTTCTTGTCCTGCCCTCGCCTCCTATATTTGGACTCCACACAGAGATGAATAGGCAATAGCTGCAGGGACAACATTTTATCACCCAAAAATAAACACATTTTTAAATCAATGTATATTGCAAATATACATATAATGGTATTTTCAACATTATATCAAATATTTTGATAATTACAGGTACACTTCAAATATTGAGAGCCATAGGATGCCACAACTTAATTAGTGAAATTCGGGTAGAATACAGACATGGAGCACATCTACAATCCTGTATAATGATCTGATTGCTTCTCAGCATAATATCAAAAACTAACAGGTTGTTAGTATACATTTTTGATCAAAAAGTACAAGCCCACTCGCCACGTCAAGGCCACCTATTCAAGTGGGTCCCTAACGTCCCTAGCATAAAATGGCGTAGCACTGGGCGGCGACCACCACCGCCGTGACAACAGTGCCCACGGGGGGGAGCGACCCACTGGCAGAGCGGCCCCAATGCCACTCAAACCAGTCTATGGGCCGCACCCGCCCGCAGACACAGCCCCACGGCAGCAACGGACGCCGCCCTGCACCACACCAGTGTGAACAAGGTGTAATGGCTCACTTACCATGCTCTCCCAGTCAGATTGGGAGGCTGCTAGGAAAGAAATGGCCCTTGTGTGGCTAATTACCACCTATATAGGGTTGGGCTGAGGGGGTGGGGAAGAGTGCAGCACATGTTAAAAAAAAAATTAAAAAAAAAAAGGGAAGGATAGAAATCACAGTGTGAATTCGGGTAGAAAACAGACATGGCGCACATCTACAATCTTGTATAATAATCTGATTGCTTCTCAGCATAATATCAAAAACTAACAGGTTGTTAGTATACATTTTTGATCAAAAAGTACAAGCCCACTCGCCACGTCAAGGCCACCTATTCAGGGTGGTTCCCTAATGTCCCTAGCATAAAATGGCGTAGCACTGGGCGGCGACCACCACCACCGCGACACCAGTGCCCACGGGGGGGAGCGACCCACTGGCAGAGCGGCCCCAATGCCACTCAAACCAGTCTATGGGCCGCATCCGCCCGCAGACACAACACCACGGCAGCAACGGACGCCGCCCTGCACCACACCAGTGTGAACAAGGTGTAATGACTCACTTACCATGCTCTCCCAGTCAGACTGGGAGGCTGCTAGGAAAGAAATGGCCCTTGTGTGGCTAATTACCACCTATATAGGGTTGGGCTGAGGGGGTGGGGAAGAGTGCAGCACATGTTCAAAAAAAAAAAAGGGAAGGATAGAAATCACAGTGTGAATTTTTTATTTTTTTTTGCTTGAACATGTGCTGCACTCTTCCCCACCCCCTCAGCCCAAACCTATATAGGTGGTAATTAGCCACACTAGGGCCATTTTACTCCTAGCAGCCTCCCAGTCTGACTGGGAGAGCAAGGTAAGTGAGCCATTACACCTTGTTCACACTGGTGTGGTGGGGGGGGTGTGCGTTGCTGCCGTGGCGCTGTGTCTGCGGGCGGGTGCGGCCCATAGACTGGTTTGAGAGGCATTGGGGCCGCTCTGCCAGTGGGTCGCTCCCCCCCGTGGGCACCTGTGTCGCGGCGGTGGTGGTCGCCGCCCGGTGCTACGCCATTTTATGCTAGGGACGTTAGGGACCCACTCTGAATAGGTGGCCTTGACGTGGCGAGTGGGCTTGTACTTTTTGATAAAAAATGTATACTAACAACCTGTTAGTTTTTGATATTGTGCTGAGAAGCAATCAGATCATTATACAAGATTGTAGATGTGCGCTATGTCTGTATTCTACTCGAATTCATATTTTAATTAGTGAAATGTTTAATCTGCTAGATCTGCACCACTCAACCATAACTGATATAACTGTGCAGCAGAAGCCTCTAGGGGTAAAAACACAGCACGGTGTGTAAAGGTTAGTGTTGAGCGGCATAGGCCATATTCGAATTCGCAAATTTTCGCGAATATATGGACCAATATTTGTCATACATTCGCGAATATTCGCATATTCGTAATATTCTCGCTTTATTTTCGCATATGTGAAAATTAGCGTATGCGAAAATTTACATATGCAAAAATTAACATATACATAAATTAGCATAAACGAAAATTCGCATATGTGAAAATTCGCATATGTAAATCTTTCGCATATGCGAAAATTCGCACACCAGTCTCACACAGTAGTATTAGAGCCTTCTTTACACCACACAAGCTGGAAGCAGAGAGGGATGATCACTGTGATGTTTACTGTGAAAAAAAAAAAAATAATGAATATTCGTAATTACGAATATATAGTGCTATATTCGCGAATATTCGCGAATTCGCGAATATGCGATATTCGCGAATAAAATTTGCATTGCGAATATTCGCGAGCAACACTAGTAAAGGTTACCTATCCTATGTTGAACTGTATCTCTTTTTTTATTTATTTTTATTTCTTAGCTGAGGAATGTGCTCTCGAATCACCCATAGTGCAAAACGTGTTACACTTAAAAAAAGTGCACAGAGTATGCGGTCTATCGCAAGCCCTTCTCCGACAGGAGAGTGGCCCCCAACAAACCTTAACCTTCGCCTCCGGACCAAAAGGTACCTGCGAGGTTCCAGGTTCGATGTCCCTTTTCGCCGAAGCTACTAAGGGACCACAAATGCTCCCGGCATCCCCCCTTGGCGTTAGCCAAGGTATCTGCCCGCAGAACTGTTAATGGTTGGTACTCTGCCCATGCATGAATACCCGGGGTCTTTGCAGGGAGGTGCAGAACCTAATGGCCACACACCTCCCCTAGACCGCTAGGAGGGACACCCAGAAGGGCTACCGCATTCCTAACAATCCTGTGGACACACAACGTAACACAAAGATATAAATAAGTGAATGTGTGCAGATATACTGTCCGGACATATTCTATAAAAAAATTCTCTGATCCTAGCCAGAAGGCCGGGAATCAAGAGGTGAATGCCACAAGGTCAAGAGTTCATGGTGCCAGTGCTTCAACTCAGCAAGCCAGTACACCCAGTGAGTTTCAGCACCTCAGGGTCACCACTCCCCAGGGCACTAAAGTACCTCGGCTCTAGACCCTCTCAGCCTCATGGCGAGACCCGGAAAGGGCAGCCGTTGAGCTGGTCATGTGGCACCAACCCCGGAATGCCCTGGTACACCTGCCCCCTACCATGCAGCATCCATCCCCGCCAGCTCCACACCAATGCTGTTTGGACCACCGGCATGAAACTGATAAGAACAGATACTACACTTGATCTTAGCCAAAAGGCCAAAAAGGGACAGTTGAACTGCATCTCTTACTACAGAGTTTGAACTGTGCGTCAAAAGCTTCATGAATTGGGGTTCCATGGTTGAGTAGAGGCCTGGCCACTCCCATGCTCATTTTGCTGAATGTGTACAAATTCTTGCATTCACAACTCCATATAAATACCCATAGTTTTTAAAAGGGAGATCCGCCAAGTTCTAATAAATGTCAGGCGTCCACCTACTTTACTCATATAGTATACAATATGAAAGCAGGCTGTTGAATATCTAAGCATATTAGACAATTACAAATTGGAGAAATATTCTTGACAACCTCTGTAAAGACTGTAGTTATGACATTATTTGTTGGCAAACCCATTTTAGGATTAAAGCCATCTTGACAATCATCTGTTGGCCATGGGTCATGTTATTCTAATCTCTGACTATCAGTTGTTGAAGATGAGATGCCCAATTCCAGCCCTCATCTACCTTGAAGCGGCATTGTATGTGAGATGTAGCATTACATGATGCATATTTCTTCAAATATGGACGTTGTAATATATGATCATATGAAATATTTCTGGACATGACCTGCAGGTTGCATTGTTGCTTGTTGCTATTTGAAGTTTTTTCATTGCCTATACCTTTTACTGCTGGTGAAAAGGAATGGGGGGCTTAGGCATCCTGTACTAGAGAATATGGGGAATCCCAGAAGTCTCAGAGAGCAAAGATCTTAATTGAGATCTTAATTGTTTAACATAAATATTTATGTATTCATAGAAAGAGTACACAGACTAAATAGTAAAAAAAAACTCAACTTACTTACAATTTTTATTTAATGGGGTAGTCAGTTGCTAGACATCATAAGATGTCTGATCGTGGGGGTCCAGCCGCCAAGACCCCCGCAATCTCTGTGCAGGCACCTGGCGTTCTGAACATTATGTTCAGAACTCTGAGTTTGGGCTGCCATGGTCGCGACATCCCGCCACAACCCATCGTGACATAACACCACGCCCCCTCCATTCATGTCTACGGGAGGGTGTGTGACGGTGTCAGAATGCTGGATGCCTTCATAGAGATTGCAGGGGGGCCCAGCGGCCAGACCCACGCAATCAGACATCTTATCCCCTTTACTATGGATAGGAGATAGGTAAGTGTCTAGCAACCGAGTACCCCTTTAAGGGAAAGGTGTTGTACAACCCGGGGGATGACTCTGTATATGATACACATTATTGGTTTGTAGAGTCATTTTTACTCAAGTCAGACATGATTATGAAAGCAACATAAACTGATACATTTTAACAATGTATGTTTAGAAATCTGACATTAGCAGAGTATGGATGTTTTACCCTACATTTAATACTACAGACATTTAATAATAATTTAGTGGGTGTGTATGTATATATATGTCACGATGCCAGAGAGGGATTGGCGTGGACCGTGCTAGTGGACCGGTTCTAAGTCACTACTGGTTTTCACCAGAGCCCGCCGCAAAGCGGGATGGTCTTGCTGCGGCGGTAGTGACCAGGTCGTATCCACTAGCAACGGCTCAACCTCTCTGACTGCTGAAGATAGGCGCGGTACAAGGGAGTAGGCAGAAGCAAGGTCGGACGTAGCAGAAGGTCGGGGCAGGCAGCAAGGATCGTAGTCAGGGGCAACGGCAGGAGGTCTGGAACACAGGCTAGGAACACACAAGGAAACGCTTTCACTGGCACAATGGCAACAAGATCCGGCGAGGGAGTGCAGGGGAAGTGAGGTATACATAGGGAGTGCACAGGTGAACACACTGATTAGAACCACTTGCGCCAATCAGCGACGCAGTGGCCCTTTAAATCGTAGAGACCCGGCGCGCGCGCGCCCTAGGGAGCGGAGCCGCGCGCGCCGGGACAGGACCGACGGAGAGCGAGTCAGGTACGGGAGCCGGGGTGCGCATCGCGAGCGGGCGCCACCCGCATCGCGAATCGCATCCCGGCTGGAGGCTGTATCGCAGCGAGAGTGTAGCGAGCGCTCCGGGGAGGAGCGGGGACCCGGAGCGCTCGGCGTAACAGTACCCCCCCCCTTGGGTCTCCCCCTCTTCTTAGAGCCTGAGAACCTGAGGAGCAGACTTTTGTCTAGGATATTGTCCTCAGGTTCCCAGGATCTCTCTTCAGGACCACAACCCTCCCAATCGACCAAAAAAAAAGTTTTCCCTCTGACCTTCTTGGAGGCCAGTATCTCCTTAACGGAGAAGATGTCCGAGGAGCCGGAAACAGGAGTGGGAGAAACAAGTTTGGGAGAGAAACGGTTGATGATGAGTGGTTTAAGAAGAGAAACGTGAAAGGCATTAGGAATACGAAGAGAAGGAGGAAGAAGAAGTTTGTAAGAGACAGGATTAATCTGGCACAAAATTTTGAAAGGACCAAGATAGCGTGGTCCCAATTTGTAGCTAGGGACACGGAAGCGGACATATTTAGCGGAGAGCCATACCTTGTCTCCAGGAGAAAAAATGGGGGGAGCTCTTCTTTTCTTATCAGCAAACTTCTTCATGCGTGATGAAGCCTGTAAGAGAGAATTTTGGGTCTCTTTCCATATGGTGGAAAGATCACGAGATATTTCATCCACAGCGGGCAAACCAGAGGGCAAGGGAGTAGGGAGGGGGGGAAGAGGGTGACGGCCGTACACCACGAAAAATGGGGATTTGGAGGAAGATTCAGAGACTCTGAAGTTATACGAGAATTCGGCCCATGGTAGAAGATCTGCCCAGTCATCCTGGCGGGAGGAAACAAAATGCCGTAAATAATCACCCAGGACCTGGTTAATTCTTTCTACTTGCCCATTGGATTGAGGATGATATGCAGAGGAAAAGTTTAATTTAATCTTGAGTTGTTTACAGAGAGCCCTCCAGAATTTTGACACGAATTGGACGCCTCTGTCCGAGACGATCTGCGTGGGCAACCCGTGAAGACGAAAAATGTGTACAAAAAATTGTTTTGCCAACTGAGGCGCTGAAGGAAGACCAGGAAGAGGGATGAAATGTGCCATCTTGGAGAATCGATCAACGACCACCCAAACAACAGTGTTGCCACGGGATGGGGGTAAGTCTGTAATAAAGTCCATACCAATCAGAGACCAAGGCTGTTCGGGGACAGGCAGAGGATGAAGAAGACCAGCGGGCTTCTGGCGAGGAGTCTTATCCCGGGCACAGACAATGCAGGCTCGTACAAAATCCACAACATCCGTCTCCAGAGTCGGCCACCAATAGAAACGAGAGATGAGTTGCACGGATTTCTTGATGCCCGCATGACCTGCGAGATGAGAGGAGTGACCCCATTTGAGGATACCGAGGCGTTGGCGTGGAGAGACGAAGGTCTTCCCTGGAGGAGTTTGCCTGATGGAGGCTGGAGAAGTGGAGATCAGGCAGTCAGGAGGAATGATGTGTTGCGGAGAGAGCTCTACTTCCGAGGCATCCGAGGAACGAGAGAGAGCATCGGCCCTAATGTTCTTATCGGCAGGCCGAAAGTGAATTTCAAAATTAAATCGGGCAAAGAACAGAGACCACCTGGCCTGGCGAGGATTCAGCCGTTGGGCAGACTGGAGATAGGAGAGGTTCTTGTGATCGGTGTAAATAATAACTGGAAATCTTGATCCCTCCAGCAGATGCCTCCATTCCTCAAGTGCTAATTTAATGGCTAGTAGCTCTCGATCCCCGATGGAGTAGTTCCTCTCCGCCGGAGAGAAGGTCCTAGAAAAAAAACCACAAGTAACAGCATGCCCGGAAGAATTCTTTTGTAGAAGGACCGCTCCAGCTCCTACTGAGGAGGCATCAACCTCCAACAGGAAGGGTCTAGATGGGTCAGGTCTGGAGAGCACGGGAGCCGAAGAAAAGGCAGACTTGAGCCGTTTAAAGGCGTCTTCCGCTTGAGGAGGCCATGACTTAGGATTGGCATTCTTTTTGGTCAAAGCCACGATAGGAGCCACAATGGTAGAAAAATGCGGAATAAATTGTCTGTAATAATTGGCGAACCCCAAAAAACGTTGGATAGCACGGAGTCCGGAGGGGCGTGGTCAATCTAAGACGGCAGAGAGTTTATCTGGATCCATTTGTAGTCCCTGGCCAGAGACCAAGTATCCTAGGAAAGGAAGAGATTGACATTCAAACAGACATTTCTCCATTTTGGCATAAAGTTGATTGTCACGAAGTCTCTGAAGAACCATGCGGACATGCTGGCGGTGTTCTTCTAGGTTGGCAGAAAAAATCAGGATATCGTCCAGATACACAACAACACAGGAATATAAGAGATCACGAAAAATTTCATTAACAAAGTCTTGGAAGACGGCAGGGGCGTTGCACAGGCCAAAGGGCATGACCAGATACTCAAAGTGTCCATCTCTAGTGTTAAATGCCGTTTTCCATTCATCCCCCTCTCTGATGCGGATGAGATTATAAGCACCTCTTAAGTCCAGTTTGGTAAAGATGTGGGCACCTTGGAGGCGATCAAAGAGTTCAGAGATGAGAGGTAAGGGGTAGCGGTTCTTTACCGTGATTTTATTAAGACCGCGGTAGTCAATGCAAGGACGTAGGGAGCCATCTTTTTTGGACACAAAGAAAAATCCGGCTCCGGCAGGAGAGGAGGATTTGCGGATAAAGCCCTTTTTTAAATTCTCCTGGATGTACTCAGACATAGCAAGAGTCTCTGGGGCAGAGAGAGGATAAATTCTGCCCCGGGGTGGAGTAGTGCCCGGGAGGAGGTCAATAGGACAGTCATAAGGCCTGTGAGGAGGTAGAGTCTCAGCTTGTTTTTTGCAAAAAACATCCGCAAAGTCCATATAGGCCTTAGGGAGACCGGTTACAGGGGGAACCACAGGGTCACGGTAAGGAGAACTGGGAACCGGTTTAAGGCAGTCTTTGAAACAAGAGGAACCCCAACTCTTGATCTCCCCAGTGGACCAATCCAGGGTTGGGGAATGGTGTTGAAGCCAGGGTAGTCCGAGGAGAATTTCGGAAGTGCAATTGGGTTGGACCAAAAACTCAATTTTCTCGTGATGAGGTCCGATGCACATTAGGAGGGGCTCCGTGCGGAAACGTATGGTACAGTCCAATCTTTCATTGTTAACACAATTGATGTAGAGGGGTCTGGCGAGACTGGTCACTGGGATGTTGAACCTGTTGATGAGAGAGGCTAAAATAAAATTTCCTGCAGATCCGGAATCCAAGAAGGCCATAGTAGCGAAGGAGAAGGTAGAGGCAGATATCCGCACAGGCACAGTAAGACGTGGAGAAGCAGAGTTGACATCAAGGACTGTCTCACCTTTGTGCGGAGTCAGCGTACGTCTTTCCAGGCGGGGAGGACGGATAGGACAATCCTTCAGGAAGTGTTCGGTACCGGCACAGTACAGGCAGAGATTCTCCATGCGGCGTCGTGTCCTCTCTTGAGGTGTCAGGCGAGACCGGTCGACCTGCATAGCCTCCACGGCGGGAGGCACAGGAACGGATTGCAGGGGACCAGAGGAGAGAGGAGCCGGGGAGAAAAAACGCCTCGTGCGAACAAAGTCCATATCCTGGCGGAGCTCCTGACGCCTTTCGGAAAAACGCATGTCAATGCGAGTGGCTAGATGAATGAGTTCATGTAGGTTAGCAGGGATTTCTCGTGCGGCCAGAACATCTTTAATGTTGCTGGATAGGCCTTTTTTAAAGGTCGCGCAGAGGGCCTCATTATTCCAGGATAGTTCAGAAGCAAGAGTACGGAATTGTACGGCGTACTCGCCAACGGAAGAATTACCCTGGACCAGGTTCAACAGGGCAGTCTCAGCAGAAGAGGCTCGGGCAGGTTCCTCAAAGACACTTCGAATTTCCGAGAAGAAGGAGTGTACAGAGGCAGTGACGGGGTCATTGCGGTCCCAGAGCGGTGTGGCCCATGACAGAGCTTTTCCAGATAGAAGGCTGACTACGAAAGCCACCTTAGACCTTTCAGTAGGAAACTGGTCCGACATCATCTCCAAGTGCAGGGAACATTGAGAAAGAAAGCCACGGCAAAATTTAGAGTCCCCATCAAATTTATCCGGCAAGGATAGTCGTAGGCCTGAAGCGGCCACTCGCTGCGGAGGAGGTGCAGGAGCTGGCGGAGGAGATGATTGCTGAAGCGGTGGTAGTAGCTGCTGTAGCATCACGGTCAGTTGAGACAGCTGGTGGCCTTGTTGCGCTATCTGTTGTGACTGCTGGGCGACCACCGTGGTGAGGTCGGCGACAACTGGCAGAGGGACTTCAGCGGGATCCATGGCCGGATCTACTGTCACGATGCCGGCTGGCAGGAGGTGGATCCTCTGTGCCAGAGAGGGATTGGCGTGGACCGTGCTAGTGGACCGGTTCTAAGTCACTACTGGTTTTCACCAGAGCCCGCCGCAAAGCGGGATGGTCTTGCTGCGGCGGTAGTGACCAGGTCGTATCCACTAGCAACGGCTCAACCTCTCTGACTGCTGAAGATAGGCGCGGTACAAGGGAGTAGGCAGAAGCAAGGTCGGACGTAGCAGAAGGTCGGGGCAGGCAGCAAGGATCGTAGTCAGGGGCAACGGCAGGAGGTCTGGAACACAGGCTAGGAACACACAAGGAAACGCTTTCACTGGCACAATGGCAACAAGATCCGGCGAGGGAGTGCAGGGGAAGTGAGGTATACATAGGGAGTGCACAGGTGAACACACTGATTAGAACCACTTGCGCCAATCAGCGGCGCAGTGGCCCTTTAAATCGTAGAGACCCGGCGCGCGCGCGCCCTAGGGAGCGGGGCCGCGCGCGCCGGGACAGGACCGACGGAGAGCGAGTCAGGTACGGGAGCCGGGGTGCGCATCGCGAGCGGGCGCCACCCGCATCGCGAATCGCATCCCGGCTGGAGGCGGTATCGCAGCGAGAGTGTAGCGAGCGCTCCGGGGAGGAGCGGGGACCCGGATCGCTCGGCGTAACAATATATATTTCCTGTTTTATGTCTATTTGATATCTATTCCTTTTTGGCCAAATTTTTTTCATCTTTATATAGCTTCAAAATAATTCATATAATGATACAAAAATAAATTAAAATAAAACCTACAACAGGGAAAAAAAAGTAAAGCAGAAAATAAAACAATACAATATACGTAAGTAAATAAATATAATAGTCCAATCCTTATTTGTATAAACAGTATTTAGAGAGGGGTCCTTCTTAAAACATCTTAACGACCACGGACGTATATTTACCTCCATGGCCGGCTCCCGTAATGGGAAGCGCGCTCAGGAACTGAGTGCGCTTCGTACCTGCGGGGTCCCGGATGCTATCAGCAACCAGGACCCGTGGCTATTACCGGACATCGCCGATTGGGCTGATGTCCGGTATTAACCCTAAAACGACAGAATACACTGCAGGTTAGCTCAGTGGAGCTGTTCGGGACCTCTGCAAAATTGCGGCATTTCGGACAGCTTAGAGGACAGAGGGAGTCTTCTTACCTTGCTCCTCGCTGTCCGATATGAGATTCAGGCTTGAGTGATCGACCACCGATAACTCTGATCAATGCAATGCAATGGCGTAGCATTGATCAGTGTATTCAATCAGTGCAATGCATGTTATAGTCCACTATTGGGGCTATAACATTGCAAAAAAGAAAGTATAAAAAAAGAGTTAATAAATGTGATTTAACCCCTTCCCTAATAAAAGTTAGAATTGCACCCCCCTTTCCCCATTAAAAAAATATGTAAATAAAAATAAATATAAACATATGTGGTATCGCCGCGTGCAAAAATGTTCGAACTATAAAAATATATAATTAATTACCGCACGGTAAATGGCGTGCCCATAAAAAAATTCAACCTTTTTATACCATAAAAAAATGAATAAAAAGTGATCAAAAAGTGCAATCAAAACAAAAATGGTACCGATAAAATCTTCAGATCACGCTGCAAAAAGTGAACCCCATACCACCCCCTATACGGAAAAATAAAAAGTTATAAGGGTCAGAAGAGGACAATTTTAAACATACTAATTTTGGTGCTTGTAGTTAAAAAAAAAATTTAAGTAGTAAAATAAAGAAAAACCCATATAAATTGGGCATCATTGTAACCTTATGGACCTACAGAATAAATATATGGTGTCATGTTTACCGAAAAGTGCACTGCGTATAATCGGAAGCCCCCAAAATTTACAAAAATTTCAAATTTTTTCCAATTTTGCCCCATAAATATTTTTTTCTGAGTTTGCCGTATAATTTTTGTGGTAAAATGCTTAATGTCATTACAAAGTACAATTGGTGATGCAAAAAATAAGCAATTCTATGAGTCTGTAGGTGCAAGAGTGAAAGCGTTATGATTTTTAGAAAGTGACAAGGAAAAAATGAAAGTGCAAAAACGGAAAAACACGTGGTCTTTAAGGGGTTTTTAATGTTCATATCTACTATTGGAGTGATATAGGACTGTTTAGCTTACCTATTGTCCATATGCCCATAAGTAACCTTTAGTTTTCAATGCTATGTCACAAAACACTGTATTCATTCACAGAATGATGTAACCATTCTTAAATCATTGCCAATTCTGTGCAGTAGTTCATAAGAAAATGAGGCCTTACCCACCAGTTGTAGTTTTGTGCTAGCATCTGTAAATAGCACACTGCTCTCAGTCAGGTGCCATTTTCAGGTGCGCCAGAAGTCTGCTTACTCATAGTATCCTGTACTGTAATTGTTTAGGTGTGACTTCAATGTTGGTAGTCATAATGCTCAGGTCCGAAGCTGTGTCCTTTGACTGTGTGGAGCCTATGGGGTGACAAAGTGTCTGGGGGAGGGTGTAATACTTTCTTACGTATTCCAAGTTGGGGCACTCATGGGTATTACAATTTGGAATGGGCAAGGGAAATCTTTTAGGGGATTATTTTGAGAAAAAATAGGAAAATAGAAAATAATAATTGCACCATTCTACAACCACTACTATTACCACCACCACATAGTGACTTGATAATACCACCACTGATTCTGAATAAAAACCACAGTGCACAGTATTCCTTATATACGGGGTCCATATAGTGGCAGGTACCAGGTGTGTGCAAGTGCCCTGCAGACCATATAAGTGATTACAGTGCAGTTACACCCAGTGACTCACAGGACACAATAGGGATTAGTGCCCTTTTTTGTAAGTGAATTTGGTATCGTTAATCTGTATAAAAAAATTGTAGATGTTCCTTGAGTGTCCGAGAGATGTGTACGCCTAATATAAGGCGCATGTTTTGCATTTTTGATCAATGACCTTACTATGAGTAGACAGGTAAAGCTCCCATTATTGGTCTTCCCCTTACCATAATATTGCCCCTTTTTCACAATTTTTTCTTACATTAGGTAGGTAGCCACATAAATTAAAGGGACTGTCAGGTAAAAATGTTTTTATTAAGAAAAGGGCCCAGACTGCCTTATAACATAAAAAAATACTTATACTTCCCTCATAGCCTCCATTATCGTTACCCAGTCTCTGCCGAACTTCCCCTTTAGAGAACTGCTCAACCAGTCACTGGCCACAGAGATGTCCTGCCTCAGTCAATGACTGGCTAAGCAGCGCTGCTACATCACATCTGTAGCTCCATGAAGGGGAAGTTCGGCGGAGACCCAGCACTGATACCTAAGGCTACCGAAGGCTGTACTTAGCTATCACTGTCAGGTTTTATAGAGAATAAATAGAGCAGTGGCACACATGCATGTCGACTGACAACTGAGCTCCTGCTCTAACTACCAGGATTGGCCTACAAAATCACATTTTTCATTTCCCCAAGAAGAAAGAGTTAAAGGGGTACCCCTGAGGAAACAAAATGTTTTTAAATCAACTGGTGCCAGAAAGTTAAATAGATTTGTAAATTACTTCTGTATAAAAATCTTAAAGCGTACTTGTCAGATCCCACAAGAAAAAAATATATATGTTACTCGGTATCTAATCAAATTTTCATTCCTCTATCACCTATATTTATTATAAAATCCCTCTTTTCATTAGCTCACAGGGTTAGAAATCCTCTCAGGGGAAGGGGGGCGTGTCCCTCCCTTGTGGTGGTAGGAGGTGATTGGTCTGTCTGCTCATGCAGCCTTGTCCATCAGTCATCTCTTGTCCATGACTCATGGACAAGCCTGATGCTGCTGCAGGACTGGTTAGCGTCCCAGTAGGTATGGAGACCCCTAGTGGTGGGATTCTCAGTAGCTGTATTCTTTATTAAAAATTCAACAAGTTTTAAACAACCATATCACAAAAGGCCTTTAATTTTCATCAGTAACAACATATACAAAGTTTTTGGTTCTGACAGTACCAATTTAAGCCTTTCAGTAACAGGCTATGCTCCAGAGGAAGTTGTGTAACTCTTTCCAGCTGACTAGGACGCACTCTGCTGCCACATCTGTCTGTGTCATAAACTGTCCAGAGCAGGAGTAAATCCCCATAGCAAACCAATCCTGCTCTGGACAGTTCTTGACTGAGGTAGCAGCAGAGAGAACTTTGGTAAGACTGAAAAGAACTACAGTACACAACTTCCTCTGTAGTATACAGCAGCTAATAAATACCGGAAGGATTGAGATTTATTAAAATATAAGTAACTTACAAATCTATATAACTTGCTGGCAACAGTTGATTTAAAATATATTCCTCTGGAGTACCCCTTTAATAAAAGATAATCAATAAACTATAAGTTTGGGTCATCAGAAAGGCCAGTGGGCTGGGAATTGTGGCAGTAATATGGATGCAAAAATGTGGCCATAATATGCCCATAGGAAAATGGCCCACGGCTGTTTTTTCACACCATGAAGAATTTTTTTGTATGATTTTTGGTGGTTATACGACATGTTAGTTACAAGTCCATACTGAAGTATGAAGGGAATTTCTATCTAATTATCATTTGGTTTGTGGTGTCTTTGTGCTTCTGGTGTCAGTAGCATTTTTCTATAAAAAAAAAAAATACAGCACGCTTTAGGTATGATTGTTTTATTCTTTTTCCATGAACTTATCCTTATTAATTTTAAAAACATCAGGAGTATAACAGTACAAAGTACACAAAATAGTAAAAGCACTGTAAACTAATTTCATTAGATCCCTGACACTTTTATAAATGACAACACACCCTTGTGTGAAGGGTTATAAACATACATGCAGCTTATGTGGCAGCTTTTTTTTTTAGACAGACAGAAATAGACCATATTTCTATACGCTATAAAAGACGTATTTGTCTTTTTATTTTAATGTAGTGCTCTTTGTGTGGATTTTTCTTCCCGACAGGTTATTTTTCCATGGTATAATTTGGGGTTTTTTCCTACAATTTTTTTTTTTTCTTTTTACAACTGATCTCAGATGTCGGGTTTTCCAGAGCCGAAATCCACCACATTTTATGTAAGAACATTAGTAAATTTGTATGGAATTTTTTCAAACAGTCAGCTTTTTTACGTAATCACGCCCATTTTCCCAGTGGTGTCGCCCCTTTCCTTCAGGTTCTTTGAGTAAAATGGATAGTTATGAAATGGATCAGCTTTTTATGGGATCTTTTGGTCTAAAATTCTGGCACATTAATTGTGTGGCACAATTTGGGCACAAAACTTGGGAAAACAAAGTCAGAATCACATTAGTAAATAACCTTTAATGTGTTACTTTACTGCAACAAGCACATGTGCAAATGCCTATACTATTCTCTTCTGTTGAGGTTTTCCAGCAGTTTTGGACCATGAAAAAAAATTTTTTCCTTTTTTTCTTTTTGTTTTTCACTATAGAAAACTATATATGTGGAGACCTTGGTTTAAAGTAGAGGTGAGATCACTATCAGCTTTTTCTGGTGTATACACCAAACAGAAGACTCAAATGTTGTGTGCACAGAGCCATACATAGTCATGATGAAATATCCGTTTAGATATTTTTAAAGTTGAAATCTGCTCAAATATCTTGTTTAAAAAAAATCTGTTTAGAATAACAAAAAACAAAGAACCCAAGAAGCCGCTTTCTTTTTCATACTTCTTCATTGTAGAGCTCATTAGATTTTTACATTTATGCCAAGAAACAAAATGTTCTTTCAAAAACGTGACGTTTCTTACATTTGGATCCCTATGCTACTGTTTGCCTTACTCATACAGTTATAAGACATTTTTCAGCATCAAATGACATCAAACGTTTACATATAAACATTTGGATGTACACTGTTTGCACTCTCTAGCATCACTTCCAGTTACAAAAATGTGGTAACAGTTATAGCATCTGGATCTTTCACTGTATAAAACATGTTTTGACACACGTGTCATAATGTTATAATAATATGTGCATCTTCGATGGGGCACCCAAATCCAAGGAATTTTTTTCAGCAATGCAAATGCAAAATATGTAATAATGCAAAATATTGAAAGCTGGAGGATGAAAAATACTATATTACCACTATTAGGCTACTTTCACTCTGCCGTTCACATCTGTCCCATTCAGGGTCCAAACAGCATTTTGTTGTTGCACTGAACGGACCCTAAAACGGGACAGAGCACAATGGAAACTGCAAGGTCCCCACAGATCAAATTTACTTGAATGGGGTCCGTCAGGGATCCAAGAGTTTAGGGGAGAAAAAAAAACGGTAAGACTAACTTCCCACTGCCATTTGGAGTTCCGTCAACAATTCCGTCAGAATGATGGGAGTTTAGCGGAGAAACATTGCTCAAGTGAATAGGGTCTGTCAGGACCAAGCAGTTTCCATTGTGCTTCATCTCGTTTCAGGGTCCATTTAGTGCAAGAGAAAAAAAACATTCCGAGCAGGGTCTGATGTGAACAGCAGTGTGAAAGCAGCATATGCACAATTTTTTCTCTGGTAGACTTCCGTCATCGTCCGACAGCAGTGTGAACCTTGCCTTATTTTGGCTAGAAGTAATCCCCTACTGATCCCAAGAAAGAAAGTGAAATGTCCCCCTCAATGAAGGGAGTTATTTTAGCATAACTCCTTAGGATGACATCAAATTTGCTTTGGAGTTTGCAGTAGTAGCTGATTTATTAAATGCAACATATTGAGATTGTTGCAATATTTTAGTAAGTAGCGGTGGGTGCCTGGCAATACACAATCACTGGCTTCAACCACCAAACACTGCCTGCAAAGCTGTGGGATGTAAAATCAGCCCTGCCTTTGATGGTCACAGATCTGTGCATTCTGTCACTACTTGCATGATTACCAAAAAGAAGACAATCCTCTTTTGAGATAAAAACGTGTATTTAAAGTGTACCTGTCGTCAAAAACAAAAAATAAGGTAGATAATACCATTATTTGTAATATACATTGATTAAAAATTGTGAATTTTTTTGGGGTGAAAAAATGCTGTCCCTGCAGCTATTGTCTGTGTGTCTCTATAATGAGTCCAAAAACAGGAAGTGAGGGCAGGACAAGCAGGGATCTGTGCAGACTCCTGGCTTGTTAATCATCCTGCTGTATGAGGCGGGAGCATGTTATAGAGCCTCAGTGCACACTGTCCTGCTTTTTCTTACTGCACAGAGCCCCGCTTGTCCACCCTCACTTCCTGTATTTGGACTCCTCATAGAGACACACATGCAATGGCTGCAGGGACAAAATTATACACATTTTAACCAATGAATATTACAAATATACATATAATGGTATTGTCTACATTATATAAAAAGTTTTTGTTGACGACAGGTAAACTTTAACCTTTCCAATGGATGCAAACTCCTCCATGGCTATAAATATTATCATATATACAATTCTAAATGCAATGCTTTATAGGATTATAAAAACAGCCTCCACTCCGGCACTCATGTTATGCTTGATATTACAACTTGGCTCGATTTACTTCAATGGAATAGTGCTGCAATAGCACATACAAGCTGAGGACGGGCTTTGTGGTTAATAGCTGAAATATTGATATTGTGTGATTGATCAATCTCACAAAAGAGTTAAAACAAATTCCATAGAACTGTTTGTTAGTTATTCTATTCTTCTATAAATGCTCAAAATGCAAAAAAATAAGGAGGGAAAAACAAAACAAAAAGTTACGTGAAATATAATCGAGAAGATGGGGGAATCAAGTAGAATTGTGAATAGTTCACCATACAAAGGTACACATTTTCCACCTGGCAGTAAATAAGTACAGAAAATAAAAGGAAAATATTGAATTGTTTATTTAACACAAATCATTACATTTAAAACAACTGACGTACATGTTAAGCCAGTCAGAAGGTCATTTTGTGATGACTGTTTAATAATTGAATTTACTTGTCACAAAAAAATGTAGGCATATTTTTCATCAGGGTGACAACTTGAAAGGGCCTGTTGTGGTCTTTATAAAGTCAGCACTGTGCGGATACTGCAGATAAAAAAACAAAAGTAATTTCTACAGTGCAGTAGAGCATGATAACACTTTAAATGGGCACTGTCAGATATAAAAACTTTTTATATATTGTACATCTAGGCAAAACAATAGTTTTTGTATAAATTTTTTTTTCACATTTTATTAAAGAAAACTGCCTTTGAATATCCCACCGCTAGGGGTCCCCATACCTCATGGGACACTGATGAGTCCCACAGCAGCATGAGTGTGTCCAAGAGTCATGGACATGAGATGGCTGATTGACAAAGCTGCAGGAGAAACACAGCTTGCAGCAACACTGCTGTAACACAGAGTTTTACCAATCATGTGTCTCCAGCTGTTGCAAAACTACAACTCCAAGCATGCCTGGACAGTGAAAGGAAGTCTGGGCATTCTCTGAGTTGTCGTTTTTCAAAAACTGTAGGCAGAGTGTGGGAGGTGCAGGCAAGAGATGAAGATGCCCCATCCCTTTGACAAGATAGAAAAGACATTATGCTATTTTTTTGTGAAATGTTGGTGATAGAGACATAAAAATTACATTTACATGATCAGAATGAGGTACTGAGAAACTTAGAATAGTTTAGTTTTTTTGTGTGGGATCTGACAGGTATGCTTTAAGGGTAGGGTCGCATGGAACAGATCCTCAGCGTCAGGGGCGGACATATCGCCTGTGCAGCTGGTTCAGCTGCACAGGGGCCCAGCGTGTGAGGGGACCCACCACTGTTTGAAAGGGCAGCAGGGCCCCTCACACGACACACACATGAGTGCTGCACCAAAGCTGCTCACGGCTCTAAAGCGGCCACGGCGCTAGTATGTGGGCACTTTAGACCAGTGATTCCCAACTGGGGTGGGTAAATGGCAGCAAATTTATTATTATTCCCCCCTCCCCCTTTTCTTTTTTGTAATCTCCTACCAAGCAGTAAGCGTCATGCCACTGACTGATGCGTCATGACTCTTACCGCTGGACGAATCGGATGTCGGGCAGGTACCACCCATGACATTGGACGCATCCCACCGGAAAGGAGCCTCCATTCACCAACTTTAGGTAACATGGTCGGAGGTCTCCGCCAGGGATGTGTGTGGTCTCCGAGATTTGCGTCCTCCTGACCGGTGTAGTGCCATATTTTGTGTTACATGACTCAGCAGAGACAGCATATTTGTGGTCACATGACACGCGCACCACCCCCCCCCAGGAACCAATGGTAGGGGGCGGGTGTCCGCGTGTCAGCCAATGGAGCTGTCTTATTCCGGCACTGGAAAGTGCAGAGTCATGTAACATTCCACGGCAAAACACAAAATATGGCACTACACCAGCACTCTCCTCCTTAGCAACATGTTTAACACGCTGGTGCCCCACCTTCTGAAGTCCCATCAATAAGGGCAGTGTTTCCCAACCTGATTGCCACAAGCTGTTGTAAAACTATAACTCCTAGCATGCCTGGACAGCTAAAGACTTGCGTGCTGGGAGTTTTAGTTTTGCAACAGCTGGAGAGACACTGTTTCGAATACACGGCCTTAGTCAGTGTGTTCCAACCTGGGTTCCTCCAGCTGTTGCAAAACTACAACTCCCAGCATGCCCGGACAGTCTTTAGCTGTCCAGGCATGCTAGGAGTTATAGTTTTGTAACAGGTGGAGGCACTCAGGTTTGGTAGGTAGGTCCTTAGTCCAGTGTTTCCCAACCTGAGTGCCACCAGCTGTTGCAAAACTATAACTCCCAGCTAAAGACTGTCCGGGCATGCTGGGAGTTGTAGTTTTGCAACAGCTGGAGGCACCCAGGTTGGGAAATACTGACTAAAGCAGTGTTTTTGAAACAGTGTCTCTCCAGCTGTTGCAAAACTTGAACTCCCAGCATGCCCAGACAGTCTTTAGCTGTACGGGCATGCCAGAAGTTATAGTTTTGCAACAGCTGGAGGCACTTTGGTAGGTAGGCCCTTAGTCCAGTGTTTCCCAACCTGAGTGCCTCCAGCTGTTGCTAAACTATAACGCCCAGCATGCTCAGACAGCTAAAGGCTGTCCAGGCATGCTGGGAATTGTAGTTTTGCAACAGCTGGAGGTACACTGTTTGGAAAACACTGGACTAAGGGCCTACCTACCAAATGTGTTACCTGTCTGCCTACCCACCTACCAACCAAACATACACCTACCTACCAACCAAACGTATTACCTGCCTAGCAAACGCTTTTCCTGCCTACCTAGCAAATGTATTGCCTGCCTACCTAGCAAACATATAACCTGCCTACCTACCTAGCACCCAAACCTTTTACCTACCTACCTACTGAACTTACTACCTGCCTAAATAACTAGCAAACTTACTACTTGCCTACCTGCTTAGAAAATGTTCTATCTACCTAACTAGAAAATGTACTACCTGCAAACATACTACTTGTCTACTTAGCAAACATACTACCTGTCTACTTGGCAAACGTACTACCTGCCCACCTAGCAAACGTACTACCTGTCTACCTAGCAAACGTACTACCCGCCTACCTAGCAAACGTACTACCTGCCTACCTACAAAATGTACTACCTGGGGGGGGGGGGGCAGGCACATTCTTTGCACAGGGGCCCTCTGCTGTCTGTGTCTGCCCCTGCTCAGCGTATTTCACGATGTGGATCCACCGATGATGGACCCTACAATGTGCCTCCAGCTCTGCCTGCTCGATACACAGTGTTCTGCAAGTTGCAGCGCACATGTGCAGTGTACTCGCAAACATTGTAGCTGCTCTCAGCATAGCTCAGGGAGCAGGGGGAGCGGACACATTGTGTGCGAGTATACTACGTTACGAGCAGGCCCAGCTGGAGGCACACTGTAGGGTCCATCATCAGCGTATTTTACGCTGCGGATCCATTCCATGTGACTCTGCCCTAAGGCTAGGTTTACACTAATGAATTTCCAAGTGTGGCTTGCGCCAACAGAAACAGTCAGTGCTAGGACCACATGTATATTGTTGTCCCCATAGTTGGCAATGTATTCCAGGTAGACTCTATTCAAGGAACGTCCACCAATGGAATTCCGTAGTGTGAACCTAGCCTAGAAAAGATAATGGGCTAAGACTAAAGGCACCATGACATGTGGCAATTATTAGCTGAACAGGTCAATACTGCCCTATGTAATAGACCCAATGACCAGCCAACAAGTAAGCAAACTTTCATTCATCTGCTGATCGCATCATCTTGAATAAAAAAAAATCCTTTTTTACCACACATTTCCTTGTGTAATAGGGTATGTTGATGGAAGTAAAAGGCTGCACAAATGATTTAGAATGTTTTTGCTTCCCTATCTGCAGAATGGTGGAGCCGTGTCATAGGCTACTTAAATTAAGTAAGCCTAATCTGCTATTCTCATTGGGCAGCAGTCTACCCCTGTAATACCACCTTAGAGTCCATTGAACTTAGATAATGGGGGATATTTATCAAAACCTGTGAAGAGGAAAAGGTAACCAGTTCCCCTTAGCAACCAATCAGATTGTTTTTTTTTATTTTAAAAAAGGCCTCTGAAAAATAAACAAAGCAATCTGATTGGTTGCTATAGGCAACTGGTCAACTCTTCTGCACAGGCTTTGATACATTTTCCCCTATGTCCTCAAAAAACATGTCCTTTTCGGTGTCCTACCTTAATGGACAGAACTGTTTTGATAAACAACAGCCCATAAATAACAAATCATCAATTATACTAGCTTATGCTCCATTTGGCCTTTTTTGCTGTTTTTGTTTTGTTTATTTGAAAAACAGAACACTATATAAATTAAACAGGGTTTTCTGTCTCATAAATTGATGGCATATTGCTCACTTAAATTTGGCTGGATGGCTGGGTGCATTCCCCTTCAGTCTCACAATTGGTTAGGGTCCCAGAGGTTGAACCCCAACTCAGGGCCAGAGCAATTATAAGGTCACTTAGGAAGCTGCCTCAGAGAGCCAAAAAGTGGAAATGGAAAAAATCACTATCCTCAGCCATTGGCAGGTGACTTAGAATTTCGGATACAAAACGAATGGTAATCTAGAGATGGTGGAGATTTTCTTAATCCCAGCTGGGAATTTGGCCATTTTAACCCCTCCTCCTTGTGTCATTGTCCAATAACATCCTCAGCTTCCTTGCCATTGATGCAGGCAGTGGGATCAGAGGGGGTAGCAGGGTGGGGGGCTCCAAAATGAACAATTACCTGTTTGAAAAAAAAAAACTTGCACCTTGCAGAAAATGATGGTATATCCTATGGATATATTATCTCTTTATGAGATAGATAGATTTTTAACACTCCTTGATTTCAATGGGAAAAATGGTAATAAATAAAATGAAATGCATAGTATTTCACCATATCTGATCTAAATATCTCCATGACAAAGATAGGAAGCTGATATCAAGCACCTGCAGGACTGATTTGTAGGATTTACTAACCTCTCTCCATTGCACAAAAGCTTGAATCCTTCATTGATCTTTTCAAAAGGTAATTTATGTGTAATAAGCAAATCCAGATTAAATTTCTTATTCATGTAATCGCACACGAGCTGTGGTATGTGATCTTTACTCTTCCAACCTGTAAAAAAAAGGGCAGATATATTTTATGAGTTATTGATATTACCTATTTTATTTACCAATGCCACTCTTAACCATTGTTAAAAAATCACATCCTATATAAAGTTGTGTTTTTAATTATAGGGGTACTCCGCCCCTGGCATTTTATCCCCTATCCAACGGATAGGGGATAAGATGTTAGATCGCCGCAGTCCCGCTGCTGGGGACCCCTGGGATCGTCGCTGCGACACTGCGCTATCATTACAGCACAGAGCGAGTTCGCTCTGTGCGTAATGACGGGCGATACAGGGGCCAGAGCAGCGTGATGTCATGGCTCCGCCCCTCATGACATCATGGCCCGTCCCCTTAATGCAAGTCTATGGCAGGGGGCGTGACGACCGCCACGCCCCCTCCCATAGACTTGATTGACGGGGCGGGCCGTGACGTCACAAGGGGCGGAGCCGTGACGTAACGATGCTCCGGCCCCTGTATTGCCCATCATTACGTGCAGAGCGATCTCGCTCTGCGCAGTAATGATGGCGGGGTGCCGCAGCGGGGATAAGATGTCTAGGGGCGGAGTACCCCTTTAATGTTCAAGGGCAGAAAACAAGCTAGCAACTATAAAGTGATGCACTCCAAAAATAACAATATATCCATATAAAAAGGTATCTTTATTCACAGATTTAAACATGCAAAGAAGAAAGTATACAGACAATTAAAACCATTTAAAAACATATAATAATTTGGCAGAGGAGTGTGATCCTGCAACGCTCACCCTGTACTAGTGTAGGAGGCCTCCTGAGGAAGCCTCCGTTGCTGGAGGTAGAATGTGTGGGGTCAGCTTTCCCCCGTACAGAGATGTAGGCAGTCCCGGCATCCATACAGACATACTCTGGGTCCCAAGCGGCAATTTCTCTGCACATGCACCTTACAGGTCTGTAGCGCATGATATCTTACATATCCACATCTCCACTCATTTAGAATCAGTCAGCACCTTATATTCATGGGTGGTTATTTGAGTATTATTTTTTGGTGGTTTGCCTCATTCATTGGTTATACATGTTTAATAGATTTATTGCTGTGTTGATGGGCATATTTGGGCACAGGTCTGTTTTTGTTTGACAACTAGTGGGGCCCTAATGTTATACATTTTTCTACCACATTGTTTTTCCCCTAGGACAGCCTCCATGTTCTTTGTGGGTTACCAAGGATTACACTGCTCTGCAAGATTATTGTATGTTTTTAAATGTTTTTTATTGTCTGTATGCTCTCTTCTTTGTATGTTTAAATCTGTGAATAAAGAAACTTTTTTATATGCATATATTGTTATTTGTGGAGTGCATCACTTTATAGTTGCTATCTTGTTTTCTGCCCTTTTCCATGTTATGATAGCAACTGGTTGCACCCAGTTAGTGCTAATGTTGTTAGGTGGTGCTTATCTTTTCATGTATATTTAATTAATGTTCAGACTTCACAGCACATCATGTTATTATGTCCTCTTATGTTATCTAAAACATTTTGCAATTAGATGCTTATTTTGTACTCCCTACACCATCTGGCTTATAGCTCCTGGACTCTACACTTTGACTCCCTGAGAAGCAAGTGTTTGGTTCTAAAGTCCTGTTGAAAACTAATGCAAAAGAAATAAAAAATGTGAAGAAGTTGTCCATAGTATCCAAATAAATCCCGAGCAACATATCAAAATTTGAAAAATGAAGTTGTGATTGGTTGGAAATGTAATGAGTAACTCATCTAGTTTGCCTTTTCCCTGGCTTTCATAAATCTTTTCAACTATGTTTGGTTCAGATGTAGGTTAGATTTATTCTGTTATGACAAGTTAATTTAGGCTTGCATCAAATATGAGGGGAATTTATCAGTTCCATAGATGCAGCTTATAAGACAGAAAGGGATAAATCAAAATTCCATAGTGGATTGACTGTCATTTACAACTATATTATGTTTGTCCAGCATGTTTCTATTGCAGCATAATGCGTTACCACCAAATGTTGATCCTTTTAGGGTTCGACCAGTGAGAATGAGTAGTGGATCAAAGGACATCTTGGCACTTGAAGGAGCTACTCCAACAATGATGGTGGTTCCACAGCCAAAGTGAGAAGAAGACAATGCAGATTCCTAAACAAATGTACAACAATTAAATAAATAGTGCAAAATAACTGTAGTAACTGCAAAACCTAGTTTTGCTCACATGGTTAAAGCTTTCTAGTCTCTGCCAAAGCTTATGGTTGCAGTGGCGATGCCCTGGCCTATCCTGTCCTAGTTTTTCTCTGCCTGCAGCTTGGCTATTTAAGCTTTCTTAGACTCTTGCCCGTGAAAGAGTGTTTTTTTTTATGAAGCTAGCATTTACCTGCAACCCTTTGATATTCGATTCTGTACTTTTACTGTCCTCTTGACTTTCTGATCTGCCAAAATATTAGTAGAATAGACAAATAAAATGATCACAATTGTTTTGTTACTAACCATAACTCCAGTATTTCCAATGACTTCAAATGAATAATCAACTCCGTCATCAGTCATCTCTGCCAAAACTTCTTGGATAGGACGGTCATAATCCTTTGGGTTGATACATTCAGTAGCTCCACACTCCATGGCTTTTGCAAATTTATTATTGTTTATATCAACTGCAATAATCCTGGAAGCTCCTGCTACTTTACATCCAATAATCACAGACAAACCAACTCCACCCAAACCGAATACTGCGCAGGTAGAGCCGTGTTTGACCTGCAATAAGAAAAATATTAATATAGCATCTGCATTACATTAAATGGGTATTCTTAACTTAGACATTTATGGTGTATTTACAAGATACAGTGGACCTGATTTACCAAGAGTGGAGTGTCATTTTCTTTGTGTGTTTTTTTTCCCCTACGTTTTGCATTTTTCCCTACATTTTGCTTTTTTTACACATGCTCTGAGCTGTAGGGTTTTTCTCAGCTCTAATCCATCACATTTTCTGTGGAAACCTTAGTTAATATATTGATATATTTTTTTTTAAATATCAGGACCACACTCACTTTCAGCAGCCATGCCCCTTTTTCAGGCTTTCTATGTAAAATGGAGAGTTGGTCGGGTTTTTGCATTGTTGGTGCAAGTTCTGGTGCAGACACAATTTATGGCACAATGCACCATATTTTGCCGCACAACCCGACAAAACAGGTTGGGTTTACAATAGTCTGTGTTTACAATAGGTCTGGGCTTTGAATGGTCCATGATTTATCACGTGTAACTTTTTGCAAAATGTTGCAAAAATGTCACAAAAATGTTGCACAGGCAAGATTAAGTTATCACAGGGCAAGTCAACCCTGCCCTATAGAACTCTATGGGACTATTGTATTAAGGTCTGAAGAGCAGTTGATACATTTGTCGTATGGCCGCCACTTCTCTGCAACATATAAGTAGAGCAGTTCTTTGGTGATTTATCAAAGTCTGTGCGCTGTTTAATAAATATTGCGCACGTACGCAACTTTCATTATGACATTTGGGCTTTAAAACTGTTGAAAATTCACATCACTCCTTGTAAATGCCCTCCCTTCCCCCCTCCATTGTCCTGCTGAAACATGAACCTCCATCCCAGGCTTAAAGGGGTACTCTGCTGCTCAGTGTTTGAAACAAACTGTTCCAAATGCTGGAGCTGGCTTCGGGAGTTTGTGTGACGTCATAGCCCCGCACCCCATGACATTCCCGCCAACTTAAATGCAAATCTATGGGAGGGGGCATGAGACGTCATGAGGGGGTTGGGCGTCGGCTCCAGCGTTACGAACAGTTTGTTCCAGACGTTCAGCAGCAGAGTACCCCTTTAAGTCTTTTGCAGACTGCATTAGATTGTCTTCAGAGACTATTCTTTATTTGGCTGCATCCACCTTTCCATCAATTCTAACCAGTTTCCCTCCTATCTTCTGAAAAAAAAGTATCCCCATAGCATTATTCTACCACTGTCATATTTTACTGTGTGAATAGTGTGATCAGGGTGATGGGCATTGTTGAGTTTCCACGGAAAAATGTTTTCACTGAGGCCAAAATGTTCAATTTTAGTTTCATCTAACCAGAGCGCCTTCTTAAATATGTTTGTTGTGTTTCCCATATGGCTTGTGGCAAACTCCAAAATGGGATTTCTTGTAGTTTGCTTGCAACAATGTCTTTCTTCTTACCATTCTACAACAAAGGACAGATTTTTGCAGTATACAACTAATAGATGTACCTCAGCGGTTGATTTTTGCAATTCCTACATAGCTATCATCGGCCTCTTGGTTGCTCCTGACATGTGACATGTGAAGGCAATTGGTTGCACTAGATCTTTGTTAGGGTTTTCATAGTGAAGGGAGTGAATACACATGCACTCAACATTTTTCAGATTTAAATTTTTAACACATTTTTTAATCCATGAACTATTTCCCCACACTTCGAAACAGCGGACTATTTTGTATTGGTTCATTACATAAAATCACAATTAAATGTGTGGTTATATCAAGACAAAATATAGAAAAGTCAAAGGGGTGAAGATTAATGCAAGGCACTATATGCTGTAAATGTCTCATAGTATAAAGAGGTCCCACCTAGTTTTAGGATGGGGATTCCACAACCATTCCGGTGAAGTGGCCAATGGCTGCCATATCCAGGCAGAGAGTTGGAAGGTTGGCAGCACATGTGAGATAAAATTTACTGTAAAAATTGTATAATGTCAGAAACAAAACTGCAATAAATATCTCAGGGAGGTACAGTAGCTGTAAAACCTACTGAAACACAAAGGGGGAGATTTATCAAAACCTGTGCAGAGGAAGAGTGGTGTAGTTGCCCATAGCAACCAATCAGATTGCTTCTTTCATTTTCCACAGGCCTCTAAAGAGGCCTGTGGAAAATGAAAGTAGCAATCTGATTGGTTGCTATGGGCAACTGCACCACTCTTCCTCTGCACAGGTTTGATAAATCTCCCCCATAGTGATCATTGCAATCTCCAGTGTCATACCAACTGTGAAGTCAAAGTTTAGAGTGGTGACCCATTCATAAAACCAGAAGTGATCTCTACACACCAGGACCACTGTCCACCAAGCACACATGCGCTGAAAGTCCCTTTATAGAACTCCATATGGACTACAATAAAGTGCATAAGGCTTATTGTAGAAAAAGCTGATTTACAATATTTAGTAGATTTGTGCAGAAGCTACTGTTCAGTCTGAAAGAATGCATTTGTCCTTTGTGTATATGAGCATTTAGTATAATTTTATCAGGTTTTGTACAGTGCATTGGAAGGACCAGCCTCTGTGCACACATGGCTCATCTCTGTAGTGGAGATATAGATTGCATGATATAATGTAACACTCCTTAATAGAGCTTCTGAGCATGTATTTTTAGGAACAGAGTTATATGGTTTAGATAAGGTATAAATTCAGAGCTAGTATTTATGTATTTATTTATTTATTAGAAAATTTAGTCTGATTGCAACAAGTAAGCTCCTCACTTGCTTCTCTTAACCTCTTAAGGACCCAGGGCGTATGGATACGCCCTCACACCCTGGGCCTTAAGGACCCAGGGCGTATCCATACGCCCTGGCGTTTTCCGGTCTCTGCCGCGCGCCGGGCAGAGATCGGAACTGGATGCCTGCTGAAATCCTTCAGCAGGCATCCAGGGCAAACGCCGAGGGGGGCCATGTAGGCCCCCCATGTCGGCGATCGCCGCAAATCGCAAGGGAAATCGCCCTTGCGATCTGCGGCGATACCGGGCTGATCGGGTCTCTGGGACCCGACAGCCCGGTAATTTCGCATGCTCTCGGCTGTCACAGACAGCCAGGACCATGCTGGAGCCTAGGAGCGAGGTGGCAAGCCTGCCACCTCCTCCGATCCCCCTGCGATCTGTCGGTTAGTTAACCGACCAATCGCAGGAGGGGGGCGGTTACTTCCTCCCGTCCTGCCCGGCCCCTGAAAGTCCGGAGAGGACGGGAGGAAAACCGGAGGACGCGGCGGGGGACGGGGGAGTGCTGGGGACCGGCCCCGGTACTTACCTCGTCCCTGAAGACCCGTCCCGGCGGCAGAGACGGCGGCGGCGGCGACAGGTGAGTAGATCTTCAGGCGCGGTCGTGCCCTTTATAGCAATGCACGTCGCCGTAAAGCGACATGCATTGCTGTAATGGGACCCTGTAAACTACAACTCACAGCATGCCCAGACAGCCCTTGGCGTCTGGGCATGCTGGGAGTTGCAGTTTTGCAACATCTGGAGGTCCACAGTTTGGGACCACTGTGCCCTTCCAGATGTTGCAAAACTACACATCCTCAGCATGCCCTTACTGTCCAGGCTTGCTGGGAGTTGTAGTTCTGTAACATCTGGCCCTTCAGATGTTGCAGAACTACAACTCCCAGCATGCCTGGACAGTTTTGGCATACTGGGAGTTGTAGTTTTGCAACATCTGGAAGGGCACAGATTGGGAACCACTGTATTAGTGGTCTGCAAACTGTAGTCCTCCAGATGTTGCAAAACTACAACTCCAAGCATGCTGGGAGTTGTAGTTCGGCAACATCTGTCTCTAAAGATGTTGCCGAACTACTACTCCCAGCATGCTTGAGAATGCTGAGAGTTGTGGTTTTGCAACAACTGGAGGCACACTGGTTGGGAAACATTGTCTGTTTCCTTACTCAGTGTTTCCCAACCCGTGTGCCTCCAGCTGTTGCAAAACTATAACTACCAGCATGCACTGATAGACTGTGCATGCTGGGAGTTGTAGTTTTGCCACAGCTGGAGGTTCCCCCCCCCCCCTGTGAATGTACAGGGTACATTCACATGGGCAGGGGGCTTACAGTGAGTATCAGGCTGCAAGTTTGCGATGCAGCAAATTTTGTGCGGCAGCTCAAACTCGCTGTAACCCCCCCGCCCGTGTGACTGTACCCTAAAAACACTACACTACACTACCACAAAATAAAATAAACAGTAAAAAACACTACGTATACACATACCCCTACACAGCCCCCCTCCCCAATAAAAATGAAAAACGTCTGGTACGCCACTGTTTTCAAAATGGCGCCTCCAGCTGTTGCAAAACAACAACTCCCAGTATTGCCGGACAGCCGTTGACTGTCCAGGCATGCTGGGAGTTTTGCAACAGCTGGAGGCCCCCTGTTTGGGAATCACTGGCGTAGAATACCCCTATGTCCACCCCTATGCAAATCCCTAATTTAGGCCTCAAATGCGCATGGCGCTCTCTCACTTTGGAGCCCTGTCGTATTTCAGGGCAACAGTTTAGGGTCACATATGGGGCATCGCCGTACTCGGGAGAAATTGCCTAACAAATTTTGGGGGGATTTTTCTCCTTTCACCCCTTATGAAAATGTGAAGTTGGGGTCTACACCAGCATGTTAGTGTAAAAAAATAATTTTTTCACACTAACATGCTGCTGTTGCCCTATACTTTTCATTTTGACAAGAGGTAAAAGGGAGAAAAGCCCCCCAAAATTTGTAATGCAGTTTCTCCCGACTACGGAGATACCACATATGTGGGCGCAAAGTGCTCTGGGGGCGCACAACAAGGCTCAGAAGGGAGAGTGCGCCATGTACATTTGAGGTGATTTGCACAGGGGTGGCCGATTGTTACAGCGGTTTTGACAAACGCAAAAAAAACTAAACCCCACATGTGACCCCATTTCGGAAACTACACCCCTCACGGAATGTAATGAGGGGTGCAGTGAGAATTTACACCCCACAGGTGTCTGACAGATCTTTGGAAAAGTGGGCTGTGCAAATTAAAAATTTTGTACAGACCACTGTTCCAAAGATCTGACAGACACCAATGGGGGTAAATGCTCACTGTACCCCTTGTTACGTTCCTCAAGTGGTCTAGTTTCCAAAATGGTATGCCATGTGGGGGTTATTTTGCGGTTCTGGCACCATAGGGGCTTCCTAAATGCGACATGCCCCCGAGCAAAATTTGCTCTCAAAAAGCCAAATATGACTCCTTCTCTTCTGAGCATTGTAGTTTGCTCGTAGTGCACTTCAGGTCAACTTATGGGGTACCTCCATACTCAGAAGAGATGGGATTTCAAATTTTGGGGGGTATTTTTTGCTATTAACCCTTGCAAAAATGTGAAATTTGGGGGGAAACACCCATTTTAATGAACATTTTTTTTAACGTATGCAAAAGCCGTGAAACCCGTGTGGGGTATTAAGGCTCACTTTATTCCTTGTTACGTTCCTCAATGGGTCTAGTTTCCAAAATGGTATGCCATGTGGGTATTTTTTGCTGTCCTGGCACCATAGGGGCTTCCTATATGGGACATGCCCCCGAGCAAAATTTGCTCTCAAAAAGCCAAATATGACTCCTTCTCTTCTGAGCATTGTAGTTCGCCCGTAGTGCACTTCAGGTCAACTTATGGGGTACCTCCATACTCAGAAGAGATGGGGTTACAAATTTTGGGGGGTATTTTCTGCTATTAACCCTTGCAAAAATGTGAAATTTGGGGGGAAACACACATTTTAGTGAAATTTTATTTTATTTTTTTACATATGCAAAAGTCGTGAAACACATGTGGGGTATTAAGGCTCACTTAATTCCTTGTTACGTTCCTCAAGGGGTCTTGTTTCCAAAATGGTATGGCATTTGTTTTTTTTTTTTGCTGTTCTGGCACCATAGGGGCTTCCTAAATGCAACATGCCCCCCAAAAACCATTTCAGAAAAACGTACTCTCCAAAATCCCCTTGTCACGCCTTCGGTTCTGAGCCCTCTATTGCGCCCACCGAACACTTTACATAGACATATGAGGTATGTGCTTACTCGAGAGAAATTGGGCTACAAATATAAGTATACACTTTCTCCTTTTACCCCTCGTAAAAATTTAAAAATTGGGTCTACAAGAACATGCAAGTGTAAAAAATGAACATTGTGAATTTTCTCCTTCACTTTGCTGCTATTCCTGTGACATACGTAAAGGGTTAAAATGCTGACTGAATGTCATTATGAATACTTTAGGGGGTGCAGTTTTTATAATGGGGTCATTTATGGGGTATTTCTAAGATGAAGACCCTTCAAATCCACTTCAAACCTGAACTGGTCCCTGAAAAATTGTGAGTTTGGAAATTTTGTGAAAAATTGGAAAATTGATGCTGAACTTTGAAGCCCTCTGGTGTCTTCCAAAAGTAAAAACTTGTCAATTTTATGATGCAGACATAAAGTAGACATATTGTATATGTGAAATTTTTTTTTAAATATTTTGAATATCCATTTTCCTTACAGAGAGCTTCAAAGTTAGAAAAATGCAAAATTTTCAAATTTTTCATAAAATTTTCACATTTTTCACCAAGAAAGGATGCAAGTTACAATTTATTTTTACCACTATGTTAAAGTAGAATATGTCACGAAAAAACAATCTCGGAATCAGAATGATAACTAAAAGCATTCCAGAGTTATTAATGTTTAAAGTGACAGTGGTCAGATGTTCAAAAATTGGCCGGGTCCTAAGGTGTAAAATGGCTGGGTCCTTAAGAGGTTAATCTTACTATATACAGTACAAACAGTATAAAAATATTCTATATATATAAAACTCAATGTGTGTGTATGTATGTATGTATGTATGTATGTATATATGTATGTATGTATGTATGTTCCACAAAAACGTCCAAACGGCTAAAGATATTAACATGAAACTTGGCACACATGTTACTTATATGTCAACAACAAACATAGGATATGTGATTTAACCCTTACTCACCCTCATTTGCCGGGGGCGGGGTTTATGTTTAAAGTTCCATGCAAGTCAATGGGAAATATGTTACTGCATAACTTCCAAACGGCTGGAGATATTTTGATAATACTTGGTCACATGTTACTTATATGTCCACTTAAAATATAGGATAGTTAATTTAACCCTTAACCACCCCCATTTGTGAGAGTTGGGGTTTTTGTTTAAAGTCCCATGAAAATCAATGGGAAATGTATGTTCTCATATAACTTCTGTACGGCTGGAGATATTTCAATACCTGGTACACATATTACAGGTCGTGATATGAGGTCGGGATAGGAGGTCGAGTTAGGAGGTCGGGATATGAGGACGGGATAGGAGGTCGAGATAGGCGGTCGGGATATGAGGATGGGATATGAGGATGGGATAGGAGGATGGGATAGGAGGTCGGGATAGGAGGTCGGGATGGGAGGACGGGATAGGAGGTCGAGTTAGGAGGTCGAGATAGGAGGACGGGATAAGAGGACGGGATAGGAGGTGGAGATAGGAGGACAGGATAGGAGGTCGGGATAGGAGGACCGGTTAGGAGGACGGGATAGGAGGCCAGGATAGTAGGACGGGATAGGAGGTCGGGATAGGAGGTCGAGATAGGAGGAGGGGATAGGAGGATGGGAGGTTGTGATAGGAGGGTGGGATAGGAGGTCAAATTAGGAGGTCAGGATATTAGGTGGAGATAGAAGGTGGAGATAGGAGGTCAAGATAGGAGGTCTGGACAGGAGGTCGAGATAGGAGGACGGGATAGGAGGACTGGATAGGAGGTCGGGATAGGAGGTCAGGGTATGAGGATGGGATATGGGGTTGGGATATGACAACAATATATGGGGATGGGATATGAAGTCAAAAGCTTCCTCCTCTGTTGATTTTCCTCCTCAACAAGGATGAGAAAGGAAAAACCGAGCAATGCCGGGTACCCAGCTAGTATCCCTATAATATAGAAGCCACAAAATACTGCACTTAATTTCTCAATTCACTTCTGACTGCTCTTAATGTCATACAGAATTATCTTGCACTGCTAAGGCTAAATTCATACTACTTTTTGAGAAATTTAAAAACCGGACGCTGCCATATCCCCGCCAGGGCCGCGCCACATCTCATTAATTTGAATGAGCCAATTTTTGCACCTTATCCAATTTTGTTACTGGACTGAAAACCGTGGTCTACTGTGGTTTACAGTCCAGAAATAAAACTGATCCGGCAGCCGTATGCCCAAAACATAGTGTAAGTGCACCCTTAGAAATACTTTGGCCTCATGCAGATGACAGATTTTGCTGTCTGGAAATCCATATAGAATCTGGAGGATATGTTTCTCGGCAGATGCTGTGGACATTGCAACAGTTTTATGCACTGAACATTGCATGGGGCTATTCTGGTTTTTGTGCAGACTTTGCATAACAAATGCACCAGAAAGGAACACTTCACACTGTCCAAAATATGCTGCATTTTTTAAAATCAACTGGTGGCAGAACGTTAAACAGATTTGTAAATTACTTCTGTTTAAAAATCTTAACCCTTCCAGTACTTTAAAGCTGCTGTATGCTACAGAGGAAGTTCTTTTATTTTTTAATTCCTTTTCAGTCTGACCACAGTGCTCTCTACTGACACCTATGTCCATCTCAGGAACTGTCCAGAGTAGGAGCACATCCCCATAGCAAACCTCTCCTGCTCTTGACAGTTCCTGAGACAGACAGAGGTGTCAGCAGAGAGCACTGTGGTGAGACAAACTTCCTCTGGAGCATACAGCAGCTGATAAGTACTGCAAGGTTTAAGATTTTTAAATAGAAGTAATTTACAAATCTGTTTAACTTTCTGGAACCAGTTGATTTAAAAAAAAAATAATTATCGTTTTTCACCAGAGTACCCCTTTAAGATAACGGTTTGTGGTTTTAAAGTGCTATTTAAATAGATGTGGAATATGGTCAGATTCATGCATGAAATATGATTGTGAGAACATATTCTTAGTAAACGGGACCATTAATAGCTGAAAAAAAATGTTTGACAATAATTTATCACTGTCATTGTTATTACTGTCATTGTAATATCCATCACTATACCTTCATAACCATGATTTGTGCAAAATAAAATGTCAGGACTGAAAGACTAGCCTATAGTACCAATCTATCAAAGGTATACTATCAAGTATGGGAGTAGAAATGGAATATGCTAGCAGACTCAGACTATAGGCTTTAGTCTTTTACTATAGAAACACATAAGGTCAACATAAAAGCTATAGACTCAAAACAGTACAGTGTCAGATAAAATGCAAAAAAATGAAAAAAATATCATTATAAAGTGACATAAAATGACAAGAATCAATTGCACATTTTATTTAATAGGCGTAGGCCATCCAAATGGAGCATGGTATAGAGATCTTAATAATAGCAATGAACATGTATGGGCACTTATTGAAAATAAAGAGATTCCTATACAAAAGTATAAAAGATATTTGCAAGAAAACCTTGTATAGAGAATTGTAGA